>NC_139143.1:17008387-17608387 GCF_964270905.1 Leucopleurus acutus
AAAGAATACATACACCCTAATGTTCATTGCAGCACTGTTTACAATAGCCAAGACATGAAAGCAACCTAAAGTCCACCGAAAGATGAATGGATAAAGGAGACGTGATACATATATACAATGGAATATTACTCAGCCATGAAAAAGAACGAAATAATGCCATTTGCAACAACATGGATGGACCTGGAGATGATCATATTAAGTGAAGTAAGTCAGACATGGAAAGACAGATATACAATACCGCTCATATGCAAAATCTAAGAAAAAAATGATACAAATGAACAAATTTACAAAACAGAAACAGACTCACAGACTTAGGGAATGAATTTATGGTTAGCATGGGGAAGGGTAGGGGAGAGGGATAGATTTGGAGTTTGGGATTGATTTGTACACACTACTATATTTAAAATAGGTAACCATGGGCTTCCCTGGTGGCACAGTTGTTGAGAGTCCACCTGCCGATGCAGGGGACGTGGGTTCGTGCCCCGGTCTGGGAAGATCCCACATGCCACGGAGCGGCTGGGTCCGTGAGCCATTGCTGCTGAGCCTGCACGTCTGAAGCCTGTGCTCCACAACGGGAGAGGCCACAACAGTGAGAGGCCCGGGTACTGCAAAAAAAATAAATAAATAAAAATAAAATAAAATAGGTAACCAACAAGGACCTACTGCCAAAAAAAAAAAATTAAATTAAAAAAAAGAATCAAGGCTCATACAGTTAGAAGCCTTTGAAGAATCAGAATCGGGTGAGGCAAGGCAATTTATACTCCAACGATGATTATATTTACAGCTGAAGATGATGGGTCATCCTGTCAAAGACCATCTCCCAGTCCTCTCCTTCCTCCTCACACCCCATTCACTGGCCCCATCCTCTTTCCGGAGTCTCTGTTTCCCCTCACTCTTCTCCTACAGTGACATTTCAGCCCCCATTTCACTAATTTCTTTATTTGCTCTTTCTTCTATTATCTAGCCTGCAGTTTATATTCTGAACAATAAGCCCACTGAGGACACCAGTGTACCCAGAAGACGGCGTCTTTTTACTCTAAAGGTAGAGACAAAAGCATTAGATTTAGAACCTCGGATTGCTGCATATAAAGGAAGCTTGCTGTTTTTATCCAAGAAATGTCCATTCTTCTGAGTAGTGAGAGGTGGACTTGAGTCAGGTCGCGCACAACAGGAAGCTGCTCTTTTCCAATTAAGAGAGAGTTAAATACAAAAAAGAAGCAGACTCACAGGAGTTATATTCCATCATATACATACATATATATATATATATATATATATATATATATATATATATATATATATACACACCACATCTTTATCCATTCATCTGTCGATGGACACTTAGATTGCTTCCATGTCTTGGCTATTGTGAATAGAGCTGCTATGAACATTGGGGTCTAATTTTTTCTTGTCCATGGTCAATCTACTCCCATTCCCCTCAACATATTTTCAAACCTTCAACACCACCCTCAAACTCTCTTTTCAACTCCTGCCTCCTTCCAGTCTTCAAGAGATAATTATGCCTCCTTTTTTATACATAAAATTAAGTCATTATCTCTCAACTGCTACTCCCTGTTTACTCGTTTCTTTCCACCCACGCTCATTCCTAACTTCCTCTCTTTCAGTTTTCGAGAAAAGAAGATCTTCCCCTATTCACCCCCAATCTGTGCCCTTAATTCCTCCTTCTACCAACACCATGATTTTGCTCCCTCAGTCACCTGCTCTCTTACTCTCTCTTGCATCTTCCTCTCCTCTTCCTCTCTCTCTTCCAGCTTATGGTACTCAACTCGTAAGCATAGTCAAGCTTCCCCCGGACAAAAAAGAAAGAACTGACCTTTACCTCAGAGCTCTCTATCTTCAGTCCAACCTTCCTTTCACATCAAAATTCCTCTCCAGTGTAGTTTTAATTTCACATTCTCAATGCATATCAACCAACTGCCTGTATGACTTCTATCCCCAGGTTACACTTGCTAAAATGCCAGTCACCTTCTTATTCTCAAAACCAAGTTGCCGGGCTTCCCTGGTGGCGCAGTGGTTGAGAGTCCGCCTGCCGATGCAGGGGACGCGGGTTCATGCCCCGGCCAGGGAGGATCCCACATGCCGCGGAGCGGCTGGGCCCGTGAGCCATGGCCACTGAGCCTGTGCGTCTGGAGCCTGTGCTCCGCAGTGGGAGAGGCCACAACAGTGAGAGGCCCGCATAATGCAAAAAAAAAAAAAAAAAAAAAAACCAAGTTGCCATCTTATTAGATTTCTCTATGGCATTTGATACCTACTTCTATTTTCTCAGCATCCAAACTCCTCATTCTGCTGGCTGTCCTCCCATCCCTGGCCATTTCTTCCTCATACACACGATCTCCTCTTCCTTCTCCTACCTTTAAATACTGGTGTTCCTACATCTATCCCAAGGTGCAATTGACTTGTTATATTTTATCCTGAGCAATCAGATTTACCCACTTGTCATGGTTTCAGTAACTATTTGTTCGCAGATGATTAACAGATTCACACTTTTAGACGTAACTCTCTTTAGGGTCCAGATCGTTTATTCAAGTTCCCTTTTGGATATTTCATCTAGCTACCACTCAAGCACCTAAAATTCGTTAGGTCCAATATGGGCCTAATCCTTCCCCAGAACCGCACCTTCTCCTGTGTTCCCAATTTTCATGGCATCACCATCCAAAAGACACCAAAGTTAGAACTTTGCTTTCTCGCCAAAGAGTTGATTATAAAGGGCCAGTGATATAAACTTCCTAAATATTTCTGGGCTCAAATTCCTATTTGTTCTTCCTACTAGTTCAGGCAATTGTTGTGTCTGATGAGGATTACTACAACCTCCTGCTTTTAGTCTTGATTTCTCAAATTCAACTTCCACACAGACATCAGAGTCCAATATTCATTAGTTGGACCAGGTGAGAATGGCAGCAATATATATTCCATACTATATGGCAGGGGTCAACCGCTTGTTTGTTTTGTACAGTCCATGAGCTGGGAACGAATTTTATATTTTTACGTGGTTAAAAAAGAAGAGAAGTCATTCATGACACATGAATATTACATGAAATTCAAATTCAGTATGCCAAAATAAAGTTTTATTGGAACACAGCCATGCTCATTCATTTATGTATTTTCTGTGACTGCTTTCAAGCTAAGAAAGAATAGTTGATTAGTTGTGATAGAGACTATCTGGCCAGATCATCTGGAAATTCAGATATCTGAAAATATGTACTATCTGGCCCTTTATAGAAAAAGCTTACTGACACCTGCAATATAGTATTTTTTAAAATTTCATCATATAGTGCCAAAAAAATTAGGCAGAAAGTGGTTTAGAGGTGCTTATATTTTATAGACTCCAAAAAGCCTGTTTAAATTTATGTATCTTCAAGTAATACTTTTGGTTTAATAGACATTATACATAAAAATTACTCCTCTGGTGAGTCCAATAAATATTTGTTGAGTACCTACGCATCAAGTATTTTTCTAGGCACTGGGCATACAAAGATGATAAATATAGGCCAGTGGGTTAGAAAAATAGAAAATTTTCATAAAATTAATCAGAGCCTTGAAAAGGTTTACAAAGGGTAATAGGTTATGAAAGACAGAAGAGGGACCATCAACCAAGCAGGGATGTTCAGGAAGGTGTTCCTGGTAGAAAGGACCATTCAGCTAGAACTGAAAACAGCGTGTTCTTACCCTCTTCTGTTGATAAAAGTAATTCATCTGTTACATTCATTTTTCTTAATATTCTAAGTGATAAGAATTGTTCATGTATTTTTTCAAGTGACAAATAATAGTTTAAATTCTCTATTAATACTATGTTGCAACCAGATGAATCTAAAAGCTTTCATTCCCACACAACTGCTTGCATACCAGTATCTTCACCAGGGTAATGACCACTGCCATTTGAGCCTACAATCATAATGAACATGGAAAATAACATAAATCTGATGGATGGTGCCTAGTGCAAATATTTTATACTTGTTAGCTGGGTATGTATGTCAGATAATTGTACATTTACTACTCTGGGATCTCAATTAATACATTCAAGATGATTGGATATTTGTGAAAATAAAAAAATGCAAACACCATAACATTACCTGAAAGTGTACTTCATTACCTGGAGAATGTAGGAGACATTTCTCTCATTAGCGTCTTCTACTAAATTAGGCTTTTATGTTGTCACAGTATTTGTGGCTTAGTCAAAGCTCATAAAATAGACAGTAGCCAATAATGGAGAGGAATGATTTATTGGCAAACAGCCAAGTCTCAAAGTCTTTTTTTTTTTTACAGTCAAGTAGACTGAAACTACTAAGACACATCTTTTCATATTTCTTTCAGAAAAAAGGAGAGAAGAGTTTTTTTTTTTTTTTTTTTTTTTTTGGGTATGCGGGCCTCTCACTGTTGTGGGGTCTCCCATTGCAGTGCACAGGCTCCGGACGCGCAGGCTCAGCGGCCACGGTTCACGGGCCCAGCCGCTCCGCGGCATGTGGGATCCTCCCGGACCGGGGCACGAACCCATGTCCCCTGCATCGGCAGGCGGACTCTCAACCACTGCGCCACCAGGGAAGCCCGAGAAGAGATTTTTTTTAAGTCAGGGACTTTTTAAAAAAGAATAGATGTAAATTGAAAGACCTTCAGCATTTTACACTGGCCACTAAAATTTCATTTGTACTGATCCAAGTACCAGCTGCAGATACAGAAGTAACTTGATTTTTAAAAGTCATTTTTCAGGTGTTCCTCCTGTTATATTTGCCAGCTCTACCATCTAGATAAGGAAATAATTTAAGATGGGCTGAATTACTGACTTGAGGGCATATTAGCAAACAAGATCAAAACTGGGAGTTAGTTTTCATAACTCATCCAAGATTCTGTGCTATTATCGCCCTGTATCCCTAGTGGACAATAGCTGCAAGTGTATCTGAGCCTATGAGTATTTTTGTAGGTTTCGTTGACTTCCACCAGCCCAGCAGCCTCAAACACTGAAGTGCTGCCTTTGCAACATGGATGTGTTCTATAAATAGGCGGAGTAACTCCCCTCGAAATCAAAATAATTTGAGTTTGGAATAGATAAAAAGGTTGAGGAGGAGTGAGTGATCGAGAATGAGTGTGGATAATATAGGGAACAAACTAGTGGTTACCGGTGGGGAGAGGGAAGGGGGGAGGCACGGGGCAGGGGGCGAGAAAAGAAAGGGTGATTATGGGATTATACGAAATTATGTGTGTGAAACTTGAAAATTGTAAAGCACTATAGAATTTAAAGAACACTTTATTCCATATAAAAAAGAATGACTGTGAAAGCCTGAGAGATCATTTACACTCGGTAAACATTTGTTTTATAACTTCTACTGCAGTTTTGGAGGATTTGTCTAAAGCCAAAATATTTAATGGATCTTAGGATTGCAAAACCCTTTTTCTTAGGGCTTTCTTTATTTTTACAGACCAGTTCATTTAAATTTTATTACAAAATGATACTCATTTTAAATATAATATAATTTAAATATAATGAGGTGCAAAAGTATATTGTCATTCAAAAACACATTTTTAAAACAACTTCATGTCTTAGAAATAATATTAAGTAGCATATGCCTTTGGAATAATAGTAGCTAGCATATGTATCATTTAGCAAAGAATTTCATAGAATGAGATAACATTTGTAACAAAATATTTTTAATTAAAGAATTTAGACAATATTGGCCTCAACTCATGTGCTTTAAGTTGCAAACTAGATTTTTAATTTTAAAATGTCTAAGATCTTGGAAGTATCCAGTGGAAGTATCATTCTCTGAATCAAAAATATTTATTCAGTGCTTATTATATATAAAATACTATGCTAGGTAACTGAATATATAGAAGTGTCCTCAAACTACTTATTGTCCAGTGTTGGAGACCACAATTCAAATAGGATATATCAGGTCAAATATAACAATAAACTAGGCTTTTCTCTGGTGGAATAACAGAGCTTAGTGTGTGAGATTTGTTTAATTTTATGTTGTCTTACAATTAATTTCTTATGCAGTCCATTATCAAATATATTTACAATCTAAAAAATACCTGTTCACTTCATATAAGAATTTGCTAAGGGCTTCCCTGGTGGCGCAGTAGTTGAGAATCTGCCTGCTAATGCAGGGGACACAGGTTCGAGCCCTGGTCTGGGAGGATCCCACATGCCGCGGAGCAACTAAGCCTGTGAGCCACAACTACTGAGCCTGTGCGTCTGGAGCCTGTGCTCCGCAACAAGAGAGGCCGCGACAGTGAGAGGCCCGCGCACCGCGATGAAGAGTGGCCCCCGCTTGTCACAATTAGAGAAAGCCCTCGCACAGAAACGAAGACCCAACACAGCAAAAATTAATTAATTAATTAAACTCCTACCCCCAACATCTTCTTAAAAAAAAAAAAAAGACTACCCTTTCAGAACTGCTGCTGTAGAACTGAGGCAGAAGTTTAAAAAAAAGAATTTGCTAAGTTGATATTTTATACTATGATTTTGAAGGTTTAACAAAATATAAAAGCCAAGAAAGTACCTTTGTAAATAAAATTCTGTTACTTCAGCTGCTGTAACTCCTATGTGTTTTTTTGTGCTTTAGTGACGATATGACTTTCTGATGACATCAATAGCAGAAGTCTTCACAACATATAAATCAACTGTATTTCAATAAAAATTTTTAAAAATCAAAAGTCTTTTCCAATACCTCCTATGACTTTTTCTATCTATTCCTTTAGCCTGCCTTTTCTTTCTTCATAGCAGCTTTGGCATTCAAAATCTTTCCTGCCTTCTCCTTTTTTCACATAATGAAAGTTTACTCAGTTCTTTGGAACCTACCGGCAGAAATACTATAGCCCTTCTCCTTCTATGTATGTAAATAAAAGATTGTCTGGCTCAACCACTTGAGTACACAATCCGAAATCTTAAAATGTTAGGACTTACATGCCCAGTGGATGCTTCACTGATACCTTATAGTCAAAGTCTACAAAAATAAACATTATTTGTAATTTTTGTTAATGTTCAGTCATAATTTGGCTTAATAAAATCCCCAAGTAAGAAAGTTTTCCAAAGAGAACTATGTCAGAAATTCCAATTTAGTTTGCTGGCGAAGTAATGTTTAGAATGTCTGTATCAATAATATAGGAAAATGATGTTCGCTTTTTTCTCTTAGCTAATAAAAATGTTATATTTTCAGTTTAAATGAATTTTCCTTTCTACTTATGGATTTTTTTTCAGACTTTTAGGGACCAAATTTAACGTTCCTGCCATTAACCTGTTTCAAAACAAATTGTTTCCTAGGTCAGCATTATTTCTTGGTACAAATAAGAGAGTGCCATTAAATGAATCCTGTGTTCAGACTTCAAAGCAATCAAACTTGACAAGTATTGCAGCCGCTCGCTGTCTATAGCTGATCTTACAGGAGTAGGTGATAATGGACACCATTCAGTGGACTTTTAATTTCCCTATATTTTAAGGAGTTATAAGGAATAAAACATGGAAGGTAAAGAAGTATAATATTCCAGAATTTAGAAAAAATGCATTATTGAGTGTGAAATATTCAATTATAAGAAAGAGTAGAATTAAATTTTCTACTGAATTTGCTAACTATAAATTGTTTCATTCAACACTTTAATATAAATTTCTGAAGCTTTTTAGAGTAAGATATTTCTTTGCCTTTATTTTTTAAACCTATATAAATCAGAGGAATTTAACAACATTTAAGGCAACAATCTATGATAAAACATAATTTCAGATCTTTTTTTAAGAAGTTGTAATGAAAAACCCAGTTGATCATCAGATAAGCTCCACTAAAAGACTATTAGATATAACAAGATAACTCAGAAAGTTGACTAGTTGCAAAATAAATATCAAAATCAGTAACATTTCCAGAGAAGAGCACTAATCAGAAAAACAATGGAAAAATTATTCTTCCATTCACGTTAACAACAAATATATATGAAAGAATCAGAAATTAATACAAGCAAGATACAAGCTTTTGTGAAGAAAAGCACAAAAATTTCCTATGGGATATGAAAGAAGATTAGAAAATAATTGACTTATTTCTAGCTAGTGAGATCTAATAGTATTTCTTGAATTAATTTGTGGGTTGATACAATTTCTATAAACTTCAACAGGATTTTATTTTGCGTCTTTACAAAATGAATTTAAGTTTACCATGAGGAAGAATGAGCTAGCAAAACCTCTGTGTGTGCATGCTCATGTGTGCGTGTATGTGTGTGTGTGTGTGTGTATAGCGGTAGAGAAAGATGGGGGGGAGAATTGATTTTTATGTATTCAAGATTATGTCTTATAAAGCTAAAGCAATTAACAAAATATACTAGTTGGATGTTATAGAGACTGAACAATGAATGCATTAGAAAACCCCCTATTTATCTACCTTATGTAAGAATTTAATATATAATAAAGATGGTATTTCAAATTAGGAAATGGCAAACTACTCAGTAAATTGTACTAGCACAATTGAAGGAGGTTATCATTATCCTCATTTTACAAATGAGGAAACTGAAGCACAGAGAAGTTAGGTAAGTTGCTTAAAGTCACACAGCTAGCATACAATATGTTTAGGACTCAAACTCAGGCCAATTTACTCGGGAGCCCAAGCTTTTACTATTACACCATCTGCTCCTAATACTTGATTTTTCCAACAACCTTATTTTACGAATAAGAAAACTGAACAACAGAAAAGTAAAGTAACCTCCTAAGATGATGTATCTGAAGTATTCCAGAAACAGTTCTGGAATTTGAGTTCAGGCCATCAGGGTAGTTATTTAATTTTTCAAAATATCTTGTACTTATTAGGACTTCCCTGGCGGTCCAGTGGTTAAGACTCCACGCTTGCACTGCAGGGGGTGCGGGATCTATCCCTGGTAAGGAGCTAAGATCCCACATGCTGCGCAACACGGCCAAAATAAATAAACAAATAAAATATTTAAAAACATGTATATATTTTGTACTTACTAAATCAGAATTTATAAAAATCTAGTTCTTCTAAAGTGGTCAGATCATTTTTCTAAAATACAATTACTAACATACAATTGTAGTAATACCACTAAAATACAATTCACCAGTTACTATAAGCTCTCACATATAGTGTTATTTCTAGTGTCGGATAAGAAACCGTGAGAAAGAGGAGATGTCTCATGTCAACTATGGCCTTCCAAATTTAATAGAGACACAGATCAAGAATTATTTTTATATTGCATAAACTTCTCCAAAATAGGTTCAGTTCAGATTTCACCTTCTCTGAGGATTCTGGGGGGACTTTATCTCACTCTCATCCCAAACTTACGACAAAACTAAATTGTTCCCTCCTCGTTGTGCTGTTTCCCTTTGCCGCCCACCTCTAGTTGAGCACAGACCACATACCGCATTATAGTTATCTGTAAAAATGCTTGTTGTGCCAAGATATCAATAGCAAAGCAAGAACTATTTGTATTCTCACTGCATGCTACAGTGTCTGGCACATAATAGAGCTGAATAAATATTCTGCCTTGTCCTGAATCTGCTCATCTGTACTTACAGAGCATCCTTCTATATGGTACAAAACTGAAGGCTCTTGGGAAACAGACAAGAATTTTTAATCCATAATCTCTGAAGCACTAAGGGAGCAAGTAAAATGCCAGAAATAAGATTTTAAAAATCTGGCTTCAAATCTTGACTCTGCAGCTTTTTGACTATTGACCTCTGAGTTTTTATCTTTCTATAAAATGGGAATTATAATATTTACCTCCCAGGGTTTTTGTGAGCAATAAATGAGAGAAATTTAGTAGAAGGGCCAATTATACCGTCTACTATGTACTACCAGTTAACAATATTTATCCTATTAACATTAATATAGCCATTTTTAAGTTATTGCAACATCACCTCTTCTGCCAGCCATTTTATATATCATCTAATCCTCATGACAGTGCTTTCATTCAGCAATGATATCTTCACTTTACAGGTAAGGAAAGATTCAGAGAGGTGAAATGGGTTGCCCGTGATCACACAGCTAGGAAGTAGCAAAGCTAGAATACCAACTCAGAAGTTGCTGATTACATTTCCTGCTCTGAGCCACTATAATTTTTTTTTAATAAAGCAATATCTTAAAAAATTGCAGATCAAGCTACACTAAGAAAGATGTTTTCTAAAACATAGACACTAAATAGATAAAGATTTGGGGGAAAACAATTTAAAAAAATACAGACTTCCTGGATGACTTAAGTTTCACAAGACATTCTGGAGCTGAAGTAGTAGAGTCAGGATTTAGAGAATGCCAGGTGACTTCCAATCTCCTTCTCTATTCCAAATTTTGATTTTAATCTACTAACTACTGAATATTTTTACTTGAATGTCTCAGAGACTTTTTAAAGTCAAAGATCCAAAATTAAATTAATCCATTCTTTTTTTCTACCACAACTTTTGTATTACTTTCCTCCCTACTAAAAAAGTTCTTTCTTTTTGTTACTATATCTGTGGACTACAACTCCATCCCCTCTTTTTTTTTTTTTTGTGGTACGCGGGCCTCCCACTGTTGTGGCCTCTCCCACTGCGGAGCACAGGCTCCGGACGCGCAGGCTCAGCGGCCATGGCTCACGGGCCCAGCCGCTCCGCGGCATGTGGGATCTTCCCGGACCGGGGCACGAACCCATGTCCCCTGAATCGGCAGGCGGACTCTCAACCACTGCGCCACCAGGGAAGCCCTCCATCTCCTCTTAATTGCCCATCTCAGAAATCTGGAAATCCTTCTTGAACCTCTTTCTTTCATAACTGCCTTCTCAAATCCCTCCACTTCTTCTGCTTCCCATCTTTACCACCATTTCACCACGAACATACCTGGCAAAATTCTTGCCAAGACTAATGTGCAGATTGAGCATATTAAGCACTCTAAGAGCTGAGACAGATTCCCGAAACGTGTGAAGGAAAATGATCAGAAAAAGAAGGAAGCCAAAGAGAAAGGTACTTGGGTTCAGCTGAAGCTCCAGCCTGCTCCACCCAGAGAAGCACACTTCGTGAGAACCAATGGAAAGGAGCCTGAACTGTTGGATGGAGCCCATTCCCTATGAATCCATAGCATGATGGCTGTAAAGAAAATAAAAGACCGGGACTGTAAAAAAAAAAAAAAAAAAGAGGAAAGAAAAAAAAGCGCAAGTCATCTACTTGACTTGTATTAAAATTATGTTTACAGGGACTTCCCTAGTGGTCTAGTGGTTAAGACTCTGCACTTCCAATGCAGGGGGTGCAGGTTCCATCCCTGGTCAGGGAACTAAGATCCCACATCCCACATGCCACGTGGTGCGGCCAATAAATTAAAAAAAAAATTATGTTTACTCTCCATTTCCAAATAAAGAAGATTGTGAATGCACTGGTGGCAGAAAGTTTGTCTTCTTCAAATTCTAGCCTATGCTTTGCAGTAGCTAGCCTAGTGTTTGGCTCCTAATGAAAAAAAAATTCTATTTGTCTGTGTATGTACGTATGCATCTATCTGTCTATACATCTATCTACCTACTTACCTACATACCTATCTTTATTGGTAGATTGTACACAAACGAATATCTAACCAATTTAAAGAGAATGAATTCTTCGACTATGGGTAAAGTGTTCTGTTTCTCATGATCTAGTTTTAGTTAATATATAGCTCACTTCAAATAAATATCCCAACCTTCTACCTAAATGCTGGTTAATTTTTAATACTGAATAACTTTTTAAGTACAAATAGAATGTTTTGGCAAAACATGCTCCCTTCATTTCAGTCCATTCTCAATTTAAACATAGCATTTACTTCTAAAACACTACAGAATTTTGGTATGATCACATGGGAAAAAAATTCTGTAATGTAACTCTTTTTGCTTTCTCCAAAGGGTTAAATATTTTGAATTCAAATTCTCAGCCAGAAGTTAATTTTTTTAAAGCTAAGTACGTATATTTATGTCTATTTAACAGAAAGATTTTGAGGACCATATCCCAGGCACGTTGCTAGGTCCTAAGGATAAGCAAAGATTTATGAAACAAGATCCCTGATCATTAGAAGCCCACAGTGTACAAAGGCTGATGATATTCACAGTCAACAAGAGAGCATGTGAGAATATGTAGTTCAGTGTTTGCTGCATACAAGGCGCTCAATTAATGTGTTAAAAGAAATAATCAGACTATGATACAGTAATGGCTACCTTACTGGTTTATACACAAATTACTTTCAGCATCCTCTTTGCAGCTGAAATTATTTTCCAGAACGCAGAATTCCAAGAGATTAACCAAAGATGTTTTGATTTCAAAAGATAATACCTCTTTGTCTACATGCATCTGATACATATACCAATTTTAATAAAGTGTAACACATTTAGGGGAAAAAACAATTATTTATATTAAATAAAAGGCAGCTGATTGATAGAAGCAAATTCACAACCCAAGTAACTGCAATTATTTTAGCTATTTCATTTTTGTCCTAATGCTAATATGTCCCTGAATTGTTTTCAATGGTTTTAAAGCAGTGAGGTGATTGTTTTGCTACAGATTCAGGAAATCATGGTTTATTGGCCAAGTCACTGACCTTCCAAGATCCTGAGCTAAAATCCCATTAGCACAAGTTGTTTTAATGTGAACTTGATACAGCAACTCAGAACCTGAGAGAGGAGATCTGAAAGGCACCTTTCTAAAAAACAATTGATTTGCTTCATTTCATTGAAATGGCTAATGCTTTGATGGTTCATATTTACAATGGCTTGTCCTGCTCTTCAATAGAGTTGATATGTTGGAGTCTTTAACACCATAAACTTGATCAGAACTTCCTCAGTAATAAACAGACTGGATGGAAGGGGAGTGCCCCTCCTCACCAGGCCTCTGGAACCTATTTGCTTACCAATTTGTAGCTAAAGACATTGAGAATGGTGTTCTTCATGCTCAACCGCTCCAGGTAGTTGAAAAGAGTTCTGGGAAACTCAATATGCAAACTGGTTTGGGAGCCTGAAAGATTTCAAAGGGAAGAACATTTGACCTTCCTTAGGAAGAGCATGTTGCTCAGTTACATTCACTTTTAAGTATGGAATTTTGGTAGCATTCATAAAACCCATGAAGAAAATCTATTTCCCTTGTAAGTTACTTCCTAAACAACTCAGAAAATTAACAAGCTGGGATTCTAGTTTGTACATTTTTTTCCTACATTCCAAAGATGTGTCAAACTTCACAGCGACTTATGTTGAATCCCATGATTGTTAAAGACAAGAGACACACACCTCTTCTCCACATTAGGGCACAGAGAAAGCTGAGACTGAAACTTAGCAGCCACTAAAGGGCCTGAGTGTGTTGCTTTGGTTTTTCTTTTCAATTCTACTCTTTTGGAGGTGTCAGGGTCAGTGGAATTTTTTTTCTTTACTTTTGAACAGCAAGTCCAATTTAATTGTGATTGCGTTAAAATCAAGACATTCAATCAGCACAAAATGCAGATTTAACCTGCCCTCCCACCTTTTTCTTTTTTTAATATCAGAAGGTTTTCTTTGAATCTCTCCCAAGTTACTTGCCTATCAGTTTGCGAAGTGATTTTGCCATAGCAGTACTTGGGTAGGTGTGATGAGGTCAGGGTTAACTTAACAGTCACCAACAAAAATTCCTACCCAAACCCTAAAAGATAAAATAATACTGTTGGGGTCATACCTCAATACCCAGAGATAGAAAATTTACCCTCTGCAGGTCTGTAGAAAATCCTTGACAACTAATCCTATCCCAACCCTCTCCACACTCCTGCCAAGAAGAATTATATGAATTCCTTATGGAAAATCTCAGGCCAAAATTTAAAACATCTTTTTATGCCTCATAGTTGATTCCTACTCAACTTCTCACCTGCATTTCAACAAAATCCCTCCATGACTCTCAGCACCATTTTTAGTGTATTTCTCTGACATTTAACCTACTTCTTTTCATGTTAAAAATAACTGACTCATAAGTTCTTCATAAAAATGATGGTAAGGGACCTCCCTGGTGGTCCAGTGGTTAAGACTGCATGCTTCCATTACAGGAGGCACGGGTTTGATCTCTGGTCAGGGATTGAACTAAGATCCTGTATGCCCCATGGCCAAAAAAGAAAAAAAAAAAATGATGGCAATCATAGAAATACCATGATTAATAGTAAAAGTCATTTGTGCAGGAGACAAAAGACAAGATAAAATAATTTTATGTCAGGATTTCTTTACTTTTAATTTAAATAAAAATAAGCAGCTAGAGATTGTTTAAATCATTTGGAAAACAAATTCAAACTTATAAGATGGATCAGAAAGCTATTGCATGAAGCTGTTCATTACCAAGGGAACATTATCAAAGAAGAGTTAGATCCATTAAAAAGCAAGATCACAGTTTAAATAAAATTAAACCAAAAAATTAGAAAGTCATTTTATTATTTCAATGTATATTATGTATGTATACATGCGTGTATGTATATATTTGAGAATAGCATGTGCTGCTTTCCTATGTATCTGATATCTAAACTGTCCAGCAATTTATAAAAGCAAAAAATTAAAAATCTCCTTATTTTTAAATATTTTAATATGTATTGTTATATGTATTGAATAAAATGTGAATATAATTTTCCCCTCAGTTTTCTTCTTTGGGAGCTTAGTTGCCAATTAAATGAGAGAATATATAAATAAACAAAAAATTAAAAGGATAATTAATTAAAGCTAAAGTATCTACAGTGATTAAGTAATCCAAGTACTTCAGATTATGTAGTTAAGATAAATAATATCAATAAAGATGAAAACTTAATCTGAGGTCTCCAACTATTTACATATTTATATGTATGTGTGTATTTATCTACTTTGTCTCTCTCAACTTGATAAGTAATAGCCTGGCAGAAAAACTCACAGAAATCCTTTTTCATTTCAACAATGATTCCTAATCTCAGCAAAAATACTCAAGAAAATTCTAAATCCATTCCTATCTCGCTGGCTTGCTAGTTCACACTTCAGAAGTTACTTATTTCTCTTGAGTCTGTCTCAAGTACAAAATTAGGCGAAAATCCGTCCTTCTCCAGAGATAACTTGTATAAAATGCTCAAATTAAAAGTTACATATCAAGTACAAAATAATGCCAGTTCTCTTATTTCTTTGAAGAAGAGTCCATATGAAACACAATCTGCACAGTTGTGAATGAAAAGTGGAAATTAAAAGGGAGTAGTAATCGATAGCTGTGAAATCCCAAAGCCTATGAAATCCAATCAGAAAAGGGAAGAGTTAAAATAGGAGAACTCCCCAAAGCTTAGATGACTTTGGAAACACAGATCAAAAACAAAGACAGATAGTATAATTAACTCCATTACTGCTCAGTCAAATGAAAACAGCCATGACATCCTTACTTATTTATGACACCAGCAAATAGCTCAATTCCACCCCTGGATATTGCTGTAGGACAGCACTGGTTCCACAGCAGGTGAAACAGAAACAAGCTGCTAAAATTTATGTCACTAGATCATGTTAGAGATATAAGATTTATGCAGAAGTCCCATAAAAAATAAGTAGCTTTTATATCTTCTTATAACAATTCTTGTTCTTGAGCAAACCAAAGTCTATACACAGAAAGCTGTAATTTTCTCAAGTGTGTTTAGAATTGTGAAAAGCCTATTTACTTAAGTATATATTTTGCCTCAGGTATTGGAATTTACCAGCAATAATAAAATCTTTGCATCATCAAGCCGTCTATTAACATTTACGAAATATTTTCATTTCTGAGTTGTCTTCCTTAGCAAATTGGAAAATCCAGCAATGTGGTATATAACCCCCACTGTACAGAAGGTTCAGAAGGAAGGAGAATAAAGGGGATATCCAGGTCACTCGCAGCATTTCTCCCTGAGATGTTGTCTGATTCCTCTCCACCTCTGTTCTTACCTTTCTGACCAAATCTTACCTTCCTGATCACTTTGGTATTCCTACTGCCTAGGGCGGTACATGGCGTGTAGTAGGCATTTGTCTGCAAAGAATTTCACTGTGCATATATATTCTACTCAGACTCTCTTGTATATCTTTGTATCTATCTTCAACGTCTAGGACAAGCACCTTATTTACAATAGATGTATAATATTTAGTTGGTTGCCCGATTTCCTGAGTTAGATAAATAGTTTTACCAATAGTCTTAAATCTTTTCTTTACTGCTGGTGGGAATATGAATGGTTACAACCACTTGGATGGCAATCTGTTTTTTACACTTTTGGTCAAGAATATTCAATGACAAGCTGCAGAACACAGTTTGTAAGAACAAAGGAAAGCAGAATGGGTAAGTAGTGGTATATTCACAGGAGGCAATACCGTAGACTAGTGAAAAAGTATCAACTATCCCTATACAGGTTGCCAAGGAGACTCTCCCAAATAGGATGTTGAGGGAAAAAAAAAAAAAAACCAAATTGTACATCATTTATATAAAGTTTTAAAGCATGAAAGCAATACTATCTATTTTATTATACACTACATATTGAAATTATGTTTTTAAATTCAGGGAAATGAGAAACATTACGTTCAGTGGAGTGGTTGCCTTGGGGTAAGAAAAGGATATTGCAGTCAAGAAGAGTACACAGGAACACGGAACACTGGGGAAGTCAAATGTATTGGTAATGTTTTACTTTTTAAGCTGGATGTTGAGAACATGAGATTTTTTAATTGTTATCATTCTCTTCACCTTTCTATAAATCTGAAATAGTTTTTAAAGGAATAAGAAAATAACATTGACAAGGTAGTAGTTAATCTACCATGGGATAAATATCCTAATTAGATTCTTTTTCTCTTTGCCATCTCAAAATTGTTAAGGAAAACAGTGCCCTGAATAGAAATGATATGTTGACATGAGGGGCACCATTTAAATCAAACATGGCAAAGGGACCAGAGCCCACAAGAATAGATATGAAACTTTAAAAAGCAAAGGCAACATACTGTCTTTAGCCACTCAGTAAAATATGACGACACAGTGGCCAGGAAGCCATCAGACACCTCCTTCTGCCAGCAAGCTCAAAAGGCTGCTCAAATTCTTACTATAAATTGGGCGAACACCTAAGTTATCATCCAAGTAACATAGTTTTAAAAGCAAACACGGGCACTATTAAAAACTATACTGGAACAAAAAATGTAAACCAGGACTGTCCCACCAAACCAGACTATAGACTATAGACTACAATTGCTAGATGCTCCACTGCAGTAACAGGTTTATCGAATTTAGTGGATTTTATGGAGGCAAATATGAATACAGAAGTATAAATGTTGCACTCCATTTGAAATACTATTTTTAGATGAACTGGGAAATCGAAGAACTGGAAAATAAACTGACAAAAATCAGGTAGACATAGGAGAGGAGTGAAATCCTCTTCTTTTATAGTGGTCTATCTGGAGATTTTGTCTAAAATCGACATTTGTGACTGTCAGATGTAGGCATTTAACTCAGTCATAGTGGCAATTTAAAAAGTTTTAAGTGGTTATCTCTGGGAAGTGGAATAGCAGTTGGAGGAGGAGTGATTATGTCAATATCCTTCCTTGTGGTTGGAGACATTCTTTACCATAAGCATGGTATAATTATAATTTTTATAATTAAAATGTTAAAAATTTATAAAAATGATAATAGCCAGTACTCACAAGTACACAGGGTAAATAATGGTAATACCTCATATTTTTATTGAGCGTTTATTATGTGCCATGTACTTTGTTAAATGATGACCATGAGTTATCTCATTTAATCTTCACAACAATCCCATAAGTTATTATGCCCACACTCTAGATGAGAAAACTGAGATATTGGGTGGGTGTCACAACTTGTCGAAAGTCAGACACAGTTCACATGTGCGGGACCTGAGACTTGTACCCAGGCAATCTAACTCCAAAGCTGCCCTCTCAAATCATTCTTCTCTTCTGTCTCCTATTTGAACATGATGCTCCAGGGAGTATACATTGGTACAAGTTTTCATATAGTATTTTGACAACATGTATCAAAACTTTTAGTGTGTATACTCTCTGACTCAGAAATTCTGTTCCTATATATTTATGTTAAGAAATAATGGTAAATACGCCCCAAGGGATATTTTAAAGGAAGTCCATCCTTGCAATGCATATGAAAGCAAAAAAAAAAAAAATTAATATTCATCAATAGAGGATTGATTTTCTTAAATTATGATATAATTCATACAATATAATACACTCAGTCTATACTTATTTACATGGAAGATTAACACGGTTATATTGAAAAGGCAAGTTGAAAACAATATGCATATATGATCTTGTTTTTGTCAAAAATAAAAATGCATAAACAGAGCCATAGAATACACTTTGGAAGGCCATACTCTACAATACCACTTCCCAGGAGAGATCATTTCTAATAGCTTGACATAAGTAGTACCTTCCCTGTTGATTTGCCATCATGATTCTCTGCTCTTAGCCATCAGAAAAATAATATACATTCATTTGCTTTCTTGCCTATTTTTTGTATCTTTCACCAATTTTATGTTAACTAAGGGAAGGAACCACATCTGTAATAGTTATCCCTATTTACCAAGGCCCAAGTGGTACAGAATATGTGCTTCAGAAATACTTGTTGAACTAATGCCAATCAAATTTGTTTCCAGGTGATTTTCACCTTCAACTTTCTACCTTAATCCATTGTTTCAGCTTTTACAAAGAGAAGGGTGGGGATTGCTGGTATAATTATGGAGAAAAAAACCCCAGTAAAGCTATTTTTATTATGGTAAAGCCAATCAATCAACCAATCTAGCGATGCAGAGGCAGTGCTGATGAAATTAAAAACCACACTAGGGCTTCCCTGGTGGCGCAGTGGTTGAGAGTCCACCTGCCGATGCAGGGGACACGGGTTCGTGCCCCAGTCCGGGAAGATCCCACATGCCGCGGAGCGGCTAGGCCCGTGAGTCATGGCCGCTGAGCCTGCGCGTCCGGAGCCTGTGCTCCGCAACGGGAGAGGCCACAACAGTGAGAAGCCCGCGTACCGCAAAAAACAAACAAACAAAACCCACCACACTAGATTTGCATCCACAAGACTTGAGTCTGCAGCCTGCCTTCCAGCTCAGGCACTTACTAGCTGGGTCATCAGTCTCTTAAACTTCACCCATCTTCTCTTCTTTCCTTCTTACTCTCATTGAAAAACTTTATTCCCATATTTATTTGCAGAGTAAAGAACTGGGCTACCTGCCTCAAGGAGGCTACAGAATCTTCCAGCCCTCAGTGCCCTAGGTGGACCAGGAAGGACCCAGGGGCAGAGACTACAGAGGAAGGGCTGCTGAGGATTTGGTTTAGGTTTTCTTTGGTTTGTTTTGATTTTTGAGTGCCATCAGGAGGTGGAGGCCATAACTTAAAGGGCTGCAAAGCCTGCTTTCTCTCTCATTCTTCTCAAAGAGAATAGGCTGACCTAGCCCCAGCCTCACACTGTCAAAGGTATAGTCACTCCGTAAATATTTGTTACAAAAATGAATGAATGAACATGTAAAACATTCTTTTTCATTGGGCTTGCTGTGGCAGTCAAAGCCCTAAAAATCGTAACTGGAAAAATGTAAGATTTGTTAAATATTGAGTTTAGGGAAGAAAAAAATGTATTTATAAATTAATTTGTTTTCAGTATAAGACCTTGTATGTAAGGTTCCAACACAGTGAATTTTTACAGTGAAGCTATAAACTCTAAAATGGGGATTATGAACGTGGACACTATAATTTATAATACTTGCATAGCTTTCAATTATTCAGGTGCTCAAAGCCCAACAAATTGAATAACGAACAGGGGTAATGAATTGAACGCTGAGAAGATGATAACAGAAAACACTGGGTAGTCACCACAGAGAAATTCACATACAGAAGTAGCCCTGAAAGAAACACACTTGTTTGAAGGACACATTTCCTTTTCTTTCAAGCCAAACATTTATGGAACAGTCATGCAAGTAGGAATTGCTTTCAAGAAATACTTGTTAAAGGCAGAAAGCTGCTAAAATAGTATATTTTAGATGACCAAACGGAGAATTAGAATCGTAAATTGGCCTGTCACATTCTCGGAGAGCGCGGTTCTCTATTTCATTATCTTTAACCACATGGAGAAAGGGGAGATGCGTTCATATAAATTATCAGCACCATTGCTTTAGATTTAGGCTGGGAAATGTGTGGCTATTCCACAGATCCTAAAGCACGGGGTTCTTCACGGTATTTCATACAACACTGCAGATCAGAAATTTAAATAATGAGATGGCTTCTGAACTTGCTGTTCAGACCCGGGATGGATGATGCATGCTCGTGTCTGCCAGTGAAGGTTCTGGAGGAAGGATGCCTACTTAGCCTGGTACCCACATCTCTGCTGTCAGTGATACTGCAGACCCAGACAGGCACAATGTGCAGTTGGCCAAAATCGTTGAAAGATTCGAATTAACTGCAATTAACTAAAGTCAATAAAAATTAATGGTCCCCGCACCTCTAACCTCCACCACCATCATACACACTACTCAGTCTGCACACCCATCATTTTCCACATAAAGGGTATTTATCAGAGCAACTTAAAAATCATTTGTCTTCTAGACTATTGCAAGCCACGTGGTAATACTGTATAGTGATTAGCGTATTGTTCGTGAGGTCAGTACATCTGGCTTCAGATCTCAGCTTTACTGTTTTCTAGATGTATTTTAGGCAAACTATTTAACCTTCTAATATTCAGTTTCTTTATCTGTATAATGGGGATAATAACAGTACCTGCGTCTTCAGATTATTGGGAGTATTAAATAAGATAATATATGCAAAACTTTCAGTATAGTCATAGTTAGCACTAAGTATCAATATTAGCTATTCTTACTGGCTAAAGCTGCATTGGCAAAGGCTGTTTCTATGTATCTGAAACACTGGGACCTGGCACCCATAAACAAGAGTTGTGCCATTCACAAGAACCATTTAAATGATCATTTGGGGCTCGAGGCTTTTAGGGGCAGCTATTGCTATTATATCCTTAGAAACGGTTTACCAGCAGCAACATGGAAAAATTCACATGGAAAATGAGTGCCTATTTACCTCTGACAATTGTTTTGATGGGTAGACCAAAGGGACTCATCAGTTTGATATGAATTATAAAATATGGGTCACGTTTGTTAAACTGTTGTACCCGTATAATTTGAGTTTGATTGTTCTGATCCTAAGATATTGTTCTACCCAGTGGAAATCACGATAATTATCCCAAATCTGTCCTGGAATTACAAGATCAACAGGGCAGAACTCTAAAACCAGTTATTTTCCTGGGAGAATTTCATAGAAAATTTTCAGTGATATTTCACCACTCAAAACATAATTTAAACCTATTGAGGTACTTCAAGACTTTTCTCAGATGCAAATGTAAACCTACTAGAACATCTGGACTATTCTGCCTTTTGTTTTTAGTCACTCACTAAACAAGGAAAGTGGAAATGTGTAAGAACCTTAAAGATCATCTAATCTGACCACTTTATACTAGAAATGAGGCAATAAGGATGAAGAGAGGAAGCTATGTTTCAAACAGCCAAGGTTCAAATAGAATTTTTTCGTGGGCCATAAACATATTTTCAGTGATGTTGATGGCTGCTGAAATGCCCAGGAAACTTTATACGTGGACATTATAGAACACAAAATATAAATTGTTATTTATCACTTTTACTTTATAATCCCAATAGTAAATTAATGGCTCTCTAAATATTAATACAAACACATGGTCTTTAGTTTCTTTAAGATAAAGCATAGGACACCTACTCCATAGAATTCTCTTTATGCACAGCATTTACACGCATACATCAAGTATTTCTTTTTTTTTTTTACATACATAAGAATTTCATTTTTCCTCTTGCTATTTATATTTCTTAAGTCTCCAATTCAATTGTAACATATTAGGTGCAGAAACCTCTTCCCCCTTTTTTAATCACCTATAACATGTGGGGCATGTTCATGATAGGCTCCCATGATTCACCGCCAATGAATGAGTTCTAAAGGGAAGCATTTAAACTATTAAAGCTGATGGACTACGAACTCTGAACTCTTAGAAACCTTGGGAAAAAAATTTTTGTTTAAGGGTGACCTGAACAACCAAAGGACCATAATTCACACTATGACCTTGGATGAGTCGATTAACCTCTTTGGTCCTGGTTTTCTTCACCTGTAAAGCAAAGGGGTTGGCCAGAATGATGTCTAAAGAGCCTTCCAGATCTCCACATTCTACAAACCTGTGTTACTTCATTACCTTGGTCTCTCTGTACAGTGTTAGGTTATAGCCGTCACCTCTTCTAATAGCCATTCAATCTTACTTCTAAAAGCCAGGTCCCGCCGGTGTCGCCGGTAGTGGAGGCTGCATTGCTTGTTTCTAACCTGCAGTGGAGAATTCAGTGGTGGGGAACAGATGAGGATCGATGTCCCTGTTATGGCCACAGCTGGGACACAATCTCAACCTTTGTGCAGAGGGGCTCTTTGCTTTGGGGTTGGGAGTATTTGAGATGGCAGGAAGGAAAACGACCACTGGCAGGACAATCCCAGCAGGACAGCTTCATGTTTGGGGATGTCTTTGGTCAGCATATCACTCCCCTCCAGTGAGCATTTGGTCTGGAAAAAAACAAAAAAAATGTGTATCTGTTGATCTGATAGCATTGGGAGGCTTCCTTCCTGTTCAGCAAAGTACAGAAACGGGTCCTGTGAAATCACAGACAAGTAGAATATCTCCCCTTTGCCCCCCATCCTTAGCTTTTCACTCCAACTGAGATACACGGCCAGTATCAGCAGTCTTTGCTCTACCCTCTGGAGACCTTCAGAGGGTAAAAGAGACTTAAAAAGAAAAACTCCTCCCCCAAATCATAAAACTGGCATGAATAGAACGTCTCCACAGCAGGAAAGCAAAAAGGAGGGAAGAAAGTTGGTTTAGGCAAGAGTGATCTGAATATTCAATTCAAATAAATCTTATTAGGTGAGGGCATAGCAAAAGAAACCGCCAGAGGCAAGAGAAACAGGGAGACCCTACAGCTGTATTAAGGAAGGAAAATGCTGCCCACTTTTTCAGTTGAAGGTAAGTTCATTGACAAAGTAGGGTTACAGGGACTTCCCTGGCGGTCCAGTGGTTAAGACTCCATGCTCCCAATACAGGGGGCATGGGTTCGATCTCTGGTTGGGGAATTAAGATCCTACATGCTGCATGGCCAAAAAAAGAAAGAAAGAAAAAAAACCAAAGGTCTAGTTTAAAAAAAAAAAAAAAATATATATATATATATATATATTAGAATAAAAAACAGCATTAAAAAAAAAAAGTAGGGTTACAAACAGCAGTCGTCTCCTTGGACGAAGCTAATGACTCACCTAAAAGCCTGGAGAAAGAAGACAAGTAGAAAATTACGAAAAATTACAATCTCTTCCTCACCACCATAACCCCCTTTATCGTGTCATTTCCTAAACTACCCAAAACTTCTCCATTAAGACATTTGTAATGCTGACCAATAAGCTGAAAGAATAAGCAAGCCCTGTCAGACAGGCCTCCTGGCTGTCTTAGCGTTTGCTACTCCCCTGCCCCCAGCCTTTTCCCTGGGTATTTCCATGACTCTGTCTTTCTCAGCCTCAATGTCATCAACTCAGAAAAGCTTTCCCTGGCCACACAATTAAAGTAGCCTTTGTGCCCCACCGTCTGTCACCCAGTTACTTTCTATTTCCTCATCTGATTTTTTTCTCCAATAAAATTTATCAAAAATTTGAAATTAAAAAAAAAAGAATAAGCAAGCCCTTAGAAAAGTATGCCTATTTGAGAGTAAAGGATAAAAAAATCTCTTAGGGATGGCAATTTCAAAATTGAACAATTTCAAATTATTCCACCTGTTTCTTCCAAAGACCACCAATTTTGCTTGGAAAGGATTTTTTGTGTGTGTGTTTTTAAATTTAATAATAGGTTAGAAATCTTGTTGCTCATATCCTAAACATTTTCTACCCCATTATCTTCATTATTTTTCATTCACTTTCTCATTCTCACAATAAAAACTCGAGGAGACAAAAATAATAATAAACATAGGATTCCTATCTTTAGATTTATCAAGTCCATATCTGACTCAGATAGCAGAAGTTTAGAATACTGGCTCTTCTTATAAGCCAGTTATGGGCAAGCAAACTCTTCAAGCTTCAGTTTCTTCATCTGTAAATTAAAAATAAGAACATACTTCTAATAGAGTGTTGTACATAAAATACCTGGAATAGTCCTTGGAACATAGTGGGAGCTCAGTCAATAACAAGAATTATCTTTACCATCATTATTTTCTTGTGTGTTGTTAGCTACCTTCCAATTACGTACAGAGAGCTCTACTTCAATGAAGTTTCAGGCACAAGGCCATAAGTTATATTACATACATAATAAATCATCTTGCTTTTCTTATCAATTTCAAATCTGCAAAATCATAGGAACAGGAGGTGTCATACTCAGCCAAAACTATTCAAGTAGTATGTCACCAACAGGAACACTAAAAACAAATTGTCAGTGACAGTGATAATTGCTACCATTTATTGAGCTCTTATTATATATAAGGCCCATGATAAGGAATTTATATGGATTGTTTCCTTTCATCCTTTATAAAACCTCGTACGGAATTGGTATTTTTATCCCCACTTTCCAGATGAAGAACAGGGATGCTGCAGGGAGTTGCTTGGAAAGAATGCATCACATGTGTCCAAATTTACACAGCTAGTAGGCAAATGAACCAAGACGTGAAACCAGGTCTCTCTATGACAAAGTTTTATGCTTTTACACAGTATCGAGGGTCTAGTATCCTTCTGAAGAATTATAGCATTTTAGAAATTTAAAGGAGGAAGAAATTTGGGGGTTTTTTTAGCACAAGACCATCTTTTGAGAAAAAGCTTTCTCCCTTCTTAGTAAAATCCCTGTGTATGGAGCCTAAGACATATATACGTCCAAGTTCCCCAAAGTGATTTTTTTTTTTTTTTTTTTTTTTTTGCGGTACGCGGGCCTCTCACTGCTGTGGCCTCTCCTGCTGTGGAGCACAGGCTCCGGACGCGCAGGCTCAGCGGCCATGGCTCACGGGCCCAGCCGCTCCGTGGCATGTGGGATCTTCCCAGACCGGGGCACGAACCCATGTCCCCTGCATCGGCAGGCGGACTCTCAACCACTGCGCCGCCAGGGAAGCCCCCAAAGCAATCTTGACAAAGAAAAACAGAGCTGGAGGAATCAGGCTCCCTGACTTCAGACTATAGTACAAAGCTAGAGTAATCAAGAAAGTATGGTACTGGCACAAAAACAGAGATATAGATCAATGGAACAGGATAGAAAGCCCAGAGATAAACCCATGCACATATGGTCACCTTATCTTTAATAAGCGAGGCAAGAATATACAATGGAGAAAAGACAGCCTCTTCAATAAGTGGTGCTCGGAAAACTGGACAGCTACATGTTAAAGAATGAAATTAGAACACTCCCTAACACCATACACAAAAATAAAGTCAAAATGGATTAAAGACCTAAATGTAAGGCCAGACACTGTAAAAGTCTGAGAGGAAAACATAGGCAGAACACTCTATGACATAAATCACAGCAAGATCCTTTTTGACCCACCTCCTAGAGAAATGGAAAGAAAAACAAAAATAAAGAAATGGGACCTAATGAAACTTAAAAGCTTTTGCACAGAGAAGGAAACCATAAACAGGACGAAAAGACAGCCCTCAGAATAGGAGAAAATATTTGCAAACAAAGCAACTGACAAAGGATTAATCTCCAAAATATACAAGCAGCTCATGCAGCTCAATATCAAAAGAACAAACAACACAATACAAAAATGGACAGAAGACCTAAGTAGACATTTCTCCAAAGAAGATATACAGATTGTCAACAAACACATGAAAGGATGCTCAACATCACTAATCATTAGAGAAATCCAATCAAAACTACAATGAGGTATCATCTCACACCAGTCAGAATGGCCATCATCAAAAAATCTAAAAGCAATAAATGCTGGAGAGGGTGTGGTGAAAAGGAAATCCTCTTGCACTGTTGGTGGGAATGTAAATTGATACAGCCACTGTGGAGAACAGTATGGAGGTTCCTTAAAAAACTAAAAATAGAACTACCATACAACCCAGCAATCCCACTACTGGGCATATACCCTGAGAAAACCATAATTCAAAAAGAGTCATGTACCACAATGTTCATTGCAGCACTATTTACAATAGCCAGGACATGGAAGCAACCTAAGTGTCCATCGACAGATGAACGGATAAAGAAGATGTGGCACATAGATGCAATGGAATATTACTCAGCCATAAAAAGAAACAAAATTGAGTTATTTGTAGTGAGGTGGGTGGACCTAGAGTCTGTCATACAGAATGAAGTAAGTCAGAAAGAGAAAAACAAATATCGTATGCTAACACATATATATGGAATCTAAAAAAAAAGTGGTTCTGAAGAACCTAGGGGCAGGACAGGAATAAAGACACAGATGTAGAGAATGGACTTGAGGACATGGGGAGGGGGAAGGGTAAGCTGGGACGAAGTGAGAGAGTGGCATTGACATATATACACTACCAAACATAAAATAGATAGCTAGTAGGAAGCAGCCGCATAGCACAGGGAGATCAGCTTGGTGCTTGTGACCACCTAGAGGGGTGGGATGAGGAGGGTGGGAGGGAGACGCAGAGGGAGGAGATATGGGGATATATGTTTACGTATAGCTGATTCACTTTGTTATGCAGCAGAAACTAACACAACATTGTAAAGCAATTATACTCCAATAAAGATGTTAAATAAATAAATAAATAAAAATATAGATCTAATGATTAAATACACATTTGGCTTGTATCTTATCAGTGCCCAAGTCCCTAGCTGGGAATGTCTGTTGACAAAAGAAGTTTACTGATACAATTGCACTGATGGCACTCATGTTGCTCTGGAAAAAACAAATCAACCTGGCTTTGTCTCAGACGGAGGCACTGCAGGCACTATGAGGAAATCAGGTCTATTTTTTTACGTCTAGACTTGTAGAAAAACATGTTTTCCAAAGCTGATTTATAGCTTGTAGGCAAGTAGATCTGGATTGAAAGAGAGATGCTGGTCTGTTGAAGCAACTTGATCCAAGCCGAGAGAAAGCTGGAGAGAAGTCTCCCTGCTCTGAGCAAGAAACCCATGACCGACAGAGCCAGCCTGATCAGGAGCATCTGTGGTTTTAGTAAACCTCTTCTTCAAGCCTGACTAAATCACAAGGGCACCCTGACAATTCTCCAGAGAGAAAACCAGAAGCAAGAGGCCAAAACGACTCAACAAAAAGCTCTCAGGAGCTTACAGAGATGAGATTCAGAGCCCCGGCACTAACAACACACCAGACACTTATTGAGGACTCGCTGTGGGTCAGGCACCGTATTCCTTGCTTTGCACACATCCAATTCATTCAGTTCTCACCACAACCCCAAGAGGTAGGGATTAATATTATCCCCATTCTTCAGAGGAAGAAACTGAAGTTGAAAGCTGTTAGGTCATGTGCCTTAGGTATCTTAGGTGTAAGAGGTCCCTGGAAGTCTGGAGCCTGAATTGATGCATGTAACATCTACTATCCTAACTCTCTAGATCATGAGCCATTCTCCAAGGTAACACTTCCATTTCCCTGCCCCTTGGTCCCTGGACTAAATTACCATGGACTTCATATTCACCCTTCCCTGGAGATGTGGTGAATGTTGTTCAAAACTGCCTATATGTGTTGAACCCATACTTTATGCATATTTGTTCTATCATATCTCAGTATTGTTTCAAATTTTTCCTCCAGGGAAATCTTTGCTCTTTATTTGAAGGAAACATTAACAATAAAATTGTGATGGAAAATCGTGTCCTGAGTGTGCACTGATTCATTCATTTAGAAGGTATTTATTGCAGTATAATGTAGTGATCGAAAGTGCAGGCCCCACACCAGACTGCTCATGTCTTAATATCAGTGTGACCATTCTCTAGCTGGGTGATCTTAGGTATATAACCTCTTTGTGCCTTGGTATCCATCTTCAACATAGAGGTAATAAGATAATGATATTTCATGGAATTATGAGGATTAAAAATTAATATATATAGAATGTTTAGAACAGTGTCTGGCAAGAATGCTTAACAAATGTTAGCTGTTGTCATAGTCAGTTTGGGCTACTATAACAAAATATCACAGACAGAGTGGCTTAAACAACAAACATTATTTCTCACAGTTCTGGAGGCTGGGGGGTCCAAGGTCAAGGGCAGATTCGGTGTTTGGTAAGCTCTTTCTTCCTGGTTTGCAGACTTGCTGTATCCTCACATGGTGAGGAGAGGGCTTTGTTCTCTTCCTCTTCTTATAAGCACACTAATCCCATCATGAGGTTCCCACTTTCATGACCTCATCGAAAGCTAATTATCTCCCAAAGGCCCCACCTCCAAATTCCATCAATTGGGGGTTAGAACTTCAATATATGAATTTGGGGGAAGACAAACATTCAGTCCATAGCAACTGTGGATGTGATTATTTATTGGAAAAAATAAATTATTATGATTATGATTATTTATTGGGTGTCTTAGCTCTGTGCCAAAGATTGTGCTAAAAGCTTGGGTTGCAGAAATGGATGCCAGTGGATGGCTAGCTTGCACAGTGTTTTACATAATTATCTCACGTAAAAGAAAGTTGTGTAGTTGGTAAGTAGAAAGGGCTCCATTGCCTCTAGGTCCCTGTTTCAAAATGCTTTCCCATGGAGAAGAGATAGAACTCATCTTTAGCAGTTTGTTGAAGGGCTGTAGGAAATCAGCTTCAGTTCTTTGTGACTAAGTCCACCCAAGGCCGTAGAACCTTAGGTGACATCTTCCTAAACTGATGCAGCCGTAACTTCCATTGAACTAGTGAGATTTCCTCAATTGCAATATAAAATATGTAATAATTAACAGCTTGGATATGTCAAGCACTTTTCAAGGCATTTTAAAATTATTAATTCATTAATTTTCAGAATAACTCCATGAATTAAGTGCTATTATTATTCCATTTTAAAGATGAAGAAACAGGCACAGAATGGTGAGTACCTAGGGACATACAGCTTGTAGGTAGCAGAGCCCAGTTTGGCTCCAGCATCTTTGCTCTTAAATGCTGTATCATAGTGCCTTTTTATACTTAAAGAAGACTGCCTACGTCTCTGATAATTCAATGGTTATTCATATAAACTATGATTGATAAGGATATACAAAGAGCTCTGGATTGCATAGTTCAGAAATTCGGTGTCACATTCATGAGCATTTCTTCAATAAGAAATAACAGTTCCTGGATCTCTGTCTCACCAAGGACTAGAAAATTCATGGCACTAAACAGCTGCACCTCCAGTCTAATTACTCAAATACATGAGCTCATTGGGTTTACACAGAACAAGCAACTTGCCGATTTACTGGTCTTTTCACACATCAGTGAATCGTTTGGTGTTATGAAAACATAACATGATTCAAATGCATTGATAGAGCTTGTTTGAGGAAGCACGGATAGCTTGTATTTGGTGGGTAAAATATGTATAGGTAGTCTAAGTCTCAATTTGACATTTCAGCAAGCATTACATTTATAGAAGGAAGTCTAAGCAAGCAGAGGTCTTTCTGAACAGAGTAACTTAGAGGGGTGGCAGGTAGATTTCCATTTGATGTAGCATCCTATACACAGGTGAGCAAATTAAAGTTGTAGTCCTTTTGTCAATTGGGTGAAATTGTTTGCTTTCTTTTTTCATAACTCTTTCAATTATACCCTCTGTAGACTCACTTTTAGAAGTTATCAATGAGGACCATGCCCCAAGTACTCCTGAGGTAGATGGGAATTTTCCCAGAAGCCAGAGAACCTTCCTTGGTCTTTTCCCCAAACATTCATGTTTCTATTACCCCATACAGCCTGCCTTTTGGTAGCATCCAAACACACAAGGGGGAATTCTACGAATGCTTCAAATCAAATGCCTAATTTGGTCATTCAGTCATTTGTCTACAAATTTTTTTTTTGTTTATTCTTTTTTAGGGATGGATCTATGCTTCAATTCTCTACTGCATTCTTAAGTTATGCACAGAACATGAACAAAAATCCAGTGGAGTTTTACTTTCAAATTTTAAGTCTCTAGTTGCCTCAGGGTAGGTTAGTTCTTCACTTGAGTTCATCCTTGTCTTCTGTGTTGAGACTGCATGAGGATAAATGCAAATGATGCATAGGCAGAATGGTGATCATCAAGGTTTGAAATGAGAATAGAGGATCCAGGATGGAATGCCATTCACTTTATCCATTCACCCTCAATTCACCCTCGTAAAAACTGGTATAAATGCCTTTCAACAATCTGGAACTTCAGCACGGGGAGGGTCTATCAAGTTGCTGGGGAGAATTGGTCTTCTGCCATCTACAGAGCTTAGGTACTTCGGGAGAGCTAGGATTTCTCCTCCTAGCCATTCTCTTACTCATCAGAGCTCCATTTTAGGGGACTCTGTGGATCAGTTACCTATTGAAACCACTCTCAGTTCATATCCATGAAAACAGATAATTAGCACGTAGCGATACTTGCTCTATATTTTCTATAGCAGGAGAAAATACATCTTGATGAACTCTGTCCGACAGAAATAAAATAGGAGCCACATATGTAACTTAAAATTTTCCAATAGCCATGTTGAAAAGAACAAAAAGAAGCAGGTGAAATTCATTTTAATATCGTATTTTGTTTAACCCACATATCCCAAGTATTATCATTTCAATACCTAATCAATATATCAATTATTAATGAGATTTTTTAATCTTTGGTACTAAGTCTCCATCCTGATTAGCCACACTTCAAGTGCTCAATAACCACATGTAGCCAGTGGCTACCTTACTGGGCAGTGAAGCTCTAGATCATCAAAAAGAGGTGGCAACTCATTAAGTAAAGTTAAAATAAAGTGCCTCCAGACCATTTTATTTGACTCAAAATTGTTAGTTTCTACCGAGACACCATAATTATATACGATTGTATACAATTAGCTTAAAGATAAAGGTTCTATGTAAACAGGAACGTATTCTAAGCTGATAGAGTCAAACTGTAATAAATTTCTTTTCACAAGATCGAAGGTCAAGGATATTTCTATAGTTCACAGATGTTCTCAAAATTTTTGTACTATAATTAACAAAATGCTCCATAAAAAGTTAAAAGTGAGTAACGTGAATTAATAGTAAAATGTGCTTATTTGTTGCTGACTAAAGATCTTAAGGACCAAAATTATTGCCATCTACATAGCTTGATTACATAGAAATTTAATTAATGTAAAGAGATATACATTTAGCAAAATAACAGGTAGCCTCTTCTATATCATTCATCTTAATTTGATTAATAATTTGTGTTTATGTTTTTTCCCTTATTTTCTCTAACAACCAAAATCCCAAAAAACAAGTCCACATTTACCTAAACCCGAAATAAAAGCAGTAATCTGTTGATATGGAATAAGAGGGGGACCATTCTGTCAAACCATCAAAGAGAAAATTTCTACATCTACATACAGAAGAAAATCACAATTAAAATTCTAAACAACCTCATATTATACTTTGCACTGAATAGTATTCATTATATCATTTTATGTTTTTATGCTGAAAGGAGTAGATGCAGGTCCATTGACAACTACATCAAACGTGAAGATATTGGCAGTTTCTCCTCAAGTTAAAGATACAAGTATTATAATGACCCAGCAGTACTACTCTTGGATATTTAGTCAATAGTAATAAAAACATGTTCAAAAAATTATTTTAAAATGTTCATGGCTTACTTAATAATAGTAAACAGCTAGAAACAACCCAAACATCCATCAACAGGTGAATGGATAAACAGTTGTGATGTACTCACACAATGTAGTGTGAACACAGCCATAAAGAGGAACAAGCTACTGAGAGGGGGAAAATCTTGAATACTGTATAGCTCAAAAATAATGTGACAAGCAAAAGAAGTATGTCCCCCACATAATTACGTCTACATGATGCTCTAAAACAAGCAAAACTAAGCTATGGTGACAGAATTCAAAACAGTTGGGCAGCTGACTAGAAAGAGGCATGAGGAAGTGTGAGTGATAATTGAATAGTTCCATAGCTTGATTGAGGTGGTGGTCATATTGCTGTATACTTTTGTCAAATGTCATTGGACTGAGCACTTAAAACCTATGCATATATAAATAATAAAATAAATTCGAAATTAAATAAAAAACTTTAAAAATGAATAAAAGGACAACGGTCGCTTTTATTCAGACTGTAGTTACACCCTGTTCTTGCATGATAGCTTTCGGTCTCTTCAACCTATTTTACAGATATTTTTAACTCCCCCTTCTCCCTCCCAATTCGCACTAAGAATGAACAATGAAGAGTCTCCTGATGACCGTTTTCACTGAAGAAAGAGCTAATATTAAGTGAAAATATGGATGGGGATTTGCAGTCTACTCACACTTCTCCATCATTTCTACAATAGTTGTATTATTTTTTGGCAGATATTCAATGGTGACAAGTGATTTTTTGAAATGTAAACAATTAGTATATAAGATTCCGCACATTAAACAGATTTCATGGTCTCTTTATTCATCTTGAACTTGATAATTTCTGGAAATTTTGAATCAAGGGGTTTCTGGTTACTTTCCAATGATGTTTAACAGTTAGACTTAAAAATACAGAAAAAAGCATTATAAGTTTTATCCAAAATGATTATGGCCATCATTTGAATAAAATACAGATTTTGCAAGCTGTAAAGCATATCATTACTACATACTGGCCTAAGTAAGGTTTGGTTCACAAACTATAGAGCTCTAACCAAGTCATTAAATCTATCGAAAAGGGCCTCATTTGAGAAGCAATAAAATTTTTAATCATTTTATTATTAAAAAAGTGTTTAATATGTAGCTAATTAAATGCCAAAGGCAGGTTATCTGAGTTTAACCTTCAAAAAGAAAATGATGTATCAAAGTCTGCCGTTGGCATCATGGGATAGAAATGTCATCCTCATAATCATTGCGTGACAACTAGCTGGTGGCCTTTTCTAGAGCTATAGTTAAATTACCTGATTAAATTAATAGCCATTTAGATGTTTTAGGAACTGCACAGACCTATACTAAATGAAAATTAGGTCCATTACATTTTCTGAGTGGGCTAGATAGACTCTAAAATAAAACACGTATGCCATTGCCCACATTACTTAGATTAAGCAATTAAAAGCTCTTTCTAAAAAGCGACTAATTCCCTGTAAAGTACAGACAACTGGATTTACACTAATGACCAGAGGTAAGTTTTTTTTTTTTCTGCTTATTTTTCCCTATCCTCAAATTCTCTGTTTATTTTAAAATAAAATATTAAAATTTGAACACACCTAAATATGTAACTAGATAGCTATTTGTAAGTATATTTCTGTAAGACAATGAACAGTGATTATGTGTAAGTAAAACAGTAAATTAGAAAGTAAAATAAAAAGTCATCCTAATTGGGAATTCACCAAACCATTATTGAAGCATTCTAGGTAACAGCTTTGAAACTATTCAGTCTTGAACGTTTGGAAAGAATACAAAAAGAATTCATGCCTTCTTTCCTTACTATGTTGATTCTTTCATGTGAAATCCAGATCATCAAGTAAGTAAATACGTCAGAAAATGCAAACAGCATATTTATTAACTTAGTTAAGAAGCAAACTACTATTCTCTCCATACACCTCCAGTTGCAAATGAATACAGATTGCACGTGTAAGTTTTAAGGACAAAAGGTATGGTCACTGCTATATGCCTAGTACCTAGAATAGCATCTAACACATAATAGGTATTCCATAAATATTTGTTGGATTGAAGGCAAGGCTGAAATGTTTTCTCAGTTTCAATTAATAATATTTATTTAAAAGTCATATTGACATATCAAAATCCCTTGTTTTGACAGCATGTTATAAAACTAAATATTCAGCAAGGAATTTTTAGTCCAGTGCCATTTGATAGGTAACTAATAAAAAATGAACTGCATCAGTGTGGGGACTTTATTTATAATTAAGATTTTGCCTGACTTCATTTCATTTCATACTTATCAAGGATACAATGTTGTATCCTATTCAGGGACTTTAAGGTGTTCAAAATAGATACAAACTCTTAACAATATTTCTTAAAATCCTTCTTGTGGCTATAAAGCTTAGATCTACTGTAACATCTGGTACTATTTACAGATAAATTTCACCTGTGACATGATCATGATGTTTTAAACATAAAGCAGAAAGAACCAAGGCAGCATTGATAAGACTGTGTAAACAGATCACTCTTTGGGAATCAACAGTGCTTACATCATAACTTGGTTGCATGTGAGTAGGTCTTTATTTGTTGAATCCTCATTTATTGGGAGGCTTATGGTGTGCCTGCATTGCATTAGACACTTTGTAGAAATACAAAGAGTAATAAAACAGCCGATGTTTTAACTCTTGTGTAAATAAATAACCAACACTGAATATGAAAGAGTAATCAAAAATGCGCATGAGCCAAATTAGAAAAGTGGAAAAGTACAATCACCATCGTGAGACAGAAGTGATGAACCGTCTCATGGATGGTGAAGGCAAGCTGGGAAAGAAGTTAAAAAAAAGAGTGTTCAGAATTGTTACATGACAAAATGAAGATGGAAACTCGTACATGAGGATGTCAAATCCAAAAAACAAATCCTAAAAACCATGTGTGAGAAACTAGATTTAATTGAATACAGATCCTTCTTAGAAAATGTCAGAATCTGATGTAATGGATTGCATTTTTTAGGTTGTTTTATTGGTATGTCAAAAAAAATCTCTAAGTACTCTGTGATTTTTTTCAAAGTTACCATGGAAAAAATTCCTACAGAGGAACATCATAGGATATTTCCATAATAGAGAAGATAGAGGAATGTTGTTATATTTACAGGAAAGCACAGAAACAAAAATTTAAGACTTTCACGGACCATGGGCTTTCGAATGTATTCTATAGATAGCATGCTGTGTCCCACTGACCCAAAGCCTAATTGTCCTGGTAAGGGAGTTGTGAGGAGAACACCCAAATTCAGCTCATGGTAAGGGAGGAAAGAGTGGGAAGAAATAACCAGGTAATCATAACAGAGATGGATCTAAGACAGAACATATTGGAAAATCAACCTTGACAAACAATTTTAAATTACTTTTCCAGCCTATGCCCGTCTTAAGTTTTAGTTGTTTTGCCTGTCAAGAGGCTGGCTATTTGACAAACAGTAACATTGACAGGAAATTCCTTATACATTCATAGAAGCCTGTCTCAACCTAGATCCATTTTGGATGTCACTAGAGCTAATTGAGAATAGTATTCAAGCTGTACAATGGATTATGTACATCTCCAGGGAGATCTTGGAGTTCATTCATAAGGGCTAGAAAAATATTTAGTCTATTCACCCCACATGCACAATGCTTCTTTTTCATGTAAGATCTAGTATTGAAGTATTGTAGGTAATGGTAACAACCATGATTTCCTACCCACCTGCTATGCTCTGTACTTGCTAGGATTTTTCAACCTTCACACTATGGATACTTGGGCCAGATAATTGTTTGTTGTAGGGCCTGTCTTGTGCTTTATAGGGTGCCCAGCAATATCCTTGGCCTCTGAACACTAGATACCAGTAATACCCCTTCTCTAGTTGTGATAACCAAAAATGTCGCTAGACTTTGCCAAATGTCCCCTGGGGTGGGAGACAGGAAAGAGGGCACAAAGTCATCTCCTATTGAGAACCACTATTATAAATGACCATTTACTTGTTGCCTATTTCTTTTTATAACAATCCTGCATGGTAGGAATTATTATGCCTATTTTAAAAATGAGAAAACTAAGTTTTATAGGAGGATTTAAACCTGGGTCTTTTAACCACAATCTTTATTCTGCACACCATGCTGTATTATCTCCACCTTTAAAGATTTTTTTACTCTGAATTTTCTAGAAGATTTAACATTAACCCCAGAAACATCCTTGTGACACACGTCTAGAATTGACTGTCCTTAACATACTCAACCACATTGAGTATGTGGTTCAGGATTTTCTTTTAGGGTTGCTTTGTCTTATCTACCAAGCCTACTTCTAATCTACTGTTCTATCTTGTTACAGCCTCACGGTCATTTTTGGATGGCAAGCAAGGAAATCAAAAACTTTGGGTGACTTTGATTGTTTGCTGATTTTCAGAAATGTTTTGTATGTGTTTTATGGGGTAAAGAGAAGGAACTCTTAAATAAATCTCTGTAATTCATAAAAATATTGTTTGATGTTCATACCAAACAGTAAAACTTTCTGTCTCATCTTATCATTGTGACTCTGTTTGCATATTTGTGAATCTGTCAAAAGATTTAGGGATTCCTAGTGGTTTTACAAGTTGAATTGATTAGGGCAATGATGAAGGAATTGCGTTATCTCTTTTTCCTGCTACCAACTTCCATAATTACTCCATACCGTGTTCTAAGTTGCTTTTGAAAAGTTCTGCCTAATGGAAGAGTTTCCTCCCTCAGTTCAACAAAAGCAACTGTTTGGTGTTACATCATATATGTTTTTACCTGATCACCCAGCACAGAAGTCGAGGTTGAAAAATGTCTGTTGAATGAATAATAAATAACGAACTAATGTCAGATCCATAAATAATCAGCAGATTCTTGAATTCGGCTACACATAAAAGATGTTTTATTGCTATTAGCTGCAGTGAGTCACCTGCAGGACTGGAAGAGAATATTAGAGATGATCATTTCTTTAATTTCTAAAACTCACTCTTCCCCTCTCCTCCACCACTACCAATTTATGTGGTGGGAAGTCAGGAAAAAGGTAGTGTCGGTTCTTTTTAAAGGAAGAATTAGGTACTTGCGAAGTTTGGGCTTTCACACTTAAAACATTCATTAACATGGAGAAAAAAATGTAGCGTATGAAGAAAGAATAAACTATTACTTTTGCCCGTTCTTCTGAAATAATAGTCTAAAGTTTTCCTTTGAATGTTATAGTATGGCTCTTTAGACTGTAGAAATCACTCATATCTATGATAATTCAATTTTTTTAAAAAAAGAGCTGTGTATACAGATTATCAGACAAACTAGAACAAGGAAAGCAAAATCGTCACTTTACAATTGATTGTACTGATCAAGAATTTTGAATCTTTTTATAATTATGAAATGTTAGCATGAGTGTTATTATTTGATTTACTGACATTCTCATCCTTCCTTACACAAGTATATTATGATTTTAGGAATTATAGAATGCCACATTTTGAAGCTAAAAGTGACCTAATGTTACCTGTTCCAATCCACATTCCCCTCTTAAAACGAACAAACAAAAAACCCAAAAAACAGCTGAAGAAGAAAAAAACAATGAAACTTAAGAAGTTACCTTATACCAGACCTCGCCTTCCTTTTTCAATTAAGTAAAAATATAACTGAAATGTTTAAGTTTTAATTTGAAATTGTGAAATAGGTCATTATTTTGACCCTTTAAGCTCCAGGGAGCATTCCCAGCATTATCAGAACGTATAGTAAAGAGTCCTTCTCTAAATCTGTTGTTCAGACGACATGGGTTGAGACTTCTGCCAGTTTTAAGCAGGGGGCCTTGCGTTAGCTTCTTAACCGTTCTTTGCCTCAGTCTCCTCTCATAGGAAATAAGCGCTTCAGCTTCGATCTCTGAAGACCCGGCTAGCGTTTCTTCTCTGACTACAGCTCCAACTGGATTTTCCTTCTACAAAAAGCAGACTTCTTTTCTTAGCCTTAAGAGGGGTGAGGGTTAAAACCTATTTTCAGTATTTATTTTGGAAGTGTTCCATCCACTGAGCTGCCATTTGATTAACCAAAATTTCTAGGAATATCTCTCTTTAAAGTAACTTTTGAAGTGGAGAGTTAGAATCCGTAATGAACACCAGGAATGAGCAAGTTTCATAACCTCAAAGGGTCAGGTCATGACAACCTAAAAGGATCATGACACACATACTAGTAGTAAATTTCCCAGTAAAATGCCACAAACAGCAAACATTTACTGGGAACCTACTCTGTGCTCAAATCTCATTTCCCTTTACTTAATCTCTGCAGTGATCTCATCTACATCTGGACTTTAAACTGCCATGTGTATCCTTAATTCATCACACCACATCTTCCTTCTGAGCCCTGGACCCATGCATATTGGAAATAATTTCCACATGTTTGTCCCACAGGCACCTCAAATACATTAAGTCCAAACAGTCCTTTCTATCCACCTTCTAATCTCTTCCAACACTTCTCACCCATGTGAATAGGGCTACTACGCCCTTCGTCTTCTAATGCAATAAATGTGAGGGACCCTGAGGGCAAATAAGAAAAATGTGATTAGTAAAGAGGAGGTGAACTCTGAAGATGGAGAAACAGAAGGCGGGAAGACAGGCAAAAGATTGTTATGATTGACCAACCAGACATGGTAGGATAAAAAGGTTTGGAATGGGAAATAGGCATGACCACTTCATAAATGAATGATGAATGAATGAATGGCTGTGTGCATGTAATTTGTGTGTGTGTGTGGTTTATTAAGAAAAATAATAAGACAAAGAAGAGTTGCTGAAGGGAACCACATTGATGCACTAACTCTTAAGTCATCTAAAAGGCATGTTATCATTAGTTCTTACTTCTTTGTTGACAAGTTCATAGAAAGGGCAGGCTCACTTTTATTGGAAGCGTGAGGAGAAGGCAAAATCTGAAAATTGCAACCATTTTCAAACTAACTGTGACTTGGCTCAATGTGTTTTGAGGCAAGGAGTGACAATGAAACATCCTTCGTTCAGTGGGGACTCTTCACTCTGAGTTCTTCCTTGGAGAAGGTTAGCAACGTCTTCCTCACTTATGGAGTTCATGATAACTTTATCAAAAGGCTTGGCACATGGTACTCAGTCCTTTTTCCTGTCTCAAAAGTGTGCTGATATGTCCAAAAAGGTGATGTCAGCATGACGATCATTTTCTAGAGAATCCAATATATTTCCATGCCAGTTGATCTTTAGGCACGAACTTTAAGTTGCATTTTGTACTGTCATCAAACATTACCACTTAGATTTTTAATTTACAAAGATATATTAAAGCTTGTCCAGCAAAAGTAAGCAGCTCATTTGTGCCTTTGTGGATGGGGAAAAGCAGGGCATCAAATATGTGTCTGTCACTCCCACACTCATGATTCTCCAAATGATGAGCAGAGAGAAACCCATCTCTTTCACACATTGAGGGTTGCTAGTTTTATGTTCCTTACTTGATTATAATCTCCAGGAAAGCAAAGGCTGTGCCTCACTCCTAATCGATGAGCTAAAGTTAGAGCAAAACCAATACGTTCCTGCTCCAAGAAGTTTATCATAGAATACATGGAGGAACATATGTATAAATGAACCATAATGTAAGTATTATGCCTGTCAGTGGGTCTCAAACTTGGCCATGCATGAGAATCACCTGGAAGGTGTGTTAATCCACATATTACTGGACCCCCACCACCAGAGTCATTAATACAGTAGATGTTAGGTTGTAATAAGGAAGAACTTTTGTATTCTGTTAAGCTAACTTTTGTATTCAAGTTAAGCACTAAAGGGATGTTTCCTATAAGCTTAAATTATACATAATGGCCCATCTCCAGGAACCCTGCCTCCCAAGTAATGAGCGTTAAGTTAAAATACCTTGTTTGGCTCACAGGAAACATCCCGCCCAGGCCCACCACGAATGGCTGCAGGAAAAAAGAAATTAACACATCTCCAGAATCTGGCTAAAACAAGGACTGCATCCCCCTCCCCTTTTAGTATAAAAGAAGCCTGAATTCTAACACGGGGAGGATGATTCTTTGGGACACTAGTCCACCATCTTCTCAGTCTGCTGGTTTTCCAAATAAAGTCACTATGCCTTACCCCAAAAACTCTTCTCTTGATTTATTGGCCTGTCATGCGGTGAGCAGTATGAGCTTGAACTTGGTAACAGGGTGATGCTAAGCCTTTGCATTTTTAATGAGTGATGCTGATTCTGCTGGTCTGGGGACCACACTTTGAGAAGACTAAAATATGGTGTCAGCGGTGGGAGGTGAGATTATATTTACTCCCAAATAATCATAAGATGGCGGGGCTGACTTAAAATTTTAGACTTGAAAGGGAATTCTGAGATCTTCTAATTTAATTTCCCAAATATTTTGTAACACAAGTGAATAGTGGTGGGTCCGTATTCCTGACCCAACTTTTCTCCAACTTCTTTTCTGCTTCCCAAATGAGGTTTCCCAGATCTAGTAAAATCCCCGAAAGCCATCCTGCATTTGTGTCTCCCATGTAAAATAGCTGTGGAAATCAATAACAGTTCTGTGTGTATAGCGATCTCAGAGGTTGCTTATGGGTTTTATTCTACCAGTAGAAATAACAGAAAAAATACACATGCATTAGATTGATTTTGGTCCCTTTGCTTTACTTTTAGAGGAAAAAATGAATATGAAAATATGTGTTCTTTCTGCGATTTTTCTCCCAGGAATTTCCCTTTTTATTTCTCAGGCAAAGTTGGCGGCCATCTGAACAGGAATATAAGGCTCCCTGGTCCTTTTCACCCACCATTATGCAGAGTCAGTTTTCCACCATTTAGAATTTAGTGCATCTTTGGTGAAGCCTGACAGGTACATGGAGGGTTGGTGGAGAGAGGTTGGAGGAAGGTAAGAGGGCTAAGAAAGCAGCCATATAATTTATAATCTTCATGACCATAAAAGCACAGCAAGCAGATAAGGTTGAGCGCACTGTCACGGGGGCACTAGCCAGGCCTCCGCAAGCTACAGGGTCTTGTTTCATTGTCCTGTGACCTGCATCACAGTGCACAAAAGTCCCACTCTAGGGCCATAGCTCATCTGCTCTGACAGAATAGGAAAACAACTGCAGAACTCTGCAGCTTCTCTTTCCCACAACCAGGAGGTCAAATGCAAGCAACAGAACTACATTCTTTTGGAGAACCATCGTGACAAGTTAGAGCATCCAGAACTTATGATCAGGCTTTGACTCTGTGCTTTCATAGCTGCTACTGCAATGCTGCCTAGATGCTAAGTGCGTGGGTTTGGAGTTCACATTTTCGTTCTGCCATTTGTGAGCTGGATAACCTTAGCTTCTACTTCAATAAGTTGCATCTTCTTTAACTGTAAGATGGGATCAGAATAAAGCCAAACACTGAGCGTTGTTAAGAGAAATGAAAAAACTAATCCATGTAAGATGCAGAGTACAGGACACGTCCCATAGGAAGCATTTTTGATTATGACAGATACCTCATCAGTATATGTGCGATATGTCAGGCTAATTTATTTAGACCTGCTTATATATTTCTTGGCTGTTCATCTTTATCTATTAAAGAGACTGTCCTCAATTTCTACAGGTTAGGCTGATCAACTAGGCAAATCACAACAATGAAAAACTCACACCTTGACCACATTGTGACAATTACCTGAATAACCAAGGAAACAGTTACAAATGTGTTCTGCAAAGGAGAGCTTCACAAAATGTTAACCCTGCATGGGTTTCTTATAATCAGTTCTTTTTTTTAATTATTGAAGTATAGTTGATTTACAGTGTTGTGCTAATTTCTGCTGTACAGCAAAGTGACTCAATTATACACATATATACATTCTTATTTTATATTCTTTTCCATTATGGTTTATCCCAGGAGCTTGGATATAGTTCCCTGTGCTCTACAGTAGGACATTGTTTTTTATCCATTCTAAATGTAATAGTTTTCATCTACTAACCCCAAACTCCCCCAAACCCCAAACTCTTATAATCAGTTCTTATCCTTCCCTTGACACAGTTCACCTCGGAATAATGTAATAATCACAATAAAGATACAACTAAAGCAAAGTAATTAATTTCATGTGCTGTTTTGCCATCAATGAAACATGATACCGCCTCCATCAGGTCACAAATAATGTCTTACAATAAAAAGCTCCCCTAACCTTAAAGAAATGCTGTACATAGACTCTGAAAACTGAACTCCTTCAGATTAGCCTCTGTATCAATGAGTCCTTTTGTTAGTGGACAAGGAAATAAAGGAGGTAGCAGTCAGCATGCAAGCGTTACTTTTTAGATTTGAAAAGAAGATGATCCATGGGGATGTTTCTGATCTATAGTGAAACGTAATATTCTGCTCAGGAGTTGACATTAGTATCACTATATTGGCGAAGGAGGGGCAGGGGGACAGAGGAGATGCTGCATATTTTTTGCTTGTTTCCTCTCTCATCAACTGGAAACGTGACAACGTTAGTAGCAAGTGTTCTATCTGGTGTACAAAAACCGAGCACTTAGGCATTTTTGAGTGATAATTCAATAGGATTAAATTACACTCATGTGACAGCTCAACTTCGCTAATGAGGTACATTTCAGTAAACTGTTGACAGAACCGTCTGGAAGGTTTCTTTAATTTACCAACATGTAACAACATGGGAAAAGCATTAGTCAACTAGATGAAGATGAATAAGCAGGGAGGTCTAGGGGTATTTTACATTAATACCTGACAACCTGAAAGGGTTTTTTCACCTGTTCCATTTAGCCCAAGGCAGGCAGAATCACTGGTACCTGTTAGTGAGGTTGACTTACCAAAGCAACGAAGGGAATTACCTAGAAGAGGGCTGAGTGGAAAATATGTCAGAGAAATTTCTTTTCCTTCCAGTTAACAGGAAGCATGTTCCTTGCAAAGTGGGGGATGGTTGCCCTAAAGTTGAAAGAATGTTTCAAAGCTTTTCAGATGGCTACACCAACATTTTCATTTTCAAATTCTTTTGAGTTTGTCTTTACAGACGAAAAAATCTGTCTGTATAGATTTCTAGCCAGATGTTGATTGGGAATAGTGTAATGTGCTCAACTAAATAATTTATTCCAAGCCAAGAAAAGAAAGAAAGTATAGGAAACATGGAAGAACAGTAAATAGGAGACGAGGAAATATGCTTATGAAGGCATCAAATGTTTATTGAAAAGATGCTCTAGCTAAGATTATACTAGCCAATAAGAAGGCCATAAAATCATTTGCATCCTTTGAAAAATGTCCCCAAACTACTGTTCTTCTAGCGTCTGGCAAGTAGTATGTTTGAAGAGAAAAAGCCGACTCTAAGTGGATAAACATGGCAACCATTAGGGGGCGCTACAGATTCCAAAATAGATATTTATGTACCAAAGTCTACCTGTTTCCCTAGACTCACAGACATAGAACACAAACTTATGGTTACCAAAGGGGAAAGGGTGGGGGGGATAAATTAGGAATTTGGGATTAAAATATACACACTACTGTACATAAAATTGATAACCGACAAGGACCTACTTACTATACAGCACAGGGAACCATACTAAATATCTTGTAATAACCTATAATGGAAAAGAATCTAAAAAAGAATAGGTATATAGGTATATGTATAACTGAATCACTTTGCTGTACACCTGAAACTAACACAACATTGTAAATCAACTATATTTCAATGAAAATTTTAAAAACAAAATATAATAGAGTAAAAAAAATAGTTATTCTCCATACCTAATCATCCTAAAAATGTTAATGTATTGATATATTCTCAAGGGAAGGTGTGCCACAAAGGAGAGGCAGAAGCAAAGATGGAAATACTTTCTTACTACATCTGTTGGCCAGAAATTCCTCAAAACCACTGAGCATTTTAGAAGAATTAGGAGAAAAAAAGAATCAGTGACACCTTTAACTCTTGAGTGTCAAACACATAAGAGAGGATTGTTGGTTTAACTAACTCCAACTATCAGCTAATCCATAAACCACATCTGTTCAGCTTTGAGAGAATAAAGTGTATAGGGTTTCTCTGCAGCAAGTTACCTTTCTCATTTCATCTTGATATGGCGATTATTCCAGTGGTTTTGCATTTCCAGAACACACGGTGATTTGTTGGGGGCCCTTGGGATGACAGGCTAGGAGGGAGATGATGGAAAGATCTAAAAGACAAGAAACCGACTTTTCATAGTTTCCGCTGTGTCAGCTCAAAGTATACTACCTGAGGGGTAACAAAGGTGAGAAAACCATTCAGCAATATTGTCAACACACACACATACCTAGAAATGTCAAGCTGGACCTTGGAGTAAGACAGAAGTTCTGCCAACAGAAAAGCTCTAGGAGGTCTGAAAATACTGATGAAGGGTATGCTGAACAGAATGGAAAGTATTACAAAAGGGCCAGCTATCCAGAAATGACTCCTTTTGCTGGCCTCAGACACTATCTCTGACTCTCTGAACATTATTTCCAGTCTCAATGATAATCATAATAACAACAATTGCTAAAATGTTCCCCATGTTCTGTTATTCACAAAAACTTCCATCACCTCATTTGCTCCTGTGAGGTAGGTAAAACTTGACAGACAAAGAAGCTGACTTCAGCAACGGCCCACTCAGGCTGCAAAAACAGCCAAATAAGACACAAACTCAGGTCCTCTGACTTCAAGTCCAAGTACTTCATTTTCACTGTGCTGAAATGTCATGGACTGTCTAGAGGCGAACTTGCAGAGTTTGAGCAGGGCTCGTACAGTCCAAGTGGGAATTAAATATCTTGGCAGGTTTTTGATCAGAGAGATCCTCATAGGGAATTCGAGAGGAAGGATTCTATCTTTCCACAGTCAGGCTAGGCATCTGGATGACCAGCAACTTGATTCTATCTTTCCTTTACTTTTCTCTAACTATATAAAAAACATGGACCTGGCAGTTTCCAGAGTAGTGAAGGCCAAGCATTCTTTCTGAGTTCTTTTTTTTTTTTCTTACTCTATTACTTTTTTATTAGTAGAAGCAATAGAACAAAAATATGAGGAACAGTATTTGTAGATTTTCCCAAATATCTCTGTTACATAAATTTCTAGAAGTAGAATCGTTGGGTTCAAAAATATGCACATGTAATATTTGATTTATATAGCTAAACTGCTTTCCATTGAATTCTACTTGTTTTTAGTTGAAGTACAGTTGATTTCCAATATTGTGTTAGTTTCGGGGTACAGCAAAGTGATTCGGTTCTATACACACACACACATACACACACATATGTATACACATATACAAACACACACACATATATATTCCTTTTTCTATTCTTTTCCATTATAGATTATTACAAGATATTGAATATTGTTCCTTTGCTATACGGTAAATCCTTGTTGTTAATCTATTTTATATATGTTAGTATGTGTCTGTTAATCCCATACTTGAGTCCTTTCACATTACAGAACAATATAAAATTAATAATAAAAGCAAACTAGCAACAGAGAAGGGAAATAAGACATCATGCCTATAAAATATTTTCGTATAAGGTCTCAGTTGAAAACACTTATCTGAACAGTAATACTTTTCTCACCCAACAGTGTGTATATAGTAGTTGCTAAAGCTTGGACCATATCTACTTATAAGACAGTTCTAAACAATGTTAGGTCAACAGAATTGTCTGGCTGTTATTCTGACCAAGTAAAAATTGTCAAGTAATAGCTTGATGTAAACAGTTTTAAATTAAAAATGAACAATCAAATTTTGTCTGGGATTGACTCAGCTATCTAGTCAATTATTTTGTAAAGTTTAAACAATATTAATAGCCCACAATAGTTAAGATTTTTTGACTGCTTCCTGTGAGCCAGAGACTGTGCGTTTACAAGCATTATGCAATTTCATACTGCTACAATTATATGAATGTCGGTGCTATTATTAGCCACATAGAGAAGAATGCAAAAAACAGACTTAGAGCCTAGGTAACTTACCCACGTTATACAGCTAGTAATCAGTCGAGCTACCACTTGAACCCAGGTCTGTATTATTTCAGAGTCTAAACCCTTTACTATGTCTACTTGACTCTACCTTGGCCAGATACTCTGTCTCAGTTAACTTCCTCATGTTCTGCTATATTCCTAATTCTGGTTCTCAAACCCAGAGATAGCTTACTTTAGAAAGATGGAATGAAGTTAAATCAACTGAGAGCAAAATAGAACACACATTAATAGGAAAGCCTGCTTTCTGTAACGGGGTAGTTTGGCGCCAAGCTGAGTAACCAGTGCATGGCCAGGAATAGTATCAGAAATGACTCTTTTCAAATAAGAAATTAATCTTCCAGATATACTTGAATTCAAATATAAAAGTGTATTACAAAGATTTTAAAATTGTGTGTAATAGGAAAAGACACACAATTTAGATGGAACCAGAAGAATAAATAAATTATGACAAATACATAGAATAGAGTACTGTGCAACCTTAAAAGAAATTAAATAGATTAACGTGTGCTAATACGGCAGTCACCAAGACATACTGTTACATGAAAAATCAAGGCTCTGACTAGTATGAGCAGTAAGTTACCAAACAGACCTTAAAAGATAGACACACAAACTCATGCAAAATGGAATAGCACTGGAAAGATCTACAAGATCCTGGTATTGTCTCTGGAGAGGGTTAGCTGTGATTCAGAGAAAAGAGAAAGTCTACTTTTTACTACATAATTATTTGTATTGTTCTATCTTTTATCATGTACATAAATTACTTAGAAGTATTTTTTTTTTTTTTTTTTTTTTTTTTTTTTTGCGGTACACGGGCCTCTCACTGTTGTGGCCTCTCCCGTTGCGGAGCACAGGCTCCGGAAGCGCAGCCTCAGCGGCCATGACTCACCGGCCCAGCCGCTCCGCGGCATGTGGGATCCTCCCGGACTGGGGCACGAACCCGTGTCCCGTGCATCGGCAGGCGGACTCTCAACCACTGCGCCACCAGGGAAGCCCACTTAGAAGTATTTTAACATTAATAAATAATAATAGGTGTGCAATCTATGTTTGTGGATCTGAACAATGATCGTAACACATGGGTCATGCCAACCTAGAAGCACTGGACTTGGAAACAGACCAAAAAAATTTTAATTTGGTTCTGTCACCAACTAGCAGGGCAGGGTTTGTGTAAGGGACTTAAATCTTTTAGCTATAATTTCATGAATGGGAAATTGGTATAACAGCCTCTCAACAGATTCTCAAGGATGAGATGAGACCATATACAGCAGAGCATTCTCTGAAGTGTAAAAATGCCAGGAATTATTATTGTTTGTTGTTGCTGAAGCAGGCTGTGGTTCAGATCAGGAAGCCATGTCTTCAGAAAGGGAGGACTTACCACGCATAGCCTGACCTGCCACGTCAAGCAGATCAACCAGATATTTGCCAAATATTCGCTTCACTTTGTACCATATTCCCATTCTTTTGCAACTAGATGTGAAAATATTTATGATTTCTCCTTTAGAAAGGGGAAAATGTTTGTTTGCAGAAATGGTTGTTTCTTTGGGGTAGAAGGTAAACCTAAGAGGGACCTCGGCAAGATGGAGAGAAACAATCTTGTTCCTTTAAAGAAGAAGGTGAAGAGGAGAGAGGAATGGATAAAGGCTGAGACCAGCGAAAGATAGGGTGCTCAGCAATGTGACCTCACCAGACTGCTTGTCATTAGAATCACAGAATGGCGGACATGAGCAGCGTCTAGAAGTTACTTAAAAAGCTGAGAACAACACACACAGGGTCTCTCAAGACAATAGAGACAGGGAGAATGAGAGTGAGGTTAAGAGAGAGAGGCACAGGAAGTAAAAACCCAGGACCTCTCAGAAATATAAGGAAGAGTCTTGGACTGTCACAGAAATGGACTGGGATCCAGGTTTACCCTAGAAGTTCAAGGGGCAGGGGCCCCAGCTGACCGCAGGGTAACGTACTATTTCCCCAAATACATGCTTGGCCAGCAGTACGCCCGAGTATTGGACTGAGTTTACAGAATGCAACTCCTGGACAGCCAGCCCAGTGGATTGACTGTCCACAATCAGCAGGAACATTCCTGGGTGAAGTGCAAATTGCTTTCCCTGGTGCTTGACCCTTCCAAACCGTAATGATAATTGCTGCTGTGTTGCAAGCTGGGCTTATGCACAATGCAGGGGTTAGTGCCCTCCCCTCAGGAAGGCTACCAAGGAGTAGGGACTACACACATCTGATTGTGACAAATGCCTAGTTTACCTGCTAATCAGTGCACAGTAGTAGGTATTTTGTAATCTCACCAAAGCAGAAAACCCCACACAGCTCAAAAAAATCAAATCAAATCTACTGCTTCTATATATTTCTGGTAAGAAATGAAATACATTCAGTTTTAATCACATGAGCAGTCAATCAAATATCGAATTGAAAACAATGAACTGCAAAGAGCCACCTCGAAGTCACTTAGCATTGATAAATTAGTAATGTATTATTAAATTATTCATATCTTTTTTCTTCCTTCGAACTATAATGATATACTGTACACAGCACTGATCATTTACTTAGGCTGAGTCCATTCATTTAATTATGCTGCTAAACTTGGTAGGCCAATTGGTCATCATGAGAGTTTCCAGGCAAGCTTATCACAAATATATAGAACATGTTTCTTATTGCCCCCAGTGGCTAAGTGCTAAAATGCTATTTAGTGCTCAGAAGGTTAATGTCCTGCTTATGTAAATTGTCCAATTTAACATTCAGCAGCGGTATCATAAATTCTGGCTCCAGGATTTCATTAAACGTATGTTCAAACTAGTTGACCTTAAAGGTTAACAAGCACAAGTTAAACAGGACAATTATTTAACTCACTTCTTATCAAGAGACTGAAGTGTACTAGCCATTTAATAGCTCCGCAGACTTCACAATTAGAATTCTTAGAAGGTCTCTGATAAAACGGCAGGTCATGAATTTTCATAAGGATGTCAGATAATAACTATTTATCTGCACTTGTTTTTTCTTTCTTATAAACTTAAACTTTGATCTTAACATTCAATTAGAAATGAGTCCACAGAGAAGGACTAGGTAACTCAGGTTGCTAGGGTTCACCTTCATTTGGGTCTGCACGGGGATTTAAAACATCACTTACGCATCGTCATTCATGAAAATTAACATGAAAGTCAGGGACTCACCATTAAGTGCGCAGAGCTCAAATGAAGCATGGGGCCCAACACTGAGTTACAACACCTCTTTTACTGGTTTGGGACATTAGACTAAACATTTGATTCTTTTCTTAAAAGACCCCCAAATGCCTATTAACCTCCTGGAAAAAAAATGCATTCTCCTTTGCTTTTATAACATGATGCGGTTTTTTTTTTTTTTTTTTTTTAATGCGGTACGCGGGCTTCTCACTGTCGTGGCCTCTCCTGTTGCAGAGCACAGGCTCCAGACGCGCAGGCTCAGCGGCCATGGCTCACAGGCCCAGCCGCTCCACGGCACGTGGAGTCTTCCTGGACCAGGGCACGAACCCGTGTCCCCTGCATCGGCAGGCGGACTCTCAACCACCGCGCCACCAGGGAAGCCCTCATGATGCGTTTTAATATAACAGAAAGTTAGATGATTCAAGACATCCTTTTCCTCCCCAGTCTGGTTTCTTCTCCTGCTCTCTTTGGGCATTTTTTTGTGAAATGGGAGCGAATCTCTGGAAGTGATCGCTAAGGCCGTGTTACCTACGCTGAGGTGAAGCTTGGAGCGAAGTCCGTGGGCTGACGTTTGCATGTGCTTCTCTCTGCGGGAGGATCAGGCAGTGGCTTCGGGGATGCATTAAACTGGTAACCACACACCAGCAATCTCAACAGTTGGTGGCCACTGTACGCCAGGAAAAGGCACAGAAACCTTCTCTCCTTGCAGGTGTAACTGTTTAGACTGCAGGTTCTTTGGAAAATAAAGCAGCACATAACAGCAAATAGGACTTTATGCATAAATCATGAGCTGAATTTCTGTTAGGAGCTGAAATGAAGCAAAATGGGTCCAATTTGCCTGTAGGTACATTGGGGGTGTGATAAGTAATTTTTAAAATTTGGTAATGTGCGTTAAAGGTAATTAAATGTAACGCTAGAAAAGGGAGAGATGGATAGATAGATACATAGATGGATAAATAGGTGTTAAATATATCTGTGCTTGGCCCAGTTCCTCTTCCTGCCTTCCTCATTCCCCCAGAGGTTACTTATTTTTAGGAGCTGTTTAAAAAAAAAATAATATAAGGAAGAAATATTTTCTAGCATGAAAAGATGTGACAGTGTTTTATATCCTCTTGTGTTGCTCTTCATCCAGACTTCATCTTTTGAATATTGCCTTCAAATCCTGCCTGAAAGGGGACATAAATAAAGTGAAATGGCTAATGGACTAAAAACACTTATGATCAGGTTTTCATAACTAACATTATTGATAGCTTCTACCGCGCAGCCACCTGCACACAGTGCAATATCCATTTCTAAAGTAAGATTTAGAGCCCTATTTGCAATAAAAAGGCTAGCACATGCAAATAAAGAATTCGAGAGTGAGGCCGGCAATGGCCTCCCCCAAGAGAGGGAGGAAAGACCTCTTTCCATCGCAGAACTGACCACAGGGTCACAGGACACTTTTTCAGATTTCAGACGTGGCTGTGCATTTCATGGCATCCTGGGAGGGTCTTCAGGGACAGAAAATTGTTAAGTCCTTAATTTGGAAACAACCACTTCTTTCTCCTCAATGGCTTAGTATTTGCACTTGGTCAGGCAAATAAATTTGCATTTCTGTACATTGAAACAATAACAAGATCGTTTTGCAGGAAATGTAACACAATACAAATAAGGAAGCAGGCAAGATGGGAATATTTTTATGGAGTCTGGTGCTTTCCATGTCCAATTTAAGGTGATTTTCCTGTTGTTGTTGTTGTTTTTTTTCCTTTAAACATTTCTATTTTAGCAAAGACAGTTAAAGAAAAGCCTTTGTGATGAATAGAAATTTATTTGGTGTTCAAAAATTTTTCTTATCAATAACACTCTCTTTAAAAATATTTTAGCTGTAGTAACAATAAGAAGATGCTAGCAAAACAGAAAGCCTTTTATCTGCTTCTTGCTATTGAGATAGCGTTTGGAAGGCATAATTTTCTTCTCTTTTAGTTCTTACTATTCCCATCTCAGCAAAAAAAAATTTTTTTTCTTCAACCTCTGGACTTTATTATTCTAAAAAAATTAAGTTCAGATTACATAGGAAACTGGAAATTATGGCTTTATTAAATTAAATTAATTTAAAAGAGCATTGGATTTGTGGGACTTGTATAGTTACTCATATCTACAGTTTCTATTACGGTAGGATCCCCTCCTTCAATTATATTGAAAATATGAATCCCAGTATACAGTCCCCCTTGGAACTGTGCATTAATTTTAGAGATTGTCACCTCTGTACTCTAAAGAATAGTGATAGCTTCCAAGTTATATAGCAATCAACAGCAAAACATTTCTCCCTCCCTTCAGAATCTCATGGTACTGTAAAGTATTACTGAGAGAGAAAAATGTTTTACACGGGAAATTGCAACAAAGATTTCACACGTAACTGCATCAGTGTTTAGTTGTGAGTCCCTATTTTTGTCCTTTCTTTTGTCAGAATTTCAGTGTAACAGAGAGCAAAGAAAGACATGAAAAGGAGGATGCAAAATGACTGCAAACTCTTCATAACTGGCAAACTCATTGCTCAGAGACAAGCTGAGGCCTCACTGCTGATGACAGACACAGCCCAGATGCCCGGATGCAATCAATGCTACCTGGGAGGGAGCTGGGAACGATGAGACAAGTGTGACGCTGCTCCCCCCATCCCCTCACCCCACCCACTCCCACCTGCAGAGCAAAGAAAGGGCCAGCAGTCCAAATCACAAATCCAGCCTGCTGTAGGAGAACACCGATCCAGACAGTGTCTACTATGTGAGAGACAGCTCAAACGGATGCTCAAGTCTTGTGACAGCTAGGGTTGTGACATATCAGGAATGAGTGGCAGCTGGGTGAAGACAAGTGGAAGACACCCTAGCATAAGAGAGGGAAGGAGGGGGATTCCCTGGTGGCGCAGTGGTTGAGAATCTGCCTGCTAATGCAGGGGACACGGGTTCGAGCCCTGGTCTGGGAGGATCCCACATGCCACGGAGCAGCTAGGCCCGTGAGCCACAACTGCTGAGCCTGTGTGTCTGAAGCCTGTGCTCCGCAACAAGGGAGGCCGCGATGGTGAGAGGCCCGCGCACCGCGATGAAGAGTGGCCCCTGCTTGCCACAACTGGAGAAAGCCCTCACACAGAAACGAACACCCAACACAGCAAAAATAAATTAATTAATTAATAAACTCCTACCCCCAGCATCTTCTTTAAAAAACAAAAAAAAAAAAAAAAAAGAAAAGAGAGGGAAGGAGGTTGCCATGAGTTGAACTGTCTTCCCCAGAAAGATATGCTGAAGTCCTGATCTTTGGTCCCTGTAATGTGAGCCTATTTGGCAGATGCGATTGAGTTAAGATGAGGTTGTACTGTATTAGAGTGCACCCTAAATCTAATAACTGCTGTCCTTATAAAGAGAGAGCGATTCAGAGACGGAGAGAGAATGCCATATAATGATGCAGGCAGAGACGGGAGTGATGTATATTCAAGCCAGGGAACTCCAAGGATGGCGGGCAACCACCAGAAGCTAGGAGAGGGGCATGGAACATCTGTCTGCCTCAGAGTATACAGAAGGAACCAACCCTGCTAAAACCTTGATTTCAAATTTCTAGTCTCCAGTATGATGAAAGGATAAGTTTCTGCTATTTTAAGCCAACTGGTATGTACTTTGGTACAACTGGTACTTTGTGGCAGCCCTAGGAAACTCATACAGAGGTGAATAGGAACGTGACTTACTTCCTTCTTCCCATTTTCTCCTAGCAGTCCCTGAACCAGAATCTGTTCTGGTATCTCTCATAGTCTCCTGAACAGACTCTCAGACTGACTGGCACTGATTACACGGAATGCAGAGAATCACCATGCAGAAGTCTTGATGTCCTCTCTCAAACTGGACCTGCCTCTTGGTCAATGATGTCAGTAGCCAGTCTTGATTATGCTCTAGTTCCTCAGAATTGATTTTGAACTTCTAATAATTCCTCCTTACATCCTCAAATTTAAAAAAAAAAAAAAAAAAAAAGGTCCTCAACTCTCTTCTTCCATATTTTCCTCTAAAAACCATCATGGCTTGGGCCTAGCTCCCTTTTACCTTCTAAAAGTTTACCAAGTATCACACTTATATGGTCATGCTCTTTATGGCAGGCAGGAACAGGCAAATGTAACTGCTAGACTGCATTTAGAGCTTAGGTTTGGGGATCAAACTCCTTTGATGGAGGGAGAATAATTCTGGCAGCCTCTGCAAGCCTAACCTCAGATACTATGTCATGGTCTTCCTGCAGTGTTGATGCCTAAGAGCTTTTCAGACAAGACTGCCTGGCAGTAGTTCTCAGTTTAAGGTTAGATAATCATAACGATAATCGTTATGATAATCGCCACCATCTGTAACATCCACAACTCACAACTGTGACTCCAAAAAAGAAAGGTTTGGAGTTATGAATGGCAGACCATTTTGTATCAGGTTTCCAATGCTCATGACCTGTCCAGGGTTGGATTATTATGACACAAATGCCAGGACTAATTTTCACCCTCAGTATATGATTATTCAAAATGAGTTACTAGTGACACAGCACATATATGTGTGTATGTGTGTGTGTATATCTTCTTGACACCATTACAATCACTCATATACTCTATACAAAGCTCCCATAAGATCTCTCCCCAAAAGAACTCTTTAAAAATTTTTTTAAAGTTTTTTTACACAATTTTAAAAGTTACTTTCCATTTACAGTTATTACAAAATATTGGCTATATTCCCCATGTTGTACAATACATCCTGCAGCCTATCTTATACCCAGTAGTTTATACTTCCCCCTCCACTGCCCGCCCCCCAACTGGTAAGAACTAGTTTGTTCTTTATATCTGCGAGTCTGCTTCTTTCTTGTTTTATTCACTAGTTTGTTGTATTTTTTAGATTCCATATATAAGTGATATCATACAGTATTTGTCTTTCTCTGTCTGACTTACTTCAGTTAGTATAATGCCCTCCAAGTCCATCCATGTTGCTGTAAATGGCAAAATGGTGTACTTTTTTATGGCTGAGTAATATTCCATTGTGTGTGTGTGTGTGTGTGTGTGTGTGTGTGTGTGTATGTACCACATCTTCTTTATCCATTCATCTAATAATGGACACTTAGGTTGCTTCCATATCTTGGCAATTGTAAATAATGCTGCTATGAACATTGGGGTGCATATATCTTTTTGAATTAGTGTTTTTGTTTCCAAAAGAACACGTATTCAACAATCTAAGGGGAAAAAAACCCACCTTGTTGTATAATTTCCCCTTCACTAACTTTCCTGACCCTACTTCCAAAAGTCAACTATAGTTAACACCCAAGGCGTATCACGGGATTTATGAAACCATCAAAACCTTCACAACTAATAGGAGAGATCTCATTTACTTAAATTTACGTCTATAGTTGTGAAAATGAAACATAATTTTAAAGGACTCTGTCTGCTGTGGAAGTTTTCCTCTGTTATAACTTCTGTGTAAAATTGAATACTCTTTGCCATTAACAGGGGGAGTCAAAGGGATTCATTAAAGCACTAGCCTGTTATTCCAGGGGCTTCTAACTAGCTGAAGGGAGAGAGAGAAACAATGAATCATGAGCATCCCTTTTGTTTTGCCTGCATGTCTCTTTCCCCTTTCCTCTTATAGGTCTCCTTCTTATACCTCATGGATTAAACACCTAGTAGACAAACGGACATTAATTAAAGGCAGACATGAAACCGTTTCAAGGATCTGATGTGGAAGAATGAGTATGAATTTGGAAGGCAGGGAATCCTAGTGCATCACTTACTAAGCTGTGACCCTTGGCAAGGAAGTTTACTCATTCATTCAACAAATACATAATGACCACCCACTCTGAGCTGGCCACTGGAGTTACAACAATAAATAAGGCAGACGTGGGCCCTTCACTCAAAATATTTCATTCTATTTAACTGTCTTCTCCAAAGCTCAGCTTCCTCCTCTGTTAATCTGGCATAATTATAACATCAGATTCATGCGGAAAGTGTGAGGGAAGGAATGAGATACAATACATGTGAAGGAATTGTGAAGTCCAGTAAAATTAGCTATTATTTCCACTGGATAGGAAATACCTTAAGAGTAAAAACGGTTTGCTATTTGCCTTTAGTATGCCCTGCACCTTGCACAATGCTTGGCGTTTAGTAGATACTCAGTGAAAATTTATTGTATGATTATGAACACCAATAGAGATCAGATTAGTCACTTCCTCATCTGCTCTTCGCAATTGGTACGCACTTTGAACAATACACGATGTGAGAGCATGTTATGTTCATCTTGATATTCTTCTCACCCTTCCTTACCTGACACAATCACTGGAGCATAGATGGTGCTTGGAATTTATTTCAGTAAAATGTCTGTCAGTTAACAATCATTTCAAATAGAAAACTTAAGCAGGGAAGGGACAGCACTCAGCCATGTCTGCTCCATGCCCTGCGAAACCCATGTCCATCACATCCTCTCTCACTGGCCAGCCGCCAATACTGAGGATTTCATTATCAGCTCCACCCAGGTTTGGAAATGACCCTAAATATGCTTGTTAGTGTATAAGAGACTGGGTGGATGTTGGACAAGGTTTCCTTGTGGAAGGGACTCAAAATAACGTTTAGGTAACGAGAGGGTAGAGTTGTAGGGGAGGGAGTATATCCTTCAGCGAAAATAACATACACGAGGGACTGAAAATGGGAGATGAGATGGAAATTTTGTGCAACAAAGAAATCCACCATGCCTGAAGCATAGGTCAGGAGGAGAGTGGTCCAAGATGAGGGGTGGGCAGGGGCTAGGGCTGGGCTGGCAACCTCTGCAATATTGACATTTGGGGCCAGAAAATTCTTTGATGTGGAGTTCTGTCCTGTGCCTTGCAGATGGTTAGCAGAACAATCACTATATGCCAACAATATGCCCCAGTGGGATGACCAAAAATGTCTCTAGATACTGCCAAAGGCCCCTTGGGGGAAAAACTTCTGAGATTGAGAACCACTGGCAAGAAGTCCACTGGAGGGAAAATGGAGGTTTTGACCAAGATAGTGGCAGTAGGATGGACAGAACCTGGTAGATTCAAGAGATATTAGGAAGTAGAATGCGAGTGGTATTCATAATCTTGCCAGGCATCTTTTTTCTGACCTTTTTCACTGCTCTATTTGACCCTACTCAAGGCCTGGGGAAGAACCAGCAGAGCAGGTCTTCTTGTTAATACCCATCTGATTTCAATTGGTTCCATCTTTTTTTCTGATTCAGGAGACCTCTTTGCTTATTACTTATTGCTTATCACTATAATTTCTAACTCTTTACTTCTTGTGAAGGTTGACATTGGAACTGTCTGTGAAGGACATTGTTTGCATTTCCTTTTGAAGAGAAGCTCAGGCCACACAGGCCCATTTTGATTATCTACCTGTTTTTCCTGGAGGCAGGAAATTACTAGAAGCTTGTCAAAGCAGTTCCCATCCTTCCACTGATCCCCATTTTACAAGGAAACTCAGGGAGGAATCCCAAGTATAAAGGACCAAAAGAGTAGCATTGATGAGTCTACCACAATCTGAGCTTGCTGAAGTTAGCAGAATGGTCTTCTGGTTATCTCACAGAAAAATCAACAGTAGTCAGAATATATTTATTAACCTACTTAGTGGATTTCAGGAACAATCTCATCATGACCCCCCTCACACAGTATAAGGCCTTTTCCCTTAGTAAAAGGAAGAACCAAAGGTCATAGCTTCCCTGCAACTTCTATCCACTAATGAGAGAGACCCGTTACTAGGTGAGGCTGAACGTAATTGGGCCATTACAAAATAAAAAATATACAATTTCATTTCTGTTGGTTTTCCTGTGAGTGAGACACAGATCATCAACGAATAGTCAAAGTGTAACAAGAATATTACTGACGGGTTTTCTAAATGTGAGATTCCAGCTCCAGGGATTCTATTAATATTGCTCACATTAAAGAACCTGAATGGACAGGTAGCCATTTGGGACCTGCTTCTGATCCAAAGCCATTCTAAATATCTAGTTTTACCATTGTGAGCCGTATTCAATGGCAAGCTCAGGGAATAATATTGACACTGAGAGGAAAACTCTCTTCTTTAGTAAAGACACCAAGGTTTCCTTAAAGCCAACAATATTCCAGGAGCAATTTATTAAAAATCCTCCCCAAAAGGTCTGTGGGTAAATATACATAGAGGCAAAGCCATGGTACGCACTTCAACCTACAGCCGTATGCACACATCTGGATTAGGACATCGAAATCTGGTCTCAGGTCACTGGAGGACTTCTAGCTTCATGGAGACACCTTCTCTGGAGGTGAAGCTAGCTACAAATTCTATTGCAAACCCTCACATTCCCCACCCATTTCTCTTGTCTCCTGTGCAAAGACAAGGCCCTAGTGCACTGAGTTTGATGCTGTTGTTGTTGCCAAATGTGGTCTAGTTTCCATCTTAAGAAAATTAATTTCATGTTTTCTACTTTCACATGAATGAGTCCATTGGAAATGACAAAATGAACAAAGCTTGAAGAAAATTAGAAAAGCAAGTAGGCAATGTGCTCTAGCTTACCTTGAAAGTGTTTGTGGTAGTAATGGCCATTTTTCATTTGTTGTGATAGTGGCTAAGATTAGGCTTCATCAAACACATGACTATCCCCAATTTTTTTTAAAAAGGAAGTTCTGTGTATTTAATACCACAACAACTCCCCAAGGGAGTGGAGTCCAAAATGCTGGAAAGTTAATATTTCAATAGAGCCTGAAAAGCACAGCCTTGTTTTCCATGGAGAGGCAACGTGATGCTGAAGAAAGAACGCAGAGCTGGGAGTCAGGCCCGTGAGTGTTGGACAGTTCCTCCTCCTGTGTGGCCTTGGGCATATCAGTCTCAACCCACCTGCTCCCATACATCTAAGGCCTTGTCAGGCATTAAAATTCTATGATTAAAAGAAAAAGGGGCACATATCCAGAGAAAACTATAATTCAAAAAGATTCATGCTATGTTCATAGCAGCACTATTCACAATAGCCAAGACGTGGAAACACCCTAAATGTCCATCGACAGATGAATGGATAAAGAAGATGTGGTATGTATATACAATGGAATATTACTCAGCCATAAAAATGAATGAAATAATGCCATGTGCAGCAACATGGATGCAACTAGAGATTATCATACCAAGTGAAGTAAGTCAGAAAGAGAAAGACAAATACCATATGATATCACTTGTATGTGGAATCTAAAATATGACACAAATGAACCTATCTATGAAACAGAAACAGAATCACGGACATAGAGAACAGATTGGTGGTTGCCAAGGGGGAGGGGGTTGGGGGAGGGATGGAGTGGGAGGTTGGGGTCAGCAGATGTAAGCTTTTATATACAGAATGGATAAACAAGGTCCTACTGTATAGCGCAGAGAACTACATTCAATATCCTATGATAAACCATAATGGAAAAGAATACAAAAAAGAATGTGTATATATATATGTATAACTGATTCACTTTGCTGTACAGCAGTAATTAACACAACATTATAAATCAACTATACTTCAATAAAAAAATAAAACAGAAACAAAATGAAAACAATCCACAAGATCACATGCTTTCTTTTAATCCTCCATGACTTCATATGACCATGAGAGACAACAGAAAGACAAATTTCCTTGCTAAGAAAGGGGAGGTTGTCTTTTGGCGATTCATCCCTAATCTCCTTCTCAACTTGAGAGCTCCCTCTCCAGACTCACTGCATATTGGGATCCTTTACTGCCCAGGTCCAGGATCATTCTGAAAATAGAAATGTTCTTCTCACACGGCTGGGCAGCAAGTGTTCAGAACAAGAGTGAAAGGCTAGACAAATCTCTCCATTGTCTAAATGTCAAGATTCTTGGTATCACCCATCTGTGAATCAGAGATTCAGAAAACAGAATCCCTGCTTTCTAAGACAAAGAAGCCTGAGGTCTGAGTGGTGCATTGTGCCACGTGCGGAGCCCATATTTTGAACCCAGCAAGTGGAACCAATACCCCTAAATTCAATAAGAAATAAACACTGAAAAACTCTGTAGGGTAACAGCATCAGTGCTCTGTGCTTAGCATCCCTTCCAGGTACTGAGAGGAAAGCATATTCAGTGCTGGTGGTAGTTAGTGCAGTGAAACAGCAGAAAATCTGGTGACAAAAATCCTTATGGCATAATGTTTAGTGGAAAAGTAGTATATACAACTTTGATCCAAATTATATTTAAACATAAATGTAAATTTTTTTCTTTGTATGCATCTTTTCCAAAATTCTTACAGTAAAATTTGATTAATTTTGTTGTAAACAATACAACCAATTCCATTTTGAAACTATAGAAATATTTAGCAAATCTACGTGAGTTGAGAAGTCACCCCAGTTTTAATTTGTATTTTTCTCAAAATTTTATCCACGTATTGATGACTTTGGCTTGTTATGCCAAAAATTTACATGCTTTTTGCTAAGCACAGGAGAGGTGGATATTATGTTACAGCATTCAAATGCTCTCTTATTCTTTTGTGTGTGTGACCCTGTAGGGCAAGTTGGAAGATTAAGAATAGCAGCCGTAAAATTCCTACCATCCATCTCATAGCACTTGGCATTATATGAATATTTGCCTGCAGTGTTTTATTGTGCAATAACAAAAATGGGGGGTGGTGGCTTTAAAATAGCTAGTTTACAAACATTGTATCTTTACAGATAAAGCTGAATATGGTCGACTTTCCTGAATCAGTGGGGTGGTGCTAATGAAATTACAATTAGAGAATCGATAAAAATAGACAGACCTTAAATACAAAAGACTATGCACTGTACAATTCTGTTTATACGAAATTGTAGAAAAGGCAAAACTAGAGTGTCAGAAAGGAGCTCAGTTGTTGTTAGGGGGCTGGTGGTAGATTGAAGGGGTCTAATAGAAAGAGACACGAGAACACTTTAGGGTGAGGAGATGATGCCGTATCTTAATTATTGTGGTGACGTGATTCTGTACAAGCACTCATCAAACTACACTTTTAAAATTGGTCAATTTTAGTGCATGTAATGCCTTAATAATAATACCTTAATAATAATAACATAATACCTTAACAGGCATAAAAGAGGAGGAAATGGGCAAGATTTGCCTAGACCTATTCATTTGAGGCAACACCTAAAGTTCTAGAAAGGGGACAAATTGCAGCATTTACCATACATGGTAAGAGTTCCATCAAAGATCCACAAGAGGATCTTTAGCTGACATTTTCCTTGTTTATTTCTTGACTGGTTGATGGGATTTTTGTTCACTCAGTCCCATAAGAATATAATCTCCATAAGAAGAAATGTCCTACTTTGTGTCGTTCTTAGCTGTATCTTAAGCACCTATGATAGTGTCTGGCATATAAATATGTTTTGACTGAATAAAATAAACAAATACATAAGAAAATTTCAGATCCCAGTAGGTGCTATGAGGATGCCTTATAGGAAGGAAGGTTCCCAATTAAATTTGCCTGAACGAAATATTTTCTGTATGGTGAGCCCGGATAATAATTTTGAGACATTAAGTTTTTCTCTCTAGACTCCTCCTTTCTTTTTAGTTGCAAGCAGATAACCAGGCCTTTGTAATTTATTGAACCTGAGACTTACAGGGTGATAAACAAGCTGTTTGAAATTTGTTACTCTTCAACTCTTTGTAAAATCATGAATTCAATCTAAGAGATTATATATCCCAGGGCTGTTGGGAAGGGAGGGAATACCTTTAAGTAACAGAGGGGAGAAGGGAAATATCCTGTGGACTGGGAACGGGGAGTTACTCCAGCAACAAAGGAATGCCATGACTGTGAAAAAGGGTCACCTTCAAGCCAGTGGACCACTTTTCCCAGGTGAGATCACCCCTTGCCTAGATTGCTACAGGATTTCCTAGTTGTTCAGCGAGCCCACAGACAGATATCAAAGAAAGACTGACCTGTATCTGAATTTTGCTCCTTTCACTGGCTGACGATCGGATGAACTCCATCATTACTGCATTTCCCTTTTTCTCCCAATTCACCATCTGAAACCTCTGGATCATCCATTTTCACCCAGACACTTGTCCTATGCTGCTTGGAAAACCTCCGATCTGATCCACTCGCTCTACTCCCCCGTCCTCTCAAACCCTTCTACTCCGCCCTACATCATCAGCCAAACCCTGTCATCAGCAAATTCCCTACATCTTCAACCTCTTCCCTCAGGATTCCTTTCATATCCTGTTCAACTGAAACTTGACTGACCTTAGAAATCTCTCATAGGGAGGCTGCTTTTTTTTTTTCCTGTTGCACATGAAGTAGCCAAAGTATTCTTCCTGTTCCTGTTTGCCCATCTTGCTTCTCCTTTTTTAAAACCACATCTTCCTGAAACGTCTGCTCCCACTCAACTTGTTCTGTCATCCTCCAATCTCAGCACCTTATTCATTATGGATTTGAGCACCGTTCTCATCCTTGGTGACCTCAGCAGCCACATAGACTCACGGCTCTCACCTTCACTGTGTATCAGAATGAACCGGAATGCTTGTTGGAAATACCAGGGCTGATGTCCTATCCCCGAAGATTTGGATTTAGTTATTCTGGAATAGGAATTATCTCTCAGTGGGAAGTGGATCTCCCACCTCAGTCCACTCCTATCTGCCCTACGGAAGGAGGCAATAGTGCACCACTCTTCCTGCCCAGTGGTGTCCAAAGAACAGGGAGCTGATTTTCTTCCCACTGCCTGATGGAAGCAGGCAGGGCTTTGATGCCTGCCAAGCGGTGTCAGAGGCTGAGTGAGGAACTGCCCTTTGTCCTCCACTCTGCCAAGTGGTGCTCTGGTTCCCTCACCAGGACAGTGTCAGCAGAGCCCAGCAGACAGCTGCACCTCCACCCCCATCTGGCAGCAAAGAGGCAGAACAAGGCATAATGAGGGGGGCGGAGGTGCAGCCTCGTGTCAGTAGGGCCCCCGCAGCCACAAAGCTCATGTCAGAACTCCACTCCTCCCCTCCCTGGTATCAGCAGTGCCCAACAGAGAGCTGAGCTGACACCTGCATTTGGAAACTACTAAGCAACATGAATGAGTTCTACTTCTCTTGGTTGTTACTATATATTTTTAAGTACAATCACTTGTTATAGTAACAACCAGGAAAATTTGCACTGTAAATGCGAGGAGACAATCAATAGACTCTGAGACCACGATGAATCAGATGTTAAAGCTATGACAAAGATTTAAACAAAAGCCATCTTAAAATGCCTCAACAGTAACTATGAATTTCTTGAAACAAATGAAAAATTAGAAAATCTCAGGAAACAACTGTAAGTTATTTTTTAAAAGGACAGAATGGTATTTATAAAACTGGAAAATACAATCGCCAAAATAAAAACCTGGCTGGATAGGTTCAATAGTAGAGTGGATATGATGGAAGACATGACAGAAGAAGAAGAAGGACTGTATGAATATCAGATAAAGTGGACTTCAGAGCAAAGAAAATCACTAGAGGCAAACAGACATTCTGTAATGATAAGAGGATTAATCCACCAGGAAGGCATTAACAATCCTGCATGTGTACATACCAAGTAACAGAGACTCAAAATACCTAACAACTGATAGAGTTGAAATCTTGATTCTGGGCAGTTCACATGACCTTTTTGAGCCACAACGTCCTCATCTGTAAAATGGGGCTCTTAAACCCCTGTTACATTGCCTGGTACATAACAAGTGCTCAGTAAATAGAGCACAGGAAATCGTAGCCTCCCATGGCCATGCGAGAAGCCTGACCAAATGGTCCAGGCCTCCTGATCTGTTTTACTCAAAGGAAGTCTCCTCTCTCAGCACAAAGCAGCTCAGGATTCAGGCTGCAGCTCACCAGGGAACTCAGGGCTGCTCGAGCCGAGGGCTGCGTGGGGCTCCGCAAAGCTGGGTTTCAAGTTCCTGGCACAGCCAAGCAAAGAGAGTGCTCTTTATAAGCCAAAGGAGGTATGGGTGCCCAGCTGGCTGCCGGCCTTGGTGGCAAAGCCTCTGGTCATGTCAGTGTAGACTTCAAAGACTGTCACGTCTGCCAGATAGGACCAGTAGGGGAGCCTCAGTCTGCGAACAGGAAGGAAGACAGACCACTAGTGCTGACGAGACTCAGGACAGGTGCCCTACCCAGTGTCCTCTGGGAGTAAGCAGGTCTTAGTATGTGCTGGGGAATCCCAGGGAAGAGGAGGTGCAGGGGGAGGGGTGTGAGGACCGTGGTTTGTATCTGGCTGAGCCTCCCTGAACCTCAGCATTGGCTCTCTTCTGTGGAAGGGTCACCACCCCTCCCTCTCAGCCTGAATGAGATGATGAAAATGTTCCCCTGTGCGGCGTTCCCACCGTGACCACTCACAAACTTCTAAGATAGATGAGATCAGAGTGGAGATTTCTACTTTGAAAACACCCTATGAATACAATCTTATCCTCACCTATCTTGGTCTGACAAGAGTATTTAACAAAGATGATGCTAGTCTCCTTTTTGAAACACTTCTCTCTCTTGCTTTCTTAATTTCCTAATTCTTTCTACTTTCTGGCTATCCATTTTCATGCATTGTCTACTCATCTCTAAATATTGGAGTTCCTGCCACCTGGACTGTAGCCTCCTTTTTCTCTTCTGCCTGGAAAACCTGCTCCAGGTTTTAATACCTGGGTGTTAAAACCCACCAAAATGATGTCATATGCTATCAAATTTTATACCTTGTATCTCTATCCCTGGCTTCTCTCTTGAGATCCAAGTACTTATTCAACATCTTGATTTAGATGTTAAGATCTTACACCTAATAAGTCAAAGTAGAAACAATAGATTTTTCCCACTAAGCTGTTCTTCCCAGCCTTCCCCATATCAGCAAATGACACCATGATCCACCTAGCCATTAAATCAAAAAATCTAGGCATAATTTCTATTTCTTTTTCTCTCACATCCTATATCCAAACCATTAACAACTCTTTCCATGTCTAACATATACCCTTAATATGTCAATTTTTATTTATCTCCACCCCAGTCTGAGCCACCATTATCCCTCACATAGAATTTTACAGTAGCCTCCTAACTGGTCTGTGCATTGACACTCTGACCCACAAGTTCTCCAACAGAACTAAAAGGGTCTTTGAGAAATGAGTTCTGATCCTGTTATTACTCTGTTTAAAATAGTACCATGGCTCCCCATTTCTCTTGGCACGAAGTTGAATGTCCTTTCCATGACCTACAAGGACATATTTAACCTGGCCCTTCTTAACCCTCTTATCTCAGCATGTCCTACAACCTCCCCTGCTCACTATGCTTTATTCATGCTGGCTTTTGTTCCTCAAAGGAGCCTGGTTTCTCCTGAAAAATTTCCCCCCAGATTGTTGCATGGCCATCTCAGTCGCACCATTCATATCCCAGCTCAAAGGTCACCCTTAGAGTTTCTCTGACCTCTATCTAAGGTACCCCACTCCAGCCATCACCCTATTCCAAATCATTCTCTATTACATGACCCTGTTTTATTACCTTTCTAACACTATTATCTGCAGCTATTCATTTTATTTTTATTTACTTATTTATTGTTGTCTCACTCACATAGAATGTAAGCCTCAATAAGAGCAAGGACTTTGTCTGTTTTGTTAGGAATCCCTAGTGCCTAAAACAGAACCTGGCACATAGTAAGGGCTCATTAAATATTTGATGAATGAATGAGTGAATGGATGGCATGTCTAGGAAGGCTGGACCCTGGGACCTTACCACTGGACAAATAATCTCTTGTCTTGGATGATGAAGCCATTCAATTTCAGAAGGATGAAATAAGAAGGCCGAGCTCTTAAGACCTCTTCCATCTGTATCACTGGTCTATTAAGGACACACAGATTGGGTTCAACTGTCACCATGAGAAAGAAGTGGCAGTTCCTTGTATACAATTCGGGATGCACTTTGTACTAGTAGAAATGAGAATCTGAAAGTCTGGAAGGATCGAGGTAGCCCACTTTTCTCTTTTGGTTGCTTGATCATTCAAAAATCCAGGGCAAATCTTGCCATGGCTGATGAATACTGCCTAAGAGACTGTTAACTCCCATACGGAGGTGAGTGTTTAATGGAAAGGCTTTATGCAAGGTGGACTATGTCTTCTTGATGCATGAAAGTACCTGTGTCACTAATGAAGGCTCTGAGACCAGGAGTCCAAGAGTAATTTGTTCAAATGAAATAAAGCCTGCTAGTCTTGCCAGTATTCTCCTGCTTCATTGCTTAACACCAACCGGATGATGTAATCTGTCCGTTTCTTGTTTACAGGGATGTTTCTAAAGAGGCAGTCAAACATTGCCTCAGTCTGGTTAGGAATAATGAGGCCACTGCCTGGGTCTTAATTATATCACCGGCAGAAGTTCAGTGCCAGAGAAGAGTAAAGATAAAGAGGAAAGCTATCCTCTTTTTGAGGATGTTCCAAAGCATTCAGAAACATGTGTCCTTAAAATAAAGATGATAAGATTCAGAAACAGCCGTATGAACAGGAGTCTGAAATGCTGGGGTTTTGTTGGTAGTTCCACTTTTCCTTTAGAGAGCAAAGCTACCTGGTTGGAGAGGGAATGGAGCTCTAGTTAGCTGCTCCTTAATGGATTTCAGAAGCCTTAAGGTGACACATGAAAGATCATTCCTAGGAATTTCTAGTCAATCTCCAGAGGAGACACAGAGCCACACACTCATTGGCATCTAAATTCTGCGAGTCCTCTTTTCCCACAAAGGAAGTTTCTCTACTTTGCTGTGTTCAGAGCCTTTCTACACAGGAGAATTTATGTTCATCTTTATATTCTTTCCACTCTGTTACTACTTTAAAAAAACACAGAGTTCAGAGCCAGACATTATCATCAACATCATCATTATTATTGTTACTATTAATTTTAGATTACTGCTATTAAATAACTTAGGAAAAGTTTGCATATCAGTCTTGAACCTTAGATTTTGAACGAAGGGGGGATGGTTTGGGAAAACAATGTCTACCTGGAAATTTATTCTATAATGGCATAGAAATGTAAGCTGAAAAGATTTTTAGAGTTTATTTAGTGCAGCTCCCTTATTTTTAATATGAGGAAACGGAAACACCTTTACCCTTTTGAAGGTAAAGCAACTTGACCAAGGTCATGTAGTGTATCCAGTAGTGTATTTTGGATGTAAAGAACAGAAAACCTGACTTATTATATTATAAACTGACCTAAACAATGATCCAATTTATCTTACTAAAATGAAGGACATGTATAGGGCGGGAGTATTAGTTTTCTAGGGCTGCTGTAGCAAAACACCACGGACTGGGTGGCTTAAATAACATATGCTTATCTTCTCATAGTTCTAGAGGCTTCAAGGTGCCAGCAGGGGTGGTTTCTCCTGAGGCTTCTCTCTTTGGTTTATAAGTGGCCACCTTTTCTGTGTATATGCAGCGTTGGTATCTTTTCCTCTTCTTTTAATGACACCAGTCCTATTGGATTGAGGCCCACCCATAGGCCCTGATTTAACTTCAGTTATCTCTGAAGACTCTATCTCCAAATAGAATCACATTGGCAGTTAGAGTTTCAACTTATGAACTTTGGGGACACAATTCAGTCCCTAACAGTGAATGCAGTTGGGCCTGGTGTTTTCTGTTTGGGGTGGTTATTAATTATTTATTCCATTTATTTGAGAGATTCAGGCTTATTCAGATTGTCTATTTCTTCTTGTGTGAATCTGGGGAAAATGTATCTTTGAAGAAATTGGTCCATTTAATCTAGGTTATCAAATTTGTGGGCATAGAGTTGTTCATAGTACTCCTTTATTATACTTTTTACATCCATAGGATCTGTAGTGATGTCCTATCTTTTGTTTCTAATATTTGTAATTTTTGAACTTCTTGAAGTTCTTTTATTCTTCGCCTGGCTAGAGGCTTATCCATTTTATTGATCTTTTCAAAGAAGCAGCTTTTGTGTTCATCGATTTTCTCTATTGAGATTCTCCCTTCAATTTTATTGATTTCTGCTCTAACGCTTATTATTTCTTTTCTCCTGCTTACTTTGATTTAATTTGCTTTTCTCCTTCTAGTTTCCTAAAGTAGAAACTTAGATTAGTGACTTTAGATCTTTCTTCTTTATATATATATCACTATATATATATATATATATATAAAATCAGTATATATATATAGAAATCAGTATATATATACATATATATATATAGAATCAGTATATAAATAAGTATATATATATGTGTGTGCTTTTATTTCCTGACTTTCTAGTTTGTTCAGTTGATCTATTTGTCTACTTGATGGCCATACTATACCATTTTAATAACTGTAGGCTTATAATGTCTTGAAATTATATAGTGCTAACTCTTCAACTTTGTCCTTTTTCATTTGTTTTTTTGGCTATTCTAGGTTTTTTGAATTTTCATATGAATTTTAGAATCGGATTTTCAATTTCTACAAAAAAAGTCTGTTGGAATTTTGATTGGGATTTCATTGAATCTATAGATCAATTTGGGAAGAACTGATAATAATGTTGCATCTTCTGATCCATGAACATGGTAGACCTCTCCATGTATTTGGATCTTCTTTAATTTTGGCTCAGCAATGCTTTGTAGTCTTCAGCATATAGGTCTTTCACATCTTTTACCCCTAAGTATTTTGTGGTTTTTGATGCTATTGTAAATAGCTCAAGCCCCTCTCCTGTAAGTCAACCCATTGCATGTGCAAATGTTATCTAGCTCTTTTTGAGTCACTCTGTGGTGGGGCTCGGAGAAATGTCTAAAAAATTGCTGATACTCTTGCTACTACTATTGCTCTGAATAATAAATAATCTGCCCTTCCACTCTTACCCAAAAGTCTTGTCTTGTGATCATGAAATTTTGGCAGGCTTCTTGTTACCTTGCAAATAAGATAAAATCTCATACCCTTAAGTTTTTGATAGATACTCTAACCAGTACCCTGTGTGTTGTGAGATTTTGCCAGTCTGGCTGGTGGGAATAGGCACTATTCCCAGTCCCACGTGTGCATAAGTAGCTGTTGACTCTAATTCTTTTGGGTGGTTCTTGGGTAGTTCCTCACGTGTATGTGTTGATCAGTACTGACCTAAATCCCTGAGGGAGCCTCTTCACAGATCTCTTGAGTTGTCTCTCTTCTCTCTGGTACTCTATCCTGCTAACTCTAGTTGCCTTGGTCTTCCCTGACTCTCAGCTGTATCTTTCCAACTTGAAAAGTCTTCCAGGCTCAGCTTCGATCCCCTCTCTCTGTGCCCGGGTCTGGAAACTTTCTCCAAGCAGTATGCTGAGGAGATCATGGGATCACCTAGTTTGTTTCCCATCTCTCATTGGTCATTATCCTTCATTATCTAATGTCTGGTTCTTGAAAAATGTTGCTCTGTTTATTTTGTCTATTTTTTGTTTCAGGTGGGAGGATAAATTTGCCCCCTGTTACTCCACCTTGACCAGATGTGAAAGTCATATGAATTCTTCATGTAGTCATCTCAAAATCGATTTTCTGTCTTATTCACATTCTATTTACCTTTATATTTTGGTCATTTTCTTAGATACACAGTTTTTGGTTTTTATATAATTACATCTATTGTTCTCTTTTTCAGAATTACTTCCATTGATTTTAAACTTGGAAAGTTGTTTCTACAATCCAATAAATCAGACTTTCACTTCTTTTTTTTTCCTTATATTTATTTCATATTTAATCCTGGAATTAATTTTAGGGTAAGATGTGAGCCTCTAATTTCTTTTCTCACTAAACAGTTAATTTTACTAAAATAAGTTTTGCAGAATTTTTCTCTTCTCTCTTTTCCTCGTGATAGTTCCTGCATAATATTTTAAGTTTTTACATATTCTAGAGTTTGTTTCATTATCACTTATTTTTCTTTTGATCTGTACATTTTAATTATTGTAGCTTTACGTATAGTATATTCTAATATCTGAACAGGCAAGCTTTGTCTCAAGACTCCTCTTTTTAAAGAATATTATTATCATTTACTTATTTTGAACCTTAGAATTATTTTATCAAGACTTTGCTCTTTTCCTTTCTTCTCCCCAAACTTTCCAATGGCACTTTTGTTGGAATAAATAAATTGCTTTAGAAAATTTGATCTGTCTTTCAGGAATATAGTACATCATTTCTTTTCTTTTTCTTTTTTTAAGTTTTCCTTTACATCTCTTGTTAAAGTGACAAATCAATTAAATAGTTATGATTTCTTTTCCTGTGAGTCCACATTTGATGACAATCACTTCTTTTGGAGAATGTGTCCCACTAGTGTTTAGAGACCTAGCATTGCTCTTCTCGTAACTCTCTATCCTCATCCCTCTTTCTTATGCCTTCCCACAGAGCAACACTGATCATCATTCCCTATGATCATTCTCACTGATCATTCCCTATGATCCTAAGATATCTTCTTTCTCTTTACACTCTCCTTTTATAGATTCCTTTCTCTGTAGAGAACCCAAGAATTATTACTTAACCCAGAATATCTTTCCGGAGCATGCAGACCTTGCAGACCCAGCACCCCCTGCTCTGGATACACTGTGCAATTACCTCTCCTTCTCATCTCTTCCATGTCCAGTAGTTCAAAGCTCTTCGATGCACTCACATCAGCCAAGCTGCAACAAATCATCCAGAAGAAATTGTTTTATCTGTTATCGTCCTATAAATATTTGCATTTTTAACAAGGAACTCTACTCTGAATACCCCCACTCTTCTAAAAATGACTAAACCTTAACGGAACGGTTTAACGGTGCTGCAGGCTGGTGGGGACAGTATTTGGGTACTGATAATATTTCCATCACAACACTGATCTTTGTATCAGTTAAGGCCAATCAGGAGATGGAAACCACTTAGTAATTTGATTCGGAAAGTTTAATATACAGAATTGTTAACTTTAACAGAGGATTGGAATAACAAGGGATTGGCTAGTAAGACGTGAAGAGAACTCTACAGAAGATAGTAATAGCAGATAAAAGGAGCAGAGAGATAAGAGCACCCAAAGAAGAAGTGTGCCCCTCCCCCTTTAGAAATTTTGGGTTTTAAAGAAAAACAAGAAATGCTCTTCCAGGAAAATGCTAAGCTTAGGGAAAGTCTTTAGAATACGCCTGGCCGATGGAACACGATGTAAGAGTTTGCTACATTATCCGTTTGACTCATTAACTTTGTGAATGGTTGTATCCTGTCATTCATTCATTCATTCATTTCTTCCAAAAATATGTTTGGGTTCCTATCACGGGCCAGGCTCCGTTGCTGGCCTCGGAGGTAGGGTAGTGAATGATATATGGTCCTTATTATCCAGGAGCCGACAAGTTAGGGAAAGGAAATAGGGGCAGCTTGTGGGAGCAGCTTCGAGGGAAAGCGGGGCTGGGAAAGCTGGTGTCAAAGGCTGACCTCAGGGAGAAGCTGGCCCCGGGAGGGAGGCAGGAGCAGCCCGCGGAGAGCAAAGCTGCTGTTTTCTCGGTCTCCACCGCGCGGTCGGGCGCCTTGAGCGGGCGGGGCGGAGCTAGGTGGGAGGGAGGGGTGGGGGCTGGAACCCTTCACACCTGAGACCCAAGGGAAGAACGCGAGATTCTATTCGGTTGGCAATTGGAAGCCACTCAGGGGTTAATCAGAGCGAGATTTCGACCCCTCACGCGACTGTCCTCGCTTCCTCCCTTCTAGTGCGTTTAGTAGGCACGTTCCGGACGTTAGTCCAACACCATAAACCAACATACGGCAGCAGATACGGAAACAGCCGTGGGGAGGAAATGAAAGTGGACCGGGTCGGGTTGGGGGTCAGAGTGGGGCGGCGGACCAGGACAAGGGCGAGCTGGCAGAGGAGTCGGCCGAGAACGTATATTCACTGATTTTTATTATTATTATTGTCTTTTACTGGAGCAGATAGCACGTAAAGACAGCCAATCAGTCCTCTTTCCAATCCATATTGTGAGCCTCCAGCCCGAAAACTCCCGGCTAAATGGCACCGCCCCGGAACCTTGTATCACCGGAACTAGATGCTGAAGTCCTTTGTGTTACAGCCGGACGCAACGCTCACGGAACGCTTCCGCTTAGGAATCATGGCTGCGGCCGTTCGAGAGTCACGTGTGAGTGCGGGGAAAAAGCTGAAAAATTCACTAAAGAAGAAGGGGAAGATGAAAATGATATCCCCGGCTGCAGCATCGGAGCTGGAAGATAAGGACACACATGCTACCGATAATGAAGGTAACGTACTAGGGCTGAGTTTCGCTGCTCAGAGGAAAGGCCGGCATGAGTTTGCGGGAAGCAGGGTATGCGAATGCACTTGCCGCTAGCCGCCCGAATTTCGTCTCCTCAGGACGGCAAAGGGGCGACTTTGGCTCCTTGAGAAGGCTTGGGAAAGTGGTGTTCAGGGAAGGGTCCCTGTTGCGTGTTAAAGCTTCCAAGTTCTTTTATTAGACATTTTTATCGTCACTGTAATTAATTAAAACAGATGAAACTGCTCCTTCTTATAGCAGCAAAACGAAGCTTACAGTAGCAAGGGACGAAAGGAAGGGGGATATTTGGAATTACAAGAATGAGTTAGTTCTCATATGGAGCAAGGAGCAAAAGGCCGAAAGAGGAAGACGGATGGTATACTTGAATTTTCTTGTGCGGTAGGTGCGTGCATCTGTTGGGGAGTTAGAGATGAGATAGTAAATGGAAGAAGAGTAGGTGGTTAAAGTAGAATAAATAAAAGTAGCAGTTGATAACTCTCTCTCAGAGACGTTTGCTATTGAAAGGAAGGAAATATATTTTAAGGCTTTCAGCCATGATGTGTCCATGCTTCTACTCTTTACTGTCGTTCTTGGCACTAGTTTCTTAGGTTAAAGGGGTCGCAGACGACCCCTGACTTACTACCGCCAGTGATTGCTCCTTTGTACTGTCTAGAGCTTTGTAACAGCCAGACCTATTCTTTTATAATGTACCTCAGATCATGTCAGTTATCTGCTCAAGATGAGCAGTGGCTACCCATCTCAGAATAACATCCAAAGTCCTTAGCCTGTGTATGATCTAGTTCAGGCATCTCTCTCATCATCTGCCCCTCTGCTCTGCCCCTTACTAGCCACATTGATATCCTGTGGTTTGTTATACATGTTAAACATAACTCTCACACCATGGGTTCTGCACTTGCTGGTTTCACTGCCTAGAATACTTTTCAGATGCTTGCATGGCTCTCTCTCTCGCTCACTCCTTCAGTCTCTGATTCAATGCCTTGTCTGCGAGACTCGTCCCTGACCGCCCTATCTAATGTACACCACTACTCTTCTCCGTGTCTCCCTGCCTTCACTTTTTGAGTTACTACCCTGCTTTATTTTCCTCAGCATTTCTCAAACCCTCTGACATATTGTGTATTTGCTGTGTGTCTCTCCCAGCTGGAATGTAAGTTCCATAAGAGGAGAGACTGCTCTGTACCCAGTGCCTAAGACAGTGCCTGCCGTGTTGTGGATCCTTCGCAGCTATTTAAGTAAATAAGTGAATAAACCTCGACTTCCAGGACTAAGAAGAAGAAACTGTTATATACTACTGCAGTCCCTAGGTAATTGGAATCCTTATCTCCTGCCAAAGGAGTTAAGGAAAACAGACTATTCATTGAGCAGGGATTGGAACACCTCCATATATATATATATTTGCTGTTCGCGGGCCTCTCACTGTTGTGGCCTCTCCCGTTGCGGAGCACAGGCTCCAGACGCACAGGCTCAGTGCCATGGCTCACGGGCCCAGCCGCTCCGCGGCATGTGGGATCTTCCTGGACCGGGGCACGAACCCGTGTCCCCTGCATCGGCAGGCGGACTCTCAACCACTGCGCCACCAAGGGAAGCCCTCCCAATATTTTTTGAACTCAATAGACTAGTTCCTGTGGGGTTGTCAGAGAAAGAAGTACTACTGCATTTGGAGCAGAATATCAGTATTGCTTACAGATTTAGGTGGAAAGTAGATTTCTCTATTCAAGTACTGGATAATTTCAAGTTAGAGCTCTCCTGACTTCTCAGTGCATTATTGTAAATATGATTAGGTTCTAGGGTTCTCTTGCTATTATAGTTCAATTACATTTTGGGTTAAGAAGGCTTTTGGCTAATATAGAGACCTTATTATTCAATTCAGTTCAATGAACAATTGTGTTCTTCTGTATTCTGGTCACCCTCTGGGTGTTGAGGATACAAAGGATGAGTAAATTCCTGCCCTAGAATTAGTCTTCGGGAAGATAGATATTAAACACAGGACTGTAATACAATGTATTGAGTATTATTAAGAGCTCATTATAAAGGTTATAGTTACCATGATCCTGGTCCAGTTAAAAATGGTAAGGATGGAGACAGAAATCCGTATCCTATAGAACCCAGCCTAGGCGTTGCTTCCTTCTATCTTATACATATTACTTACGATGTACTGTATTATTATTTTATTTTAACGTGTCTCTCTCCTTTTGGATATACGTTCAAGTGCTGGAACGATGTCTTATGTATCTTTATTTTCATAGGGCCTTCCTTACACATTTTGGTACTAAGTACGTTTTCTTGCTGAATGAATATGGATAAGTAAGGTGTCATTTCATCGAAGCCTTAGTTTTCTAGGTCTGGGGGTGGAGAGGACAGTTTTCTCAGACATAGGAAAAGCACATACAGTGGCATGCAGCTTCTTAAAACTCATGGCTGGTTAGGTTGAGATGAATTGTTGGCTGTGGCTCTAGCTCTTCAGAGGAGTCACTGAGACTAGGAACAGAGGATAAAGCCAGATTGTAAAGGACCTTGTTTGCCATATGAAGGAAATAGGATTCTCTATTTGTAGGCAGTAAGGAGCACTTGAGACCTTTTAAGCAAGAGGGCGACACATCTTTATAAACATCACTGCTAACTGTATGGTGACTGCCATAGAGAGCCAGAACAATCAGGCAATTGCAAAACTCTTTCAGGGATTGCACTAGCAAAGTACAGGGAAGACAGAGAGAAGGTCCCCACTTGAAATGTGTTTCAGAAGGAAAGCATTCAATTTTCCAGATAACCAACTTCCAAATAAACTTGTAGCACCATAAATTTCGGGTGTACTATACTGTTAGAGGAATTAGGTAATAATAACAGTAATATTAGCTTAGGCACTGTTCTAAGCTCCCTATGTATCACTTTAATTCTGACAACAACCGTGTGAGACAGGGTTATTATTATCCTCATTTTACTTATAAGAAACTGAGACACAGAGAGGTTTTATCTTGCTCCCCCAATGCACAAGCTGATAAACAAGTTGGTAAATGACACGACCATTACTGAAGTTTGCTCTAGAGCCTGACCCCTAACTCCGCTGATATGGTTGAGGAACCAGGAGGATAGAGATGATCAAAAAAAAAAAAAAAGCTCTCCGGAAAGTAAAAGAGCAAGGGCATAGAATCTTAAGAAAGATTGGGTATGAGGAAACCTTGGTGTTGAGACAGATTTTTCTTCCACTCAGGGAGGTTCCATCACTAAGGGGTGTTTTTGTGGTCAGATTTCTGTAGCATTCCTTCCGCTGTTTTTAACTGTGTAGTCTTCGTTCCTTCCTCACTTATTCCAGCCTTCCTTCTTTTCTCCTAATATCCATGTATTATCTCTAGAAATGAATGATCACTTTTACTCAGTTGTATAAGAGGCACCTGTGTTTGTACTGCTTCTTTACTGACCTGCCTCAGTTTCCTCATCCCTAAAATGGAGGTGATAAGTGTCTCCTCAGGATTTTTGCAAAGGTTCAATGAGCTCATATATGTAAAGCATTTAATGTTTGGCACAAGGCACCTACTCATAAATATTTGGGTTAATGATCATGACATTTTTTCTGATCTAACAAAACTGCTAGTCCCATCTCTTGACCACCCAATAAGCCTTCCAGCCCTTGATAACCGTGATGTTTATAAGCTGGAGCTTTCTCCAGAAGAAAGATTAGAATTTCCTCTGGTAACCCTGCAAGGTAGCTGATGGCGTTTCTGTTTTACAGATGCGGAGACAGAGGCTTGGAGATACTGTTTCCATTGTGCCTCCCAATGGAAAACTGTTCAGTCCATAGTTGCAGGATGTTGTCTCTTAATTCTGTCCTTCTTACTCCATAATCCAATCATTTAGTCATGTATTTGTGGTAAAATTCAGGATTAATAATAGTGATTTTGACAACTATGGGTTGTCTATGCTTAGTTGTTCCATAGATACCTCACACTTAATATTTGCAAGGCTGGACAGGAATAAAGACACAGACCTTCAAAAAATGTCATGAAGAACCTAGGGGTAAGACAGGAATAAAGACACAGACCTAGAGAACGGACTTGAGGATATGGCGAGGGGGAAGGGTGAGCTGTGACAATGCGAGAGAGAGGCACTACCAAAAAGGCACTACTCTCACTACCAAATGTAAGGTAGATAGCTAGTGGGAAGATAGCTAGTGGGAAGCAGCCGCATAGCACAGGGAGATGAGCTCGGTGCTTTGTGACCTCCTGGAGGGGTGGGATGAGGGGGTGGGATAGGGAGGGTGGGAGGGAGGGAGACGCAAGAGGGAAGAGATATGGGAACATATGTATATGTATAACTGATTCACTTTGTTATAAAGCAGAAACTAACACACCATTGTAAAGCAATTATACCCCAATAAAGATATTAATATATATATATATGTATATATATATATTTGCAAGGCTGAATTCATAATTTCATTTTCCCAAATACAGAAGCCAGTGAATGAGGAGGATGGACTATATCATTGTGAACTGGTGGTAGTCTGCATACCCAGCCTCCACGATCTGACGGCTGCTTACTCCTCAAGGCTCACACCTTGTCGCCCCCCAGCTCGCTAGTGTCACAGTTTCTGAACTCCTCGTTCCGTGAACACATTTGCTCTCCTCCCTCCTAGCCATGCTTATGCTGTCCTAGTAGCTGCTATTTTTTCTTCACTTTCTCGTAACCAGCTTCTCTGTGTCCTTTAGATTTCTACTTAGTTGTCTCCCTCTGCTGTTTCTTTCAGGATTTAGAATGTGTCTCTTCAATAGACATAAATAATAAAGGGCCTTTTATTTAATAAATTCAGTAATGTAGGTCCTTTGGATGGGACGTTTTCCTTTGGTTTAACTCAGAATTTGCTATTTAATATAAGAAGTTGATTTTTTTCCTCTTGTGAAATCAGATATTTCTGGAAAAAAGTGAACCATGGAAACAGCTTTTCTAGTTCAGATATTTGTGTACATGTGGCCTTGGCAGAACTATTAAGTTATCAAAAATTTATAGAGAATGGATTCTGAGAGATTATAAAGGCAGACGATTGAAGCTGACTTCAGACACATGAGGAATCAGCAAATTATAGACTTATTATTAAAGTGTACCAGCTCATTTTATCAGGAAGTTGAATTAGAGACTAGAGACTTATCTTTGAATTTTAATTGGTTCATAAAAATTGATAGGGATGTGCCTTATATCAACATTTGAAAGCAACTTCCTTTAGCAAGATGCTACTTAAATTCCATAGAAAACACACAGGTATAACCCATGTGTTGTTTTAACTTTACTTTTTATCTTCTGGCTTTAATTTCTTTTGACACATTGTTTAAGAAAGGTAGAAAATTGTGCATTTATGAATGTAAACCTCTTAAGTATTATTTGTCAGACTTTGCAGAAGTTTCCTAGTTCAGTGGGGAGAGACCTTGAAAGCTTTGGTTACAGCTGTGTCTCAGAACTTGGCATAAATCCTGAAACATGGTGTAGTACTCAATATCCATTTATTATAAATTGGAAAACTCTCTTAATGTGATTTTTACACTCTTTTCTCATGTACCAGGTATTTTTAGCTGAAGTTAAAAATTAACAGAAGTTGTATGTAATATAAACTTGAATGATAGCAAAATGATTCAGGCTGAAGTTTTGGTAAATTGTAATACTCTTCAGTAGGGTTTGAAATCTGGTCATAGTAAAATTGCAGATGATCATGAATCAGAGGTATGTGAAAGGTAAAATGCTGTAGTCAACATTCGAGTAACACATAAATGTCAAGCATTATAAAGGAGAGGATGCCACCCCTAAGTGAGTTAACCTGGAACTACTCAGATTTATTGAATTGATACCTTCTTGGAGGTTTAGATACAATGTATACTTGGCTCTTAAGTTTGTAGTCTAAATAAAAAACAGGTACACCTAGCCTTCCCAGTCAGTAAATCGTGAAAAAAATGAGAACACTGGTGATGATATCAGGTATTATAAAGAGGAGTATGATAACCTCTACCTCTGAGTTATCATTGACCTACTCAGATTTATGGAATTTATGCACTGTTGGAGATTTAGACACAATACCTACTTGCTTCTTAAACTAATAGTCTTTATTTAAAAAAAAAAAAAGCTCTGTAGTCAGTGAATCAACCCAAGTGAAAAAAGCCTTGGTCCAGTGCCGTGAAGTGATTGGCCCCTCCCTCACAGAATGTGTCCATATGCCTATAAACTAGTAGAGAGGAATGGTAATTTCATTCTTTTCTGAATTATCTGGTTACATACTTGAAAAATGGCCATATACTTCTAACACAAGACTTGATAACAATCGGTTTAGAAGATCCGAGGAGCTATCCCTTCATTTTTGATAAACTACAAAACAGTGTTCAAGATGTAATAACCTAGCAGATAAATGGGCTTTTCATCAAACTGTAGCTTATAGCCTCCTTCATCGTTTAAGTTACTTAAATAGCAAAGGAACATGCCTAAGAAATGAAGTATATCATAGTCCTACTTGAGTGGTTTAGCAATTTATAGGACAGACTCAGGAAACAGACTACTTCCAGGCTCTGTCTGCTCTGGCTTGGCCAGATAGCACACAGTAATCACATCCGATAGTTTGTCCTGTGGTAGAACTTTCATTTTATTTTTGGTTATTTTTATGGAAACCTGGGGTAACTTCCCCCTTTTTTTTTTTTAAGAGGTAAATGCTTTTTAAAAACGTTTTCAAGTATCAGTTTTGAATATTCTAAACTAAGTACTAATGGGCAGGAAAGATCACGTGACATGATCGATCGGAACAGATGATTTAAACCTGGAGTGGGGAGCAGTAGTTTTGTAGAGCTCTGCATAGCTAGGGGCGGAATGAGAATGGGCGCAAGCAATGGCTGTTCTGTTACCTGTGGCCTAGGGAGAAATTCCTTTTTAATTCAAGCTTTATTAAGCTATTTTGTGAATACTTTCTGCATTAGTTCAGTACACATTAGTCTGAGCTGAATCTCTGATTCAAAGCTTTGTAGTGCCTTAGAAATCAACAGCCCTATCATCCTACCTTATTAACTTTGTGACTTTGGCCATTTTTTTAAGCTTGAGAACCGTTCCCTTTGTAAATAGAATAATAATAGCAACTCAGAGAGTATTGTGAGGATTAAATGATAACGCATAAAAAGGGTTTTAAATAGCGCCTAGCCCTAAACACATGTTTTAGAGTGCTCGGAAAGCTGTAGGATGGAGACATCGACCACTTCTGAAATAGAGTCAAAGGTGGCTTCTCACCATGAACGCCTGGTGCATGGGTTATAGACGATAGCCAAGACGGTGGGTAGAATTATAGTGGAAGGAAAATTTATTCCCCCTTCCCCGCAGTTTTTTGGCATCCTTTTTAAAGCTTTTGGGATTCCCCCCTGCTCTGGCTCCCAGGTTCTTAGTACCTTTGTCTGTCTTCTGGTTACTGTCATCTCTTTAGTGCCTACTATGTGCCAGGGCTGTGCTAAGTGCTTTTCATGTGTTATTTAATCATCATAACAACCCAGTGAGGTAGGTACTGTTTTTATTCCCATTTTACAGAGACACAGGGATTAGGTAACCTGCCCAAGATTATCCTGGTAGGAAGTAATGGAAACAGGACATAGCGCCAAGTCTGCCTAATTTTATAATCTGAGCTCTTAACCCCTGTGCTGTAACTGATCATCTAAAGCTTCCCATTCAGCACCTCACATGTCCTGTAGATTCCAGCCACCAGAGTTATTTCTTCTTTGTTCCTCTCTTCTCCACAGCCACGTTGTTTGTGTCCTGTGTGTGGTGTGTAATTGACATGTAAACATTTACTATGGGCTAGGCATTCTTCAAGAACTTCGTATATATTAACTCATTTAATTATCACAAAACCCGATGAAGTAGACACTATTTTATTGCCATTTGTACAGACAAGGAAATTAAGGTTGAGAACATAAAAACCTTCAGAAAAGTCACATAGATTTCTGTCTGTAGATAAGATTGAATCAGGCAGCCTGAGTTCTGTGTCTTTACTCTTTAGCCACTGCTAGCTGATCTCAGTCAAATTTTTATGAGAGTTCTGTTTGATTTAGAGTAAATTCTAAAGGTGTGAAGTAATATCAGGGTTAACCAATAGCCTTAATGCTCCCAGATGATATTTGTATTTTAAAAGAACAACCTTAATCCAATAGAGAAACTTTTTTCAAAGTAAGGACTTGAGGTAGGTGGTAAGAGAAAAAAGCACTAGCAGTTTGGCCACTTACTGGAAGTACACACCTATAGTGCAGAACTTGGGGCTTGATGTATATTTTATTTCTTGGATGATAAATCAGGCCAGCTTATTTATGTAAACCAACCAGCTTTTCATACCCAATTCTTACCGTCCAATCCCCAAATCTCCAGTTTCAGCCAGTGTGAACTTCTTGTTATTTTATAAATATCTTACCTTCTTCAACATTCCCATGCTTTTGGACATGCTGGTTTCTTCTGCCTGGAATGTCAATAATAATGATGATTACAGTAATAGTTTTAATTTTAATACAGAGCATTGACTCAAATCTAGGATGTTTTTGGTTCTAGATTCAGTGATCTTGCCCCCTGCCTCTTTCAGTTGGCCTCATTGTAGAAACTTATTTCTTTGGCCTTTTTCCTTCTCTTGTCATTCAAACTCTTGCTTTACTTTTAAGAAACAACTTGAAATCATCTTTGTAAAAGATACCCCTAAGCAATCACCCTTTTCTTCATTGTTTTTCTTTTAGAAGAACACTTACAAATTTTACAGATTGTAAAACCAAATTTTACAATCGGTTTTAACTAATTTATATATCCTACTAAACATCTGGCTTCTTCGAGGAGAATTTGATTTTTCATTTTCGCCTTCCTTCGTCTTCATTCACGATTCTTGGTAAATATTGAAGGACTGCGAGTCTTCTTTAAAAACTTTATCCCAAAGGCTAAGGTAAATAGCTCACTTTTCTGCCAGCAGCTAACCATATATCTGGGATCAGGGACAGATGGCAAGTTTGAAAGGCTGGTGGAAGTTTGGGGAAAAGGCAGCAAGAAATGGAGAAATGCCTGTGTCTACCTCATTATCTCAGAGGTCTAACCCTGCCCTGTGCAATATGATAGCCACTAGTCACTTTAAATTTAAAATAACTAAAATTAAATAAAGTTAAAAATTCAGTGACTCAGCTGTGCCACATTTGAAGTACTCAGTAGGCTCTTGTGGCTGGTGGCTAGTGGGCAGCTCTGATAATAGAACATTTCCATGAATGCAGAAAGTTCTGTTGGAACCTTGAGTTATTACTTCCAATAAGCATTCTTTGTAGCCCTTCCTTAATTTCCAGATTTTTAAAATAGAATGCAGAATTAGAGTTAATGTTTAAAATAACACACACGACTTCAAAGGAATTTTTTGCTTATCTACATCCACTTAACTTCTTTTAAATATCAGTTCATGGTCAATTCAAAAAATCTCGTCCTCATAGGCTACAGTAAATTTTTAAGGACCAGTTCTATTTTCTGATTTGCATAGTGATTATCTTTGGTATCCTAGAAGTAAATCCTGTTTTTTAGTATGCTGGAAGACCTCATTACAGTGGCATTTTAAATTTATATAAAATATCATCATTTCCATCGGCAGTGAATGCGTGACTAAAAACTTCTGAGCTAGAGCTTCTTAAAAAAATAATAAAATAAAAATTACGACTTCAGTAAATTATTCTGGGATTTTTTTTTTTTAATTGGTGGGGTAAGTGCAGGTGGTATGAAATGGTGTTATAAAACGTCATGGATTTTATTGTGTCCATCACATGCATGTTGTGGTAGTCAGGCTGGATAAGAAACACACCAAAGAAAAATAGCCAGGGTTTAGAAATGGAGAAATTGGAGTGGCTTACACAACCATAAAGCCTTTGGCTGCCTTTACAGTGTAGGTGAAACTGAAATTCGCTGCAATTTGTGTGTGAATTCATCAGGACAAAACACTAGATGTCAGTGTTGTAGTTTTGACATTTTACCAGGAGCTAGTAAAGACTTCTGCTTTTAATCACTCAGAGATTCTTCATTGACACAAACTTTTAAGCTGTTGTGCCTCTTTACATTTGGATAAATGCTTACTTAGAAGAAGTACTTTTCAAAGAATTGTTTATTTTGTTATTCGTGCCTGTCTAGTGCTGCTGACTGAGGAATAAACATATGCGATATTAACATATATGTTTTTCAGCTAAATATGTTCTCCAAACTTTGTTTCTCAACCCACTTCCCAGGGAACACTGATCCTAGGAGATGCTTCTGGGGGAAAAATAATGTGACTCTGGAATCTGGTATATAGCAGAAACTCAGATTTTCATTGAATGATAGTGCTTTCGGCTTTTGTTTGGCAAAATTTAGAAACTTTTTCTTATATTGCAGGCAGTAAGATTTCTTATATCACCTTAGATTTGCATGAAGCCCAAAGATACTTCATTTTTTACTCCTATGCTTGAGGCTCATTTTTATATGTGTATAAAATGTTTTGTTTTATATATTTTTATTTGCTCTTTTCTAATATGTTACAAGTTTAGTTTCAATATGTTAAATGTTTAGTTTTCCATTGTTTTATTTCATGAATTCTCAACAATTAAAAAATAAAGGTATTGGGGCTTCCCTGGTGGTGCAGTCGTTGAGAGTCCGCCTGCCGATGAGGGGACACGGGTTCGTGCCCCGGTCCGGGAAGATCCCACATGCCGCGGAGCGGCTGGGCCCGTGAGCCATGGCCGCTGAGCCTGCGCGTCCGGAGCCTGTGCTCCGCAACGGGAGAGGCCACAACAGTGAGAGGCCCGTGGGGGGAAAAAAAAAAGGTTTATGCAAAAGTAATACCAAAAAGCAAATATAATGATGACTAGCTAAAAGTCAGCTCTTTTCAGCAGTTCTCTTAATTCATGGCTTAAAGTCAAGAGTTTAGAGAGGATCACTCAGAATTGAAGAGCTGACTACACATTCAGTTCCTTTCACTTTGATCGTAGCCATAAGCTGATATAAAACTACTTTTGAAGTATTTCCTAATAGTTCCATGGGTTTCTGAAGAGCAAAGCAGAAGCTCTTCAGAAGGCTCTGGATCATATAGTTACCTGCACACTGTGCTGGCGCTTGTGTTCTTGTTGTTTAAGTACAGTGAGCTTCAGAATTTGAGATAGGCTGCAAACCTTAAAAGTACCCAGATCTTCTTGGCAAGTTGATTTTTGAGTAAGGTCACCAACTGGATTGTTGTTTAGGCCACTCCTCTGATCCCAGCCATTTGAATCTTACATGATGACATAGTTTGCTGGTAACCTGTATATGCTTGTTTTGGTGGTTCCGCATGAGAAAATTCAACAGTATACGAATTTGTATCCTCAACCCAGAACTTGATATTTTCACTCAGTCACCCAGCAGTGCAGTCAAACCCTGGGCACGTATCACTTCATTAGATTATTTTTCAGAAATGTTGAAACACCCCAATTGATTAATGTCATATGCAGATTCTATAAAAGGAAGTTGGTTTTTAGATTTTTCTGCACACAAATTCAGAATTTTAAACATCTGGGCCAAAGCCCTCAGAGAACTTGATCTGACTTCTCTGTGCCATGGGATCACTATACCATCTTCTTGACAGATTAAAGTTTTTGTTGTTATTTGTTTTTAAAGTAACCTTCATTACTCTCTTCAAGTAGTTTAATGACACAAAGCCTGGGGATTTGAACACACTCTGCACTGGCACCATGTCAGCGTCTGTCACCACCTTGATGACAAGATGTGGTGGGGCTGTTGGATTTTTTTTCTACTCCCTGGGTCCTGGGTGCTGAAGCCACTGCGGCCTCCCCGTCCACATGGCTGGGCCAGGTCTTTGGGGGAGGATGGCAGTAGGATGGAGGGTCCTGCCATTCTCCGCTATTACTGCAGCTGTGGGACTCGGAAAAGTCTCCCCTTGCAAGAATGGAGACTGATGGAGAACTGTTAGCCTTACGAAGGGCCCCCGGGGTCTTACCATGGCCTTGCCAAGGTCTGCCTCTGGTTTTAAAGTTTAATTTGTTTCTACTCTTAGGTTCTGTAGGAAGCTGTGGATCGGAAAAGGATCACTTTTCCTCTGGTGAAGAAGCAGTAGAAGCTGACAATGAGGATGAAGCTGAGCCCTGTGACGATGGCAGTGAAAATGCTGTAGAAGCTAGCGTTGGAACTAATGTGGGCTGGGCAGATGCCATGGCTAAAATCCTTAACAAGAAGACTCCTAAAAGTAAACCCGCCATTCTGGTCAAAAACAAGGAGCTGGAAAAGGAAAAAGAGAAGTTAAAGCAAGAGAGACTAGAGAAAAGAAAACAGGTGTGTCCTACCAGTTGTTCTGTAGATTAGGTTGTCTAGTCTAGTTCTTATCTGCACCAGATTGTTCCCTGCAGTGTTTGTCCAATTAACATTACAGTTTGCAACTTGCGTTTTACGTGAGGGTGCATAACCAAGGTTGTGTTCAGAAATCTAGTCTGAATCATTCTGTTGAGCATGTTCACTTTTTGTTCATCTAAGCAAAGCAATAGAAATGTAAACACCAAGGAAATTTATCCTTTTAAAATCAAGTAGTTATACATGTGACAGTGACTCCTGGGTTTGAGTATCTTATTCAACTTAGCTGTCCAGATACTAACTTTATTAATTCTGAACTAATAGAATCATGTTAGTTACTTTTTGCTCAAAATCTGTTTTATGGTATAAATCTTTGATGATGTCATTGTCAGGGGTTGGTTGCAGTTCTGAAAACAAACTGTTTCACTGTTGGATAAACTTGAGTTCCTGGTACCTTTTGTTAAACCACTGGTGGAAGAAGTTAGACTAGTGCCGCCTATTAATGAAAGGGAAAGGCCAAAAGTTGGACTTAAGTTTGCTGTTGTGTATTACAGAGGAGATAGAGAAACAATAATAAGGTTTTATATCCCCTGATGAGGTATTTCTATGTCTAAAAATATTTGGTTACTGAAATAGGTATTTTTTAATGAGAGAAAAACAACTTTCTACAATTGTACTGACAATATAAAAGTACTCATTTCCAAGAGTTATGTTATAGGTAAAAATGAAAGAAAAATAGATTTCAGTGGCATTTATTTCCTTTTAAGTTCACCATCCCCTTATCTTGTTTCAAGGTGAATGTTTTCTTTGTTCCTAATACTGGTTGGCTCTCTGTAAGAGGCTATATAAAGATGGAACTTTTCAAGTGTTGCTCTTAGAAACAACCTGCTCTTTTATTAATTCGATATTCTCATTGTACTTTATTTAAGATCAGTTTTATCTCTAAATCTTACTGATAGCTTTTCAACTGAAAATTTGAATCTTTGTTTTCTATCTGGCAAAAGCTAGAAGAGGCTTTAATCCTTAATTACCTGTAGTCCTCGTGTTCCAATGAGAGAACAGCATTTTGAAGCCAACAGAAACGAGTCTGTAACTCTGCTCTAGGCCAAAGCTTTGAGGGCTAGAGATGGTACTGTCCACATAATGCATGAAAGCACTCGTGTGGATACCAGAAACACAACACAGCAGCCACAAACACTCTGAGTGTATATTTCTGGGTAGAGGCTATGTAAATTATCATCGCTTTTTAATGTTAAATATTACTGGTTTCCAGAATATTGGCTACTTATTTCTAATCATAAGTATAAAAGTACATTTCAAAGTTAAAAAATATTTTGGGATCCTGCATGCCTGTTATCCCCTGGGTACAATAGAAAATTAAGAATCAACTGTTTTAAAAGTAAGATTTTTTAATTTCTGGCATAGTCTGATAATGAATTTCATGATAGTTAAAATAAATTACATGATTTGGGGAAGAATCTACTCCTTTAAAAAGGAATCAGAGTAATCTTGATACCAAGAGCAAAGATTTGGTTTTACCGTGATCAGATGTTTTTATTAATACAAAATGAGAGATTAAATGAATGGAGAAAAGGAAAAGATAAAAGGAGACTTTTTTCCACTGATTCTTACTGGTTTTGATGTTCATCAGCTTCTTGGTGATTAGTTCATCATTTCAGTATATTTGATATTGGTGATAGGTTGGCCTGAGGAGGGGACCTGGAGAAGCTGAGGTACCTGAGCTACCAAATCAGGTACCTGAGCCCAGGATACCCCCGGAAAACAGTTTTGAATTAGATTGTGTTGTCTTTGAGATTTCCTTATCTCCTGATCCCTTTCTATTTCTCCATTATAGCAAAGAATCAATTTGTTGTAGTTTGTGACTGATATGCCATATTTGGCAAGGATATTGGTCAGATGTGCCATAAGAGAAAAGAAAAATAGTCACTGTATAAACAGGGTATATCTGGATATGACGCTATTCTTTTCAAAGCTGATACAAATTCTTAATAGTTCTGACTGCTGAGGAAGTCAGTTTCTAAAAATAAAGAGAAACGGTATTTAAACTTGTGGTTACGGAAGAGGGTAGTTTGGAGCCTTGCTGATGCTCCCCTCCGAGGATCTGGTGATGGCAGGGCGGGAACGGGGCTGCGCACACCCTGCCTTGTCCTGCCCGGCTGGCGGCTCTCCAGGCCCCTGCTGTCAGAGAGCCTGCCGTCAGCTCACTTGGTGCCTCTCACATGACACTCGGAGTGCTAACCACAGGCTCCCTGAGCCGAACCCCTGAAAGTGTGGGTTTTTGAAAGTCCCTGTGACAAACTAAGCCAGAATGATTTATTACCTTTGTCCTTTCACAGAGTATCATATCAAAGTATGCTGCACTTTCAAAAATGCCTAATATTCTTTCACATAACAATATTTATAACACAGCTTGATAAGAAGCGGGAATGGGAAATGATGTGCAGAGTAAAGCCAGATGTTGTCAAAGACAAAGAAACAGAGAGAAATCTTCAGAGAATTGCAACGAGGTAAGACAGTGTTCTTGCCCCTTAAAAAATAAGTACTCTAAAGCTGTGGAGTGATCCATTTCTGACTAGCTTTGATTCTTAAGGTCTGCCTTCCCAGAGCCAAGTGATTTATGTCTGAGCCTCTGCCTATTTAATACTGGATTCAGCCGCAGATTTTGGAGGTCTCGTGAGGCAAGAATATAACGTGCTAAGTGGATATTTGGTATGAACCTATTTCATATCATCTTGTATTTTATAGTCACAAGAACAGTATAATCAGACCTCTTACTGCATTTCTCTTAGGATGCTTGTCTTAAATTATGGCGCTAGATGATTATTTTTGTTATTTTGCACTATATGACGTCACAAATTGCACATTATAGCAGCTTCGTGCTGTCCTTTCACTCAGCATTTTTTTTTATCATTGGCACCAAACATTCATTTGTTGCCCTCCGTGTTCAAAGATAAATAGAAGCTGGTGGCTGCTGCATGGTCTTTGCCCACTTACGTATAGGAGTTCTAGTCTCTTTGTAAATAAAGGTACGTCTGATGTGTTAGGAACATATGATGGGAGACTGTAGGGGAGTTGCAGCAGGCTCCACGGTGGAGGTAACAGTTGGGTAACAGAATATAGCAATTACATTTAGTGGAATTCCTTTAAATGTCCTGTTTGCCTACAACAGTCCATCTGGGTGTTGTACAGTAAGACAGTGAGGCTGCATGGGTAAGAGAGGGAGCAGTAGAGCCAGACTGCTGACCTGTCCCTGCACACTGGCTGACTAGCTGGGTGTCCCTGGGCATTTACTTACTTTCTCTCTGTCTCAGTTTATTTTTCCTTAGAAAAAGGAGAGAATATTATACCTACCCTATAGGATTTCTCTGAGAATTAAATAATTAATACCCGTGCAGAGCTTAGAAGAGTGCAGGATTAGTGCCAGAGAATAAGTGCCTCCTTAAATTTTATACCCTGGGCATCTCACTCTCCTCACTTTGGTCCCAGCCCTGCTGTGAAGGGTATGGAATTTTACCCTCCTTATAAACAAATAAGCCAGCTTGGTAAAGTTTCTTCGATGCTGGCAGGAGACAAGAGGCTTGTGGGCCAGAGACAAAGGACTTTGTTACTCACGGCAAAAGCAGTAGCCAGAGCTTCACGTTCCCACTGGTTCCCTGTGTCCCACGGGGGCAGTGCAGGTGCCCTAGATGGATGCCTGTGCCTGTGGTGGGTTGTGTTACAGGAGAGGAACTCTGTACCTGGGAGTCTGTTGCTTTTATGGTGAATGGTAACAAGCCTGCTCTTTGTCCAGGGGGAGACATTACCTCATCTTTCAAGGTTGCGTACTGCAAACACAACCCTGAGAAATGGCCTGGGTAAAGAGCAGTCGGGGCCTTGCATTCTTGAAGAACCCAGCAAGAACGTGCAGGGATGCTCAGGGCCTGTGGCGGATTGCCTCTGCCAGTGATGATTAGAGCAGGAAAATTAATAGGTTGTAGACTTTTAGAGCTGGAAGGGATGTTAATGGTCTAAATCATTGCTGTCCAGTAGAAATATAATGTGATCCATGTGTGTAATTTAAAATTTTCTTATAGCCACATTGAAAAAAGTATAAAGAAAGAGATGAAATTAATTTAAATAATACATTTAACTCAGTATAGTCAAATTATTATTTCAGCGTGTAATCAGTATAAAACAATTATTAAAGAGATTTTAAAATTCTCTTTTTCATACTGAGTCTTCAAAATCCAGTGTGTATTTTAAACTTGGAGCACATTGCAGTTCATACTGGCCATATTTTGTGTGTTCACTAGCTACGTGTGCCTCATGGCTACTGTAATGGACATGACAGTTCTTAATCTTCAGAGTTTATCTTTCGGTGAGTTTAACTATAGCACAAAGTACTTCAAAAAAAATATTTTTTTAAATTAGTCTTATAAGAATTGCAGGTAACATAGCTGAATACTTTTTAAGCGTCTTGAGTGTTGTTTTTCCCATTTACAGATGAAATTGAGATCCAGAAAATCTTTCCTAGCATCAGATGATTAGACAGCTAACTGTAAATAAAGGCTGTGCTCATTCCATTTACACTGTAAAGCCTTTATATTTTGAGAAGTAGATGTTTGTGTTAAAACATCTTAGTTCTGATTCTTAGTTCTAGTTGCACAAAAGTTGATTTAGAAAGACTAAAGCTGAAAAAAAATCACAAATCAATCCACATATATTTATTCTCTATTCAGAAGTTTATATTCATTCATTGAAATGTATGTTCACTTTTCAGATTTATTCAGTGCTTTTCACTTGAGTGCCTATTAAATTAGTGCCTCTTTTCTGAGCAGTGAAAATACATTGTTTCTGTCCTCAGAGTTTGTGTTCTAGTGTAATTGTTACTTAACTACATTGCTCTGGTCATTTATGTTCTATAGGGGTGTGGTGCAATTATTTAATGCTGTTCAAAAGCATCAGAAGAACGTTGATGAAAAGGTTAAAGAAGCTGGAGGCTCTATTAGAAAGCGTGCTAAGCTGATATCAACTGTTTCCAAGAAAGATTTCATCAGTGTTCTCAGAGGGATGGATGGAAGCACAAATGAGAAATGTTTGACTGGGAAGAACTCAAAAGCCAAACAGGTAAGACCGTTAGATAGGATTCAGTGCATCAGATGTCAGCTCTTAGAGTTTTGAGGTGAAAAAGCATACTATAAAATTATAGGGTTGGTTTTGTTTTGTTTTTTTTCAGATTTTATTAAAATGTCTACATGCCCACAGCCTAATTTAAAAGTTTGTATTCTTAAATTTCATGATGACTTATTCAGTATGGAAGTTGCCAGTTATAGATGTTGTTAGAACTCAGGAACCAGTAGATTCAGGTAAATTTTTTAGAGACAAGAGCAGTCTCTCTCCTATCTGAAATCCTGCGTTTTGTGCATTTTGTAGAAGACTAAGTGAGGGATACAGCTTCAATTGAGACTGTTACCCACAGCGGTAATTGTGATGGTGTGTAACTTCTGAAATGAAGAATTGGAGCTTTGGGAAATATGGTGAGAATTCATCCTTGTGCTGAGGGAGCTTTGAAGATACTTGGCTGTTTGGGAGATGAAGAACATAAATACTTTTCATGATCTTTGGCATGAATCTCTGCTTCTCCAGCCTTTTGACCTATGAACCCCCACTAGCTTTCTTTTTACTCTACCAGGTGAAAGGTTCTGAAATGTGCTTTACTCTCAGAAGGGCTGTGTTTTTTTTTTAAATTAAAGCAAAGTACCTAGTTGCATTTGATGGCTTGGTTTCTATGGCCAACAAAGGGTACTTCAATCAGAAAACTAGAGTTGCTTTTGTAAGTTTTTTGTTTGTATTTTGGGAAGACAATGGGAACTCTGGCAAGAAGAGCATTTAGGAATTTCATGCTAGCCTAGTGTGGAAGTATTTTTCAAGTTTCTTGATTAAGTGGCCATTTTACCTAATTTTGACAAAAATTTTCTAAGCTGTTTATACTTTGCTGATCTCTTGAATATCAAAGGACTCAGATTTTGTATATTTATGTAAATGTGGTGCTCACTGGTGCTGCCTTTTTAAAGTGTTTGTCAGAAGTAATTATGAACACATGAATACTGTGCATGGGGATTTGTACTTTTTAGTTAAAAAGTCTAACAGGCTGTGTTCTGTTCTCACTTGTGATGTAATGATATTTTACTGTAAGAACTGGAGAAAGATCCAGCAGCATTGGATGAGAAAGAGCTAATGGGGCAATGGAAAAGGAAAGACTTTTTTTCCCTTTTCCTCGTTGGTTTCAAAGTAAGTTTTAGTAGAAGCATTTGTTTTTGCTTTGGGATTAGTTTTTTCATGAGTTATGAAAATACATGAAGGGTTCTTTTCAGTGGAATTACTGCATTTTCTTTGTTACCATTTGCTCTTTTGCCCTTGACCTTCTTTTCTTCTACTTGAGTGATCACAGGCATGGTATTAATCTGAGACAAGGTCAAAAATTCCTTGAGATTTAAACCAAAGTGGCTTTGCTTTAAAAGTAATTTGTTTCTAGAACTACCTATCCCACACCAGTGCTACCCTGGCACGTTTTTTCCTTTTAAAAATGTTTGTTTTCATTTTGATCTTATACTTATGGAAAAACGTAAAGTACCTATTTGTACCAGGTGCTATCCTTGTATCTTTTAAAGGCTTACAATTCAGACAGACACATGATCTCAAGTAAATAAGATTAACATGACAACATACAAATTCTCAATTAGTATGTCTAGACTATTATCATCAATTACACTAGGTACAATAGACTATAAATTAAGTGGCTATTCCCATCTATGGGGAGAATTTCAAAGTAACCTACATTATTCATTTAGGACATAGAACAGTTAAGTCTATGTAGGTTACTTGAAATAGGTGGACTTTTAAGGCAATTGAAGAGAAGGAGGGAAGGCCAAGGTGGGAATCGGTTTGGTGTGCCAAAACACCATTCGGAAATGAGTCATGTATTAATGGACTGGATAAAGGAGGACGTTAATTAAGTAGAGAATAAGATTTCAGCTTTTTCTCTTAGTTCACCTTATCCTAGCACCACTGCTGCTACACATTTGCCTAATAAATGCTCCTTCTCTCCTCATACAGTCTGACAGAAGAGATTTTAATGGAAGTTGCTAATTGGTGTCTCTTTTCTGAGCATAATGGTATTCAGAACACAGGCTTTTAATCTCTTATTTCTAATATTGTGAAATCTTTAGCATCCATCCACATATAAACTGGATTCACTGGCAGCTGTCTGTCAGGATACCAATCTAGAAAGACCTTCATATCTTCAGGCCCTTTACCCGGTGGTTGTGACATTAAAGTTCAAAACAAACAAGAGCCAGTCGTGTATATTAAGCAAAGCTGGGTAGAGTGGTAATAATCTAACATAGAGGTCGGGTCCATTACTGTCAGTATACCTCAGGAGTGCTCTTGGTGTTGTGTGTGGTTGGTTGGTTTATTTGTTTGTCTGTTTGTCCGTTTTTGAATCCTTAGGAAGACATGTGACTTGGGGATTTAAGAACCCTGTTTCAAGAATTTCCATACTCCTGCAAGATATTAGAAACTTTGAGACATTGTGACAAACGTTTCTTAGCTATATTACGGCCCTGAACAAGTTACTTTTCTCAGAACCTTTTCTTTTTTGCTGCATTAATTTTTTTTTTAATTTTATTTTCAACACAATAGGAACACTGCTCCAAAAGGGAACTATGACTAAATAAAATACCCTTCCCCATCCCCCTCTACCCCTTGTCTTGTCCCTTCGCCCCAAGGTAATAGATCTTTCTTCTAGTGTTTACCTCCATATATTAAATAATATTCATACTGTTTTGTTATCAATATTAGATATTATCTTTTATGGAAGGTAAAGAATTGGCGTTCTTAACGTTCCTTCGATCCCATACATCTCATACTCGGTCCTTCCAATATAGTATATTCATGTTTTTGGCTAAATCAGTATTCAATGTAAACATTATTCACTGCTAAGCCGAGTAATATATGATAATATTTTCTTTCTTTATTTCCTTACAGTTTTTGTTTTCCTGGAATTAACATTTGCTTTGTTTTATGCACCAAAGGCTTGCTACACTCTTCAAGAGAACTCTTAAACCCTTCTCAGTACTATTTTCTTCATGGTCACCCTGCTACAGTCCAGACTGATTGTTTTTTACCTGCTAGGCACTGTCTATTTTCGACTTTGCTTTATCACTGTCCTGGGAATTCCCTTTGCCTCTTCCCTGTGCAGTAGTCTCTGTTTCTTGGACTAAATGTCTTATTTTCTCTTGGCTTTCTCCCTCATTTTGATGAGGTTACATTTACCAGTAGCTTTCTGGGAACGTATTTGGGTATCCTCATTTTTAATTGATGCATTGGCTAGATATATGTAGTGGGTTGAATGGTGGCCCCCGAAATAAGTCCACGTCCTGATACCTGTGATGTACCTTATTTGGAAAAAGGGTCTTTGCAGATGTAATTAAGTTAAGGATGTTGAGATGAAGAGATCATACTGAATTATCTGCATGGGCCCTAAGTCCAGTGACAAGTGTCCTTGTAAGAGACACATGGGAGATCTGACAGGCAGAAGCAGGAGGGGCAGTGTCACAGCGGAGGCAGAGGCTGGAGTGACAGCCATGAGTCAGAGTGCCGACAGCCCCCAGGAGCTGGAGGAAGCACAGAAGCGCTTCTCTCCCACAGCCCTCAGGAAGGGGGGCCTGGCCACACTCTCAACTGTGGCACGCTAAATGGCTGTTGTTTTAAGCCACCCACTTGGTGGTAGTGATATTATGGCAGACATGGGAAACTAATGTAGTATAGATGTGTGTGTTAGAAATAATCTTCCCTCAGAGATTTGAAGTTATTGTTTCTTTTTTTTTTTTGCCAGTGAGAGGCCCTGTGCTGTTTTGATTTCTGGCTCTTTACCCCTTGGAACCTTTGGGCTCGTCTCTCTATCTCTGCTGTTCTGAAACTCTGCAGTGAAATGTGCCGGGCGGCTTGCTCACTCCCTGTGCTGAGCCCGTGGTGGCTCTCAACCCAGTGAGAAGTTCACGTTCCTCCCTTCTAGACACGTTGTTTGGTTTCTTGGATTTAATATCTTTGATGATTTTTGTGCCTTTTTTTTTTTCTGTGTTCTCTTTCTGGAATTTCTGCTAATTGGTTGTTAGATCTTCTGGATTGATCCTCTTATTTTCATAACTTTTTTCCCCTCTAATTTTCTCTCTCTCTGGCACCTTTCTGGGGGAAGTTCTTTGATTTCTAGCCCTTAAATTGAGTTTTAAAAATATATGACTTCATATTTTTTAATTTTGAAGAACACTTTTTGTTCTTTTGTTTTATTCTTGGGATCCTATTATTGTTTCACGAATGCACTATCTGTTCTCTTTGGGGAATTAATTATAGGCATCTTAAATTTGTCTTCTGCTCTGCGTTGTTTTAGTCTCTTCTGAGCTCATTTTTGCTGTTTGCTTTGGCCTCAGTCTTTCCAGTTGGAGGCCTTCCTTAGTACATGGCGATCCTCAGTGTCTACTCATATTTACGAGTAAAGTACTAGAGAATGGATTGAGCATCCCAGCATGAGCCCAGGCTTTACTGGTTGGTGAGCTCAGCTATAGAAGAGTCAGGAGAGTTGGTGCTTTTGTTGGGGAATGTCCAAATGTCAGCTTCTGTAGGACTTTCTTCTGGAACTTTATATCTTTTCTAGAGAAGACTCTTAAGAATCCTCTACCTATGTATGGGGTAAGAACTTGCTGCCAGTATTCTTGGAGCAGAATGTAGGAATAGTCTTTGGGGCTCCAGCATTCAGTATGTAGACTTATCCAGTACAAGCTCTTTGTGTTAGCCAGTGCTCCAGCGTCCAGGACCTCTCTGGTTTAATATTTTCAGGGAGTAAACTACTGTCCATGTTAGTGTCAGTCACCTGCCTCCATAAGCTGGCGAGGGGGCCAAGAGGTCTAATAACTGCTGCTTACACGGACTATCAGCCATTCTTCTGTTTTATCACACCCATTTCCCCTACCTCCGCCCACTGCCCCCAGTTCCTGAGCATGGATCCACTGTTTGTCACTTAAACGTCAGCTCATTTTTCTCTGTTAATTGGTTGCTACTACTCTGTCTAGTTTTCATCCCCCCAAAATTTGCTGGCGTATTGTGTCTCCTGTTGTTTTCCCTTCTGTATTGTTTCCTTGTATGTTTATAACTTTTATACCTTTATTTTAATTTTTGTAGGCTTTCCTGTAAGAATTGGAGATAAATGCATGTCTGGGGGTTAATTGGAAGACCTCCTTTTTATTTTAAAAGCAAAAAGGTTCATCTGTCGTAGCTTCTTATTACTTTAATGGAATTACTGGTAGTCTTAAGTTGATTATAAAGTATTTCACAAACAATAAACCTTTAAATTTTGACATTTTTAAATGTTTTGAAGTGAATTGTTTGAAAAATACATTATAGGCACACTTCCTAAAATTTTAGCCATATAAAGAGGGAAACGTCCACGTGAAGCAGATATATTCACCTCTATTTCTATGGGTTTGCATCTTCTTTGGAAACAATCGTTGTGATTATCTCTCTTCCTTTGAGAGTCTTTAGCTATTTAGATTCATGCTCTGGCACATGTGCGTTTAGCATCGTTTCTTAGAAAATAAAGAAGAAAAGAGAGTATATGCTTTTTAAAAAATATGACTAGTCTGTTAATTTTTGTTACGTAATCTGATTGATAGATAACGAGAATTACTAATTCATTTCTTTACAAGTCACATATCTATGATTTATAACTCTTTTTTAAGGGTGATATGTATTTGTGCACTATACATCTACATTTGACTTACTTCATTTTATGTTTTTATATTTACTGTTTTTGTGAGCTTCAACTTAAGCTGTTTAAAGTCTGCTTATTTCATTTAAAACCATGATCTTCTTCAAGGCTTTTGGTGCCTAGATTGGAGTACTGTTTGATATGTTCCAAGACTGCCTTTCATATCATTAGCTCTTTATCAAGACATTTTTCCTCCTCTGATCCTGCTGACTTGGATAATGCTGTTGCCCTTAGAAGTTTTTAAATCTTTTTCTTTCCTAATTTTGTTGTAGGTAGTCATTATTTCTAGAGCAAAGTACTTGGGAACTCACATGTTAGAAACCCCTCCTTAGGGCAGAAAAGGTGTAATTGCTTTTTAAAGATCATTTTTAGGGAAAGAGATTTTGAAATGACTTACAAGTATTTTAAAAGATGTCACACTGATATATTAAATTACATTTGAGTCACCAATTACTGTACTTTACTCCTTGGAGCTGAGCTTGGGTACTGTGAAGTAAGACAAAAAGGTACTTGATGGGCTTGTTTCAGAAGAAATAACAGCTAATATTTGTAAATCAAAAAAAGCCTTCACTCTAGTGCCTAGGGCAGTTATTATTCTAAGTATTTTTCATCTCTAAAAAAATGAGCTGTTTCTTCAGTTACATATGTATGGTTTATTTTTTTTTCTTAATAAATAATTGTGTATCTCTTTCATCATGTTAAGCCAGGTCATTTGTACAGATGATATACATCACGTTAATAAATGTAAACACATTACACCTTGGCATTCACAAATTTAACACTCTTTTTTTTTTGCTTTTTCCTTTTTTAAAAAGTTCCTCATATTGTAAAGCTTATATGCAGAAGTATGTCACTTACTGGTGAGTTCACTACCCAGTATCCACTTTTATGCCCATTGTTTTCTCTATTCCCTATCATATCATGTCACAGTAAATCTTGTTAAATCAATACAGGGGACTTAGTTTATTTTTATTTTTTATTTTATTTAAATTTTGTGAGATAGGGCTATGAAATGCAACATTGTTAGTGGAAGTTAGAAAGCCTAAGAAAAGAGTGATTCTTAGCCAAAAAAATAAAAATTTGGGGTAAAGTATTGAATGTCAAATTCAGTGGAGGTTGGTTCTTTGAATGAATCAGTCCATCGAATATTTCACATAGAAACGCAAAGAGAAACCATTTGAAAAATTGTTTTAGTACGTGTTCCAGGTGGTACAGATGTTAGCTCATGAAATTAGAAAGTTTTAAAGTTGGAAAAATTATGATGTGAGAATGTTCATAGAAAATGTGACTCTCAAGAGGAATGTGCTTTGGAAGAATATAAGAACCTTAGCTTTGATTTTAAAATGTCATGAAGCAAACGTAGTGGTGGCACTAGTTCATCCATTGAACCAACCTAGCCTGTAGGTAAAGGTGCTTTGAGTAACTGAAGAAGCATTTTTCATTGTATAATGGTGAATTCAGATGATAACAGGGAAGGAGGCAGCAGTGAGTGATACTTCTGTTGAAGTGTTTACCTTCAAGCTAAAGAATTTCGTAAAGAAAGTCACAAATTGGAACAAGTGTTCAGTGTTGCTGAAACCAGCCTATACTGAGACAGTCTTTGAAAACACTTAAATAAGGCATCAGAGAATGAAGCCATAATCAGTAGACATTTTCACTAGTAATAATTCAAGGAAAAAAAAGACCGTGCATCTCATTTTTACTTCTTTTCAAGGCACACTTAAGCAGTTGGTTAGGAGGAAAAGAACTGCCAATCTTTGTACTACTGTAAGGGGAAAAAGCCTAAGAGTTTTCCAGTTTTTCACATTCTTTATAATTTTCTTTCTTTTCTCTTTTCTTCTTCCATAGGGGTTGTAATATAGGGTGTTTGCTGATGGGTGGGGAGCTAGAAAAGGGGATTCTGAGTAAGTTGGGATCAGATTTTTTAGTCTCATACCTTCAGTTAAGGAATTTGGACTTTATCCTTTAGGCATTTGGGAGCCAGTTGTAATTTTTCATCAGGTAAGTGATGTGATCAGGTTTGATTATTTTTAAGAAAAAGAAGGCTGGAGGATGTAAAGCCAGTGTCAGAAGACCAACCAGTGGGAGGCTATTGTGGTAATCAGAGCAGGAGGGGAGAACTAAAAGGGGGTGAGCTAAGCTTGCATGGGGGTGAGAAGAAAAGAGGAGCCAGATTTGAGAGGCAGTTTTGAGGCTGACTGGGTCTGGGACTCACCTGATTCAGAGGGATGAAGGAGAGGGAGGGACTGTGGGTGGGGTGACTGTGAGGTCGACGACAGCTTGGGAGATTCAGAAATGGTGACAGCTTTCACCAAATCAAGACTGTAAAAGGTGGAACGTGTCTGAGAGGTAAAGACTTTTGGAGGCAGTGTCTGCTCCAGGTTGTAATGAGAAATGAGACGAATGACAGTAAATCAGGTCAAAAACGTCAAGCGCGGGGCAGAGGCCCTGGGTTAGTGCGGGAAGCCTGACACAGAGGAACAGGCGGCCCGAAGAGCAGTGTGTGTGAAGGCCGCTTAGTGCAGGAGCTCACGAGTCTGTCTGTCTCTGCAGGGTCCCGGACACAGAGGACAATTAGTCTGTTTACCCAGTCGGGGAAGGTGAATAGTGTACTTTAGAAATGGAAACATTTCTAGGTTTAAAGAATTAATTGTCACCTATTCGGAGGGAATGCTTTAATCCAGAATCTGTAAATCCCTCCCTTGGACCAAATAAATGCAGCCCTGAATGTACCAGCCACATACCAACATGTGGCAGGGCACGTTGGCTGCTTCCTTGATGTTGACCTTGAGTGAATTTCTTTTTTTTAAGATAAGATTGTATTTAGGACACTCTGTTTAAGGAAGCAACAAAAACTTACATTTTGTATAAGAAAAGTTTTCACTAGAGATTAGTTTTAATCCTTAAGGGAATAGTACCTTCCTTCCCCCATTCAGAACACATACCAGTCTAGAGTGATGTTTTCCCAGTATGTTGAATAATCAAGGTTTTAATAATTAGAGCTGCTAATTTTTTTCCTTACCTTTCAAAGTTGTGATTATTCCTTTTGCTCTTTTCTTGAAAAGTTGACTAAAATTCAGTCAGATTTCTTGGAACTCAAGTTCCTGTTTCCTTAAAGGTGGCACAGAAGCAAAGGTGATGCAATTTAAATCTGTTAAGTCTCTAAGGAGAGCATATTGGCTGCTGTTAGGAGATCATTGACTATATGTTATTAACACTCTTGAAATTACAGACTTTCTGCAGTGTTTTCATTTATTTGAAATTGTCAATATATCAGTTTGGGCTTTTGTTAAAACGAAACCGCAATAATAATTTTGTAGTAAGAGAAAGTGCTAGCTAGTTTCTGTTAGACAGTAATTTCCTTACTGATTGCAGGACAACAAATTTCAATCAAAATCAAGGGGAAAAGTTACTGGAAGAGACTAGGTATTTACTTTTTTCTGATTTTGTGATATGAGTGCTTTAAGTGTCAAGCATAGAGGTAAGTTAGGGGGCTCTGTTTCTCATACATTTCTCATAAATGACAACCATGTGATTTCTTCACAGCTAGGTATTTAGTGGTGGGAATACTTTTGAAATACCTGGCTTCTTTGGTATCTTGGTAACTTAGACCTAGACTCTGAATTGCTGTGTACTTTTAAAATTGTGCATTCCTGTTGGTTCATACACCTACTGAATTCTCCTCCCAAGGGAGAAAGCCTAGGAATGGAGGGACTCCTCACACAGGTCCCTAGGTGGTCCCCCGGCCATTTCCAGGCCTCAGTTTTTAAACGGAGTTGGGGGTGTGGAAGGCAGGCAAGGGGTGGAGAAAGGTGCTGTCCTTAAGTTGCCCCTACATTGCAGGGCAGCACTGTTTTACTCTCACATGAAAGCGGCTCTAACAGGAATGTGTGGAATGCTCACTTTGTAAATAATTCAGCTTAATGTTTGTTTACTGAAAATGCCTAAATAGATTAGAGTTTAGACAAAAGAGAGACTCCAAGTTTGAAGTAAGAATGAGCATGATTGTACACTTTGCTGTTGATGGGAACAGCCTAAAGCCAGTTTCTCTTTGTACTCACTTTTAAAATATGCTGTTTAATTTGAACATAGGGTGGTTTCTGATTTGAACAGCAGTTTTAATCAAAGTGAACTTACGTTTGGCAGTGTGGTAACATACAGCATTTGACATGGGGGAAATATGGGTATAAGTGAAAAATATAATTATGGAGCTGCTGTGGAAATCTTTAGTTACTGTTAAAATAAAAATTAATAGTGGTGCCGTACATCTTCTGGCCTGCTTTGAAGAAATGTTCTATTTGAAGGGGCTGAAGTGGCTGCTTGCATGGGATTTTCATCAGTGAGATTGAGGCTTTTTCTTTCTTTCTTTGATTTTTGTTTTTTAATTTAAATGTCCTGCACAAGATGTGTCTTACACCCATGTGTTTGCACTTATGGTGCATTTTTAAAAATCAAAAGAATTATTTTACACACAGACTAGAGAACGAGACCGCCTGGGTTCAGAATACTTGGTCTGCCGCTAACTGCAGATGGGTTGCTTACCCACACCAAACCTAGGATACTTCTCTGTTTAAGACAGTCATTCTAGGAGTTATAACGACCTCACAGAGATACTGTGAGAGTCAGGTGATTTAGTATATGTAAAGTGCTTAGAATTAGAAAGCTTGGCATCTAGGAAGCACTATATAAATGTTTGCAATAGCATGTCATTAGAATGAGTTTCTTATAGTCAGTTCTTATTTTTTCCTACCAGATAATAGTTAAAGATGAATCTGAATTTGGAAGCTAGTTTGTAAGGAAACTGTTGTTACTACTGCTGAATTACTGGATCGTCCAAAAATTATCTAATAATTGAATAAAAATTGTGTTTAGGTTTGGAAGGTTCTCTCTCATTTAGGTGTGTCTGGCCTAGTAATGCATACTTCTTACAAAGTAATAAAACTAGATTTTGAGGACGTAGAAATGTGTCCACTTTCTCTTACCCGACACTTCAAGCTGTGGTTGAACTGTGTAACTTTTTTCCTTAGCAAGGGGGATTTGGTTTCTAAGTGGGTGCTTTCCTACTATTTGAACGTTCTCAACTTTGTGAATAGTGCGCAGAACATTAGAAGATCACAGATGTCCTCAGTCGGGGGCTCTGTGTGTACGTGATGACTCAGGGCATTAGTGGTAGGGACAGGGTAAATGGGCTGGGAGGGGCCTTATTATTGTTTGCTTTGCGCCAGGTACTATGGAAGGTGTTTTTATATAATTATCATTTTAAGAAATACTAGAACTCTCATTTAAAGATGAGAAACCCAAAGTCAGATTAAATGACTTGCCTCAGGACACACTGATAATAATTGACAGACTCGGGATGAAAACCTAGTCTCTATTGCTCCAGAACTGTCTTTCAGCCATTAGTGCCCGTGTGCTTAAAATAGTGAGGTACTTTTTTAGAAGCAGAACAGAAAACTGTCTCCATTCTCTCACCTAGATGAGCTGGAGAGAAGGGGGGCTGTCTGGCGAGCCCCAGTGTTGCCTGCCCAGACTAGACAGAGAGGTAAGCAAGGCAGCTTGCTGAGTTCTGGGTCTCACCTCCCCTTCACTGGTTATGTAGTAGCACTTGGGGAATGACCCACTTTAAAACCTCATTCCTTAAAACTGGTTAAGGAGGAAGTAAGATAAAATATTATAGTAAAACACTTCAGAATTATGAAACTCATTAGACTCATTTAGAAAATTCTTTGGGGAATTCTCTGGTGGTCCAGTGGTTAGGACTTGGCGCTTTCACTGCTGTGGGCCTGGTCGGGGACCTAAGATCCCGGAAGCCATGCAGTGTGGCCAAAAAAAAAAAAAAAGAAAGAAAGAAAATTCTTTATAAGTTTACTGTTAGAATTGACTTTCTATTCATTTATCAAGGAACTTAAAGTTACTGGATATCATTTAATCATTGTTTGCCTAATAGAAATTTTAGAATCCTTTTTTTTCAGTTATTTTATAGAAAATTTTTGAACAGGAAAAACATGTGAAAGACCAGTATTTCTGTCACCTAGTTTCTAAAATTGTTAGCACTTGTCCATGTGTTTATTTTATAGCTGTCTGCCTATGCTCTCTCCACCTAGTTTTTGTTTGTTTGGGGTGATTATTTGAAGGTAGTCCCTATACTGTCCCAGAGATTCTTTTTTTAAAATTAGGTTTATTGTTGTGTGATTCACATACCACAGAATTCAAAGGATTCTTTTATAACTTCGAGAACTGGAATCCAGTCGAGGTTCACACCGAGCATTTGCTTGTATCCTGGTCTCTTTTCTTCTTGACCAGTCCCTTGTCCTCTCCCACCCCACCCCACCTTTTTTTAAGAAGAATATATAAAGAGACAAACCAGTTGTCTTGAAGAATGAATCCAGATTCTGAATTTGCCTGATGGTTTTGTCATGATATCTTTTAACTTGTTCCTCTCTGCCCCTTTTTTAGTAGGCTGGAAGTTAGGACTAAAGGTTAGGATTTAGGTTAAACTCTTTGGGCCTATTTCATAGGTGTGATACTTAGATGCTCTGTACTTACTATTGCATCACATCCATATTAGTGATGGTAGTTTTTCATTTGGTTAAAGTGGTAATAATAAAATAGTCCCTTATTACAAGTGCATTTTCCCCCTACAGTTATAAAGTAATTTCTGGGATGAATAACTTTGGAAGGAGCAAGTACCTTTCTCCATCTTTCCTTTGCCTTTTAGCATCAATTGATGATCCTTGTCTGAAACAGTTATGTCATTGGAGTTTACAGAATGGTGATTTTCTCATTTATTTTTTATTTATTTAATTTTTCTAGAGATGAATTTAATTTCCTAAAGATGGGGGCTAATGTTCCCTTCCCTTTAATTAGTGCTTTCTGGAGTGAGGAGTTGGGTTAGCAGTCATCTCCAGTGCTGGCAAGAGAGCCTTCTCTCCCCCCGCCTTTTGTTGTTTTTTGTTTAGTATCATGGACATAAGAATTTTTATTTGTTCAGTATTTTACAAACATTATGCTTTTTGATGCTTAAATTCACAAATGAGGTAATGGGAACCAGTGCAAACTGGCTCTTGTGCCCTTTTGACATGACCCCATTTTTCTTTGAGTACTTCTTGCCTTCTGGGATAACAAGATGTCCCAGACCAAACCTTGAACTTCCTGTGTCCCAGACTTGGAATCACCCATTTGTACAAGGAACTCTAGTGAGACAATCCATTTATTTTTAAATCTTTTGTTGACTTCACTAGATTGATTGATAGTATGCATATTATCTACCAGATATAACTTAGTTTTGTTTGTATAGCTAGCTTTTCATGGTTTTACAAAGAACTTTTCCATATTTTGAAAAAATTTTTTCCTTGTTGATACCCCATCTCATAAACTAACTGCAGTGTTGGACTAGCAAGAAGTCTGTACGTTTCATTGCTGCAAGGACCTTGGGGGTTGGGTACTTCAAGAAATTAAGGAGAAGAATGGAGGAATAATAATCACATATTACATTTAAAAGAATGACAAGGAGTTTTGTGTTGGCAAAAGCAGCCATTTATTTATATCAGTGACCTTTATGGCTATGTGTGTATGTGATATGTGAGGGAGAGAGTATTTACTATTATCATCCCTCATATTTCAGAAGAGGAAATAGGTAACATGCTGTCTTAGCCCATTCAAGTTGCTATAATAGATTAGCACAGACTAGGTGGCCTAAACAACAGACATTCATTTCTCAAAGTTCTGGAGTCTGGGAGTCCAAGATCAGGGCACTGGCAGATTTGGTGTCTGGTGAGGACCCGCTTCCTGGTTCATAGACATGTCTTCTTGCTGTGTCCTCACATGGAGGAGGGGCTTATGTATGTTTTTTTTCATTTAAGCTTTTAACAAAGTTGTGATATTAAAAGTTGTCTCTTTTCTAGATAAATTCATAGCTCTGCTAATTTGTTTATAAATCTCAATTCTCACTAATGTACTATGTAGTGTAGTAGATATAAGAATAAGGATGTGCTTTAAGAGACTGACTGGCAGAGTGTATTCTAAATATTTCATGATCCTAATTGAGTATGAAAATGTATAGAGCACTTGTGTCAAAAGGATCCTTGAGATGTTCTGTTTGTCTTTTTAGGCAGTATAGTCAGCTTTTAACAATTCTTAAGAGAATATAAACAATGAAGAAAATCAGGGATGCAGGAATGTTTCCTAAGACTTAATTTTGTGGAGCTAGATGTATATAGATAGCAAGTTAGAACAGAAGAAACCAAATAGAACCACTTTGAACAAGGACATAAGTGTTAAGTGCATAGTAAAGTGAAGACCAGCAAATGAAATAAAAGCAAAAAACAGTATAGTGGATGAAAAAAAATGCATCAAAAAAGCTTGTTTTCCAGGAATATTAGGCCTGAATTCTTGGAAAGCCAGGCAGCATTAGGTTTTCTTAGAGAGTTCTGTACATTTAATATGTGCTTGGGCTGTAATTAAAGGTGACATGATTTCAGCATCTTGATCTTTTTTCCTGGGATCTCTTATTAAATGCTTTTCTAGTTTGCTTGGATCTTAGAAATTACCCATCTGAATTTGTAAACTGTACAAGAATCTGGAAACTAAACAAAAAGTTAACAAAAATGAAGCCCAGTGGGCTTGTTGCCTGGAATACCATCCTAGTAAAAGAGTTAAACAAGCTTGTGAAGGAATAGAGAAGGCAAAAATTGATAAAGGCAAGTAGCAATTGCTTATTAAGAATTCTGTGAGAATCAGAGAAAAGTTTGAGTTTGTTTAGATATGGGATCTTTCATATAAACTTGAATCAGTAGGTTCTTCATTGGAATTCTCGTATATTCTAGATTGAAAATTTTCAGTCCTTTATGATTGAATTTTCAGTTCTTTAGAGGTATGTTAACAATGTCTCGCACAATTAGAAAATCATTTGTGCTCTTATTTAAATTCTAAAGATTTGGGGCTATATTTTACTTCTTTTGATTTCTACCAGAATACATTTTTTTATATAAAGGGATTTCTCATATACCCTTCATTTCAAGGCAGAACTTTTAGATAGGATTTAATATGTCAACCAAAAAAAAAAAAAAAAAGAAAAAAAAAAAGAAGCAGGAGTCTGCAAATAAGAAAAGAGTTTATTTGGCGTCTTAAGAATTGCAGTTTGGGAGATGCAGACGATTCGGTCGATCCCAGAAGAGTGTTACAGGGAAGAGAAAGTTTCATCATAAAGATGAAAAGCCATGAGGTTGTTAAAAGTCACCCGACGAGAATTGTGATTGACTCTGACTGAAGTCAGAAAATATTTTTGTCCTTAAGAAATCATGAGTTGTTTTAGGGTAGGGTCCAATAAGTAGATAGGCTATGCTGTCACGAATTTCTGGTAGATGTTCTGGGTGGCTTCATCAGGTCAAAGGGTGAGATTCCATCCAGGCTGAGATGTGCATAAGTCACACTTCTTTAATGGCCCCTTGGCTGTGTTTTAGAGGGCTCTCTTAGCAATACTGACTCCATTTTGATTTTATGTAGGGGAGATTACTAACTACAGCTGTAAATAGCTTACAAAAATTTGCAACAACAAAAGGTATTAAGATGACTTTAACCAGTGGTATGAACCTTTTTTAGTTTAGGTGAAAATAAATTAAAATGGAAACAGAACGCTCTTCTTAGGGAAAGCAATGAAATCAGCTATTGCTGATTGCTAAATTTAGATATGATTATAATGTTTATTTTTTTAGGATTTGACTTTAATTTTCCCCCTTCAAAACTGAAATGAGGTTAAGCTCTTAATTATTTGGTATTAGACTAATGAATAATTCCAAACCTCTGTTTTCAGTTTTCTTTTCAATAGCTGCCAGTGTATGTTTGAACCTTGAAATGGAAGCTGATTAACATTTTTAAGGGTTGTCTTCATCTTCAAAATCAACACAGACTGCTTCTGTATGATCTTGATTAAATATTTGTGTAAAACCAGGCCAGTGAGGGTGGGGACTATTTTGTTTCCTTGCGTCATATGGTTTTCATTAAGTTTTTTGCAGTTAAGTCAGTTTTATTTTTCAGTTGATGTAGGCACAGAGAGTTGTCTTGTAGGTTGCTTTAGGTCATTGAGTCATTGCTGCCTTGCAGTAACCCTGACAGACTTCGTAAGTTGCTAAATTTTTATCAATCCCGTCTTAGATGTCAAGACATCCAGACTTAGATGTCGAAACGACTTCCATCTGATGCTGGTAAATATCTGTGCCTCACATGTACAGTATGATTAACTGTCTCTTACATTACATTTATACCAAGGTTAAGAAAGGGAAGTACATTTAATTTCTTTCAAGTCTCGGACCTCTATCTAAACTTTCTCATTTGTAGTGTTGTAGTCAGTGGTTAACAATGATTCACATCCAGAACTCTCTTGGTTTTTTATTCCTGTTGTAAACATAATACATCATATTGCCACTACTTCTATTTTACAAATAAAACAAAAACCTTTAATTCTCGTGATGTCTTAACATTTAATGAAATCTATCTAGGGATCACCCTAGGGAAATTTTACCAACAAATGACACATTTGGAATTTGCTTCAAGCTTTCTCCTTTTCTTATATTAATCTCTGATCCACCTTTTCTTTGTGGGTGCTCCAAGCATTTAGGAGGTTTTCCACTTAATGGTTAAGTCATCTTTATGGAAAAGATCCAGTAAGTTGAAATTATGTAAATCTGTTGTGTGAGATAATTTGCCCAAGTTTTGACTTTCATAGAAATTATCTGAAAGTGTATTCAGTTGTTTTCAGTGTACTTTAGTACTCACTCTACTGTGTAATTTTTAGGTTATAACAGATGACTTAGTAATATATTGTGTTCATATTGATTAAGTTGTAGAGCAGTGTAGTATTATGGAAAGAACTTGGGCTTTGGAATCAAATGGATCTGGATTTAAGTATTGACTCAGCTGTTTATTAACTCTGACTTAAATAAGTTGCTTCACTTCTTTGAGCCTTAGTTTCCTTATTAAAGATGAGAAGGATGATGGCAATCTGGCTAGGAAACTTAGGAGAATTAGAAGCAAGGGAATATTATATAAAGTGTCTGGCACATAATAGCTTCATAGTATAATTCTTTTTTTCATTGAATAAGTTAGAAAGGAAAGCAGAATCATTATGGTTAATAAAACCAGAAAGGTTTCTTGGGGGAGATTTTTTTAGGAAGATGTTGGAGGAGGCTTGTAAAACTTGGGGATTTGTGGAAATGATTGAAGAATAGTTGGTTTTCTCCTTGTTGTCCTGTTTTTTCCTTTTTAAATTAATTTTTACTTAGGCATATAGTTTAAAAGACCACATTTTGCCAAAAAGTTCATGATCAAATAAAGCAGTTTTCTGCACCATTCTGTCTACTCTGCACGGCTCTGACCCCAGGGCAACCTGGGCAACCAGGACAGCTGGCTCCTGTGGCTAGTTCTGCTGGCACTTACACGTCTCATATTCCCAGCTATCACAGAGCCAGATCTTTTGATTTGTCAATTTGAGGTGTTACCTATTGGCTTTCTCTTATTGTAGGCAAATATTTCATTCCTCTTACACATTCTGTTTCCTCCCGGATGTCCTTTCAATATAGTTAGTTTATAATTTTTTGCTAATTCAGTGTTCAGCATATATTATTATGCCTGTACAAGTATTATTTACAGCTGAAGATTGTAATATTCCTTACTTATGTTTCCTTTCTATTTGTTTTCCCTGAAATGAATAATTGCCTTGATTTTCATATTTAATGTCCACAATTTATTTAGTTTTTCAAAATGAAATTACCTCAGGTAATGTATCTATTATAAAAACTTTATTGGAGACATTCTCTCCTAGAATCCTCTATTTTCCTTTTTCTGGGTTGATTGCCCCCTTGGGCCGCTTCACAGTTGTCATCCTGGGACGTAAATTTCTTCTGATCCTTGGAATGTCTGCTGGATTGGATTCCCTACTTCCTGGATCTCGTATCTTCTTCTTCCTTGGTTTACTCCCACTGTTTCGGTAAAGCATACCCTCTAGGGGTTTTGTCCAGTTAAAATGATGGGACTGTGGCAGTTGGCTGGTGATGACAGCTCTCAGCAGCCTTTCCTGAGGTCACTGCTGCAAGCTTTCCTCCCTGCCTGACTAGTCACCGTGCTGGAGTCTCCATTCAGTCTCATCCTGGACATGCCCTTCTCTTTCCTGCATTGGATGTCCTTATTTTTTTCTTTCCTGTGTCTTTCTCTGCTTGATTTACTCCACCTTTTTGTGGAGGGCATTCTCAGTAGTTTCTCGAGAAAGGCTTAATTGGAAGTAAAGTTTTGGGTACCTCATGTGTCTGAAAGTGCCTCTATTCTGTCCTCACACTTGAATAACAGTGTATCTGGGTATTAAATGTTCAATTGGAAATTCTTTTCTTTTAGCATTTGGAAAGCATTCATCTATTGCTTTTTTGCTTCCAGTGGTGCTGTAGGAAAATCTGAATCTTATTCTGATTCCTGATCATCTGTATGTACGTGATTTATTTGTTTGCTTTCTGGCAGCTTATAGCGCATTCTTTTAGCACCCCTTTGTTCTGAAATTGTACATGGTGTCCTTGATGTGGCTCAATTTTTCTTTAGTGTTTTGGACTTTCAGGAGGGCTCCTTTCACTCTGGAAATGTGTGTCCTTCACTTTCGGGAAATTTTCTTGAAGTATTTCATCAATTTTCCTCCTCTCCATTTTTGCATATCTCTGTCTGTAGACCTGTTATTTGTATGTTAAACCTCTTGGACTGGTTCTCCAATTATCTTACTTTTTCTTCTGTTTTCCATCACATTTTTCTTTTTACTCTTTTCTGCGTGGTTTCCTTAACTTTATCTTCTCACCCTTATAATAATTTTTTTATTTCTGCCATCGTGTTTTAAATTTCAAGCTCTTTGTTATTCTCTTAATGTTTATTTTAAAATAGTAACTGTTCTCTCTTTGTGGATGCAATATAATCTTCTAACTCTTCAAGGATATTAATGGTATTTTCCCCTAAATTTTCTTTATTTGAATAGTTTTTTTTTTTTTAAAGAAATAAGTGAAAAAGCTCAATTCCCACTCTTCTCCAGTGATCATATCAGGAGGATTATGAGAAATACTATTAATATGGACTATGCCCCAGGCACTAAAAACGAAACCACACCCAGGCAGTATTGTCCTGTCATGCATTTTGTCCTAGCAGAAACATCTTGTTTTCCCCAGAGCTTCTTGTTTTTGTAAAAGACACTAAAAGCAACTGACTAAAGTTTATCTAGTATATTCTCTTTTTAATTTAATTTATTTTTTAAACAGCAGATTCTTATTAGTTATCTATTTTATACATATTAGTGTGTATATGTCAGTTGCAATCTCCCAATTCATCCCACCACCACTCCTCCCCCCGCCGCCACTTTCCCCCCTTGCTGTCCATTCGTTTGTTCCCTACATCTGTGTCTCAATTTCTGCCCTGCAAACCAGTTCATCTGTACCATTTTTCTAGGTTCCACATATATGCATTAATATACGATATTTGTTTTTCTCTTTCTGACTTAACTTCACTCTATATGACAGACTCTAGATCCATCCACATCTCTACAAATGACTCAATTTCGTTCCTTTTTATGGCTGAGTAATATTCCATTGTATATATGTACCACATCTTCTTTATCCATTCGTCTGTCGGTGGGCGTTTAGCTTGCTTCCATGACTTGGCTATTGTAAATAGTGCTGCAATGAACATTGGGGTGCATGTGTCTTTTTGAATTATGGTTTTCTCTGGGTATATGCCCAGTAGTGGGATTACTGGGTCATATGGTAGTTCTATTTTTAGTTTTTTAAGGAACCTCCATACTGTTCTCCATAGTAGCTGTATCAATTACATTCCCACCAACAGTGCAAGAGGGTTCCCTTTTCTCCACACCCTCTCCAACATTTGTTGTTTGTAGATTTTCTGTGGATGCCCATTCTAACTGGTGTGAGGTGATACCTCATGGTAGTTTTGATTTGCATTTCTCTAATAATTAGTGATGTTGAGCAGCTTTTCATGTGCTTCTTGGCCATCTGTATGTCTTCTTTGGAGAAATGTCTATTTAGGTCCTTTTTTGGAGTGGGTTGTTTGTTTTCTTAATATTGAGCTGCATGAGCTGTTTATATATTTTGGAGATTAATCCTTTGTCCATTGATTCCTTTGCAAATATTTTCTCCCATTCTGAGGGTTGTCTTTTCGTCTTGTTTGTAGTTTCCTTTGCTTTGCAAAAGCTTTTAAGTTTCATTAGGTCCCATTTGTTTATTTTTGTTTTTATTTCCATTACTCTAGGAGGTGGATCAAAAAAGATCTTTCTGTGATTTATATGAAAGAGTGTTCTTCCTATGTTTTCCTCTAAGAGTTTTATAGTGTCTGGTCTTACATTTAGGTCTCTGATCCATTTTGAGTTTATTTTTGTGTATGGTGTTAGGGAGTGTTCTAATTTCATTCTTTTACATGTAGCTGTCCAGTTTTCCCTGCACCACTTATTGAAGAGACTGTCTTTTCTCCACTGAATATCCTTGCCTCCTTTGTCATAGATTAGTTGATGATAGGTGCGTGGGTTTATCTCTGGGCTTTCTATCCTGTTCCATTGATCTATATTTCTGTTTTTGTGCCAGTACCATACTGTCTTGATTACTGTAGCTTTGTAGTATAGTCTGAAGTCAGGGAGTCTGATTCCTCCAGCTCTGTTTTTTTCCCTCAAGACTGCTGTGGCTATTTGGGATCTTTTGTGTCTCCAAACAAGTTTTAAGATTTTTTGTTCTAGTTCTGTAAAAAATGCCATTGGTAATTTGATAGGGATTGCACTGAATCTGTAGATTGCTTTGGGTAGTAAGTCATTTTCACAATATTGATTCTTCCAATCCAAGAACATGGTATATCTCTCCATCTGTTTGTATCATCCTTAATTTCTTTCATCAGCATCTTATAGTTTTCTGAGTACAGGTCTTTTACCTCCTTAGACAGGTTTATTCCTGGGTATTTTATTCTTTATGTTGCAATGGTAAATGGGATTGTTTCCTTAATTTCTGTTTCTGATCTTTTGTTGTTAGTGTATAGGAATGCAAGAGATTTCTGTGCATTAATTTTGTATCCTGCAACTTTACCAAATTCATTGATTAGCTCTAGTAGTTTTCTGGTGGCCTCTTTAGGATTCTCTATGTATAGTATCATGTCATCTGCAAACAGTGACAGTTTTACTTCTTCTTTTCCCATTTGTATTCCTTTTATTTCTTTTTCTTCTATGATTGCCGTGGCTAGGACTTCCAAAGCTATGTTGAATAATAGTGGTGAGAGTGGACATCCTTGTCTTGTTCCTGATCTTAGAGGAAATGCTTTCAGTTTTTCACCATTGAGAATGATGTTTGCTATGGGTTTGTCGTATATGGCCTTTATTATGTTGAGGTAGGTTCCCTCTATGCTCACTTTCTGGAGAGTTTTTATCATAAATGGGTGTTGAATTTTGTCAAAAACTTTTTCTGCATCTATTGAGATGATCATATGGGGTTTTTTTTCAATTTCTTAATATGGTTATCACATTGATTGATTTGCATATATTGAAGATTCCTTGCATCCCTGGGATAAATCCAACTTGATCATGGTGTATGATCCTTTTAATGTGTTGTTGGATTCTGTTTGCTAGTATTTTGTTGAGGATTTTTGTATCTATCTTCATCAGTGATATTGGTCTGTAATTTTCTCTTATTATAGTATCTTTGTCTAGTTGTGGTATCAGGGTGATGGTGGCCTCATAGAATGAGTTTGGGAGTGTTCCTTCCTCTGCAATTTTTTGGAAGAGTTTGAGAAGGATGGATGTTAGCTCTTCTCTAAATATTTGATGGAATTCACCTGTGAAGCCATGTGGTCCTGGACTTTTGTTTGTTGGAAGATTTTTAATCACAGTTTCAATTTCACTACTTGTGATTGGTCTGTTCATATATTCTATTTCTTCCTTGTTCAGTTTTGGAAGGTTATACCTTTCTAAAAGTTTGTCCATTTCTTCCAGGTTGTCCATTTTATTGGCATAGAGTTGCTTGTAGTAGTCTCTTAGGATAGGATGCTTTGCATTTCTGCGGTATCTGTTGTAACTTCTCCTTTTTCATTTCTAATTTTATTGATTTGAGTCCTCTCCCTCTTTTTCTTGATGAGTCTGGCTAAGGGTTTATCGATTTTGTTTATCTTTCCAAAGAACCAGCTTTTAGTTTTATCGATTTTTGCTATTGTCTTCTTTGTTTCTGTTTCATTTATTTCTGCTCTTGTCTTTATGATTTCTTTCCCTCTACTAACTTTGGGTTTTGTTTGTTGTTCTTTCTCTAGTTCCTTTAGGTGTAAGGTTAGGTTGTTTATTTGAGATGTTTGTTGTTTCTTGAGGTAGGATTGTATTGCTGTAAACTTCCCTCTTAGAACTTCCTTTGCTGCAATCCCATAGGTTTTGGTTCGTCACGTTTTCATTTTCATTTGTCTCTAGGTACTTTTTGGTTTCCTCTTTGATTTCATCAGTGATTTCTTGGTTATTTAGTAACGTATTGTTTAGCCTCCATGTGTTTGTGTTTTTTACATTTTTTCCCCTGTAATTGATTTCTAATCACATAGCATTGTGGTCAGAAAAGATGCTTGATATGATTTCAATTTTCTTACATTTCCTGAGACTTGATTTGTGACCCAAGCAAGATGTGATCTATCCTGGAGAATGTTCTGTGTGCACTTGAGAAGAAAGTGTAATCTGCTGTTTTTGTATGGAATGTCCTATAAATATCAATTAAGTCCATCCTGTTTAATGTATCATTTAAAGCTTGTGTTTCCTTATTTATTTTCATTTTGGATGATCTGTCCATTGGTGTAAGTGAGGTGTTAAAGTCCCCCACTATTACTGTGTTACTGTCAATTTCCTCTTTTATAGCTGTTAGCAGTTGCCTTATGTATTGAGGTGCTCCTATGTTGGGTGCATATATATGTATAATTGTTATGTCTTCTTCTTGGATTGATCCCTTGATCATTATGTAGTGTCCTTTCCTTGTCTCTTGTAACATTCTTTATTTTAAAGTCTATTTTATCTGGTATGAGTATTGCTACTCCAGCTTTCTTTTGATTTCCATTTGCATGGAATACCTTTTTCCATCCCCTCACTTTCAGTCTGTATGTGTCCCTAGGTCTGAAGTGGGTCTGTCATAGACAGCATATATATGGGTCTTGTTTTTGTATCCATTCAGCGAGCCTGTGTCTTCTGGTTGGAGTATTTAATCCATTCACGTTTAAGGTAATTATCGATATGTATGCTCCTATTACCATTTTCTTAATTGCTTTGGGTTTGTTTTTGTAGGTCCTTTTCTTCTGTTGTGTTTCCCATTTAGAGAAGTTCCTTTAGCATTTGTTGTAGAGCTGGTTTGGTGGTGCTGAATTCTCTTAGCTTTTGCTTGTCTGTAAAGCTTTTGACTTCTCCATTGAATCTGAATGAGCTGCTTGTCAGGTAGAGTAATCTTGGTTGTAGGTTCTTCCCTTTCATCACTTTAAATATGTCATGCCACTCCCTTCTGGCTTGTAGGGTTTCTGCTGAGAAATCAGCTGTTAACCTTATGGGAGACCCCTTGTATGTTATTTGTCGTTTTTCCCTTGCTGCTTTCAATAATTTTTCTTTGTCTTTAATTTTTGCCAATTTGATTACTGTGTGTCTCGGCATGTTTCTCCTTGGATTTATCTTGTATGGGAGTCTCTGCGCTTCCTGGACTTGGGTGGCTATTTCCTTTCCCATGCTAGGGAAGTTTTTGACTATAGTCTCTTCAGATATTTTCTCTGGTCCTTTCTCTCTCTGTTCTCCTTCTGGGACCCGTATAATGTGAATGTTGTTGAGTTTAATGTTGTCCCAGAGGTCTCTTAGGCTGTTTTCAATTCTTTTCATTCTTTTTTCTCTATTCTGTTCCACAACAGTGAATTCCACCATTCTGTCTTCCAGGTCACTTATCTGTTCTTCTGCCTCAGTTATTCTGCTGTTGATTCCTTCTAGTGTATTTTTCATTTCAGTTATTGTATTGTTCATCTCTGTTTATTTTTTAATTCTTCTGGGTCTTTGTTAAACATTTCTTGCATCTTCTCGATCTTTGCCTCCATTCTTTTTCTGAGGTCCTGGATCGTCTTCACTATCATTATTCTGAATTCTTTTTCAGGAAGGTTGCCTATCTGCACTTCATTTAGTTGTTTTTCTGGGTTTTTATCTTGTTCCTTCATCTGGTACATAGCCCTCTGCCTTTTCATCTTGTCTGTCTTTCTGTGAATGTGGTTTTTGTTCCACAGGCTGCAGGATTGTAGTTCTTCTTGCTTCTGCTGTCTGCCTGAATAGTTTCTTTTTCCTGCAATTTGCTTTTTATTTTTCATTTATTTATTGAATTTTATTTATTTTTTATACAGCAGGTTCTTATTAATTATCTGTTTTATACATATTAGTGTATATATGTCAATCCAGTCTCCCAAGCAAGTTGCTTTTTAAATGCTTGTGTTTATGTTATTCTCTGTCTTCTTTCTGATAAACCTTAGTTGTCTGTTCATGACTAGAACAAATAATCCTAAAAAGGTTACTGGAAACTCTGAGTATGTGGATATTGTCCACATGACATGTGAGCTTTAATGTAGGCTTCTCTCTATGGGTTATTTATTATTAACTGGTCAGATTTTCTAGAGTATTCCTGATCTCCTGCCTGGAGAAAAAAGATCTGCTGACCAGCATTTTGGGAGCCCAATGTGAGAAGAAGGCTGGGACTCATTGTTGGAGGTGGAGTGTGTGTGTGTGTGTGTGTGTGTAACCTAATCCCTTGGTTTTGGTACTGCACCTGTGCCTTCATCTGTGCTAGCTCATAACCTCTCCAGGGGTTAAACCTCAAATGTTCTGCCAGGGGAGTGTGGAGTGGGGAACGGATCTAGAGACCTGATTGTTTCTTAAGATAACTGTCACCCAGTTCTCTTTATTTTGGTTCCTCTGTTCTTACCCTCACTTCCAGAAGTACCCAGAACTGCCCGTTTCTAACTTCTGGTTTCCCCTGAACATTCTGCCGGTGGTTTGGGTTAGCTGTCAGCCTGACAGTCGCAGTTGTAGGGTTCACCTTCCTTGGCTTTGCCAAGGCAGTTGCCTCCAGTCCATCTGCTTCCACCGTCTAAAACTTTGTGGCTGTTTTTCTCTTTGGATCTTGTCCTAGTGGATTATGTCTTTAAAACAACAGTCACTTTTCCTTTGTTGCTTAAGCTGTGCGGTTGAGCAGGACTAGTTGTCTGTGTTCAAACAGCCGCCTTCACACGGATCCCCTGCCTTCTTTCTTGCTGCATATTTCTTCAGCACGTGGAGGCATTCGAAGTTAAAGGGTCATCTTGAGAGAGGTTTTTTTTCTTGAGCTGCCGTCTTGAGAGATACTATAGAAAATACCTGTTTTTAAACTATATTAACCTACACTTGTTCGTACTAAATTTTATGTTGTCAGTTTTTTTCTCCATATTGTTGCTTTGTGGTATAAAAATGCCACTGTAATGTAGCTTGAATGATGGCAGTCTGTCAAGCATCCAGTGCTGTGTCTGCATTGGATTCCAAAATCTGAAATCTTTTCTCTCTCAGCCGTAAAGTGTACTTAGTCTTACAGCAGTGAAAGAAAACTGTCTCTAAGAAATATTTGTCCTTTCATTTGGTGGTTCTCAGGCTTTAGTGAGCATCAGAAGCGCTGGTTGGCTTATTAAAACAGATTAAACCAGAGTTTCTGATTCAGTAGGTCCGGAAGAGGGCCCAAGTTTGGGGGGTTGCTGTTTTTTTAATGTTTCTGTATTTATGGGCCTGAGATTGTGAATTCCTAACAAGTGATGCTGATGCTGGTGTGAGGGCCACACTTTGAGACTGACTGAAGCAGACTGTATGAGTGCTTGAAAACCAGAACGCCACCACCAAGACCCCCCAGTAAAGCTTTACTTCATCATCTTCCAGTTGGACAATTGAGAAGAGCTTTGAATTTATGCTATGATCGCTCTCTTTGCCTAAAACATACGTTTACTTGATCGTCTTGATCGAGACAGTAGGTCTCACCATTTAAATTAATGAATCCTTTCCTTTGGTCCACTGTTATTCCTTTCTTTCTTTCTGAACTGCCTGTTTAAGATTTTGTCCTCGTCTCCCCTTCTTCCTTCCCTCGTTTCTTGTGGTGCCTGCAACTCTGTGATGCGGCAGAAGTTGGCTGTCAGGGTGAGCTCTCATGTAGAAGCAGGTCTGCATTGAGGTCGGTCACGTGGGGTCTGCCTGCTCTGGGTCGGTAACGTGTTCATAGCATGTTGGGTGTAGTTATTTAAACATGGAGCCTTACCATTAAGGTTGTGCATACTCGCATGTAAACACAAACATTAATGTCAGGCTGTCTTTACTAGTTAGTAATTTGTGTATGCCTATACCAGGAAGCATACACTTTTTAGAATTTAATTGAAAACTTTGAATAATTAATTTGGCAGGAGAAGTGTTACAGTTATTGGTTCTAAGTGGATCTCTGTTCATTGGGAGCAACTGTCTCTCTTAAGTAAGGTGAAGAGATTGGCAAAGAAAACTTCAGTTGAATCAGGGAAAATGGCCTTTTATCCAGTTAGGTAATTTAATCTGACAGAAGCAGAAATCGTTTTTAGGAATGTAGGTTTGACACTGTAGAGATGAGGGATGGGGAGGTGTTAGCATCCTCTGTGAGCAGCGTTATAAATTGCCTTTCTACTTCATTACTCTCTATCAGTGTGGCGTGAAAAGCATTGGAACTGTTTTACTGTTGGGTTTAACCTAGCACAGATGTTTTTGTTTCTTTATGCTGGTTAAATTATAGTACAAAGTGCACTGTTTGATTCACTAAGTCATTTCTGCAAATCTTTGGTCACATTTATATGCTGTCCAGTCTTTGGGTTCTACTGAGGGACAAGCCCTGAGGAGTAAGCCAATAGGAGATTTTTCCCGCTTGTAATAGTGTCCTTTTTTTTTTTTTTTTTATGGTATGACTGTTTCAGGGCTATATTTTTTAAAATAAAAGATAGCTTCAGCAGAATTAGATAAGTAATCTCTTAACCCAGTAAATGTCTTTAACATCTTTTCCCTTAATAATTGCTTTTTATATGATTAATGGCTCCCATAAGGTAACAGTATTTTCTAACTAAATAGGTTCTTGTATATTTAGAGAGATTTTTCCCACATTGTGTATTTCTGTGAATGGCATGAGTAGAAAAGCACAGACTGTTAGCCCCATGAAGACAGGGACTTTGTTTTGTTCATCACTCTGTTTCTAACCCTAAGAAAGGTATTTGATATGCAGTTCTCAGTAAATATTTGTGGAATGAAGGAAAGAAACCAGTTTAGAGTTCAGCATCCTGCATTACCTAATTAATGCCACAAGGTGGTACTGTTGTAGCATGAAATAAGAGGCTGTAATTCTTAGCCTCTCTTACATAGTTTTATATAAATCCTATGAATAAACAAAATGAATTGACTACCTATTATGTTTATTGCCTGTTTCAGATATTTATGGTTTTAGCATTGATTAGTCTTTTGAGTCCATGATTTGGCCAGGCAGTGAGATTATAACCTAAATAAAGAACATTTGGTTCAATTTTTTTTTTTTTTGAAATTTGGAGTGAGTTTTATTAATTAATTTATTATTTTTGCTGTGTTGGGTCTTCGTTTCTCTGCGAGGGCTTTCTCTAGTTGCGGAGAGCGGGGGCCACTCCTCATTGCGGTGCGCGGGCCTCTCACTATCGCGGCCTCTCTTGTTGCGGAGCACAGGCTCCAGACACGCAGGCTCAGCAGTTGTGGCTCACGGGCCCAGTTGCTCCGCGGCATGTGGGATCCTCCCAGACCAGGGCTCAAACCTGTGTCCCCTGCATTAACAGGCAGATTCTCAACCACTGCGCCACCAGGGAAGCCCTGGTTCAAATTTTTATCAAATGTTAAATGAGATAGCATCTATTAAAACCTAGCACAGTATCAGGTTAGTTTCATTTTCTCGCCTTTAATTTATTTTGGGTTAAAAACCTTTGTTAAATTTCTCTTTGTGTTAAAATAATTTGCCAAACATTTTCTAATAAGTTATCACTGAATGTTAAACGATATTTTGTAAGTCTGTTTTGATTGTCAGAAGATTTTAAAAATTGATACCAAACCTAGATTTTACTGTGTTATACCCCCCACTGCAAAAAAAAAAAGTTTAATTCTGCTCCATGGTTCTTTTATAAGGCTGAAATATTTTAACATAGTACTACATATTTGTGCATATATGATCATAGTGTATAAATAAAGTCAGTCTATAATTTGTCTTGATTTCACTCCTATTATAAAAGTGTTGAGAGGTTCGTTTTATAGCTTGGAATTTTAAAATTTCCTTATGATGAAATTGACTTCTGAATATTTTGATTGTATAATTTTCCACAGACTGAAGCAAAATCAGAAGAGGGCCCAGGATGGGCTATCCTACGTGATAATTTCATGATGGGAGCATCCATGAAAGACTGGGACAAAGGAAGTGATGGACCAGATGACAACAGACCGGGGTCTGGAAGTGACTCTGACACATAAAGCTATATAAGAAACACAGTTTCCATTTTATTTTTCCTAGAAAAATACTCGTGCTCTGAAAGTTGGGGAATTATAAAGATACCATTTGTAAGAGAGCCAAAAGACTTTCACTATTATCAACTTTGGTGTTTCTCTTTTTCATGTAAACTTGGTTAAAATGATATTTCAAACCTTGTATAATTTTAAGCATTGTTCTTTAGAACGTTCGTAGAAAGAAATATTTCTACTTGAGATATGCATTTTGCCAAGTTCATTATAGGTTTACCTGTTGCTTTTGGATATTGGTGTTTTATTTAAGTATCACCAAGGGTTGTAGAAATGCAATATCAATTCATAATTAAAATGAACTCCTTGAAGTTAATATTTTTCAGCCTCTAACTTACAGACCTATATATGTATATTTTTTGTGGGGAAGGGTTGGTGTGTTTTTTTTGGTGAGCTATTGAGAAAAACTGTGTAGCAAATTTTTAAATTATAGCATTTCTGATTTGGGCTGATGATTTTATTTTTAGACACTCTGGCAATTATGATTTAAGAAACATCAAATTTCTACTTATATTATTTCCTTTTATATGCTAAGTAATATATATAAATAATGGCTTAGATTTATTTTAAGTGTTAGGTTATTTTTGTATGAGAGATTTACTGAGGTGGAAATTCTCATATTTAACTTATGCAATGAGGCATAATTTCTTAGGAAGCATATTTGACATGTTCTAGTTTCTCTTATTTTCCCTAAATATTTGAGTTAGCTTAAATTCTTTTTTTATGGACTGGCTGACCAGTGAAATGGTAGTTAGACAACAGATAGTCTGCATCAGATACTGCATCTGATCTGAGACTTGATTTCTTATAGTTGTCTTAAAGATTATTAAATTGGATGACTTTCAGAATCTAGGTGTTAAACAAAAAGAAAAGAGAAAGCAGGGCTATTTAATATCATTCCAAAATTTCTGTGAAACTGGGCCTAAGATGCAAACTTTGTAGGGGAATTATTTAATAAAAGTGATCTGTTCTTTTTTAAAAGGGTCCATCCCTTACTCCATCTTTCCATAGTAAAAATAGTTCCCTCCTACTACCAAATTGCACATGCTTGCATCTGTTATATATCGAAGGATAATCCTCCCCTCAAAACTGTGCTAGAGCAGGGACGTTTATATTTGCAAACCCATTTGGGTGTTACAAGTATTATGTAACCAAAGTTAAATTAGTCCATGGCCTGGTATTTGTTATCCTAAAGGAAGGTATACATCTAAGATATCAAATGATTAAACCAGCAGAGCTCAAAGTACATTTTTGTATGTATCCAAACTTTTGAAATTTAGTGTCTTCTTAAATTATAGAACTGCTATTTTGTCAGTGTAATATAAGTAAATGTGAACAACTAGTCCTCAGTAGTAACATGAGCATGCTAAACATCTCAGTATAACTTAACACAGATAAATATTTCAATACAGCCTTACACATAGATAATTTTGAGAAACAAATTTGCAGCACCTAAAAACTTTTATCTTCTCAGAATTAAAGATTTTACTTTTTTTTCCTGCTATTAATCTGTTTCTGAATCATATTAAAGCTTTGCAAAATTTCTTCTGAATAGGACATCAGGTGATAGAAATGGGTAAATAACTTCTTGTTTAGTAAAAAAGTTGTTTTTTAACATAAACTTATCATATAGTCATTAGTTTAATTTAGAAAAATTGAGCAAGATTTTCAAACTGAAAGGAAGGAAGAGAATATTGGCAGATTTTCTTCTTTCAGAAATCATTTTATTCCAAAATAAAATTGAGTTGCTGCTATAAGAAAAAAAAAATCACTTATGTTAGAAGGTATAAAGCATATGTAAATCACGTGAAATAATTTTTGTCATAAAGATAGGATGTTTTATGTGTATTAATATTTCTGCATATTGGCAGTCAAATATTTAAGCAAAATACCACCATATATGAACCTAAGGATGAGCATATTATTTTAAAAGCTCTGTATCTTTAGATGGATGTTTTAAATAATCTAGCTCTGTCATCTCTACCCTAAATATTTTACCTACAACATTTACTTATTTATTTTTAAAATTTATTTATTTATTTTTGGCTGCGTTGGGTCTTCGTTGCTGCGTGCGGGCTTTCTCTAGTTGTGGCGAGCAGGGGCTACTCTTTGTTGTGGTGCGTGGGCTTCTCATTGTGGTGGCTTCTCTTCTTGCGGAGCACGGGCTCTAGGCGTGCAGGCTTCAGTAGTTGTGGCTCGCGGGCTCTAGAGTGCAGGCTCAGTAGTTGTGGCGCACGGGCTTAGTTGCTCTGCGGCATGTGGGATCTTCCCGGACCAGGGCTTGAACCTGTGTCCCCTGCATTGACAGGCGGATTCTTAACCACTGCGCCACCTGGGAAGTCCCCCTACAACATTTAAATTCTGACATCAATCAGATAAATAATTCTGCACCTAACTTCTGATATTGTCTTTGAGTTCTTTAAGGAGGGAAAAGAGAAAGAACAGCATTACTATACCCCTCCCCCCCATAGTTATCTAAAAATAACAATATTTGGATTTTATTTTTGGTAACTATTTAGGGTAATAGAGTAATAAAAAGATTTTATTTTTGTTTGTTTAAAAAGAACAATGGAAAATAGTAACCAGGTAACCAGTACCTAGGTATTATCTTATTCCCTTATCTGGATATTCAGATGGCTAGGGTGAATGTTCTCAGCATTAGCATAGTTTAGTATTGCTCATTTTTTGCTTTTAGCTGTTGAAATCTCACAAAATTAATACCTGTTACAGACTGACAATAACTTAGAATCATTACAGTAGTTTAGTACTTTAACTTAGAATACTGAATTTATTTTCAACTTACCTAGACTTCTACATAGATTAAGTATTATTCTACTCGTTGAAAAATATATCTTGGAAACGCTTTGGATGGACTAATTCAAAGGCTCGCTTTCAGTACTTAGAACCTGAAATGACTCCATAGGAAATTCTGGAAGATTTATTTGAGGGTAAGTCCAATCCTTTAAAATATTTTGTCTTTTATAATATGAATAAGTGGGTGAAAGGGAATGTTTAAATGTTGGAAAACCTCTTAAGGCTTTTCAGTCACTGTGTTTTGCACATATGAACATACTTAATATTCAGTGGCTGCCAGCTAAACTAATCCTTCCTCCCGTGCTGGTCTTTAGGACATGTAAACACAGTACTTAACCATAAAGCCATTTAATTGCAGTTGCTAGACACCTACAGATGTCCCAGTTAACATATAACAGCAGAGAAGTCCTAAGGTTGAAGTGTGAACAGAAACATGGACAAACTGAGGACCTTGTAAGGAATTGTAAGGCCTGAGAGAATGCCTGTAAAGGACTCATCATAGAGCATAAATATTTAGAAGAGATAGGAGGAGGTCAAATAAGTAAGTTGATATTACATCTTTTGGATAACTTGTTTCTTCCCTATATGGATTTACTTATTTTATTTTATTATAGATGTTTATTAATATAAAATTATATTATACTAATTTTAATATATATATAAATTATATTAATATAAAATTATATAATATAAAAGAGTCATAAGTGAAATGGGATGGAAGTTTTATTTTTTCAGTTTTTTTAATGATCACAGAGTTATCACCGTTATTGCACTTAGTATATTGATATATTTGTGCCACGTGAATTTCACTTTTAAAACATACATTTGAAAAATCAGTAGGTACTTTTTAACATTTGTAATTTCTTAAGGAAGTGTGAGAGTGTGTGTGTGTGTGTGCGCGCGTGTGTGTGTGTCTTAGTCCAGGACATTATACCAGATACCATAGACTGGGTGGGAAAAACAACAAACATTTATTTTCATGGTTCTGGAGGCTGGGAAGTCCAAGATCAAGGTGCTGGCAGATTTGATGTCTGATGAGCACCCTCCTCCTGGTTTGTAGACAACTGACTTCTTGCTGTGTCTACTTGAGGCAGAGAGAGATCGTCTTTCTCAGTGCCTCTTTTATAAGGGCCTCATGACCTGATTGCCTCCTAAAGGGCTCCACCTCCAATCTTATCATATTAGGAATAGAGCTTCTACATATGAATTGTGGAAGGCGGGGGATCAAAAATTCGGTCCACAGCAATGCATAAAATAGCAAATGGTACATTTTTAACTTAGATGTGAAATAACTTTAGCTACCGTTGATTCCTTTCTTTAATAAATTATTTGTTTTTTTATTTTTGGCTGCGTTGGGTCTTCATTGCTGTGCGCGGGCTCTCTAGTTGCGGCGAGCGGGGGGGGCTACTTTTTGTGGTGTGTGGGCTTCTCATTGTCATGGCTACTCTTGTTGCAGAGCACAGGCTCTAGGCACGCAGGCTTCAGTAGTTGTGGCACGTGGGCTCAGTAGTTGTGGCTTGCGGGCTCTAGAGCGCAGGCTCAGTAGTTGTGACGCACGGGCTTAGTTGCTCTGCGGCATGTGGAATCTTCCCAGACCAGGGCTTGAACCCGTGTCCGCTGCATTGGCAGGCAGATTCTTAACTACTGCGCCACCAGGGAAGCCCTACCATTGATTCTTGACTTAGATTTCCTACTAGAATTAGAAGGTTAAATGAAGCATGTATCTGGCATTAATTGAGCACCTGTTCCAGGAACTGTACTAGAATCATTTGAGTGATATTGTTTATGGCAAAATAAGGGGTAATTTTGCTCCTGTAAAAAATCAAAAAGTCAAATCTCCTGTTCCTTTTTAAAGTCGACTTCCTGCAGTATGTGCCCACTGTATGATTTGGATCGTGTGCCAATTTGGATTAACAGTGATAACTTGAAATAAATCAGTTATGTGCCGTGACTTTAAAAATGTTTGTTAAAAGATGACCTTTTAAAAAACTATTATAGTGGAATCTAAGTTGTACATTAAAAAACTATTGTAACAGAATTGTACAGTAATTGTACAGTAATAGGAGTCCTAGAATAATGAAGCTTGTCTAGGGGTGTGAAGAGGTTAATTTGTCGGTACTCTGTCGATGATAAGTTCATTTTTACTTGGAAACGGTTTGCAGTTGAAGGAAGCAGAGTTCATACTGCTCCTTCCTTAAATGTATCTATTAGGATCAACATGACTGATGTTTGTCTCCACTCAGTATATCTGTGATAGGTAGTGAGTCTGTTGAGTCCTGCAGATATTATGAGTACGAAGACTATTTGAGGTGAATTGGCAGTTAGAACAAATTTTGGAAAAGGGAGAGAGAACTCTTCCATGCCTACAAAAAGCTCTCTCATTCCTTCCCCAAGAAAGCAGGAGTCTGAATTTTGGCCAGCTGGATAGATGAATCTTACTGACTATTGCAGCAAAGGTAGGCCTCCTGGTAAATTTTTTCCCTGTGTGAGCTTTTCAGAACTTGATTAAATATATCAATCAGGAGGACCAATGAACAGATTTGGAAGTAAAATGGTGTCTGAGATAGGTGACAGGACATTTAGAGTAGTGATTGGTGGTTAACAAAATACTAAGAGTTGTAATAAATCTAATCAGAATTTTGTAGTTTGAAGATATCGTCCAACAATTCTTAAACAATTTTAGATTCTCTAAAGGATGTTTTGTAGCTTAGAAACACATTAATATTTTTCATCTGGTCTACTGAGCATACTTTCAGGGAGTTATGATTTAGGGCTATTTATCTAGGTGTGTGATGAAACTTTTGTATTCAGAAGAGTTGTCCTCAGAGACAGTTACAAAATATGTTTCATTTTGCTTTGTTAGCAACATCTGGTCCAACACTGCTCACCTCATTCACCCACCCCTCCACTATAGCAGGAGTATATATTTAGCTTTCTGTCAAATGCTCTTTGGTTTTCATTCGAGTAGTTAAACAAGGGTATATGTTAGAGAAGTGGGCCTGATTCCTTATAATTGTAGTCTCTACATCACTACTGTCCGCTAGGACTTTCTGTGATGATGGAAATATCTCTCCACTGTCCAATATGGTAGCACAAGTGGCTATGGAGCCTCTCCAGTGTGGCTAGGGATACAGAGAAGCTGGATCTTTCATTAATTCCTTCAAATTTTAAAAGCTGCACATGGCTAGTGGTGGTCTGTCTCCCTAAGAAGAGAATAAAGTCACAGAGCATATATTTAGTCTAACAAAATATCAGTAAATTTTGGAATCATAAGTCTATCTTGAATTGTTACATAAACATTTACTGATACAATTTAAGTATATACAAATACTGGTGTGATTTTTATTGACTAAATTATGGTTGATGTCTTTCTCACTATTTGTATTTTTAAAAAGTTATATTATATTAAGTTGCTTTATAATTATTTCCTGAGGTATAACTATTGTCCTTACATGTCAGGCCACTGTGTATGACACATAGCATTTGCTTTTTTAGTAGTCCCACCTGCAGCTTTCAGAATGAACACATTAAACTGTAAGTCTCAGTGCTGTACTGTGAAACAGTAGGTTTGTGATGCACTAAAGGGACATGCTGAGAACTGTCAGAGCAGCAGACAGCAGGTGCCATCTAAGCCAGTGAATTCCAGCTCTGGGGACTTCTGTCGGGAGCCTCCTTGTTTAGGAGGTTTCCTGAGGAAGCGCCTTGAGTGGCAGGGCTCCCGAGGTATCTAGCAGCTCAGATCTATCCCAGCACACACTCGACATCCTGCCAGAGCAAATGGAGGTTGCAGATTTGGGCAAAAAACCCGGAAAACAAAGAGCACCATGAGCGTTGTTAGTACAGCCAGTTTAAAATGATGAGGTGTTAAACCACATTTGTATAAAGAACAGTTTCTCTAACCCCAGAATCATTACCCTGGGTCTTTAATGCAATCGGTTCATAAACATCAAAGCAGCAACACCAAATTTGTATGGGGTCAAGACCAACTGGGGCTCTGAATGGAGAGACAGCTGAGAGCCCCGTCCTTTGTGTGGGTGGCCTTGCAGCTGTTGATTCACCCTGAGGCTTCTAGACAGTTGCCTGGGCGTGCTCGCAGGGCCAGACTTCAGTCTTCGGTAAAAATGGATCCCCTCCCGTGGGATGGACATAAACAAGGGATTGACATCAGCTCTCAAAACATCAGCCGGGCAGCCAGACAGCAGTTATCCTGAAATACTGAGTAGTACCCAGCACAACATCAGGGCTGCCTCCACATAATATTTGTCTTTGTACAGTAACACTGGGATCTCTTAAGTGTATTATAAATAGTAAAAGCTCAGAGTCCAAAAGGTTCAAGGTGACATTATCCTTCTCTACAAATGGTAGGAATGATAGGAATATCTATTGCATGACACAGCTGCCATACTTTGGTCCTTATGAGGACTCCCAAGTACACTTTTTAACGATAAATGAAGTTATATTTACATGGAATATTTTTAGAAATATCAGTATTCGTTGTTAGATGACAGAAGGCAAAATTTTGGAATCAGAACTGAGTTCAGAGTTCAATTTGGACTCACATTAAGCCATGTGTTGTTGCAAAAATGTCTTAAAACTTTTTAAGGCTAGCATGTACCTCAGGCACAGGGATGTGTTTGTGTATATTGGAGGGATTGGAACAATGCGTGCACAGCGTCTGTCTAGCACAGTGCCTGCTATGTAGTAGGGAGGGTCTCAGGAAACAGTATTATGTATTTGGAGGTTTAGATGCTGTGCATGTAGGTTTGTTATTCATTTCTGATCTCTAATCTAATCATAAACGTGCCTCTTCTAGATAATGAGTTCCTCCCAGAAAAGTTTAAAGTCTGGCAGATAGTAAAATTTGTGTTCACCCAGTAATTCTACTTCTAGAAACCCTCCTCAGGAAAAGATCCTAATCACAGAAAATGCTGTGTGAACAGTATAATAGCATTATTTTTAATAATAACAAATTCTAGACAACCTACAAGTTCAGTGACTTGAGGGCACACACAGACATCAACTGTGGTACTTCCACTTTTGTGCTACCATTTAACATGATGGCGTGAAGACTGGTGAAATCACGTGTCAAGAATTGCATGTAGACTGAAAATGTAAAAAATTATGGATAGCATAAGTAAAATTTTCAAATGCCAAAGATTCATTAGATGAATAGAAGAACGTAATACATTCTTTTTTTTAAGAAAATAATTTTTGACGGCCTGAAAAGTCGAGTTCACACTGAGTACCAAGGTCCTGACCTTTAATGAGAAATTAAAATATATTTACTGTCTACTTCAGCTGTTCCAGAACCAAAACTCTAAATACTGTCTTAATAGAACACTCCAAGGGGTTGACATGGAGAGGTGCAGTTGATGACTGCATGAAGGTCAGCCCATCAACCAGTCAAGTGTAAGTTGGACCAGAGCAAGTCATAAGAACAGCAAACATTTATATAGTAATTATTGTGTGCCAGATAGTATTTAACAGTTTATAATGCCCTTAACTCATCCAGTCAGTCCTATGACCCTGTGAAGTAGGTGCTGTTATTGTCCCCAACATATAGTTGAGGCAACAGGCAATGGGTTCAGTAACTTGCCCAAGTTCACAGTTATTAATACAGTTGAGTCCAAGCTCCAGTCATAGAGCTGTTACACAACAGTGATTCCTCACATTGTAGGTGATACTAACGTTGTATAGAAAATGACATTCTAGAAATTATTAAGGTCTTATAGAAAATGAGATTCTAGAAATTGCACTTTGCTCTGGGAAAAATAAATAGGCATATTACATTTTTTAGTCTCATTTACTCATGACACGAACCTACGGCACGTATCAAAAGGTGAACATTTTCCTGGCACTAGCAATTTAAAGGTAGCTTGTCAGCTCAGGCTTTATTTTGGTTGCCATTGTCAGTTTATTATACAGTGTACTATTGGAGAATTTATTATAGATCTTGTTTGAGTATGTCTGATAATTAAAACTTTGCTATTTAATTATCTTGATGCTGCAGAAATGGAAGTACTACTAAGTAGTACTAAGTAGTGTCCAATAGTTTTGTCTATTGGAACATGACTAGCTCCTTTTATACTAAGATACAATATATTGCCCATAGCTCTGGTTGTTACTTAATGACATTAGATGGCTCATAAGAGTGTAAGTGCTGACATTTTTGCTATTAAGAATTTAGATATTCAAATTATGCTTTGTAAAAATGACGAGATTTTAGTTTAGAATGTTATTGGCTAGGAGATAACAAGTAACTAACACTTTATTTTTCCTCTGGGGGGAAAAAAAGTCAATGGAAAATATCCTTGAGGTGAAAGTTAATTACAGTTAAAAAAATTTACAGCCACATGACATTGTATCATTGTTTAATAGGCTGTGATGAAAATACCCAGGGAAATTGAGTATGTTAATTTTCTCCAAATAGGAAGCTGTAGGACATACCACTTTTCTCCTCTAGGTGGCACGATTTAGGCTATCATTGAATTAAACGATTCCCCTCCAGCCCTCACACCAGGCGAGGGACTAGTTTCTGAACAATCAGTACCACCGGGGTATCGATTCCATTTAACCGTTATAACTGGTCAAATAACCAGATTGACCTTGCAACAATCTGTTGTCTAGTGACCTTAAGTAACTTAATTAACAAAGACCTCTTAAAAAACAAAAGCTTCTCTCTAATAACCAGGCAGCCAAAATCATTTTTGTGTATTGCTGAAGTCTCTTTGGGTCAGAGCACACGCCCATTTATGGATTTATTCCTTTGGTTTATGGTAAACAGCTTGCCATTTGATACTGACTGTGAAGATACTGCGTTTGTACTTGAAAAGACACATAGAGATAACTGAAATAATCTAAAAAGAAACCAGAACTGTAGGTGAGTTAACTTCCCAGGTGTCCCTGGTTTTGTTGCAGCCTTCACTGTTTACTAAACAGGAAAGATCAACATGTAAAAAGTCAGTATTAGGTGACCCGGAAGCAGCAAATGACAGAAACATTCTGTTCGTTCTGTGCACTAAAACGGGAAGAGGACACTTTATTTTTACCTTTCAGATTCTTTTATCTATTGTTCACTTTCCAAAATTTAAAAATGAATTTGGCTGCACCCAGAATACATGAAATACTTGTTAATCCCATTTTCATCTTCCTCCTCTTCTTCCTGTCTGTGTGGGGGATGGGCTTTCATGGAGCTCAGAAGAATCTTGACCAGGCACCTCTCAGGAACTTCATTTTGGGCGTGGTGCATGTTTATATAAATGCTAAAAATCGTACAAGTATTTTCAAATTATAGCTCTGATAGTGATTATTAGAATCGGTAGCATAGGCAAAGAAAAAAAAGGCTTGGAAATACGCAATATATATCATACTGAACCGAGAAAAGGTGAAAAGTTAACTGATGTATTGTTACAGATTCCGACTGGAAAGTGGCTTCATTTTAGGGTGACAGTCTGGGACAGTCCTGGTTTACCCCTGGTGTCCTGTGTATAGATGAAAAGCATCCTCTTCACTCTTGGAAGTGCTCAGGTTTGTGTGATAAATTATATGGTCGCCCTAGATGTAAGAACTAACTTTCTTTTCTAAGACTTGAAACAAACATCAGGAAAAGTTTGTGGCCCGCAGTCTCCACTTTTACAAATCATAACTACCGATACAGCTTTGCTTTCTAAAATACGTATTTACTAGTTTTTCCTTCTAACATTAAAAAAAACTACATCCAGGTTTTCTTTTTATCTGCAATTGCTATTGCCTGTTGGTTTTTGTTTTATTTTCATTTTTTAATTGCAGGATAATTGAGGCAGCAGAAAGGCAAGGTTGTTTGAAATAGAGGTTGGTAACTTTGCTCATGGAAATTTACACATTCAGAATTTTCCACAATCTATGAAACCCACTGAAATGATGACAAATTCATTTAAAGACTATATATCTTAAAAAGATAAAAGTTCCACTTTATGTTGTCATACTCATTTTAATTATAACATCATTATGTTTTTCTCTTATCCTTCCTCATCTTGGAATTTTTACTTTGTTCATACTTCTTTGTCTCCCTTTCTCCCCAGCAACCTAATTCCAGTCTCTTGCTTTGTGAAGTATCTGGGGACTACTGGGCTGGTGGGGTCAGTGAAGTAGGAGCAGAGATTCTATAAAGGCAAGCGTCAAACCCTGCCCTAAAAACTAAGGAAAACTCTGCTGCTGGCTTCTTTTGATCAGCATTAGCATTTTATCAAGCATGTCTCCATATTTTAGTGTAAGACAGCTGTCCCCATAATGTTCATTTATTTATATCAATCACCAGGTGCTATTTTAGTGGCTGAATTTCACCTGGGGTAAGAAACCAGAATCTCTGGCTGATTTCAGTATGCGGTGACAGTATCCAGGCCTCCGGAGGTTGCCCCCTGTTGGAAATCTCACGGAGCTGAAAATATAGAGGTGGAAGGGCCCCAAAGCCACCAGCAGTGATCCATCAACTAATCGCAATTCCAAAGGGTAAGATCAGTGTTCCCACAGTGTATCATCAAAGTGTGAGGAATTTATCACTTTAAAACCTCACAACCTACTGATACGTCTGCTTTTCCCTGTCTCCTGAGTTCACCCCTTTATCTTTCACCACCTGTGATCTTCTCTTTCAGCCTTTTCCTCCCTGCCAGTGTGCCGTCCTTTGTCCTTTATCACTTCTGTCTTGGATAAACCTATAGATACAGAATGGAAACAATATTTGGATGATTTTTCTTGTGGAAATCACTAAACGTTTTCATTTCATTATTCTGAGAGCAGAAACTTGCATAAAAATGCGTGCAGAAAATGAGACAAAAAGTGTTATGGACCAAACATTGTTTTTGAATTGTGGTATCAAAGATAAAATTACAAGGAAGAACTTAAAAGGCTTTTGGTATATTTTCACATTAAAGGGTTACTTTGCCTTTCTCAAGTGTAACTATTGAGAGTAAAATGTAATCAATTACAGTAGCTCTGTATATTTCTTTTCCCCACCTCCTGGTTTTTGAGGCTTGAAACCATTGTGGAAAGCTTTCAAAATTGTTACAAATGAAGTTTTTCTTTCACCAGACTTAGGAAGGACCTATTACATTATAAACTCTTCTCTGTGATCCTTAGGGGTAAAACTCGGGACAGGGATGAGTAGTTGTTTTGATATCAAGCATTTGTTTAGGCTCTTGTAGGACCTGCACATTAGTTAAGTGAATATACCCATTAATGAGCAGAGAAGGGCTAGCGGTGGAAACAGCTCTTCCACTGATCTGGAAAACAAAGAATTCCATTTTAGGGTGTTAAACTGGAATTTGGACTTAACTGGATTTTGATAATCATTTAGAGTTCTGTTCACCAAAATTGTATCTTCTTGCCCTTTCTTCCTACAATTAGTAGGGGCAAAATACCATAATGTTTAACATAACAATGAGCATGAACTTACAGAAACTGCTAGGAGGCATAACCGTGAAGCAAATTCTAATTAGCATCTTCCCTGGCTTTTTCATTCTATTTATGTTGGAGAAAGAGCTGACAGAAATGAAGAAGTGAGAGGATACAAGAATGGTCACTAACATTGAATGGGCATATATTTAAGTGCCAGGTTGTGTTAGAAACTCTCTTGGTACCTTGTGTCATTTAATCCTCACAGTAATCTTAACTTGTTGGTACTATGTGTTATGCCCATTTCATAGATGAAGAAACTAACACAAGTGTCTGAGTAACTTAGCCAGGATCACAAAGCCAGAAAGCAATGGATATTTGGACCCAAGAAAACTTGAGTCTGGAACGTGCCCCTTTTACACTATGCTCACCTGCCTCCTTGAGCTAATCAGGATGGCCTGTGTGGGTGAAATCCCCTTTTACCGCATGGCTTTGGTAAACCAGGGGGACAGCTCTTGAAGTCTTACCTGTTGCATCTTCAAAGGATTGCTCACCTGAGAGGTAGAAAGGGGCGCCTCCTCTCCTGCTACACTCAAGTCACTCTCCTCGGCCACACTAGAAGAGTTTACCATCCCCTCCCCTGTCCTCGCTTCCCGGGCTTTAGGGAAATTAAAAGTAGCCTCTTATGAACAGGCCAGGAGTCTGAGGGGTTGTAAAGTAAGCAGTACGTGTTCATCAAACTAAATACCATGGGCAAAAGTGTGTGTGTTTATGTTGGGAAGGGGGTTGTCAGAAGGATTTATGGCTTAGATTGCTTTCCTAGCAGTGATGGAGATGGACTTTTGCTGCTCTATCCACACTCTAATCTGAATCCACTTAACCTCAGGTACGTTTGTGTTTATATCTAGAAGGTAGTCTCCCTAATTTGAGGGGAGGCTGAGCCTATGTCCTTGGCGGAGCACAGTGCCTAAGGTTACCAGCCGCCTTCCAAAGCCAGATCTTCACTCAGTAGCTCCTGCTTTATGTCCTATAATTGCCCCACGTGTAGGAACAGTCACTTTTCCCCTTTGTGTATAGCTAGATTAGTGCAGTTCTCAAACTCAACTCAAAAGGGATGACAACTTGGTGAAACTACTAGCCCCACAGCAGCACCTCTTGAGTATATTTTGCTTTGGCTATTGGAGTTGTAGCTGGTTGTCTGACTGCTTTCAAGTTGCTTCAATTTGAAATTGACCTCCAGGAAAGGAACGTGCTAATGCTGATTTACACATAATTTTCAGAATTATTCAGAAGTTGGTTGGAACAATTCCTTTATTCCAGAGTTTTCTGATGTGTTTTCACAGGAAAAAATCCCATGTTCAAGGGAGTTCAGGATATTCCGGGGTAAAAGGGTTAAACAGTTTTATTTTCTGTAAGATTCTCAGAGCCTTTACCATGACGGAAACTGTGAATCTGTAAGTAGGCAATAGAGTACCCAGTATCTCTCAAACTTAACTTCACCACACGATCCCTGTTTGTCAGACACATTCTGGTACCAGTGCTTCTTAGAAATACGTAGTGGGTAAGAACATAGACAGTACATTCTGATGGCAAAATCCATCTTCCTATGGTCTTGAACAAGGTACTTAACCTCTCTGTACCGCAGTCTCCTCATCTGCAAAACAGAGATGATAATAATAATACCTACTTTAGAACGTTGTGAAGATTAAATGACCACATATATATACATCTGTCCATCTGCCTCACGTTACTAAGTGTAATATGTGTTAGCTACTGTTACCGTAACTATTTACCCCTCTGTTTACTAATGGGATAGGCCCCATACACATGGAAAGTGTAAATTCCAAAAGTTAGAGAAAGCTCCTTGTGACATTTCTATAATAAAAGGAACATCTGAACTAGGGAGTGATATAGTGGCTTCGAGTTTGGGGGAAAGCGCAACAGAGTTTCCAGTTTAAATCAGCTGTCTAGTCGGTATGGCCACCATCATGATGAAATGAAAATGTTGACTTTGAGTAACTAAAGGTAAAAGAAAAGGAAAAGGGAAAAGTGAACGGGGGCAAGAATTGTTTTCGTGTTTATCTAATTCGGACTAGGTTGAAATAGAAATGTCAAGTTATGAGTAGTGCATAACAGCGACATCAAGCACCTAACATCCCAGCTTCCTGATACATGCTGTGGAAAAAATGAAGTTGATTGCTAAAGTCTAGCTGGGGAAGAAGGTGAAGAGAAAGCCATGTCAAGATGTGGCTTAGGCAGCAAATGAAGAAGATAGCCATTCATTCAAACAGTAAAATAAATATAATTCATTCTCCAGGTGCAGAAGAGAGAGCTCTGTTTTCAGCCGTTCACAGTCAAATGCAGAACTAGGCTGTAAACAACAAACCATGATAGAATAAGCTTTAGGATAGAGGCACCAGCACGGTGCTATGGAATCTCAGACAGTGATGCCAGTAAAAAGCTAGGAGGCGGAGCTTGGATGACCTATCCCAGGGCTGGCCTGGCCCAGAGTCAACTGTTTGATGCTCATTTGCATGAGCGAGAGAGAGAGAGAGAGAAGACAATACAGGAGGGAAGACTTCCATTCTAGAGCAAGTGATCCCAACTGGGAGGCTGTGAGCGAGCGAGCCACACGAAGTAAAAATGGGAGGCTTGATCGCATGTCCTTCACCAGACGGGTCCAAAATGACTATATAAAGTAAATACCATAAATCACTGTTGTCAGGGCGCACGCCACCTCCTCCCTCCCTTCCCCACAGCCGTCCTCATTTCCACACCCCCTCAACGGTTCAGGGAGAGCTCGTGGTCTAAGTAAACGAGAGGACTTCTGACTGTAATCCTAGCACGTCACTTCGTTGAAGGCAAACACGTGGTTCAGAGAGAACTTATAAATCTCTCCTCCCAGGCAGGATCGTGATGTTATCTGCTGGCAGCAGAAGGTTCGCTCCGAGGGGAGCTCCAGAAGCTCCCGACCAGAGAGAGACAGAGAGGCAGGCAGAGGCAGCGGGAGAGATACAGAGAGACCGAGAGAGGCAGAGAGAGACACACACAGGGAAGAGCGAGAGCGCAAGTGAAGGAGGACTGGCGAGAGGGATGGAGAACCTAGGATAACGGTCTAGGGAGCCATTCGGGGGCAAACCGAGGGGCTGCCTGGCTGCAGAAAAGAGGAAAGAGAGGATCTACTGCAGGCTGCCTACTACCCTCGGCGAGAAAGCCCAAGTGGGAGAGAAACCAGGAGTGGGTGGGCAAGGGTGGGAGTCCAAGGGAACCCCTTCGCAACCCCCTAGGAATAAAACTCCCCTGTCGGCGCGTCCCGGGGCTGCCGCTGCGGTCCGCGGGGGGCGAAAGCCACGGCGGCGGCCGCCGCTCGTCTGTTGCCGGGTTGGCGTTTCGAGCGAGAGGAGAAGGAGCAGAAGGAGGGAGCTGGAGGCCGGACGCGTTCGCCAGCGGCGGCGGCGGCGGCAACGTGGAGTGACCGGGCGGGTCGGCGCGCCGGCCGGGGTGTCGGCCCCCGCGCGCACCTCCGGGAGCAGGATCCTCGCCGCGGCCCCCGCAGCCCCCGCCAGACGCGGCCGAGCCCCGGGCGCAGCGCGAAGCGCTCCCGCCTCCCCGCCGGGGCCGGGCTCGCTCCCAGCGCGCGCACACGGGCGCGCGCGCGCGCACACTCACACACACACTCACACACGTGTGCGCCCCTCCGCTCCGGAGCTGCTGCTGCTCCTGCTTTCAGCGCCGTAGTGGAAGGCAGGGCCGCGCCGCTCCTTCTTTAAATATATAAATTGGAGCCGGCCGGCCTCGGCCGCCCCCCTGACAGCGCTGCCCGCGGCCCTCCCGCCGGCGCTCCCGCTGCCAGCCCCGGGACCTTTTCATCTCTTCCCTTTTGGCCGGAGGAGCCGAGTTCGGATCCGCCACTCCGCACCCGAAACTGACACACTGAACTCCGTTTCCTCCTCCTAACTTTATTTCTGCCTAATAGCCACTCGTCTCTTTTTTTGCCCCCATCTCGGCGCTCCAAGAAAACTTTTGCTGACTCCCCCAAGTGAAGCTTCCCCCTTGCCCGTCGTGTATTAATATTTCCACTTGGGGAACGACTTGCCTTTTCTTTTTAAAGGAATTCAAGCAAGATAGCTTTTTCTCTCGGACATTGACTCCCGATTGTTTGCAAAAGTTTCGCATTAAAAAAAAAAATCTACCTGATCTGTACTTTGAGAGTTGTTGGTTTCTTTTTATTTTTCTTACTTTTTTACTTTTTTTAAAAAAAATTTTTCCACCTTAAAAAAAAAAATGCACTACTGTGTGCTGAGCGCTTTTCTTCTCCTGCATCTGGTCACGGTCGCGCTCAGCCTGTCTACCTGCAGCACGCTCGACATGGACCAGTTCATGCGCAAGAGGATCGAGGCGATCCGCGGACAGATCCTGAGCAAGCTGAAACTCACCAGCCCCCCAGAAGACTATCCCGAACCCGAGGAGGTCCCCCCGGAGGTGATTTCCATCTACAACAGCACGAGGGACTTGCTCCAGGAGAAGGCGAGCCGGAGGGCGGCCGCCTGCGAGCGCGAGCGGAGCGACGAGGAGTACTACGCCAAGGAGGTTTACAAAATAGACATGCCGCCCTTCTTCCCCTCGGAAAGTAAGTACCGCTCCCCGCTTCCACTCCCCGGGGCTTAGCGCTGCCCGAGGCTTCCAGAACCGCAGCCACTCCAGGGATCGCCCTGCCCTCTCCGGGTCCCAGCTCGCTCCTTCCCCTGCTCCTGTCCTCCGTCCCACCCACCTCCTTGCCAGTTGTGTGCTTGAGGACGTTAGGCTTTAAAACGTGGACTTGCGACTTTTAATTTTCTCCATTTCTCCCTTCCCCCAACGCCCCGTCTTTTATAAGGCGTTTTTCTCTTTTTTTCTCTTCCCTGGAATTCTCGACTCGGCCACCGGCTAGGAGTCAGCCCTCCTCTGTCAAACTTGGAGGCGCTCCCTGGGGCCGCGTTAAACCGGGAAACCTTGGTGGGTTTGTTTTCTTTGCTCCGATTGGCCTGAAGCCCGCCGAACTGGTGCACGAGGGGTTAAAAAAAAAAAGTGGCTCAAAACTAGCCTCTCCGGAAGGCGCCCCTTTCCGTGCCGACCTATCAGCTGATTCCCCAAGCCTTCCCTATTGTCTCTAAACTCCCCGAAAAATGTCAGCATCGCCAAGACAAAACCCGATCTGGAGACCCCTCCAAAAACCTACCTCCAACCCCTCAATTCTTGAATCTACTGCCTCGGCGAGGTGTTTACATTCCCCCTAAGGCGAGATCTTGTAACCACGTCCCCTTTTGATTTCACCTGGAATGGTAGAAAGGACAGCTTCGTTGCTGACTACGTTTAAAAGAGTTTTTCCTTCACGTTATTTTTTTCCGAATTCACTCAAACCTGCCTTCTTAAAGTCGCCGGTGTAGCAGATCCTTATTCTTATGCGTTTATCGTTTATCTTTCTCACTCTTGAGCCCGGTGTTCCCTGCCCTTTCATAGGCTTCCTGCAGTCACTTCGTTGCATTCCTAAATCTCAGCGTAGAAGACAGCCGATTTTTTTTTTTTTTAAACTGGCTTCTCTGAGGGCAGTGTCCTCAAAACCAGCTGGCATACAGTAGCAACGGGAGTGAATGATTGATTGTTGAGTTCTTTGAGGGGAAGGGAAGAGGGCAGTTAGCTTAGAATGATTTCCAAGTTCTTTAAAAAAAAAGAAAAGAAGAAGAAGCATATATTGATGCCCGAGAGGGTTAAATACCAGGAAGAAGAAAAAGAAAAAAAAAAAAAAAAAAGAGCTCCAACATTTGCCTATTCCAAATCCCAAGTCGTACACTTTTCATTGGTTGCCCATCTCTCTCCTCCCCTTTCCATGCCCTATATACTCCCTGGCAGCCTTCACAACGTCTCTGTGTCTTGCCTACAGAGATAATATGGCCATCTTGGTAATTTTATCCTAAAGGTTCTAATTGCAGGGTGGTGCTTTCCTTTTTGAATATTTATATTTAGTTTGACAAGTCGTAGTTCCGGGACTTGCCATGTCTTGTATTTGATGGTCTCACATTGTCAGCTGAAGTATCCAACCCCAGGCTTCCTGGCGACCTCTGTTTTGCTGCAGCATCATCTCTTCTTGTTTAAGGGCAGAGCTGAGGCAGGAGATCCTGGCAAGCAGGATGATTTTATTATTGTAATTACGTCACCATCCACAACAATGGTGATAAATACACTCCACCCTGGTGATTCCCCCCCGGGGAGTGAAGGAAAGCTTTCTACCTGGGGTGGAGCCATGAAGGTAATTAGGAAAGAAAGTTCATTGTAATTAGTCCAAAATCTTTGAGACCCAACAGGGAGTTGAGTCAGTTTGCTTTCTCTAGCACGTGCAACCATTTGGGCAGGCGGGCAGTTATGTTATGTAGAACTAGAACAAGCCAAGCCTTCAATGTTTACCTGCAACAGCTCTCATGAATTGCTGGCATTTTCATAACAGAGAGGAGGTCTGATCCCTTCGTGAGATAGGTGTGGAAAGAGCAAATTACCCAAGAGGGTGTTCATTCTTTGTTCTTCAAGCACTCTTCAGTCTAAAGAACTGAGGTGATCCCACGCAAGATTATCGTCATCACCAAATTGGAGAAAATTCTCAAATTATTAGTATTTCAGAGGTTGGCATCTCAGGTGCGTGTGTGGATTCCCTTCTGCTTCCTCTCCCAGCTACCAAAGAAATGAAAGCCTCTGATCAGTGCAGGATAAAATATAAACTATCAGTCTTCCTACAAAGAGTGCAGGCTTCTTAAAGCCTTAAAGGAAATTTAGGAGCAGAAAGCCTTATTAATAGCAGATTTGATACTACTGTGCTAGGACTGTGGATAATTTTATAGAAAGTAGGTTAACTGATTTTCCAGTACTTTCTAGTTATACTGGAATATAGTGAACCCTTCCAAAAAAAAGGAAGAAAAGAAAAAAAAATCACTCCACCATATTTTTAAAGGGCAAACGGAAAGGACAGCATTGGCTTATATACCAGCTTTCCCTCTTTAGGACCTTTCCACCTAACTTTTAACTCGGTCCTCCCTGAAGAGACGGTGGGGAGGAAGTGTGCCTGTCATTTCTTGAAGGGAATCTGCAGCGGGTCATAAGCCCCAGAGATAAAGGCATGGGAAAGATCACTGGTTCACTTTTTTTTTTTTTTTTTAACATCTTTATTGGAGTATAATTGCTTTACAATGGTATGTTAGTTTCAGCTTCACAACAAAATGAGTCAGTTATATATATACATATATTCCCATATCTCTTCCCGCTTGCGTCTCCCTCCCTCCCACCCTCCCTATCCCACCCCTCCAGGCGGTCACAAAGCACCGAGCTGATCTCCCTGTGCTATGCGGCTGCTTCCCACTAGCTATCTACCTTACGTTTGGTAGTGTATATATACAATGGAATATTACTCAGCCATAAAAAGAGACGAAATTGAGCTATTTGTAATGAGGTGGATAGACCTAGAGTCTGTCATACAGAGTGAAGTAAGTCAGAAAGAGAGAGACAAATACCGTATGCTAACACATATATATGGAATTTAAAAAGAAAAAATGTCATGAAAAACCTAGGGGTGAAACAGGAATAAAGACACAGACTTACTAGAGAATGGACTTGAGGCTATGGGGAGGGGGAAGGGTAAACGGTGACAAAGCGATAAAGAGACATGGACATATATACACTGGTTCACTTTTTACCACCAACTTATTAGCGTTCAGGGAGTGACTTCAGCTCAAATATTACAAATATGCTCTAACCGTGCTCAATGAGCTATATATCATTACAGATTGTTGGTAGCCCTTTGCAGGACGTTTTATACAGTTCAGACAAAATGTTTTTAGCAATGTGGAGTTTTAAAAGTAAAAATATAAGAGATATTGTATATGCCTTCAGGCATATTTTGTCTTAAATATTATCCTTGGCCCAGCGTACTATATAAATACAGTAAATATGAATAGAACTGGCCAGGTGCCAATCTCCTAGGATGAATTTTAGTCAAGAAGGTATTTATGGGATATAAATAATACTGTGTCAACATTTGAAGAAGGGATCTGATTAGTTTTGAATTTATTCGTATTGATCTTTTCACATGCTGTTAGTTTAAGGCTCAAAGTGGAGTTATGCTAAGGTTTACCCATACTTTACCCAGTGGGAATTAGTGGACTTCTCGTCCTTTTGACAATCCACTTGAACTTCAAGCACATCTATTCAAAAGACACTGTACAGGGCTTTAGAAATTTAGAAAGAGTGATTCCACATAACAGAGTAAGAATCCAAGTGATTAACAATTAAAATATGTAGACCCTTCGACAGTCAAAAAAATAAAAAGGAAGAGACAAAATTTTATTTTCTTTCTTTCGCCTCTCTCTTCCATGTAACAAATCAGGCACGTGTTGTGGTTCTAACTGTGGTGATTTTGTCCTTTCCCCCGCCCACACCCTCAGGGAACATTTGGCAATGTCTGGAGACATTTTGGGTTGTCATGATTGGGAGTGGAAGGGCCAGGGAGGTTGCTTACCATTCTTGAATGCACAGGAAAGGTCCCTTTTCCACCCGCCACCCCCATACATCAAAGAATTATCCAGCTCCAAATGTCAGTAATCCCCACGTGGAGAAACCCGGTAACCCTGGGATTTATTTGCAGTTGCTGAATTCTGCTAGTAGTACCATTTCCAAAGTAATAATCTGAAAGTAAAACATCTTTATCATCAAAAGGACATTAACATGGAATAGAAAGATAATCAGAAACTTTTCTTAAGTAAGTGGGACTATGAATTTGACTCTTTGGTATGGTGTATACTTCATTATTATGATCTTAAAGGGCCTAAATTAGAGGCATCAAAGGTTCCCATTCATTTAGCCTAAGTAAGGGTGTTGCTCCACCCATCTGTAACTTCAGTCAGCAGCAATGTGATATTAGTCAGGACAGAGCAAAAAAGAAGTGAGGGATTACCGTGGATTTTCCTTGCAAGGAAAATAAGCAGCTCATGTTAAGGAAGAGTGGAATCTCCAAGCTCAGCAACGGAAGAAAGTTGGTTTATTCTCTCATATTGAATTAGATAAACTAAAATATACAGCCTGAGACATTACGGTGAGGTTTCCTTTGTAATTGTTTCACATAAATGCTAAGCATTTAATACCAAGCAATCTCTTTTTCTATTTCCCCTGTAATTTTCCAAGTGAAATTGAGGAAGATAGAAAGCATACCAATAGCACTATGGTTTGTGGGGCGGGGGGGGGGGGGGGGGGGGTGGCGCGGAACGCAACGTAACATTCTATTCATGGATATATCTTTCTTTGTACACATTGCTGAACTGTCAGCCAATTGCCCGATGAAAGAAAATATTAGCAGTTGCTGGAACATAGTACTATTTTTGCTTGATGTTCAGGGATTTTTTTTCTGTTTCTTAAATTGAACTATAGTTGATTTACAATATTGTGTTAGTTTCAGGTATACAGCAAAGTGATAGGGATTTTATTTTTCAGATTCTCTGTGGATGTGTCAGAAAGAGGGACACAGAGAGAGAGAGAGACAGACTTGAACCCCTCCCCTAGACTTCCCCAATGATTGAGTTATTAATACACAGCAGACCCAACTTTAATTCCCCTACTTGTATTGCATCATTGCTTGTACTAACTCTAGTGCCTAATTGTGGTCGCGTTTAACTTTAGGCTCCGTTCTCTTCCAGGATTTTCTCTCTTTTCTTTCTTTTACTTTTCAAAGTCTAGCAAAACTCCTCAAAGAGATATACTGGTTATAACTGAAGTAGTTGGGCCGTCTTTGTTGCCAAGGGAGGCCGGTCTCCTCTCCTGAGGAGTCCCCACTGGATGGAGGCTGGGCTTTGTGAAGCTGGAGGGGGAGATGGGGACCAGCTGACCTGGCAGAGGCTCCGGGAGCCTTCTGTGTCTCCACAGCGACCCCTGGGGTCTACTCAAGGAGCTTCACTTTTTGAACGATGCCTTCTCCCTGGTGAAGAGATGCTGATGTAACCCCAGTCACAGCATCCTTCATATAAAAAGATATGAAAGAATGACAGATCCTGTTTCCTAGAGGAAACTGAGATGTGAGAAAAGGGCTAATGACTCACTGTTGATCCCATATCAAATCTGGGTTAGAACAAAGGAGGTCACTGACTTCTAGGCCTTTGCCCAGAGATTACAACACACTTCAAGCTGCATTTTTAGAAGTTTAGGGAAAATAGAGTGGAAGAGCCTGGCCCTGGGAGAGACGTACAAGCTGACCACCGAGGTGGGATTCTGGGGGGACTCCTCCCTCCCCGCCGCCACCCCCAGCCCTTTACAGGTTCAGTATTAAGGTGATCCAGGAGCAAAGAACCTGCAGGCAAGAGCTCTGCAAACAGCCCTGTCAGCTCTCCTGATATAGCATTTCCGGTCCTCAGGGATCCTGGAGAGAGGATGTGGATTTGCCAGATGTGCTCGCTCTCCTTAGGCAGCCCGACTGCCGAAGGGTGGATCCACTTTGCAGATTCTGAACAGCTTGATGAAATGTGCCTCTGGCCCGAGATAAACAAACGTTTCCATTGTCATTTTGAAACCATATGGTGTGCTTTGGGTTTTTAATATTTTTTCAACAAAGATACTTTTTAACCTAGGAATTCAGTGTTCTCCAGGTAGTTTCAATTTAATCACATACTAGGGATTCTCTGATGGGTTTGTTTAGGCGGAAAAGCTTGTTTCCATCCTGTGTTTGGGAGAAATTCGCCTCACGCTGCAGTCACAAGTGGGTTTTGGTGGCTGTCGTTGGTTTTGTTTCTTCTCTAACCTCTGATAGGTTAGAACTACACCGCACTGTGACCAGCACCTTGCTTCCGGATTGTCTTGGTGGCCTTGACCCTGCATCTGCACTCCCCCTTGACCACTTCCCCACAGGCTCTAAATTGCCTTCTTGTTCTTCTCTCTTCTGGAATATCTGTGTGTAGGGTGGTGAACTTCATTCAACCATGGCTCCATTTCTTCACTTGTAAAGATGAAGAAGATGCTGGCTTCCTAGGGTTGCAAAGGACTGACCGTGACCTGTGTAAAGACGCCCTGAGCTCTGCTTCTGGCACTTAGTAGACCCTCTTTGCATGCCAGCTACTAACCATTGATTCTCAGACACCACTGATTTAAAGGTACACTGTTATTTTATGTGCCACAGAGAAAGAAATATCACTGACAATTGACTATAACGTGCCATTGATTATGAGATATTAAAAGGAGATATGTTAAAGATATTCCAATATGATTCAAAGTGATGCCCTGGGGACCACTCCCACCAGCCTGGGATGTCTCGGGACCAACAACTCATTCATTTCCTAGTAAGTTCCACTCAGTAGATCTGTTTGCCTGGCTCCCTCGGATTGGTCCTTAGGTGACCTTTGCCACCTAAGGGGCTGGGAACAGAGACCGGCAGGGCTGGTAATCTAGCATGCCCAGCACTATCTAATCCTCATATAGGGAGGCCTTGAGGATCTAGGCTTCGTAGGTAAGATCTCAGATGTCTTAGATAATATCCAAGACCTTTCAGGGTCAGGCCCCTCCTCCTTGCTCAGCAGCCCCCCAACTAAATCCCCCCAAGAAAACTACACTCCAGCCAGATCACCCTCTTTTCCTTCACCCAAATGGGCCCTTTATTTCTGTGCCTCCAGCCCTTTGTTTATGTCATTTCTTCCACTTAGAGATCCATCTTTTAACACCTTTAAATACCCTTCAAGGTTTAGTTAGTACCATCTCCTTATGAGACCTTCGTCGACGTTCTTTGTCCTATTTAAGTAGCTCATCCTCTGCACTCTCACAATACTGATATTCATCTCTATCTCAGCCTCTTTTCTTTTGCTGTAGGTAAAATCTAGCTGTGTCCTGACCTGTCTTCTTCGTCGGTTTGTAAACTGCCTCAGAACAGGAACCCACTCTGACTTACCTATGTTCTTACAGCACGTTGTTGTTGCTCAATCAATGCTTAATAAAGGAATGAGCGTTTCCCTTTAGAGAATAAGATTGAGTTACCAGAAGAAGGATCAAGAGTTCAAAGCATTGGGGTTTCCCTGGTGGCGCAGTGGTTGGGAGTCCGCCTGCCGATGCAGGGGACGTGGGTTCGTGCCCCGGTCCGGGAGGATCCCACATGCCGCGGAGCGGCTGGGCCCGTGAGCCATGGCCGCTGAGCCTGCGCGTCCGGAGCCTGTGCTCCGCAACGGGAGAGGCCTCAACCGTGAGAGGCCCGCGTACCGCAAAAAAAAAAGAGTTCAAAGCATTGGACCGGGAGATATGGAGAGACAGAAATCTACTCACCTCCGTTATTGGGGACAATGTTCCTGATGGATCTTGTCCCTGTGCTGAAGGCAACACAGGCTTCTCAGAACCATTCATTTCCTGTTTCCAGTTTTGCAGATAAAAATGAAAACGATGGCGATAATGATGATGATGAAAGCGAACCCTCATTGGGTACATACTACGTGCCGAGCATAGTTTTAAATATTTTACACGCATGCACTTATTTCACACTCAAAAGTGACCCTATACGGTCCAGACTGGTATTTTCCCTGTGACGTATGAGGGCACGGCTATAACTGTTTCTATCAGCGATATCTTACTGGAAGTCAGACTTTTAGGTACCACAAGTAATAGAGGCCCCAAATAGAGACCAGGAAATGGAGAGCATGACTTTTCCTGCCCTCTTGCAAAACGATACAGTCCCTCCATGAAAGGGTGGTGACTCTCCTCACCTGGCAGGAATTACATGCATAGAAGCTCTGCATTCTTTCCCTCCAGAAGGACGTATACTTCTGAAGCCTTTCCTACCACCCTGGGTCTCTCTTCTTGCCTCTACCACATTCTTCCACTTTTATCTCTGCACTAGGTTGATACAAAAATTGTGATTTCTCAAGTCTCCTGGTCTTGATCTTGAACGGCAACCATTTTCTTCACAACATTTTTATAAATTTGATTGATAGGTGATTCGTCTTGTCTCTCGCAGAAACTTAATTTATTGAGGAAGGCAGGATGGTGTTGTACAGTGAGCACAGACCTGAGAGCCAGGCAGCCCCAAGAAGTGAAAGAAAGAGAATAAATAAAAGGGAATCGCACCAGAGGAATCTCAGAGGCTGAAAGGGAAGAGGGAGCATCAAAGACAGGAAGTCCTACTCCCGGCCAATGGCAGTTGTTAAAATGTGGTCTTGTTTGGGTTAGCAACTTGGCTGTCTCCGTGCAAGTTATTAAATCGGCCTCGTTGACATTTAAGTGGCTTCCTGCTGAATTCATATCCTACCTCTGCCATCACTGGCTTGGTGACCAGGCCGAAGCCCCTGCACTTAAGCTGATCTCAGTTTGTTCACTTGTCACGATGAAGAAGCTGATATCTGCCCCCTAGGGTTGTAGAGGATGGATGATGACATGCAAAGAAAGGCCAAGTGCGGCTGCTTCTGGTACCTAATAGGCTTGCTTTACACGGCAGCTATCATTCACTGAATCTCAAACGCTCTTGACTTTACAGTGCACCATTATTTTATATGCCACTTAAAAAGAAATATCATTGCCCAGTAATTGTAACGTGCCATTGATTCTAAGAGGGCATCAGGATTTTAGAGGTATGAAAATACGAAAAATACGTAAAATCAGTGAAGTCGCATAAATATTTGTGGATTGGGAGAATAGCGGTCCATGTGCATGTAGCAGAGTGCTGTGTCCTAGAAGCACATCGAAAATAAAATTAAGTGGGAACATGATATCTGCCCTCGGAAAACGTTTCTATTTAGTAAACTTTAAGAGCCTGCGACTGGTAATCGCCACCTCTGGCACCAGAAGCAGGAGGTCCACATCATGGATTCCTCCCAGCTGGAGTGTCTTACTGTGCACGCTCAGCGCATTAATATCCAGTTTTGATTTTTTTTTTTTTTTTTGACATCTCAAGATGTTACCAGTTGTTTCAAAGGGCCTTTACATTTCTAGGAAAAAAATGTTTAAAGTTATTTTTAACGGATCTCTCTGAGTACACGTATGAGTCACATAGCACTCACCTCTTTATCTTTCTGGGCCTTAAAGGTTGAAATCCAACAAAGGATGGGGGGAGGGTATTGCTCAGAAAAGGCTAACATGCAGAAGGGACTTGTGGGCAATGTGCCTCTGGGCTGGCGCGGCCCCTCCTCCCAGGCCCCCTGTCTCACCCGCTCCCCTGGGGAGAGGCTCTGTTAAGAAGGAAGCCAGGACGTTTGGACCTCCCTGCATCTCCGTGACCAGGCACCAGCCACAGCAGTTTCTTCACTGTCAGGCGACTCATTTAAAAGCAGACTTTAGCAGCAAAATGCCATTAGGGGGTAGAAGTCTCCCAGAGGAGGATGGATGGGAGGAAGGGGAGAGGGTAGTGGAGGAGTCACCACAAAGGGTTTGAGGAGGAAATGAAAACTTAGGAGGTGATGTCAGAGAGGAGAGGCCGTACTAGGCCCAGGGTAGCTGTTAACAGAGCAGAATGATCTCTGCGTGCGGTAGCATCCTGGCTTTCCTGGGGCGACCGAGTAAAACCACTCCGTTGGTATGAGAGGACGTTGCCGTCCAAGAGGAATCGAGTTTACTGGATTTAGCATCCGTTACAAGGAGGGAAAGCCTGCTGGTGCCCAGAAAGCTCTTCTGTGTGGACCAGCCCCCATCCCTTCATTCTCAAAAATGAGCCCTTGGATTTGGTTCTGCCTGATAAGTCAAAAATGTGGGGCTTAGATGTTCCTTTAATCACAACAACTTGAGGAACTTAAAGCAAATGGAAAATGCTTTCTGGATGTTACAAAGCCCAGACCTTCTGAAAATAGTTCAAATGCATTTCGAACGTCCCCAGGCAGCTGTTTGCGCTCACACTGGCACGTTGCACACAGCTCTGTCCACAGAGAAACTGTCACTCTCCCTTCGGGCCTTCCTCATGGCCTCCATGTCAGTAATTAGGAAGCAGGACGTTCCTGAGGGAGAGACGTGGTGTTTCTGAAAGGAGAGTCATGGGGCAGCTGTTGGAGAGTAAGGCTGCTTTTTTGGAGATGTTTGTTTCAGGAAGTGCTGTAGCATCTTTCCAGTCTCAAGGAAGAAAAAGAAAAATGTTGTGACTTTGACCTTGGCGCTCCGTTCATTTGGCTTTTGCTATCTAACCCACACCACACTGACAAATACCACATCTGTCTTGACAAGCTAGTTCACAAATAACTGCTCATTCATAACTTCAGGCTGTTGTAAGAATCCTTATTTGTTACTTCAGCTTGTGAACGAGAATGCACAGTTTGGTTTTGAGAAAGACATTGAAACGATCAGAAGTCCACTGGTCTTTGCAGATCTCAGGGGAAGCACTCTCTAAAAGAGAAGACCATATTTTTTAATGTGTTTTAAGAGCGCTAAAATATATTATTGCCCATAAATGGGAATTTTCTGGGAAATTTAATTTTTAAGTTTTGGAGTCATTTCTGTATTGGGAATTGAACACTTCTTAGACCAAATTCATCAGGGATTATTCTCTCTAGAGAATACACAGTCACTTTGTCATTCCTTCCACTGGGGGGGTTCATTCTTATAGGGTCATTTATTTCCCTATCCATTGACCTAATCTCATTTTCACTCAGCTTTGACAACTTAATGACCATGCCATTGAAGCTGTTTCTTCTTGTTTTATAATAAACTCATATAACTCAGTTGCTGGCTGAGAAAGGCCAGAATGGGGGCTGGCGGCGGGGGGCGGGAAAGGTAGATGACTTATTCTGATTCGACTTTAGAAGGAGAAAAAAAAAAGGAAAATCACAGACTGAGGACATTTCTTTGTAGAAGATGGATGATTTGGTAAAGGAACTGCCCACTTGGAGGTCTGTCAGGGTTTTCGGTTGGGGAGGTGTTTCTACATCCAAGTTCACACCTTAGCATCTGGGGCTCTGGAAGTTAAGGAGAGAGAAACAGAGGTGGGAGCTCTTACCCGGAAGTAGCTGGGCAGAACCAAAGGAGAATTATGGCTGTCACGTCAGGTTCTAAGGCAGCAGTTCTCACCCTGAGATATGTCTATTATATAGTCATTTCGATCTGAATAGTAACTTAGTCATTCACTCGTACCTCCCCGCAGTGTCAAGCCTTAGGTTGTTAAGTGTGTTAGTAGATTTCACTGGTCACGTCTGTGAACCAACCCACTCCTGAGCGAACGCTGTTTCACCTACTCAAATATTGCTTTTCTCCTCCATGGAATTAGGTGGCAGGTGCTGGTTTGTCTTGTAGAGAGAAATATTTCAGAAGAATTCCACTGTCAGAAAACATCACCATCAATAATGAAACTATGTGTATAAGGTCATGTCTAATTTCATTCATTCTTTGGCAATTGTATCAGGACTCTAGAAAGAGGGTCTTGAGCCAAGCTGACCCCGAGTCATTAGACACTGGGGATCAACGGTTTGCCCTTTCTCAGTAACATTTGCTGGGAATTCTCTAAGTGGAGTAGAAACTCACTATCATCCAGAGCTGGGAGGAAATGACGGTACCCACTTCCGGAGTTGCTGTTATCAGCGAGATGGTGTTTGCGTGGAGGGTGTTTGGGTGGAGGGCTGGGGAGGGGTTGAGGGGCAGGACTAATTTGATGGGGAGTTCACTGCAGCATTTTTAATGACATTTAATTCTGCTTAAGCTATCATTGCGTTAAGAATGGCTTTCTGGGCTTCCCTGGTGGCGCAGTGGTTGAGAGTCCGCCTGCCGACGCAGGGGACACGCGTTCGTGCCCCGGTCCGGGAAGATCCCACATGGCGCGGAGCGGCTGGGCCCGTGAGCCATGGCCGCTGAGCCTGCGCGTCCGGAGCCTGTGCTCCGCAACGGGAGAGGCCACAACAGTGAGAGGCCCGCGTACCGCAAAAAAAAAAAAAAAAAAAAAAAAAGAATGGCTTTCTCTCTGACTGAGAGGCGCTTTCACACTACATTCACACTACATAAAACCGTTACTCAGAGCAGGCAACTCTTAGGAGAGAACGGTTTCTCTGTGATCCACCTGGTTGGGTTGTTTTGAGGTCAGACGAGCTTTTTGTAAAAGGCCTTTCTAACCTCTAAGTCACAAAGGCCTATACCAGTGCTTCTTGAATTTTACCAAGCACAAGGATCACCTGGAGTGCTATGTGCGGATTCCCAAACCTTTGCCTGCTCCCCTCCATCCAGATTATTATTCAGTAGTTTTTGTTTGTTTGTTTTGTTTTTCTTGGCCGCGCTGCGCTGCGGGATCTTAGTTGCCCGACCAGGGATTGAACCCGGGCCCTCGGCGGTGAGAGCACGGAGTCCTAACCACTGCACCGCCAGGGAATTCCCAAGATTATTATCCTGTAGTTTTAAGGTGAGCTCCAGATAACTGCCTCTTGAAAGGAAGGCCAGGTGATTCCCAAGCAGGTAGTTCAGAAACTCACTCTGGAAACACTGTGTATTTGGGTTTTGTTGCTTTATTTCTTAGCTGTGTCGTCACAGGCAAAAATGAGTCCCAACACTTTTATAGTTAGCTTCATTGTTTCTTAGTTATTTTGTAAATGACCCATGCAAAAGTTTAATTCCAGGACTTTTTTTCTCTTATGACTTATGTGAGCCATACGAGTACCCCATTATTCATGACTGAGGGCCCAGGTAATTCTAAAAATTTTTATTTCTCTAGGACTACTCACGTCTCAGATTTTTCATAGGGTTTCATCTTTTAAAAAGCATTTCACATGGATGCCAAACCTTACTGATCTGCAAAAGTTTAGGCATACCGCAGTGCCACTTCAAACACATAGATGTTGAAAGTTGATTTTTACGAAAACTAGCAGTTACTTTCTTTGGCCTAAATCATCCCTATTTGCATCATTTATCGCTCCATCCAGTTCATGGGCTTAACTTCAGAGGCACTGTATCAGCACCAGAGCAGCCTGTCCTTTGGCCCTGCTTAAAAACAAACCAACCAACAAAACAAACAAACAGAAAAAGGAAGGGGAGGAAAGAAAGCATTTTAATCCTGTAGCTTGATGGCGGAGAGAGAGTAAACCAAAGGTGCATACCTGAGGACTGCAAGTTGGAAAGGACAAATCATGGCAGTTAGCTTGCCTCGTTTCCCCACAGACTTCGTTTGACCCCGGTGACCTGGGGCGATTTCAGGGATCCGGATTCCGGTAATAGAAGCATCCCTGTTTGGCACCACAACACCCACTGGCCTGAAGAAGGTGCTGTTTCCCAGGAAAAGGAGTGAAATCCCCCCAAGAAACGCACAGGGCCCTAGTCTGAAGAGAAAGCATTGCTGAGCAAGCGATGCCTTGCGTACCCTGCCCGTCTCTGGTTCCGTTCCTTGAGATTTTTATTGAAGATAACTTTCAGCATCTCTTTTTAGAGGTCAGATCTGAATGAGAAGACGTTGTGTGCCTTGCTGATCTTGTGACAAACAGTTTATACCCAGTCTGTAGCTTCCTGTCTTTGCTGACGGGTGATGTGAGGGAATTTTCTCTCTGTGAGGCTGTGGAGAGGGCTCTAAAAATAAACAACATGGTTACTTATTGGTGAGAACATGTGTAAGCAGATGTCAGCTGGTAACAGCATATGGTGGCAACATGATAGCAGCGTGTTACCAAGACCTGGGTGTTGGGCCTTCGTCTTCCAGGCCATTCAGGCCATGCAGATGCCACATCTCAATTAAAGAGGGTTTTGACTGGAAGGTGGAATCCACCCAAGTGTGAATATAGGCCCCTGGGATCTTGTTAGTGGGCTGAAGGTTGGAGATGGTAAGTTACAGGCCATGGAAAAAGTCTTCCTTATCTGTTTGAAAATTGAGAGATAAAAGTACAAATCTGGCAAAAAAAAAAAAAAAAAGGGGGTGGGGTGGGGTGCATATGGGGTGGGAGGGAATCCACAAAGCCTTTGTCTTTTGTCCAAAGAAGTTTTCAAGTCAGGTATAAATAGTGGCCATGCTACCTCTAGAAGACATGCCCTAGGTGAATGGAAGGTGCTTGGATTTTAACTTGGTGTAAGGAGCTGGGAAAGAGGTATATTCATGCAGACCTAGAAGGCCGTCAGGGGTTAATCTATCAAATAAGTTAGATAACTAATATTATTACATCCCTTGAGCACCTTTTATTTCTCAGTTTCTTTTAAACATCTCGTTTCAGTCTTTCAAAAACCCTCAGGGGTAGCATGATGTCAGTTTCATTTTATAGCAGCAGAGGCTTGGGTGCCTCAAGGCACTTGTCCAGAGATTCCCAGGAAACTAATGACAGGGCAGGGTGTCCACCTACCTCTTCTCATGCAAACATCTGATATTTATTATTGACTCTATCACAGATAGGATAGCCTCTGAACACTCAGCAATGTTTTTAGCTGGAGGTATTTTTGGGTGTATTTTCATTTATAAGAATATGATGGGCAATATACAAGATCTAGTTGCTACCTTTACTTTTAAAACAGCAAAGTTCAGAATTTCAGGATGTCAAAACTATCACGGAAGATATTTTAATGCATTCCAAGGAGCCCTAGATTTTTAAACTGCAGCTACGCAGCCCCAAAGCAATATACACTCGGATTTTTGTTCACTGGAGAAGGAGTTTTCATGTGCGGGTTAGAAATGATGACAGGTGGTTTTAAGAAAACTGAAATCGAGGCCAACCAAATGAAAATCAGAGTTTTACTCTTAATAGGGAGTCTGTCTTTTGTCAAAGAGGTCAAGGCCTTTCTTAGTCATCTTTAATGTAAGTCAAGGTATTTATTTTACCATTTCCGTATATAAATTGTACATTGCTATTTTAGCACTAGAATGTGTTAAAGGGAACGCTGAATTCAGGAACCTGACTGCTGGTTAAGGGATGCCAAAAGATCTGGGGCGAGAATCCACAATCCCCCAAAGCTCCCTCCGGCCTAGTCCCCTGGCCCTGAGTAGGGGGGACCTTCTATTTCTGGGGGAATGATAAGTACATTCATTGAGTCCCTCTTCTGCATTGAATCTTTGTATAGCTCTGTACAAGGCTTCTCCTCAGTCAAATAGCTAATGACTGTGCTTTTTAAAACTCCTAGCTGTCTGCCCAGTTGTTACAACACCCTCTGGCTCAGTGGGCAGCTTGTGCTACAGACAGCCCCAGGTGCTCTGTGGGTACCTTGGTGAGTACACTCGTCTGCTTTCTATACCTCGTTTGACGTAGTGATAGCCGGCCCATCTTTAGTGTGTGTTGTCTCCTGGGGGGAACGTGTCAGAAGCAAAATAAAATTCTGAAGTGCAGCCTTGTAGCTGGACAGTCACACAGGTGCCCCCAATTTTGTAGTCAGCGTTTCTATGAGAAAGACTCATGAATGCTTTGAAGTGATATGATGACATGATTGCCGTCTGGGGAAGAATGGATCGTGGGTCTGTGAGATGTGTGTGATCCAGGGGTGAACGAGGGATTTGACAGATTGATCTCTTGACCCCCTGGGAGGATACTCTCTGGAGGGTTGAATGGTATGGCCAGAATGTCAAGGGTCCTTTTTGGGTATCTTATTTGAATCTATGTTCTTGTTTCTGGCACATAGCAATGGCTCAATTAATGTGTCCGGTACTGAACTGAAAGGGAGGAAGGAGATTTTCTCTCCTTTGAAGTTCTAGAGGGAGGCCTGTGGGAAACATGTGCTGATCATTGTGACCTTGATGTTGCCATTAATGGGTTGCATGAGAGAATGTGGTGGTCATGGTCAAGGCTTCAGTTGACTGAACCTGGGAGCTTGCCACTTCGCCCTGACCCTCAGAACAAGTGCAGACTCCTCCGAGTTAGGGCCACGTGTTAGGTTGGGGGCCACCGAAGCCGGAGGTCTCACCCCTTTCTGATTTGGAATATTAATACATTTAGCCGGCTTTGATTGAGTGCCATCTTTTATTGTATGCTGGGCCATGAGACCACAGCACAGAACAGGTCTTAGATGGTCCTGACACTCAAGAACTCTGGCCCAGGTGGTACCCTGATCCATTCAGAAAGGGAGGAAATGGACTTGCCACCCTGGCGTTGGTTCCCACTGCACTTTTGAGGCCCTGAGGAAGCGTGAGTTATATTGATTCTAAATGCAGGTGGAGGTCCCAAATAAGGACAAGAGAAATGTTTTTATTACCCCAGTAGATGTCTGACTCACTGGGTTATCCTACCGTGAACTTTACCATGCCTAACCTTGCTTCTTAGGAATCAAGAAATGAAATAGTTTATTTACAGTGGCCTAAGCTGGGCTTTCCTAAAAAAAAAAAAGAAAGAAAAACAAATCTGATTCTATTGAGAATATACATTTATTTTAGTACAGAAGGCCTCAGAGTAGCTAGAAGCTGCCATGTGAATAGGAAGAGTGAATGACTTGATCCATGCTTTTAAAGTTCCCCTTTTTTGAGGCAGATTATGTTTGGTTTTCCATCTCTAAATGTGTATTTTATTTCACTGTCTAAACCAAGGAGTTAATTGTCTGATTTTGTTTTCTTTTTCTGGTCTCACCAGCTTTTTGGAAAAGACAAGGGAAAGGGATGAGAGAAGGAAAACATTTGTTGACTACCCTCTAAGTCCCTGGTATTTAAGGCACGTCATCCTGGGTGGGGAGGGCGAGTGCGACCTCCCCATTTTTCCCCACCGGAAACTGTGTCTTGGAGAGGTGAATACCTTGTCCTTGGTCATCACCTAGCAAAAGGGGCAGAGCCCAAATCTGAATTCAGGTCTGGCCCTGGTGCCCTCCACCACATGGACCCCAAACTTCTTTTATTTTTTATTTTTTTGCCCTTCTTTTTGCTTTCCCTTTGGAATCCCATCCCATTCATTTTATAATTCTCTTACCTACCACTTTGGATTCATTTCCTTTTCATGTTTTCTTCCCATAGGAAACAAGTGGAGAGGCCTCCCCTAGTTCTTGGCCTCAGACACGCCTTCTCCCTCGGGGTTATTTTCGGTCATTTAATCGCCCCACAAGCTTCCCTATTTCTTTGGTGAAAAAACACTAGAAACCTACCCTGCCCCTCCTGAGTCTGGGAAAATCAGGAGTGTCTCGGAGGGTGTGGCCAGGATGGGGGAGAGAGACGCACAGATTCCCTAAGGTGGGAGCCTCTCCCTCCCCACCCAGCTTCCCTCCTGGGAGGAAACCCTGCGGACCCTTCCAGACCTTCCATTCAAGACTGCTGAGCAGTGGGGCTCTGCATTTTTTTTTTTTTTTTTTTTTTTTTTTGTCTCTGTTCTTAGAAATAGTAATTGAGTAAAAATGTAAGTGAGCGGATGCCAAGGGGCAGGCGTCCAGGGTCAGGGTGAATTTCTCCGTGCTGACTGTGATTCTGAACACTCGTTAAGTGGAGCCTGGCTCGTGCCAAGCGGCTCGAGGGCCATCCCTGTCACCTTGTGTGAACCACCTCTCCATTCCAAGGAGAGGTTGGGAGTGGCCGCAGGGAGGGCAGGGGGCCGGCGGCGCCTCTGGCTTTCCTCCCTCGGTCTCTGACCTGGGTGTAGTTATCACTATGTGTCCTGACACCCATGCTTGGACTGGCAGCGCTGATGCTTCATCAACTTTACATCAAATCGCCTGGAGGAAGAAAGAGTCCTTGCCCCTCACAGCCCATGTGGCTGCTGCGTAATTTTTCTCCCTTTAAGTTCACTCTCCCCAGAAATGTAGGTGAGGATGAGGTGAGCCTGCCTGAAGGTTTTTCTCCTGAGATAGAAGAACCCAGAAGCTAAGCGGCCGAGACAGTCTCTCTATGAAGAAATGGGTTAGAAGTCACGAAGGGAAATGCAGCTTCGTTCTTCAAGGATGTACTGAGCGCGATGCTTTTTGTTAGCTTGGTTCAGATTTAAAGATGGGCTTCTCAAAGTGTGGCCTGCGTTTGTATGTCCTGAGGGGTCATCGAAAGGAGATTCCCTGACCTATCTCAGGCCTGCGGAGTCAGAATCGCTGGCGTGGGTGGGGCTGAGGAGTCTGTACCTTTAAGAGGCAGCACAGGTGAGTCAGGCCTCACTAAGGGGAGGATGCTCTCATTCTGCTGGTCTGTTTACTCGAAGTCCTTCAGCTTGAAGGATGCAGATCCAGTGGGGCCTCTGTTTGATCAGCTGGTCCTGCAAGTGTGAGACCCTGAATCCACAGCGTGGCTGAGTTTTCACCCTGTGCTCTCCATGTCCCCCGATGCATATAGATAGCAAGGTAGATCTGTGGTTAATTACACTTCTCACACACAACCCCTGCTCACCATTCACCACAGAGGAGGCCCTGCACGTGCAAACAAGTGATGACACGGCGGGTGGATGCCTAGTGGGGATGTTATGTACGGGAGTGAATGCCTCCGTTCAAGTGTGGATTGGGAAGGGGAGTTTCGAAACTAATGTATAATGTGTAAGTGATGCCTAATTTATAATGTCTTAGTCAATGTATAATGTTTAATTCACTGAGGTAGTGTTTGGTCAAAGCACTGCTGACCTCTTCGTGGCCTGAATCCTGCTCTGAGACATTCCGTGGGGTAAGGATCCCGTCAACAATGGAATGTAAACTCTACTCTCTCAGCCAAACTCAGCCACAAGTAACTGCAGTTTTCTCTTTCCAAATAGTGTTTTTCTTTTTTTTCAACCAGAGGTATTCGAGCAGGTGAAAATCTGACCCAGATATTAAAAAGAAAAAGTTAATGATAAATTACTTGGTATTTTCTTTGTGCAACCCTAGACCTCCTGTTATTTTGATGTTGTTTTGGAAACATCAAGTATTTTGATTCCAGCCATACAATGTGGATATTACGTAGTGTTTTTGACCATCAAACTAAAGAAGAAGCCAGTTCTTCTACATGGTCTGTATCACTAAACCAAAAAAAAATTGTTATTTATTTTTTTTATAAACATGCCCAGAAAGTGTCCTTGTGCCCCAAGTGATTTCTCTGTTATTTCTACCAGTTTGAGAACTAGGTTGTTTGCTGTGTGGTGAAGGGTAAACGTAACAGTCAACTAGCACCAGAGGAAGAGGCGCTAACTACAGTGGTTACTTTATAGCCACCCTAGGATTATACTGGTCAGGCTTAATAACCACTAGAAAACATGAAGTTTAAAATATTAATATTATAAGAACTCTTATCACTCTGCAGATTTAAACAATGGGAAAAAAAGCATTTTTCTATTGAAGTAGGAAAAGAATGACGGGTCATATTCATTCTACTTCCCGGCAAGCCTTCCATTAAAAGGCCTCTACGTGCACGGCAAATATAGATCGAGTTGTAAGATAAACGTCAAATGCATGCAGAGATCTTGGGAAGACAGAGGTAAAGACGAGACATTCTTACGATACTGTCTCTCACTCCACAGTGTTCATTGTCTGCTGTGTAATAGACATCCATCTAGGCACTAGTGATGCCATCAGTGAATAAAACAGCAGAAAACTTTGCCCTGGGAGAGCTTAACATTTTGGAGAAAGAAGATAGACGATTAGTTCAAAAGACGAGATAAGAATGGTAGAATTTGATCAATGAGATAGGGGAGAAAAGCAGCGTTGGGGGAATGGGGAGGTGAGTTGCGATTTAAAGTAGGCTGGGCGTGGAAGCGCTCATTAAGAGGGTGACATGGAAGCAGAGACTTGAAGGAGGGCGTAGGACAGCCTGAGACAATGTGGAGAAGAGCGTTTCTGGCAGAGGGAGCAGTGGGTACCGTTCCTTCCACACTCAAGGATGATCCAAAGTAACCTAGAAGCTGAGATGAGAGAGTTAATGATGCGTCAGGTAGGGCCTTGGAGGCCACTGTCAAGTCTGTGGCTTTTCCTCTGCATAAAATAGGGAGAAGGGTGGTTCTAGCCAAGGGGTTCCTGTGGCTAAATTGAGGAGAGTGCACCGGTAACCAAGGAGGAGCACGAAGCCCAGTGAGTTGGACTTGCACTGTGAAGTTGCACTTCACAGCTGCATTTCTAGGTGAAACTGCACCAAGAACTACAACCAGACCTCCCTTGTGCTGAGTTCCTTCTTTAGCAGACAATTTGATAGGCAGGCTACAAGCGGGTTCCGTATGTAGAATATGGTTTTTTTGTTGTTGTTGTTGTTTTGTTTTTTGTTGTTTTGTTTTTTATTGTTTTATATGAATACTCCCGAGTTATTGGCAGCCCACCCCCTTCCTTTCGGGAAAGAAGCTATCTTTGCACCCTTCTGTGTATGAAAATAACCTCTTGGGTCTCCCGTCGTGTGCTAACAAGTATAGAATGGCAGCTGTTGGAGGCTGTACTTGCTGTACTGCCTAGTCACGGCCACCCTTGATTCAGTGACCAGCGACACAAGGCACTAAACTCATAGGTGACCACGGTTGGCCTCGGAGAATGACAAACTATCTCTCCCTGTGCGAAGTGAAAAGTTGGGCTTGGAAGGGTCTTTGGACCTGTCCAGCTGTGCCTCATGCCTTTGCCTAAACTTTGAAGTGGGGTCATAAGCCAGGGAATTTGTAAGACTATGTCTCTTATCAGTCAAAAAGCATTTCTCTTGGATGAGACTTTGAACTCTAATGTTTAAGTCTTGAACAGCAAGACTTTACACTGGGATGGCGACTTGACTCCTTCATCCATCTGTATGAGACATGTCTACCGAGTCTATAGTGCGTGCAGGTGCTGGGTGAAGTTGCCATTGGATGGAGGCATAGAGCACAGTCCCCGACTTCAGGAGAGCTACAACTTGCTGAGGAGCTCAGGCAGACCAAACCAACCAAAGCAAACCGAGAAGCTAACACCATGTGGTTGATTATTAGTAAGGGTCTGAGAGGTCGGAAGAATTGCTGAATTGCTTGTCAAGGAAGCCTTCTTGGGGAAGGTGGCATTTGCTGCTTGAAAAGATGGCCTTTGGGGTGATCGTTTGGCCGTCATCCAGTAGCCCTAGGAAGCTGCTTCAGTTTTCTGGAAGGAGAAGATTTGCCCTTTCATGTCGTTTCCTTCCTCTGTGAGCTCGCATGACTACCGTCTTGATGAATCATGAGACAGCACAAGCACTTAGTGTAGTCTTTGAGAAATTGGATGTATTCCTACAGGAGACCCGCTGTGAAATACTGAGGCTGGAGAACAGGGCAAGATCATTATATCAAGTATTTGTTCTTCAAAATTGTTACATTCAGGAGACATAACGGACCCATGGTGTATAAAATCCATTACACCACGATGTGCTGTTGTGTAATGGGACTCTGGAATATAACATTATTTTATAAGCTGAAAGTCACTAGAGTTTTTCTTCTTCATCTTGAAGGCATATCACAACGATGGGTCCCTCACTCATGTAATGTGGATTTGTGGGTTGGCTGTAGTTGTGCTCCATGACATCTTCATTGCAGGACACAGGTTGAGGGAGCCGCATGTAACCCGGGCATGCTGACCTCCTGGCTGGACCTCAGGAGATTTGACAGTTATCCCCACCCCATTCCATTGGCCAAGCCGGATTTCAGTAGGAGAGGAAGAGGCACAAGAAAGGGTCCATGTGGCTGTGGGCCCAGGGGAGAGGGACAGACCACATTTTGACCAAAATGGTACAGTCTACCACAGTGTAGGTGCAGGAGTTGGGGAAAGACAAAGATTTCACCCATGTTAAAAACCGTCTGTGTTGGGCTTCCCTGGTGGCGCAGTGGTTGAGAGTCCGCCTGCCGATGCAGGGGACACGGGTTCGTGCCCCGGTCCGGGAGGATCCCACATGCCGCGGAGCGGCTGGGCCCGTGAGCCATGGCCGCTGAGCCTGCGCGTCCGGAGCCTGTGCTCCGCAACGGGAGAGGCCACAGCAGTGAGAGGCCCGCGTACCGCAAAAAAAAAAAAAAAAAAAACACCTGTGTTGTGGGTATGGCTTGGCTAGAGCCACACTATCGCTTTATCTGTTGAATTATGAGGAGCTTTATAATGGATATTTACTGAATAATTAGTAGGTTGGCCTTATAAGACAGACATCAGTGTCCTTGTCCTCCATTTTTATGTATCACTTGTTCCTCCAACCGAGACAAGTTTATTTGGTGTCAGAGGCACAGTTGGTAGTACTAGGTTTAGGAAGCAAGTCCTGATGTGTTATGTGAAATTTATGTATGTCAGGGAAGCTCAGACTTACCTCCAAAGCATGTACTCAGATCCCTTAGCCTTAGGGTCTCAGGTTGCCACTGTGGTCCTCACATGCCCAGCAATATCTGGTAAATGTGCTTCACAGTAAGGATCCAGGCTAAGCTTCCATGAGACTATAAGTTTGAAGATGCTTAACTGTTTGCTAGAGGGACCATGACTTTCCTGTTTCTTCTCTCTCTCCTGTGAGTTCCATGCCAATTGATTTAAACATCGTGTACCATGTGGTTCCCTAGAATTCTGTCTAACCTGAACCTTAGTCTCCTGCCAGTGACCTATCGGGTTGCTGCCTTAGATTCAGGCTCCTTCTTGCTGTGTCCAGTGAGAAAACCGGAGAATGACCCTGCCTGGCTTGAGGCATCTTCTGTACCACTCTCAAGCCAGGGGCAGCCATCCATCCCCTCCGAGCGCCCCTGAGCATGCTGGGTAACTCTGTGCTTTCAAGTTCATTGCCATCTCCGCAGCCTATTCTTAGTAGCAGCAGATGCTGAGCTTTTCCATCCTGCTCTTGGGGTCAGCGGTGGGAAAGAGCAGAAAAAAATGAAAGCATTGTCTTGCCCCTGGCTGGACATCTGTATTTCTGAATCGCCCTGTTGTGTGGGTGATGCAACCACTGGAGCTGTTTTGCTGAATGTGAACTTTGTCCACCGACTGGACTTTAAAATTGGTTTTGGATCCTTGTGAAATCCAAACGGTCAGACCACATTTTTCTAATCTTCGGTTGGATTGTATCTTTGCTCTGAAGCGGAGCTGATTCCTATGTGTTCGCCTTCACGGCAGGGGCTGCTTCTCTGTTTTCCTGGTCTGCGTTGCTTGTTTTCTCAAGGCTGCTACTTACCTCGTCCATTGTGTGTAGGCAGGAGAGCGGGAGGGCAGCTCCCTGCGGGAACTGCGGCCACTGTGGCTTCAGGGATGGTTTACTCAAGTGTTATTGTTAGGGAGAGAGTAGACTGGCTTTCAGAAACTAAACAGGGGAAGCACCAAGACCAGCTCACCCACAGGTATGCTGGGACCATGGCAAAGACTTGAACTTGGGCTTCAGATATCAAAGCACTCAGATCCTTTATTGGAAGCGTTGACCTTCAGGGCTGTGGTCTCTACTTGGGTGTTCTACTGCTGGGATTCTCAACCTCACTGTGCGTGAGAATCACCTGGGAGATATTTAACATACATTCAGGCTGAGGTCCGCCTCCAGAAATTCTGAGTCAGTCGGTCTGGGGTGGGGTCTGGCATCTTTAGTTTTAAAAAGCTTCCCAGGGCATTCTAATGTGCAGCCAGGTTTGAGAACCTCTGTTTTGGGGGTTTACATAACTTTTACTACTATGATTTTCTGTCTAGGTATCCATGTTCTAATATGAGTGAACTTCTGCATGAAGAAAAGGCGTATACCTGCTTGGGGGTATTGATAGATAAAAAGGGTGGATTCTGGCTTTAGTAATAATAAGATGAATAATAATGTTACCGATAGCCATTAGTTACTGAATACTTAGTTCGGCAATGCACTAATCTTTCTCTATTAGCCCTATAGGATAAACAGTTATTCTCAGTTTTACAGATAAGGAAACCGAGACTTACAGACATCATGTAATTTCCCCACAGTCACACAGCTAATAAGTGGCAGAGCCAGAACTTGAACTTGGTCTGTCTGGTTCCAAAGCTCCAACTAATCGCTCCCCTAAGACGATAAACTTAAGTATACACAAGAATATTTGGGGTGAGGGGATGAGGTGTCAGAAAAGGAGAATTCACTGAGTGAGAATAATATGTATCTGTATTTTAAAGAGATCATTCTTTTCTGAAAAAGGAAAAATGATATGTTTGGATGCTTTCTTTTTTTCTTTTAAATCCAGTATTTCTCTCCTGAAAACCTATGGAAATTCAAAGCAGGCAGCAGAACCCACGGGCTTGAACACAGGTGTTGGAATTACTCAGTGGCTTCTGAGTTTAGCTCATCTTTATTCTCTGGGTTCCCTGTTTGAAGAACGAAGTGGTTGCTACTTATATGAACGTGTATGAACGTGTATGAACGTGTATGGTGCATCCTTATGTGATTCTCTTGTCCACACTGGATAATCACTGGACCGTGCAGTGTAAAATCCTGGTGTGTTTCTTTTTTTTTTTCTCCCTAGCTAGGAACAACTGTTTTTTGGCTGTTTTTTTCTTTTGGCTAGTAAATCTGAGTTCTTCCTCAGACTACTGCATTAATCCTTTAATGCCTATTAAAAGATCAGAATGGTTCCAGGCCAAGGCCCTAGAAATTCCATCTCCAGTTCCAGACCTTCGTATGTGTCCTCATACATATGAAGGAATGTTGCAGATCAAGGCAGCCAATAAATATTTGTTAAATGTGGGAGTGAGTGAATTTTGCAAATATGGACCATAAGAGAAATAGCACCTTGCATATCGCTAAGGACTCATTGGGAAATGAGCAAAATGTCTTAGTCCACTGGTCTGCTCCCATTTTCTCCACGGGGCCACTTGGTCTGTTAGCCAACTCCTAATTCCCACCTGGGGAAAGTTTTTGTACTCTAAGCAAAGCAATATTAATAGGATTAAAAGCATCTTATTATCACCAACCTCTGTTTATATCTCTGAGCCTGGATGAAGGGATACTGACTTCTTCTTTACTGTCAGTAGCATTTTTCATGTTATAAGTTAGGAAAAATTCAGAGTCCCCGGGGGCACAGAAAGAACATGAGTGAAGCTACTCGCCAGCCCGTATGAAAGCCAAGCCTATATCTGATGCATTCTTGTTGTGGATGGTCCCACAGGGACGCCTGGATCAATACGTGCTCCCTCTGTGAGTTCGAACTGCTGTCCCTGGAGTTATAGTGGGACAGTTGGGCCTGTGCTCTTGGGTCCTCAGCCAGACAGCGCAAGTATTTTTAGGGTTCTTCTTGTTTCGATCCAATTTCTGCTTGAACCTTTAACACATGCAGGCTGCACTGAAACAACTTTTAAACTACTCTCTGGGTAGTGTAGGAGGGCTTGGATTCGTACTACAGCCCTTAAGCATTTTTTTTTTTGCTAAATATCCAACAGGCTGAACAGAGGAAATTTAAGTCTAACCCTGGGGGGGACCCCGGTTTAGTCATCTGTCTAGACAGACGAGTTCATATAATGGGCCTCTCTGTTTCTTTTGCTTTGTTAGAACAGACGGTGGCCCCTTCCTTTCAACTTTGTGAGGATGTGGACCTCTGGTTTTTTGATCCCAGCCTACCACTGATAAGCCAAGAAAGTGACTCACACATGAGCCAAAGATGACTCTTGAGGGTGACACTTAGTCTGTGATATAGGAGACTAAGTGCATAAAGGAGAATCCTGGGTAAAATCCTGACTGTGAAATATTGGGCAAGTCAGTTACCCTCTCTGAACCTCATTTTCCTCTTCTCTAAAATGAGAATTGAGTTTTAAAAATAATGCTTCTTAATGGTACTTTAAAAAAAAAAAGAAATTAACACATAAAAATGCTGTGCCTGTGGTAGGGAATGAATATATTTTTTATTCGTTCATTCATTCATTCGCTTATTTCAAGGTGATCAGTGAAGACTTTTTCTTGCTTTTGTATTCTGAGAACTATAGGAAAACCAGAAATTCCAACCCATGTTTTTAATATCAAGTTATACATTGAGAAAAGCAAGTGATATATAGATATATATATATATATTTTTTTTTTTTTTTTTTTTTTCGGTACGCGGGCCTCTCACTGCTGTGGCCTCTCCCGTTGCGGAGCACAGGCTCCGGACACGCAGGCTCAGCGGCCATGGCTCACGGGCCCAGCCTCTCCGCGGCATGTGGGATCTTCCCGGACCGGGGCACGAACCCGTGTCCCCTGCATCGGCAGGCGGACTCTCAACCACTGCGCCACCAGGGAAGCCCAAGTGATATATTTTTTTAAAGCCTAAGAAAAAATTAAAAGTGGTACCAATTTCTGTCAGAGGAAAATAATACTGAAGATATCATTTAAACATTGGTAAAAGTAAGTAAGGCAGAATGATATTCTTTGTCTTATCAGGAGGGCTCAAAACTTTCAGAACCTGCCTAAAAGAACTCTGTGTGTTAGTAACTATTTCTACAACTAAGTGGTACATCTCTCTCCCTTGTTATTTCACTTTAATCCCTTCCTGAATTGTCCCTGAAAACAAGGATGTGGAAAATACTGTTTTATTCAATTTAATTCAATAAATATTCACTGAGCATGTACTGCCTCAAGGGCTTGCTGCCTGAATCACACGAGTGGATAAAAATGAGGAGAGTAGGGGTAGATCCCCCCAGAAGAGGCAGCACACACAGCGCAGAGAAAGGCACTGGGCTCACATAACATAGGTGTAAGTGGAGGCGTCCTATCTCTAGTTATGTAACATTGGATAGAGCACACGCCCTCTGTGAGCCTCAGTTTTTTAGCTTCCACCAAAATGGGACAATCATGGTGGCTATGTGACAGATGGCATGCCCCTCAACACTTGTAGTGTTACTTTTGTCATTGTTCTTCCTCTTTTTATTGTTATTCTTACATCACCCCTGCCCTCAAGTAGCTTATAGCCTATTTGTGAAGACAACTTGATACACCCGCTGCCCTACACAAAGCAGAGCCATTCAAAAGTTGCTGAATGATATTTACAAGCCAAGGCCAATGGTAACACAAAGACAAGGTGACTGGGTAACGAAACCAACTTTTTAAAACATCGATCCATACGGTACATAGAATGATATGTGTACCTGAGCAGTGAATAGCCCGAGCCTCAGGATGAAAAGGGAAACAGGAAAGTCAGCATCTCCTGCAGCTGTTAAAGGACAGAAGCAAGTGACGTCTGTGTTGATAGCAAAGCTTTTCACATGTCAGAGTACAGTTCTTGACGTTTTCATACATTGAAATTCCATCAGAACCCAGTGCTTTACGTGGCTTCGGATATGGTATGTCTGAGTCATGTCTCTCTCAATACAACTGCAATCAATAAAAAAGCCCAGTAAAATGTGGTTAGCCACAAGGACCTCCCTCTCGACCCACCCCACCCCCAGTCAGCACAGATTCATTCAGTCTAATGCTCCCTCCCCGCCCCCCCCCCACAAACTCTGTACTGAGAGAGGCTTACGCTTCTTCAAGTACAAAGAACAGAAAGGCCCACTCTTGTGCCGGTTGCCCACCCCTCCTGTTGTCTGGCCTGCCCCACTCCTGACCCCTGGGAAGCCCCGTCCTGTCCCGTGCCTTGGGTGACTGTGGCCAGAGAGGAGCTCTGCCCAGGGTCATGGGTACACAGAATAGATGTCTCCAGAGGATGTGGCCTGAGGTTCCAGAAGGCCTTACTGAGTAAAAAAAATCTTGTCCTTTCTCTTACTGATACAGCTGGCTTCCTCCTGTATCCTCTGTAAAGTGAATCTTGAGGCCCACACTGGCCATCACCTCCTTCGTTTTAATTCCTTACGTATCTTGTAGTGTTTTTTCCTTCTTGCTCTTACGCACAAGTGACCTGAGGCAGCAGCAGGGGTTGTGAATGCACAGGGAGGCCAGAGGGGAGGGGAGGAAAGGAGGGTGGGAGCCAGACAGGTGTGCAAAGGACAGAGACAGCTGTCGCCTGCTTGCTGTTTGGACTTGGCCGTTACCTGCTGGAGCAGTGCATTCCCAGGCCAGCGAAGCAAGAAGGGTGTCTTCCAGCAGACTCGAGCTGTCATCCCGGAAGTCCTTGACCTTCCATCACCCACAGGGGAAATCGGGCCTCCCGATCACCTTTAATTGTCAAAGCAAACCAAGAGAATGTGCTCCGTTTTCTTTATTCTTAGGAAAATGGTGCCCCTTTCTTTGTTCCCACTCAAAGTCTGCTTTGGTATTTTTTCTCAAAGTTGCCATTTGGGAGGAGGTTTTATTTAAAAGTTCTGAGGTTAGATATTTGGAGAGTAAGATGAAGCCAGTTGAAAACGGTGTCCTTTTTGTGTTCTTAACCGAGGGAAGTTCAGTCCTGACCTCTGAATCAGTGAAGGCCAAAGTTTGTCACTGGCTGTGATATAATATAATTTTACCACTTTCCACTACTTGCTTCTAGTTAATAGAAAGGTGGACCTAAATATGTCTAACTACACTTATTTTACTTACTGGGGGAACCAGTTACCCTTTGCTAAGGATCTGTATCTAGCTTCTTTTATTCACACTTGGTGTTTGGTCCATAACAACAATGACAACAACGACAAGAATAATATTTAGAATAAAAATATTGATTACTTACACTGATGTGGTACTTCTTCTACCCCAGGTACCCTCCTAAGTACTTAGGGTTATTGACTCATTTGATCCTGGCAATAATGGATAGGCATTATTATTTTTTTCCATTTCACATAGGAGGAAACCAAGGCACAGAGATAGATTAAATCACTCCCAAGATCAATAGCTAGTAAGTGGAAGAGCCAAGGTGCCCCACCTCCCATAGTTGCCGCTGTCATCATGACTCACTCCCGTGGATTGAAGTTTGAGCTGATCACGTGACACAGAAGCAGCCACGTGGTGCAATGGTTGAGGGCGTAACTCCAGAATGAAAACTGCTTAGGCCTGTTTTTTTGGGGAAAGGCAGTGCATGCTGAAAGTAGAGTCCACCTGGCGTAAAATATAGAAACCATTTACATATGAGAAACCTATGCGGTACGTATACACGCAGTGCTCCTTCGGGTCTAAACTGAGGAGAGCAGTCCACACGCCAAGTTCTCTTCAGGTGACTTTCTTAAACCAACCCCTTTGATTAGCAAACAGTACAAATGTTTATAAAGTTGGAGGAATTTTAATATCTTTATTTGAATGGCGCAAAGCAACCCAATGTAGCTTGGCCCTGGGCTGCAGCCTATATGTATCTGGATGCCAAGAAGCAACTGTGCTCCGCCTGGGATGCCAAGCATTCCAGACCTGTTACCTTGTAAGTGTAATATTTACCAGATTTTCGCTTCATCTGGAGATGAAGCGCAGAGCTGCCCTGAGTTGGGGAGTCTGCGGCTGCTGGGAAGGGAGCTCCGTGTGCAGAGGCCTCCCTGAGTGACCAGGGAGCTGGGGAGATCAACAGAGGTCTGCCAGAAACAAGCCCTTTTGCTGGGAATCTAGGAAAAAATAACAGAAGCTACGACGTTGGGGTACCCGTCAAACTCACAGTGCTGAGTGCTTTTGCTTTCACAGTCCTAGTTTATCCTCACATCTCTAGGCGATAGATGCTGTCTTGTCCCCATTTTAGAGATGGGCAAAGTGCGGTTTAGAGAATTAACTGGAGTGCCACATAGCTAGCTCTGTTCCAAGGCCTATCTTTACTTTCACTTTAGTAAAGCTGGTTTAGAGCAAAGGGTGATGGTGGCCAAGTGGGGCTGAATCGTTCCCTGTAGCCTCTCTTGATTCTCATTTCCTCTGACCTTCCCAACCTCCTTGCCAGGAAGGTGTCCCGCACATTTTACAGATGAGGAAACTGAGGCCTAGGAAGGTTAAGAGATGTGCCCAGGGCCAGCTTTTACGTGGCAAAGCCAAAGCAGAATCTGGGTCTTTGAGTCCCAAACCTTAAATCTCCTCGTGTTACAGCGCCAAGATTACAAACAAAACCCCATCCTAAGCTCTCTGTGGTATTCCTAAATTTTGAGAAGGGCCTGGAGGCCGAGTTCTAGACAGTCTGTACTGAACCCTGTATGTCAATAAACAGAGCTAGTAAATGACATATCGTTATTGTGTGTGTGTGTGTGTGTGTGTGTGTGTGTGTGTGTGTGTCCATGCACACACAGTGGGGCAGTCGCAGGCTGGAGCAGGTGAGAATCATTTTCAAGTCGAAGAGGTCAGCGATTGCCAGATCAGCACGTGTAATGAACCATACTTTACTTTCATCATCACTTCATCCGATGAGTAAATGGTGACAAGATCCCCAAGGTCAGGAAAAGGATGGTGAAAACCGCCTCTAGTTCTTCCTGCCCTTCCCGGATGGGGGCTGCCACCGGGACCCTCGACACAGCCGTCATTTTGTTCGTTTTCTTTTTTTGGCGGAGCGGTCGTGTGAAAATGAAGCCAGAGCATTGGAAGCAGCCCCCTGGCCGCACCCGAAGTGCTCAGGGCTGCCTTCTGATGAGGCTGGAGATATAAACGTAAGAGGCAGCTCCCCCGGGGGCACCTTGCAAGAGCCCTTACTCGCTACTGCTCCCTTTGCTTTGGGAGATGATGCTTTGGTTGAATCTCACCCCAAAAGCAGTACTTTTAGCCGAAGGTGGAGAATTATAAAAGCAAAGGTGTGACATGAAGCTCTCTGGTGAGTGTTGTCAGTGGAAGAACAGTCACCCCAGCATAGAGAAAGTTGCTGCAAGATCCGCGTCCAGACTCGGGGCCGGGCCCCTGATTCACCGAGGCGCCGGCTCTCGCGAAACCAATGAAGGGACTAGTGTTAAGCCCTTGGTTTCACTTCTACATTGAAGTAGGTAGGCAGGTTTCTTTTCTCTGCGGAAGTTCAGAGTTTTTCTCTACTGGCTTCACAGTGCCACTGTGTCCTGTGTTGGACATTTGGTCACAGGAACTGAATCCAAAGGATGATTTTCCATCATTTCAATTTCTTTTCTTGGGTGGGGGGTATAAATACAACAGACCTTGGTTATGCTACTATTTTGTTGAGTGGGTTTTGTTCCATGAGTGGATTTGGTCTATACATTCCCTTTTCTGATACCGTTTTGGTATCACGGTTATACTGCCTGTGTAAGTGAGTTGGGGTATCTCCCCATTTCTTTCTCTGGGATAGTTTGCATAGATTGGAATATGTTTCCTAAAAGTCTAGTGAGATTCCTTTGTACAACTGCCTGGGACTAGTATTTCTTTGTAGGACCTTACATAATGATATTATTTTTTAAATATTTATATGCATTTTCATCCTTCTAATTTCTTTTTTTTCCCTTTTTTTTTTTTAGTTTTTTTGTTTTAATTGAAGTAGAGTTGAATTACAACGTTGTGTTAGTTTCTGGTGTACAGCAAAGTGATTCAGTTATACATACATATTCGTTTTCATATTCTTTTCCATTATGGTTTATTATAGGATATGGAATTTAGTTCCCTGTGCTATACAGTAGGACCTTGTTGTTTATCCATTTCATGTATAACTGTTTGCGTCTACTAATCCCAAACTCCTAATCCAACCCTCTCCCACCCAAAAATACAGAACGCTTCACGGATTTGCGTGTCATTCTTGCACAGGGACCATGCTAATCTTCTCTGTATCATATTCCAGTTTTAGTATATGTGCTGCCGAAGCAAGCACTCCCCATTCTTAATGGATGTACTGTTTACATACAGCAAAATGCACAGCTCTTAAGTGTGCAACTTGATGAGTTTTGACAAAAGTATACCTTTGACATAATCTTGAAGCAGAAGAGAGTGGAGTAACTTGCCTGCAGTGAAACGGCCAGTGTTTAGGGAAAGGAGTCAGGATTAGGAAAAGGAGGATGAAAGTTCCCAACTTCTGCTCCCAATATGATGCTAAGATCATCTTCATATACCATCTCTAGTTTCCTCAGGAGCACAGGTCTTGAACGGGCTTTCCTTTCCAAGGTCTGGTGGTATATGGAGCTATGATGTGCTCTTTCTCTTTTGATCCCTCATCTCAGTTTTTGCAAATAAATATCTGTGGGGGCGAGGAGGTTGTCAGATGACACAAGCCTACTGTAAATTGTTTTTAGAGTCTTCTTGGAAATAACTTTTTTTTTTTAACATCTTTATTGGAGTATAATTGCTTTACAATGGTGTGTTAGTTTCTGCTGTATAACAAAGTGAATCAGCTATACGTATACATATATCCCCATATCTCCTCCCTCTTGCGTCTCCCTCCCACCCCCTCCTATCCCGCCCCTCTAGGTGGTCACAAAGCACCGAGCTGGTCTCCCTGTGCTATGCGGCTGCTTCCCACTAGCTCTCTATTTTACATTTGGTAGTGTATATAAGTCCATGCCACTCTCTCACTTTGTCACAGCTTACCCTTCCCCCTCCCCTAACTGGGTTTTTTAATCAAACACTACATGGTTAGGAAAAGTCTCAAGGAGAAATAAAATGCAAAGGGAAAGGCAGTTCCCAATCAGGAGGAAAGAAAACTATGTGATAGAGCCTTAAACTTGGGGATTCTGCCCTGGGATATTACAGGAGAGCTGTGGAGCTGGATTTATGATCTAAACAGAGGGTTTAATGGGAAGCCTAGCAGCACAGATGCACCCACATTTGGACAGGATATCGAACTGCTGTTTTGTGGCTGTATAATCCTCCTAGGATTTTTAAGTGATCTTTTAGGAAAGTTGAAACTGCAAGGTGGGAAAGCATGTGCCTTTTTAAAACAGTGTATCATCTATTGTAAATATGAATCTACATTAAGAATAACACAAGAACATTTTGAAATGCAGTAACAAGATTGCTCTTTTGCCCTTCAGAGGTCCCTTTTCTGTCTGATGGGAAAGCAGGTGACATGGGGGTGGGGAGGGAGTCACAGGCTTTCAGGGTCACACAGGCTCCTACTGGCTTTAGAGGAGGTAGGAATTCTTACTAAGAAGTGTCAGCCCTTGCATAAAGCGTTTATCCCTTTAACCATGATGTCTGGGAGTTTTTTACCAAAGAATTTTAACACAGCTACCTGTCAGAGGATTCGCCAGATTTGGTGATATGTCCTATGAGTCAGGTTTCAAGGTTTCAAGGAGTTCGAAGTCCCAACAAGATTAATCACAAACTTCTGAAGAACATTCCATGAAACACATTTGCAAGTAAGAAATGTTGCCTTTGGATTTCCCAACCTAAAAAGGTAGAGCGTAAACACGCACTGACCAAAAAGTACCACATTCTGATGCCTCCCAAAAATTGTGAAATGAGACAAGAATGCCTTTCCTCCACCCTTTCCTTCATTTTGGCCTCACAGTTTGTCATGCATGGTGATTTTGTGGTGGGGTGACAGTTCTGTAGAGATGAGATATAGGGAAAGTTTATTTAAGGTTTATTTAAATAATATAAAGTAATTCACAGGGTTTTTTTTTTCCCCCTCCTCCTCGAGAACATCTTGATTCATTTTCAAAAAAAGAAAAAAAAAAAAGGAATTACGTAGCATAAGTGTTTTGAATGCATTGGGTATGTCTTATTTTTAGTGAGAGTGTATTGTCATTTATTATTTTATAGGGTTAGAGGTTATCATCTTTTTCACGTAGATAATTTAAATTGCTATGTATGTTGGAATAGAGTCAGGATAACTTGACATGGAAAAGGCATTATTAGCAGGTGTGTGGTCTATTTGCCAAGCTGAGAAAAGTAAGTATGTTAAATACTCTACTATGTGTTATGAGCAAGATTGTGTATAAATGGGTTTATCTTACCTTATGAAGTGAAGTACTAAAAGTAGTCCATTGTATTGATAAGTCACTTTCACTCTGGCACCACCACTTACTGGCTATGTGACCTTAGATAAATGATGTAATCCTCCTAAGCCTTGGTCTCCTCATCTGCAAAATGGGAATGAAAAGAGTGTCTACGTTGTCGAGTCTTTGTGAGGCTTAAATGAGATAATGCAGATAGGACTCTGAGCTGCTGCTGTTATTATTGGCATATTACATATTGAGAGGCAGATTTTCCAGGCAGTGGATTTACCATGCATTTGCTTCACCTCACCTCATTCTTCCTTAAGCTCGGGGCCGTGGACAGTCCTTCACATGCCTAGGGTTTGGCCACAAAGGGACGGAAGGCAAAAGTCAAATCTGTTGGTTAAAACTCAGCTTGAAGGATGACCTGTAGGGGGTTCAGGGAAACAGATGAGGGTTGGCTACAGGTGCTTCAGAGGCTGCCCATGTGCATGTCGAGGTCCCGGGCAGGTATGGCTCATAGGACTGAGGACACCGTGATCTCACAGCCCCCCGAGAGTGGCTCCAATTCTGTGCACTGTAACCTGAATGGACCCTTCCTAAGTCTGAGGCGATGTGATGAGTGGGAAGAACACCTGTTGGGAGTCAGGATTTGGGTTTGATAATCCACTTACCAGTGTTTTCTGATCACTGACTCTGAGCCTCAGTGTTTTATCTGCAAAGTCGGAGATCAACCACAAAAGTTGTTTCCGGGGGATTAGATGAGCTTGTGTCAGCAAATGCTTGTTGTCTTTGAGTGACCTCTGGGGAAGTGTGGCGAGTACATTCTAATTCAGTGACAGTGTCAGAACGGCTGTCATCAAAAAGACAGCAAATAACAAGTGTAGACGAGGGTGTGGAGAAGAGGGAACCCTTGTGCATTGTTGGTGGGAATGTAAATTGGTGCAGTCAGTATAGAAAACAGCATGGAGATTCCTCAAAAAATTAAAAATAAAACTACTATATAATCCAACAACTTCACTTCTGGGTATTTAGCTGAAGAAAACAAAAACATTCGTTTGAAAAAATATATGCACCCCTGTGTTTATTGCAGCATTATTCACAATAGCCAAGATAAGGAGGCAACCTAGTTGTTTATTGACAGACGAACAGAAAAAGATGATGTGGTATATATACAATGGAATGTTACTCGGCCACCAAAAGAATGAAATCTTGCCCTTTGTGACAACATGGATGGACCTAGAGCTATTATGCTAAGTGAAATAAGTCAGACAGACAAAGACAAATACCATATGATTTCACTAAAAAACAAAACAAATGAGCAAACAACAGAACAGAAACTGACTCATAGATTCAGAGAACAAGCAGGTGGTTGCCAGAGGGGAGAAGGGTGGGGAGATAAGTGAAATAGGTGAGAAGACCAAGAGGTACAGACTACCAGTTATAAAATAAATAAGTCATGGGATATAATTTACATCATAGGGAATATTGTCCATTATATTATAACTTTGTGTGTTGACAGGTGGTACTGAGACTTATCATGGGGATTATTTTGCAATGTATAAAAATGTTGAATCACTGTGTTGTACACCTGAAACTAATATAAAATTGTAGGTCAGTTATACTTCAATTTAAAAAGATATTTTAAAAGAATAAATGTAAATACAGTCATGCCACCTTGCACGTATGATTCACTTTGCATTTAGCAAAGCCCGTTCACATACATCATCATATTTGAGCCTGACCAGAGCCCTGTAAGGTGGTCACCAGCTCCCAAGGCACAGAGAGGTTCAAGACAACACAGCTTCAGAGGTAAATGGGAATTCTTACCAAGAAGGGATAGGCCTGTGTGTAAACCCTTCATCCCTTTAACCCTGAGATTTGGGAGGTTTTTACCGAAGGGTTCTAACACAACCACATGTCAGGACGAAGACTAGTCTCCTCACTTAGCTGCAACAGACAATATATTGGATCAAGAGCTAGAAAATCACACACAAAACGTATGCTTGACTTACAAGGAGCCAAGGAGAAGAAGCAGAAACATAGACCTCATATCTCGCCTTCAGAACCTAAATGAGGCTTTTCAGAAGCTCAGCCTCTGAACCCTCAGTGCTATCTGGTTCCTTCCCCATCTTTCCTATTTGAGGAAAGTTGAAGATTCAAAGGGCTAGAACTAGACTTGTCTAATAAACCTCAGGACAGTGTCACACGTTGTCCGGGTGTTCACATTTCAAAGGTCATCTGGTTCTGTTATCTCTCCTTGAATCTTGTCCTGAGATTCTAGCTGTTGCCGGGAAAGTTCCTGACTCCTTTTGTGAATGGTTCTGACCATACACATATCTTCTGATGAGAAGGCTCATCATTTACTGAGCTTTGGCTGTTCTTCTGGAACTTTCCACCTGCTGGTCCTTGAAGAACTTCAGAAGGAGCCTTTATTGGGAAGAGAGGGACCATGGAGCAGTAGAAAGATTGTGGACTTGGGGTCAGATAGACTTGATTTGCGAGTTCCAGCCACTTCTCTGTTCTAGCTGCACGCACGAGTGACTTGCCTGCTCTAAACCTCAGTCTGTTCATGTGTCCAACAAGTGGTGGGCGGTGGGAATTATCTAGCTCATAGCAGACACTGTCAATAAGACAGCAACTGTACAAGAGCATGTACATGAGATGCCACTAAGGTTAAAAATGAGATTATATCCAAGAAAGCGTGTTGTAAATTGCCTGTAAATGTGGGTACTTTTAATAGTAAAATCACTTGAAGTCTCCTTCTACACCTGGTTTTATGTGAGTGAGCCAATGGGTCTACAAATCTAGTGACCTCAGAGTGGTTTTCTAAGACGTGTCCTTTTGAATTGGGCTCACGTGTGCCCATAGGTTCCTGATATTAATAGTTATAAACTGAGGAGCAGAGGCACAGCCCAGCCAAGGACTATGCTGGTTTGTTTGACTCTGTAAAGGCAGAGAAAACGTCTTCCATCCACAGAGTTTCAGATACTGCTGCAATTTTGGCGTATGTGACCTTTTTTTGTTCCTGGTTAGGAGAGTCTTCCTGGCATAGGACTCTGAGAGTAGGTTCAGGCTTTTTTTTGGGGGGTGGGGGGTAGGAGGGCAGGAATGTGTTGCAATTTCATTTTATTTTTTAAAATTTAATTTAATTTTTATTTTATATTGGAGTAGAGTTGATTTACCATGTTGTGCTAGTTTCAGGTATATAGCAAAACGATTCAGTTATATTATATATACATATATCCATTTCTTTTTCAGATTCTTTTCCCATATAGGTTATTACAGAATATTGAGTAGAGTTCCCTGTGCTCTACAGTAGGTCCTTGTTGATTATCTATTTTATATATAGTTAGTGTGCATATGTTAATCCCAAACTCCTAATTTATCCCTCTCTGACCACCTTTCCCCTTTGATAACCTTAAGTTTGTGTTCGAAGTCTGTGAGTCTGTTTCTGTTTTGTAAATAAGTTCATTTGTATCATTTTTTTTAGATTCCACATATAAGGGATATCATTTGATGTTTGTCTTTGTCTGTTTTCCTTCACTTAGTGTGATAATCTCTAGGTCTAATTCATGTTGCTGCAAATAGCATTCTCTTAAAGGCAGAGAAAAGTCCTGCCATCCACAGGGTTTCAGGTACCCCTGCTGTTTGGACATATGTGACCTTTTCTTTGTTCCTGGTTAGGAGAGTCTTCCTGGCATGGGGCTCTGAGAGTAGGGTGCAGCCTTTCGTCTTTTACTCTCAGTGGTCCGTTAATAATATAAGCTTACATTTCTTGAACACTCAGTGTGTTCATAGTCATTGCCTTAGTTAACCCTTATAGCGATTCTTAGAGGCAAGAGTTGGTATTATCACACATTAAAGGTAAATGAATCTGAGTCCTTGCTCTCATGCTGTCATCTGTCAGGTAAACATCTAAAGAGAGAGCTATCATACACAACAGGCTAAGTGTTGTCCAGCCCAAAGAAGGGAGAGATTGCTTCTGCTCTGGAGGAGCTGGAAATTCTTCTGATAAGAGGGGAAACGGGGCTGGACTTTCAAGAATGAGCAGAATTTGCCAAATGTAAAGAAGCGGTTTCTAGGTGAAGGATTCACGTGGCATGGGCGTGGTGGCATGTCAGCACTTGGCATGTTTGGAGATTGGAAGTCATATGGTGCATTTAGGGCTTTGGGCAGAGTCCAGTGTGGGGGGAGGGGACATGGCAGCAGAGATGGTCACGTGCCCGTGAAGCTAGAAATGTAGGTTGGGGTCAAAGGGGCCAAAGCAAGATACGTCTTGAAGTTGTCTCTTTATTTGAAAATTGTCAAGACTTTTCACAGCTAAGTTAGAGTTTACGAGAGAGAAAAGGATGGCTGAGAATAAAAGTGGGCTTGCTTTGTACTACGGTGTCTGTGTTGCTAGAAAGGGCAGGCCAAGCTTTTTAATCTTGAATCCCCGTAACCTCAGGAGTAGCCAGTGACTCTCCCAGGCTTAGAGTCTAGTCCAAGCCCAACATCCTTTTAGACACGAGGAAACTGAGTCCTGGAGAGGTTGCTGATGCCCCGTAGTGAGATGTACCAAGAGATCGTACCGCCCTGCCGCTTCAGACTCACATCTGGCAAGCCCCTCCCATATTGTGCATTCTATTTTATTTTTTATTTTTTGCCTTTTAATCTTCTAATTTTTTTTTTTTGATTATAGTTGCTTTACAATGTTGTATTAGTTTGTGCTGTATAGCAAAGTGAATCAGTTATACAGATACATATACCTACTCCTTTTGCAAATCAAAACTGCAGTGAGGTATCACCTCACGCTGGTCAGAACGGCCATCATCAAAAAATCTACAAACAATAAATGCTGGAGAGGGTGTGGAGAAAAGGGAACCCTCCTACACTGTTGGTGGGAATGTAAGTTGGTGAAGCCACTATGGAGAGCAGTATGGAGGTTCCTTAAAAAACTAAAAATAGAGCTACCATATGACCCAGCAGTCCCACTCCTGGGCGTATATCTGGAGAAAACCATAATTCAAAAGAATGCATGCACCCCAATGTTCATTGCAGTACTATTTACAGTAGCCAGGACATGGAAGCAACCTAAATGTCCATCAACAGAGGAATGGATAACGAAGATGTGGTACATATATACAATGGAATATTACTCAGCCATAAAAAGGAACGAAATAATGCCATTGGCAGAGACGTGGATGGACCTAAAGCTTGTCATACAGGGTGAAGTAAGTCAGAAAGAGAAAGACAAACATCGTATATTATCACTTCTATGTGGAATCTAGAAAAGTGGTACAGATAAACTTATTTGCAGAGCAGAAATAGATCCATATTGTACATTTTAAATCCCTCCACAGTCCAAATGGCCACCACCCAAGACCTGTTGCCACCTGCGCTTTTTGCTTCCCTTCATTCACGCTAGACTTGCGAGAAAAGCTGGTTTGATTGCAGGCTGGGGAAATAGGACTGACTCTGTGTTGTCTCTCTATATATTAGACTCATAAAATGCTTTTAGGATTCTTGGATCCTTCTCTGGGATATTTTATGTTGCTGAACACGCTGTGAAGTTCGTGTGTCTATATGTGCACCACCAACCCCCGTCATTCTCCCCATCAGTGTTACCCTTTGTGGAAACAAAGCAGCCTGGGAGGCCCACCAAGAGCAAGACCACATTTCTGTCCTCTGCAAGGTTAGAAGCTGTAGTCAGGGGATCCCAGGCGCCCACAGAGGCGTGGACATGAGCTTAGACGTGTGTATGGTTATAGTAGAGCTATGGAGAACGCGTACTTGCCTCTGAGGGCCCCTCATCTCCTTTCTTACAATGAACAAGGAGTAATTAATGTATAATCAGTTGGTTTCAAAATAAAAAAGGAAGCAGAGGGATCAGCTGGCGTTTGTAAAAGTCCATCTGTGCTTGGGCTGCACTGATTGCCTGTTCAAGGCAGAATGACTTCTGTGAAGCCATCTTGAGGGAGGAGAGGTCACAGCTGATGCCCTATATCCAGAAGGAAATTTTTGTTTTTTCTTTGCTGTACGCGGGCCTCTCACTGCTGTGGCCCCTCCCGTTGCGGAGCACAGGCTCAGGACGCGCAGGCTCAGCGGCCATGGCTCACGGGCCCAGCCGCCCCGCGGCATGTGGGATCCTCCCGGACCGGGGCACGAACCCGTGTCCCCTGCATCGGCTGGTGGACTCTCAATCACTGCGCCACCAGGGAAGCCCCAGAGGGAAAATTTTAAAAGTGCAGTAAACTTCTGGGCAATTGTGGACTCGCTTTATACACCAAAAAGTGATTTTGTCATTGAGGCAGATGGTCAAAAAACATCTCTGAGTCTTTCTTCTTCTTTTTTTTTTTTTTAATTGCTTTTGTAATTTTTATTTTTGGCTGAGCCACGCGGCTTGTGGGATCTTAGTTCGCCGACCAGGGATCGAACCCCTGCCCCCCTGCAGTGGAAACATGGAGTCCTAACCACTTGACCGCCAGGGGAGTCCCTCTGAGTCTTTCTTATACCCACTGCTGTGGCTGCCTGTGGTCCAGTCTCCCCCTTACCCGCCGTGGAAGAAAGAGATGGCCTGAAGACAGCTTAATCTCCCACTGAAACATGGGGGAATCTGCTCCCTCCTCCTCTCTTGAATCTCTCTTGGCGTCATTCCCAAAGTACCAGTTCCAGGGAAGGTCACTGAATGTCGTGATTGCCAAGGTAGCTGCCTGAGCATAAATCACTTCTCCATCTCGGTCCCTTCTAGGCGCCGTCCCTCTCAGGCTGCTGGGCATTTAGAGGAAGATGCTTCTGCCCTTGGCTCTAGAATAGCTATTCACAATAACAATGAAAACCGCTCTCACCAGAGAATCAGAGCCAGTGGAGAAGACAGAGTGTTTATTTTAGCGTTGCTGTATCTCTTCAAGTCGGAATCCCACGAAGGTCTCAGAATTGGTCTTCCCAGCCTTCGCTTGCGAATGCACAGTCTTAAGAGATTGTGCTGCCTGCTCTGTCAGCTGCTTTATATCTTACAGGAAGGGTAGGTCCCGAGCCTGGTGTCAGAGGTTAGCGCTAAGAAGTCCCCAGACTCATTTAAATAAAACCATTTGGCTTCTGAACTACGGTTTCCTCCACAGTAGAATGGAGATCACACTACCTAGGTGTTACCAGGCTCAGATGAAGGAATGTATGTGAAAGTACATTGTGAGGCGTTAAGATCCTAAGAAGATGTCAGGGCTTGCGATTTACACTGGTTCTCATCATAAGATTCAGCTGTTTGAGACAAGAATTCATCTTCTTTTCCTTTGTGATAGTTATTGAGCACTTGCTATGTACTAGGAGGCCTTGGAGAGAGAAGATGAATGATTCGGCCCCTGTACTTGTGAGACTTACAAAGGCTTCTCTCTCCAATATAAAGCCAGTGTTCCCAGGGTCGCTCCTACAAGTGTTGGTCCAGTGGGTGGGCTGGTCAGGAGGGTCTAAAAAGGAGCTCTCTGATGGGTGAAATAGATGAGCGCAGATCTCTCCCTGGCCCTCAGGGATCTCCAGTCCAGTGCTATGGCCAGGCAGCCACAGGACTTGCTCCCTGCTAAGGAGAATTCTTGGGGTGTCTAAGAGCCCTTGAAGGAATTGAGAGGACTTACCGAGTTTCCCTTGTCAAACCTCCTCTGGCAGCAGCTGTCCTCAGGACCGTGTCTCCTGGGTGCTCTGCTGTACAGTGTTCTTCATTGGTAACCTTCCTTCCCTTGCACACACAAAAGCTCAATTCATTTATTCAGATGAGATTATGGAACTGACTATTTCCCCACTTTTCTGACATGGGGAAATCTTTCTGATTGTTGTCTAGGCTTTAAAAACAGTCTAATGAAACCAATGTAATATGACAAGAAACGGAATATGGTGTGTCAAGGACATAACAGATGCACCCCAACCTGGTGAAAGTTATTCCCCTGATTTTGGGGCATACCTGCAGTATTTTCCGAGTACATGCGGGTAAACCCCACACTGGTGTTGTAGAAAGGTTCCATCTCTCTACCTCAGTTTGCTACTTTTTTAATTCTGGTTATGCATGTGTGTATATATCACTATGGTGCCCTGGGAGTTCTGTTTGCTTTCACCCTAACATATTTAAGAAGTACTGGCTCATTCAAAGAGCTCTTCTTTAAAGGGGACTTAGTAAATGCTTTTTAAGAAGCGTAGGAGAGCCATTGGCTTGTAACTAAATAAACGCATTTGTCCTGTGCCATCTACACAACCGCCAGTGAGAAAAGAGAGTGGAGAAAGCTTCAGAAAGCACCTGAGTTTTGACCCCTGCCACTAAGGCTTCTGAAGCCTTCAAAAGATAATAGAGAGAGAGAGAGCTGTAAGACAGAGCTGAAGCTTCCCCAAAGAGGAGAAACTCTTTTTTTTTTTTTTTTGCCTTAAGAATTCTCCTTCCATTTTCAAAAATGACAGTGCCTCTTCCTTTGCTAGGGTGTCAAGTAACTTGGGACCAGTTGGACTCACTCTTTGGATGTCCTGGCTGCTAGGATTTAGTCCGTTTTCTCTCCCAGTGGCCCTAAGAGCAGAGGAAAATTTGTACACGTTATACACCAGTCATGAGATTGAAACTAAAGGGTAGGGCTTGCTCTCAGATAATTAAATAAAAATAAGATACACTCAAACATTTCAGAGTACTTAGCTGTGGTCTAGTTTTGCCGTGGAGATTCTTACTTTAAAGACTGTTTTTTCTCCTCTCACAAGTGGTGTCCCGACCTTGAACAGAAAGCTGCTTAGCACCCAAATGAACATGAATTCTTAAAACAAGCATAACACCTGTGGCTCCATTCCAGGACTCGGTCATGCCACAGTTCATCTGGATTCCTATAATTCCTGTATGTTCCCATATCTTAATTGCCCATAGCTGTGTTGCCAGTACAAACAGGATGGAGGAAGAGTCCACACCCTTAATGAATACATCTACTAACCCTAAGAAAGCACCATCTTTTGAAACTCTAGTATTCTTTTTAAGGTACTGAATGACCATCTACTGAAATGCTAATAAAGATATCTGATAACTAAAAATTCCTTTCAAGCAATTCTTACTCCCTACCATCTTTCTAGCTGGGGTTCAGGACTGGCATTCAGCATAAAGAACATTACTGATTTTCAGACTCTGTCCTCTGCAATGTTATTTAAGAAATGAACGCTCAGGTTCACCAAATCAGGCATCAAATCCATCTCAGCATATTTGAAAAGAGGAGTCAAATGAAATAAGTACATATTGGATCGGGGTATATTGTAAAATTTGCACACAAAAAAGCCTCAGGGTGTAAAACATAAGATAATGACATCTGTAAAACAGGCTGTGTGGAAAAGACCCGAGACTTCTCATTTATTATGCATTCAAAACACATAGAAAATATGATACGGGTACAAAGGTTAAAAAGAGAGGGAGAATGTGTGTGGGGGGCAGTCGGGAGGGAGAGAGAGAATGAGAATGAATGAGAATCATTCACAGTTGGGATGTATTAATAAAAGTATAAGTTCCACGATTAGGAAGGTGATAGTTCTACTGTATTCTGCCTTGAGAATTATGTTCAGATTTAAGGGTCTGATTTTAAAATTGGAGCAAAGAGGAGACCACCCACCAAGGTAAAAGGCTCTCACGAAAAATAAGAAAAGGAAATAGGAATGTTTGCTTAGAAAAGAAAAGAGATGGGGGCAGGGAGACATGAGATTTGGCTTCACAATTTCTGAGTAGGGTCAGGTGGAAAGGGGGTAAATCATCTTATGTGGCAGAACCAGACCCAGTGGGCAGACCCTGTAGGTAAGCAGATCTCAGCCCAAGATAGGGAAGAACTCTGTACGGTCGGAGCTGTCAGAGACTGCAGTAGGTCATCTGCCTAAGTTTGAGTTCTCCGTCACTGAAGGAGTTCTGGGAGAGACTGTCTTGTCTTGTCTTGTAGAGAAAACTGCAGTAAGAGGAATTCGATACCAGTAACACTGAGAGAGCACATAATGGGTGCCGGGCAAACCCTTTATGTGTTCTCATTTCTAAGTGCAATGAAGAGTTTCAGAGAGAATGAACGTTAGCTGTATTTGCTTTCCTTTTCAAACTAGATAATCCAGACCATCTCTTCCGCTTCACCTTTACTCACTCCCAAGTCATGAATTTAATACATTAGCAGGAATAGCCCGTCCCACTTGGTGAAGTTGGTAAATAGCTTGCAATCCTAGCAGGGTGTGCCCTGTTGCTTATTCGCTGAGCTCCAGGGCAGAGCAGGAAAGCGGCACAGTGCCTCAAAGTAATTAGGCGATTGCCTGACAAAGAAGTTAGGCCACAAGCCACAAGCGAGAAGCTTACAGACAACACAGAGACGAGCTCCCGGTACAAGACACGCAATAACCATTGTGTGCATCACTGCTATAATTTTAGAAAGCTTAGAGAAAGATTTTCAGGCTAATAAGGAGCCGCTACACCCATTAAGGCATGTCAGACAGTCCACACCAATCGTCATGGAGCTGCAGGGAACATGCAGTAGTTTCTGGAAAGGGGAATGTTGAAATTTGTCTGTTCTGGGCTGAGAAGGCTCTCTGCAGCGGTGAGCGAGAATGTCCGAGAGGGTACATTTCCATCTTTATTTTGGCAATGTTTGGTGTAAGTCTGGCAAGATTTTACTGGTTTCTCAATCTGTAGAAAGAGATTAAAAATAAAGGGTGCTTCTCATCCATTAAGAGATTAAGGGCGAGATCCTACATTTCCAAGTTTAACTTGTTAGTGGAATCGATGCATATTGCCTTCTTTCTGTTGACCTTGTTGGGAGCCATTGCTGGGTTCTAGAATAGCTGTGTGGATAAATACGTCATGAGGTCATTGGCCTCTTTAAAGGCCATTAGTGGACCAAAATCATGGCGATTTTGCCCCTTCCCCCTTTTTTTTAACATGTAAAAAATTTTTATTTATTTTATTTATTTATTTTTGGCTGTGTTGGGTCTTTGTTGCTGCGTGCGGGCTTTCTCTAGTTGTGGTGAGCAGGGCCTACTCTTCCTCGTGGTGCGCGGGCTTCTCATTGTGGTGGCTTCTCTTGTTGTGGAGCACGGGCTCTAGGTGCGCAGGCTTCAGTAGTTGTGGCTCATGGGCTCAGTAGTTGTGGCTCGAAGGCTCAGTAGTTGTGGCTCGTGGGCTCTAGAACGCAGGCTCAGCAGTTGTGGTGCACAGGCTTAGTTGCTCCGTGGCATGTGGGATCTTCCTGGACCAGGGCTTGAACCCATGTCCCCTGCATTGACAGGCGGATCCTTAACCACTGCATCACCAGGGAAGCGCACACACCCCCGCTTTTCTTTTAGAGAAAAAGAAGCACAGATTGAAGAGAAGTAAGAAAAGAGAGAAAGAAAATGGAGCAAAGGAAGGAGAGAAAATAAGGAGAGAGAGAGGAAAAAAAAAAGAGAGTTGTATGTGCTTTAAAGAATGAGACAATGGCAGAGAAGAGTGGCTTCAATCACCTACTCCAACCAAGAGGACAGCCTCCCACTGTGACGTCATTCCAAAGGAATATGTCCCATTCGTGGTCCACCTGCCCGCAAAAGCGGGTCCACGTGCCCTCTCCATACACAGTCCTGAGCACAATGAGAAACATAGAAGAATCAACACAAAATAGGTGTCTCCACCTAAGTGGGGTTTTTATGAAGGTGATGGAAACTTTGGAGTAGACACTAGAAACACCGTGTCTGTCATAGTTCAAGAAAACCAACCACTGTGGGCCAGCATCACTGTGATTTTATGGTTTTTTTTTTTTTTTGGTTTTGTGTAAGAAGGGGCCAAAACGGTCCTGCTGACAGTGTGCACAGACTCAAATAGCAGTTCGATGAAGGCCAAGTCACATAAGCTGATGCTGACACAGTGACTCCCAACTGCCAGCAGCACATTAGGTCTGTCCCCTGCTCGGAGACACCCACTTTCCATCACAGATGCTCCGGTGCTGGGTTACATTTAATAGGAGGGATGGCCGGGGAGAACATCAGAGACCACTGGTGATGCACTGTTTATTCCTCAGTCACTTTGTGTTAAATTGCTGTGACTTGAATGTCAGCAGTGTTTGGGATGTGGTAGTGAAATCAAATCTATCTCCCGTGTGCCAAGACAAATTTGAGAAAACCCCCGAACACAATTGTCTTGGTTTCTCGCTGGCTGTGTCCGCGCACATACAAATAGCAGCTCGTTTCCTGGCCCTCCAATCGTGTGGCGGGTGGCTTTCTTGCTGCTCCCTGAGGAATGTCTAATGAACCCCAAACTACTTCCCTCAAAGCCGGGGATGTCAGGAATGAGGGGCCACTACACCCGTTAAGCGCTGTCAAAAGTCCACGCCAATTACTACAGAGCTGTAGGAAAAGTGCAGTCATTTCTGGAAAGGGGAATGAAGAGTTTGTTCTGTGTGTTTGAGGATGAGAGCCAGTGGATGCTACTGAGGATAGAGGCACCAGGCACATCTCGTATGGGCGTCCAAATGATCCTGGGCAGTCCTAGTATTAGCAAAGTGCCTCTTGGGGGGAACTTCCGCGTGAACAAGCCCCAGATCTCCAAACCAGAGCCATACTTTTAAGGAGTATCAGTGAAAATACTGGGCCTTGCATTAAAGTTTCTGGAGCTTTACTGCAAGGCCTAACAGATCTCTAGTTATGCAGGAGCTAGGTCTTTGTGCCCGTTTTTGCAATAGTGCTCCAGTGAGGGTGTTGGTCTTCCTGCCTCGGGTGGGATTCATGTCTTCGACTCAGGGGACTCTTGCGCACGGAGGGCAGGATATTGTGGTGAAAAGCCAGGGCTTTTGATGACAGGCCAGCTTCACCTTGCCCTTAGCCAGGACTTATTTCACTCTCCTTGCTCTTGATTTCTGAATCTGTGAAATGGGGATTAAAAACACCTTCTTAGCAGACATGAAGCATATAAAACTATTAGAACACGGGAGGCGATTGTGAAGTCAATTCTGAGGCTGCAGTGAGACCAGGCCATTCTTTTTTAGGGAGGGGATGGTGGGATAGACATATGTTATTCGTCCCTAACCAGTTCATAACACTGAAGTGAAGGGGAGCCTGGCCAAGTTCATTATGGTTAGACATTGTCTAGGGCAGATGTTATCAAATCTGGATGTAAGACAGAATCACCTGGGATTCACACGGTAGGTCTGGGATAGAGGCAGGTAATAAGCATATTCCTCAGCCCCCCATGTGACTCTAAAGCAGGTGGTGAGGGACAGTCATCTAATGTAAAATCTGGGGGAGAAAAAATACTTTTTGGAGGCTCCATCCGTGGAGAATATCAAAATGAGAATGATGAAATGGCAGAGCTGCAAGTGAGCTGGGTGGCCATCTAGCTCAACCTGCTACCAGATTCAGGATAGATGATCGAAGCCTTGCCTCCCTAAAGGCTGAGCTCTGGATATCCTTGGGGTATTTCTTTCAGCTTCCAAATCTACACTTTCTGTCAGAGCTCCTCACGTATTGGTGATGTTATAAGACCTTTCTTTGGTTTTTGTTCAGTCATTTATAAACTGTCCCAGGACACTTAACTGCTTCTGTCCCTTCTCTTCTAATTAAGTTAGGTGGTAAGAGAGTGTTCTCTCTCGGTGGGACATTCAAGGAAGGCCCAAGAACCAGTTAGCATCTCTGTTGCAGGATGGAAGGAGGGATAGGAAGGGACGTCTTTGAGGGGAAATGTGTGCGAGACCCAGTGCTTGAATGTTCTGTCTGCTCGCTTGTGTGAACTGACAACCTGAGTCAATACATATGAGATAGGAAATTATTTACTTCCTTATATAGATGAAGAAACAGGCTCAGAAAAGCCCACTGATGTCCCTGTTGCCCCATAGCTACGACTTCTTGATTTGGGGTTAAAATTCAAATGGCCTTAAAGATCCCACTGCGTTCGGATCCTATAACTGTATGTGACTGTGGAAGGACCAGCTGCTTTCTCCCACTGGGCTGCCTCTGAATATGCTGCCAGCCTCAGCTCAGACAGCCGCCCCCATGCCCTGCCCGGAGATGTTCAGGTGTGGGCACCTGATGCTGGCTGTCCTGGGCGCGAGGGGCAGGGGGCTGAGTGCCAGTCCTGGGGAGGCCTGGAGGTGACGGGAGGGTGGCCCAGCACATGAGTGAGGCCCCATGGCCCTGCACGTGCTCCGTTGTCCCATCAGACTTCATGTACGAAGCGTAAATTCAAAGGTGAAATGATTAAGGGTCTAAAGGTGGTGACCACAGAGCATCAAACTCCAGTGTGAGGCTTTTCTGAGCTTGGGACCCGGTACCACCACCCTGGTCACATGCCCATGAAGCCATCCCTGGGCCATGGGGAACCAAAGAACTCTAAGTGAAGATTCCTGACCGCAGGGTGCTAACACAAGGAGAAGATGATTTATAAATGAGCTAATCAATAATTTGGAAGAGGGCTTCCCTGGTTGCGCAGTGGTTAAGAGTCTGCCTGCCGATGCATGGGACGTGGGTTCGTGCCCCGGTCCGGGAAGATCCCACGTGCTGCGGAGCGGCTGGGCCCGTGAGCCATGCCCCCTGAGCCTGCGCGTCCGGAGCCTGTGCTCCGCAACGGGAGAGGCCACAATAGTGAGAGGCCCGCGTGCCACTAAAAAAAAAACCTAGGATGAGCGTGGGCAAGTTAGCAAAGGTCAAGCACAAGTCCCCGACTACCTGGCAATGGGGTAGGAAGTGGATCGGAATTCCAGAGGCCTTTAGAGACACGTCCCATTCCAAAGGGGGAAATGAGTTCTTGGAGAAGGTGGAGAAAAAAGCTACATCCCTCCAAGCCTGGATGGATGGATTAGGGCTGCCCAAGCCATTAACCACCTACCCAGCCACTCCGAGCCCAGGAAGCGAGCCTCAACGTCCAGGCTGGGTGTAGAGGGGCCACGTTGAGCTCTTTGCACCAGGCGTCCACAAGCCTTTATGAGGTAAGGGCGGGGTCACAGGCTAGGCCCCAGCACTTTGCTGTGATTTTTAGTTTTTCCCCCAAATGTAAGGATATTTGGCAAGTCGCTCAAGTTCCTCAGCCAGGCGTGGGACTGGTGACCCGTAGCAGAGGGCAGCCAGGGACAGCTGGGGCTGACCCTTAGCAGTGGTAGTCAGTTCTTTAGTTACCAGTCTTTATCCAGTGAGCTCCCATTCTCGGGTGCTGGAGCAGGGGTGTGGGAAAAGCTGCCGTGTCCTGCTGGCCTGGTCCCTTCACTGTGGTCACAAGACCAAAGCCGACGTGCTGCTGGAGAACGCTCAGCTGCCACTTCACCTCCTGTGTTAACTGCTTCGACTTATAAAGCAAGAACCAAAACTGTGGCTTTGTAGTATCAGGCGGCTGAAGCAGCCAAAATGGTTATAATGGCCAGAGAGGAGGAGGGCTGTTTGCCAGGGTATAGGGAGCAGAGCAGAACAACGTACTTAACTATCAAGCAATTCCTGTAAATATTTGCAAACACCCCTTCAAAGCTCGAAAGCCTAGGACAGGATCATTGGATGATTTGCTTAGAAGAAGGAGAAACAAAATTGACCTCCTGGTCCAAAGCGGCCATAAAAAGAAAGTGTGTTTATGGGCAGAGGACCAGAAAGGGAAAAAAATTGTTCAAAGTTTAATAAACACAAAAGAGAATAAAAATAAATCTCAAGAGCACTTATTTACAAACTTGATGGAGGGATAAGGTTGGGGTTGGCGGGTGTGAATGATGGGTGTCTGTGGAAGTAACACAGGCCTGAAGGGGGTTCCAATAAGAGGGAGAAAACCAATGAGATGTTTACTCTCGCTAATGACGGGAAATGCACTGAAGCAGCTTTGCGCTTTCAGGATGCTCTTTCAAAGCATGTTTGAAGCTCCTGCTGTCTAATGGGGAGGCCATGCGAACTTGAATGCAGCCACTAGGCCTGTGGAAGGTTCTGGCCAAACTGGAGAGTGTGTGAAGCCAGGAGGCCCGGCCCCAGCCCTCCCCAGGCCTCTCTACCTGGGACCCCAGACTGTTTTCAGCTGAGCTGATCAGGATGGGACAAGCCTGTCCAATCACCTGGGCTGGGCACGTTCCAGCGGAGGGAAAGGTCAGTTTGTCCTCGCAGCTACCTTTGCAAATTGCTAAGCTAGGGGGCTCCCCAGACCTTTCTGGCCAGGTGAATGTTTTTGTCCGCCTGAAACTGTCCACCGAGTATTTCACGGTAGTGATGCAGCGGGCCATCCCCGTGTCCACATGAATACCTTCTTTTCTCTGAAACATGGGTGCTTTAGATTTGGGGTTTTTTGTTTGCGTGCTTGTTTCTTTTTGTTTCTGAGGCTTCTGAGCTACAAAGCTTCAATTCCCACAGTCCTTTGTGAAGCAGTCATCGAGCAGGGCATGGTTTGAAATTCACCACTTCCCCATGAGCTGCTTTCCAGCAGCCACAGGACATGGGATAGGGATGGGGAAAAGCCTCTATGAGGGAAAAAAGTTCAGAGCTCTTAAGATGAGGAAATGTTGGTGTGTTCCTAGCATTTTTTTTTTTTCAGTGTAATTGTCAGGGCATGGATTTCCCAGGAAATCACAAAAGGTATTTATTTCTATTTTAACATCAGCAGGATGGTTCACTTGTTTAATAAGAAGCTAGTCTTGCCAATAGCCAGACGCCTGAGTCTTTCAAGACTCCTGTTGATGACCAACTTCGTAAACAGTGGGTATTTGGTGAACTCCATGTGTGCAGAGCCCTGTCCTAGGTAGACGGGGAAAAAGAAAGACCTGGAAAATGTGGTTAGTCCTCAAGATTCTTAAGATTTCATGGGGAAACAAAATAAGCGAACATAATAATGAAGTAATAAAAACATTTGTAAGAAGCCATAAAAAAATGAATGATTATGTTGCAATGAAGTGACATAATTGAGGAGGGGGTAGAAAATCATGGAGCCACCAGAGTTGGATGGAACATTCCAGAATAATGAAAGTAAGTTTGCAGGAGATTTTGGAAGAGTATTGTAGAAATATACCTATTCTACGTATACTGTAGGAATGTACCTGTAACAGGTGGCCTGCCCAGTGTAGGTGCTTAATAAATAGGTGTTGTATATGAAGTATGGGGATAGAATTTGGACTTGCTTTGGCTTGGGGGTAACCTCAAGTTGCATATTCAAAGGCAATGACAGGTTACTACAAAATAACAGCAAAATTCTAGCAGCCCATGAACTTGAAATTGCTGTGGGCTTTCTGCATCTCTGTATTTTTCGTGACTCAGAACAGAAGGCATTTGGGTTGATTTTCTTCCTCTTCATTAGCTAGGGTTCCCTCCCACCAATGGACATTTATGCTGAATAAAGAATTTTAAGACTGGCCTGGTATAGCCAGTATCTGTGTATTTTTATTCAAATGTCCTCACCCTAACTTGTCTAGAGGGTGTATTTGGTCCTATGTGTGTGAAAGACCAAATTATCAAAGCCAAAAAAGATGCAGTCCATGAAGCTGGAGAGAGCAGAGTGTTTGAGTGCCAAAATTTCAGGGAAAAAAAATACATGGGCAAACTGCTTGCCATTAGGAGCTCTTTTCCTGGCACAACTGATGAAAGTGTACGCAAGCCCGACGGCTCTCTCCAGGCATCCACTGTCATGAACTTGTTCCAATTTATAACCATCTAGGGTTTTCCACCACTCTGTCAGCTTTCAAAGGAGAGGGTTAACTTTATAGCCTCAAATGGAGTTGGAAGTGGTTTGTTAATCCCTATTAATCGGCTGCTCCTGTAACCAAATGCAGATGTTTTTTTTTTTTTTTCTGGTTCAATTGTTAATGATATTAAATTGGCCATTGGAAACGAAATCATTCTGTAGATATTTCCCGTATGGTTTCTTAAGACTCTCTCATGCTGCGTGGTCTTTTGTGAGAGAACAATGGATTTTTATCATTTTGAATGATTGCCCTAACTTTTTACAGATGCCATCCCGCCCACTTTCTACAGACCCTACTTCAGAATTGTCCGATTTGATGTCTCCGCCATGGAGAAGAATGCTTCCAATTTGGTGAAGGCAGAGTTCAGAGTCTTTCGCTTACAGAATCCGAAAGCCAGAGTGCCTGAACAACGGATCGAACTGTATCAGGTAACTTTTCTTTGGGTTGTTTGAATGGACAATCAGTTTGAAGTCTTAGGATAAAGGACTTCCTACAGACAGATTTTCTGAACTGAGATACGCCGTTTTCTACACACATAATCATGACATAGACCCTCATTTATTATTCCTCTCACAGTGACAGTTCCTCACTTGCTCAAGAAGGCAGAACATTTAGAGTGAAGGGGGGAAGCTCTGGGCATGAATGGCTAGAGTGCCCACCCTCGGGAGGGCTCAAGTCCAGAAGTCCACCCCCTACTCTGTAAAGTCAGATGATGTAGGACTAGTCCCACCCCAAGGAGGGAAGTCAGCTACCTTTCTTTTCTCATTTGATGGCCATCCCTTTCTCCTTTTCTTCCCTCGTCACTTCCTTCCTGTTGTCTCTCTCTCCATCTTTTTCACTCTCTTTTCTTCCTCTCTTTGCTACCTCCTGGCTCTTCACTAACCTCATCCTGCCTCCTCTTCCTCTCTGATTCTACCCGCACTTTCTAGTCCATCCCACACCAGATGCACATCCTCTGTTCACCACTGTCTGCCACGATTTCAGGCAGCCCTGACATCTCATCTCCCTAAGTACAGTTGCTAGGCAGCTGTGTCAAAATATGATGATGGTGGTGGTGATGATGACGACGATGATGATGTGATGATGATGATGATATGATGATGATGATGATGTGATGGTGATGATATGATGATGATGATGATATGATGATGATATGATGATGATGTGATGATGATGGTGATGATATGATGATGATGATGTTGGTGGTGATGATGATGATATGATGATGATGATGGTGATGATATGATGATGATGATGGTGATGGTAATAATGATGGTGATGATGATGATGATACCAAGTTACTGAGATGTGAGAGATGTTCTTAACAGCTTATTACTCACGTGGGTTACCGGGCAGTAGCATCAGCATTACCTAGGAGCTGGGAGAAATGCAGAATCTCAGGCCCCAGCCCAGACTTACCAAATCAGAATGCACAGAATGTAGACCAGAATCTAGATTTTTATCAAGATCTTTAGGGGATCTGACACACATGAAAGCCCTGCTCTGAAAGCCCTGAATTGGGCAAGGGAGGCAGATCAGGTCATAGTGAATACGTCATAGTGTCATATGAACAGTGTCTGTAGAGGGCAGAGTTGGAAAGATTTCACCAGGGACTTGACGTTTGGGTGGGGCCTCAAGAAGCATCTGTTAAAACAGGATGAGGGATGGTCATTCTTGACGGAAGGAGCCACTTGTACCAAAACAGGGTGTCCTTTGAAGGGGCCTGTTCAGGGTACCAAAGAGATGGTACTCAGTGCCAGGAGGTGAGGAGAGACTAAGGTGGAGTGTTGCCCTCCAGGGAAGATATGTAGAGGGAGACTGAATAAGAACAGACCCGAGAACCCCAATGTTAAGGAGGAGGCATGTGAGACAATATGACTAAAAAGCGTGCTTCCTTGAGGGAATGAAAGGAATTGACATCTGCATGTGGAGACCTCTAGTTGTCCTGGATTGTAAACATTTGGAAGTTTTGGTAATCTGGATAAGACTTTTCTTTGCATTTATTGGGAAAATGGAAAAATTCCCACACAAATAAGCATTGTACATGGAATCTCTGAGAATGAGTCTGAAGTTGTTAAAACAGTTTTCAAGTACCAGTTTACATGTGTGTTCATGAAAAGTAGTTCTTACTTAGATCCTCAGGGACCTCTCCGTGGAGACCTTAAGATCTTAATGCACGTTCTAAGAGTATCAGACAGGGTCGGCTTCCTGTGTACCAGCCCCTCTCTTAAGCCCTTTGTAAGTATTGCCTCCATTTGTATCCACAGCTCTCCTGTGAAGTTTGCATGATGAAGTATCTTTTTTTTTCATTTATTGACATATAACAGACGTATAACATTGTATTAGTTCAAGGTGTACAACCTTGAATAATATTTCGATATATGTATATATTGCAAAATGATCACCACAATAGGTTTAGTTAACATGTACCACTTCACATAGTCACATTTTTTTCCCCTTTGTGGTAAGAACTTTTAAGATTTACTCTCTTATTTCAAATATTTAATACACTATTACAAACTATCGTCACCATATTGTACATTACATCCCCAGAACTTATTCATCTTACAACTGGAAGTTCGTACTTTTAGACCAACTTCACTCATTTCAAATATTCTTTCTTCTACTGGATTCTTTCTCCTTTTTACAGAGAAAGATGCTGAGTCACAGAGAAATTAAGTCACTTGGCCAGGGTCACACAGCCAGGAGGAGGCGGGGCTGGGATCCAGGTCCCGCTCTGATTCTCAAGCACTCACTCTTCACCGCATTTGCTGTTTGTAGCAAATCCTTCCCTACCTCTTTGCCTCAATATCAGCCAGAATAGAAGAAAAATAAGAGAAACTAGGCCGGCCAGAGGGTGGAGTGGTATTAGGAGGGAAAGCAAAGACGGAGTTCTCTGAAAAAGCAGCTTGATCAAAGGTAGCCAGAGACATTGCAAGGTGATTTGAAAAATAAAAACAAAAACATGACTGCCTGTCCTCTTTTTTCTTCTTTCTCAATTAAGTCTCTCGTCCATGCCTCTCTGTGCAGATAGATTGTTCTCTCTGGCCCTGTTTCAATTACGCGACTTCAGTTAATTGAAGGCAAGGTCTGTTAGCTTTTGTTGCCTGTAACGTAAGCTGCTAAGTCACCGTTATTCTTTGGCTTCTGACCTTGCTCCGAGGAGTGGCCTCTGATAGCGGGTTACTGATAGTTTGTCTTCCTCCCAGAGGCCATCTCATCCCCGGGAGGGGATCTGTCCCTGGAGGCTGGTAATTCAGAGGACCTCAGTGAGGTCCTCAGTGGCTGTGTACCTTCCCAGAGGTTATTGCAGCGCTGGCCACCCCATGACACCAGCAGCAGGCTCTGCTTCAATTAAAGCCCCACAGTTGGAAAAGATACAGCCCAAAACAGAAGCTCATTGTATGGAGAACATGACCTTGGGCTTGTTCAGTGACACTGAACACGAGACCCAGGAAGGAGGTAGTTTTAGAGGAAAATAAGGAAGAATAACATCTCCTTATCTATCTGGAGCTCAGCTATGCAGCAATCTAACCTCCTGAAACACAGCCAAAGTCCAGGTAGTAAGTCAGAGAGATTCCCGAGCACCCTCACAGAAGACACAGCACACACAGCTGACTCACCGGAAAGGCAGCCTTTGGTCCTCTCTGGGACCACAAGAAATTCGAAGCACTGGATTAGAAGGAGTGCTGGGGGAAGACACTCTGACAGGAGGAGATGACCCTTTAGACTTGAGATGTTTGCCTGTGCACCCCAGTAATGCCAGCCCAGACGACCAAGTCATAGAATGCAGTGCCTGTATGGACAATTTTCCTAAAGCTTATCCTGTTTGTGGTTAACCCAGTCTTTATCTCTGTGGCACCTTATCTGGATTCTGACATCTGCTGGTGGCCTTTTTATTTGGAGTCCCATCTTTGGCTTGTTCTTCTCCAACTTGCCACTTGCCTTCCATGCATTTGGAACTCTTTGTGGCCTTCAGTGATAAACTCCCTCTTCAAGTCTCAGGACAGAAATTGATGCTTACAGTAACGGCTTTCAATTATGCAGGTGAAGCTAAATTATATTCAGGTAACTGAACACGTGCCGTAAGGTACTAGAGGGTTTTCTAGGCAAAATTGCTGAAATGTTATTTTGAAAAATAAAATACTCAGTGCTTAAATGGGCAGACCTGTAGCTATGTGGAGAGCTCAACTATTCAGAAGAACAAAGTCTCTGAAGTTTCTAGATTCCCTTTGACTACTGTATTACTGGCCACAGGGTTGACAATCTGCTTCCTAGAGGAAGAGAGATAGGATGACTAGGAATAGGTTTTCAGGGTGTTTAGATGATTGTATGGATAATTTATTAGGATTCCTCAGGGCATCGGTTTTAAGCAGGGGGAGTGTGTGTGTGTGTGTGTGCGCACGCGCGTGCGCGTGCGTGAGCTCACATGTGGGTGCAGGAGGTGCTTCCCCACCTCTGAATGCCCTGGGGGAGCTTCTACAAGGCCTGTCCACAGTCCCTTTCCTGGAGCTTCTGATTCTCCCTGGAGAGGAAAAGATTTGCCTCTGGACAGACGTGGTTTCGAAAAGCACTCCTCATGATTCAGATATGGTCATTCTCCATTCTCCATTGGGAATCACAGATTTAAGGCATATCCCAAGTTTTGGGGGTCATTCTGTCCCCTACAATGTATATGGGTCCTCTTTCTAGAGCCCGAATCCCAGGCTAGAAAGACCTAAGGTAGCATTTCCAGGAGTGAGTTCCGAGTTAGTTTTGTCCAGGGCTGTGCATCTGTTGATCTCTCCCTGCCTGGGAGAGTCAGGATACCCGAGCTTCTGTGGAAATCATGTTTAGTTTGGCAAGGCGACTCTCACTCTTCTCCCCTCTACAGAATCGTCTGTCAGAGCTGTGATGAATGGTGGTAATATAAAACCGCACTGTCCTCCTGCTACCTCTGACTTCTGTTATGTGAGCAGGCTCTAAAGAGCATATACTGGTGTGATCATAGTATGACTTCAGATGTACACCAGTATCAGAGGGAATACGAAAGGGATAAAGCCTTCTGATAGGAAGGGAAAGAGGGCAAAAAAGAGGAAAACTGAAAATTTTTCCAAATAGGAGTGACCCTTACCATATTTTTAGAGATTTATGACAAAGGTAGCCTTTATTGAAGTATGCTCCGATAGAGCTCCAGTGCTCTGGGAATGCTTTTGAACCTACTAATATTTAGTGGAGCTCTCAGCGCATTTGGAAGACGGAATACATCTTTCTCTGATTAAGTTGTGCTTGTATTTATGATTAAAATCATGCCCAGAGTTATAGAGGGAAAAAAAATAGGAGAGGGGAATCTTCTTCAATTGAATATCACCAACAAGAGCAAGGGTGTCTGCCCTCTTGGAGGGGGCTCAGCCCCCAATTTCACAAGCAAAGAAATTAATAACTTACGTAAGGGTGCCCATGACCTCGTGGCCGTGTGAGACCACCAAAAACTACTTGTGTTTAGGGGTGCTGACCTCAGAGGGCCTTGGAAATCCCAGCTATTTCTAGCTTCCTCTCACCAACTTACACCCTTTTCATGCTTATTTCCCAATTCTTTTTTTTTTTAATTGACGTATAGTTGATTTACAATGTTGTGTTAGTTTCTGGTATACAGCAAAGTGATTCAGTTTTTTATATATACATATATATATATATTTATATATATATACTTTTTTATATATATATACTTTATATATATATATACTTTTTCAGACTCTTTTCCCTTATAGCTTATTACAAAATATCAAGTATAGTTCCCTGTGCTATACAGTAGGTGCTTGTTGGTTATCTATTTTATATATAGTAGTGAGTATGTGTTAATCCCAAACTCCTGATTTATTCCTCCCCCGCTGCCTTTCCCCTTTGGTAACCAAAAATTTGTTTTCTCTGTCTGTGGGTCTATTTACTGTTCATTTAAAACTTAACCACCTCTAGGATAATAAGATTTGTACCTTTGTAATGTTTCGATGATCTAGTCACTGTATAACAAACTACCCCCAAATTTCATCGCCTCAAATATCCATTATTTTATTGACTTTTGAGGGTCAGAAGCTTGGGCGAGACTTGGCTGGGCTGTTCTTCTGCTCCATGTGACTTTGACTGGGGTCACTTGATGGTATTCAGGTAGCAGCTGGTCTGGTCTGGAGGATCTCTGATGAGTTTGCTCATAAGCTTGGAGCTTGGATGGGATGACTGAGCCCCTCCTCCTCTCTAAATGGTTTCAGGTTGTATCCACGCAGTCTTCCCAGAAGAGTAGTCAAGCTTTTTACATGAGGCTCAAGGGGCCAAGTGTCCAAGGCGGAAGCTGCCAATCCGCTTAAAAACAAGGCCCAGAACTAGCAGAGCATCATTTTCACCTTATTCTATAGATCAAATGATCTACAGCCCAGCCCGGATTCAAAGGGAAAGGAAATAGACCCCAGCTCTTGATGGGAGGAATGTCAAAAAAGTTGCAGCCGTCTTTAATCTGCCACACTAACCCACTGTATGGCGTCGCAGTGAGCAAACTCCAAGTGGGCACCTCCTAGCGTTGGCGCCAGAACTGCAGCCAGCCATCTAGAGATAAATCAGACTCAGACTCTGCCTTCCAGTTGCTCAGGGTCTGGTGGAGGAACAGACGTGTAAATAGTGTCCCAACGGTACCGTCTTTCCACTAATAGAGACATACCCAAGGGACTCCTAGAACAAAATTTGGAGAATCCAGAGGAATGCCTCAGAACTCATTCCTTCCAGAAAGGGAGCTGTGAGAATTTGGGGCAGTCTTGTTTGGACTCCTTGGGTAGACAGGCAGATAATTCCAATACACCATGTGCCTGACTCAAGAGATTGCTTGGAGCCCAACAATATTTATCGCAGGAATTCCCTTCCAATCTGAATGCATCAGATTGAGATAGGAGCAGGTTTGGTTAGTTACTATGCGCAGCATTTTCTTTTATTCACTCGTTCACTAGTCACCCTTAATGAGACAGCATGTGTAGTGTTCACTGGTATGGGCGTTGTGATCCAAGTTTTTTTTTTTTAATAATTCCAATTCACTTGCTGTTTATTGTAAGGGTGAAATAAAACAGTGTATATGACTGTCGGGTGGAGAGTTGGCAGTCAACCTTGGTTAATTCCCTTCCTTCCTCGTCATCTCTTAGATTTTGACATCTAAGTCTTTGATTCCCCCAAGAGGAAGAGCTCTCTACAGAATTACCTGCCAAAGTCAGTTGCCAGGTTATCATTCGATTAATTTATTAGCGTGAGACCACTAAAAAAACCATGCAAAAGAACTCCCTGGGAGGCAATGCGATATACTGGGTTCATACCTCCTACATCATACATCAGGAGAAAAATGTCACCTTCTCACATGGGGCTGGTGTGAGGCCACAAATGTTGGTGTCAGATCTTGGTAGAATACAGTCTGCTGGTAGTTGCCTATTAATCAGTAGAAGATAAACGTGCTGGGATGAAACAAGCTCTGTGGATTTCCAAGGCACCTTAGATTTCCCGACCATGGCTTTAAGAGGGGCAATGGTGGTGTTTATTTTTGTAGAGGTAGGACGTCCAGCTTCAGTTGAAGTCACCTTTGCCTTAACAAAGGAACTCCCCCCTCTACAGAATACTCTGTCAGACCTGTGATGAACAAAAGTAAAATAAAATCTGTCCTCCTGCTTTTTCTGACCTCGTTCTTTAATCCTTGAGATTGATTGATGTATTTATTTATTTTGGCTGTGCTGTGCAGCATGCGGGATCTTAGTTCCCCGACCAGGGATCAAACCCGTGCCCCTGCCGTGGAAGTGCGGAGTCCTAACCACTGGACCACCAGGAAATTCCCAATCCTTGGATTTTAATGCCTAGTTGGATTTGCATTTGTACAGTAATGGGTTTGTCAAATGTGATGAAATCTCATCTTTAGAGATCCCTTGCAAGGCTATACAAAACAGTGGCTAAATCCTAAGTCATTTATATCCATTTATCTTTGGCTTCAAGCTGTATAGTCCATATGAAATGACTTTTCAGATTTGAGGGTGAAAGAGTGAATTGATGTTTACGGAGCAAAGTAAGTAAACAAAGATTGTAGTGGGGAGGAGCGAATCCCCAGCTACTTTTAATGGACATTGTATCTCATCTCCCCGAAAGATTTTAAACGATGCGCACCCCTAAGGCTTTACAGTGATAATTCAAGGTAGATGGCCTTGGCCTGCTTTTTATTTATTATTTATTTATTTATTTTTGGCTACACTGGGTCTCTGTTGCTCTGCGCGGCTTTCTCTAGTTGCAGCGAGCGGGGGCTACTCTTTGTTGAGGTAGGTGGGCTTCTCATTGCGGTGGCTTCTCTTGTTGCGGAGCATGGGCTCTAGGCGCACGGGATTCAGTAGCTGTGGCTCGCGGGCTCAGTAGTTGTGGCTCGCGGGCTTAGTTGCTCTGCGGCATGTGGGATCTTCCCGGACCAGGGCTCGAACCCGAGTCCCCTGCATTGGCAGGCGGATTCTTAACCACTGCGCCACCAGGGAAGCCCTGGCCTGCTTTTTAAGGGACTCTAAAGCTGCAAAATGAAGGGTGAGGTTCCTGTCACTGCAAGGACCACAGCACTAGTGGGGTTAATGAAAATTAACCTTTTCCTAATCCCAAACACGTGCGCATGCACATGCGTATATGTGCCATTGTACACGCGCACGCGTGCACACACACAGAGTTCAGCTTTCATTTCTTATATTGCCCAAGGGTGTGTAAAATATAAAGAGGTTAGCCAAGAAACCCGACTGTCTGTTAGATTTGACTTGCAAAAAGTGCTACTGAAAAAAAAAATTTATACTGAGCTCCTGTTGTCCAGAATTTTACAACGTACAATCCCCGTAATACTGATCCTAACTCTGGCGCCACGTTGGAGACACACGAGGTATAGTAACCCACTTTTAAAAAAGCCGTGAGGTATAATAAACACTTTGTTTGTACAAGGCTATTAATGTCTCAGGGTTTTGCAAACTGATCGAATGACATGCTCGCCTCGTAAGGAAAATTGGATGGTTATCATTTGCATTAGGTTATGACGTTACCCAAAACCTGTGAACGCTGTGAGCAGACGGGACCCCAAAAATGGTGTGAACAGTAGTCCCTCCCCACTGTATTCAAAGAACTGTTAATAATCGTGCAATGGTAACTAATAATTCTCTGTTCTTTTTTTTTTTTTTTTTTTTTTTGCGGTACGCGGGCCTCTCACTGTTGTGGCCTCTCCCGTTGCGGAGCACAGGCTCCGGACGCGCAGGCTCAGCGGCCATGGCTCACGGGCCCAGCCGCTCCGCGGCATGTGGGATCTTCCCGGCCCGGGGCACGAACCCGTGTCCCCTGCATCGGCAGGCGGACTCTCAACCACTGCGCCACCAGGGAAGCCCATCTCTGTTCTTTTGCGTAGTGCGGCTCAGTAACCGTGTTGAGAATTATCGCTAACCCATGCAGTGCTTACTGTCTGCTGGGCACTATTTTAAGTGCGTTATAAAGATTGATTCATTTAATCCTTATAATAACCTTATGAGGTGGTTACTATTATTATCTTCATTTTACAGATGAGGAAACTGAGGCACAGAGAGGTTGAGAAACTTGCCCAGGCCACACGACTTGGAAGAGGCAGAGCCAGGATTCTAACGCAGGCAGTCTGGCCCCAAAGGCCACGCTGTTGGCTGCTTTGCCCTACTGGTAGGAGGAGTCCAGGGTTTGGAGTTGGGCTAGTGTGAGTTCCAGGTGGGGCTTTCCCCCTTGGGGAGTCTAAGGAAGTCACATCACCGAGATGATTTCTGTATCAGTAAAATGTGGATAAAAGCACCTAGTTGGCAAGGATTTTGAAAGGCATGGAGAAAATGCATGGAAACTCCTAGCACAATATTAGTCGACTCAATGGTTACTATTATTATGATTATTATTGTTTCCAAAGCACTGACTTTGAACTTTTATCAGAAACAATCTCTTAAATGTACGATCTGCTCCAAATCTCTTAGGAATGATGACTCACCTTAGCCCCTAGTGCTGCAGGTCCTGGGTGTGCAGTGGCTGCCCCGGAACTTAGCTTCAGGACTTCCTTAGATAAGATTTTCAACTCACTCTGTGTGTGGTGGTCTTATTCAATTGCTGGTGAGTAGCTCTGGGTAGGAACGAAGAGGAACATTGCAGCCAGTCAGCCCTGGGTTCACCTTTCACCTTTTTTATTTAGTAGCTTTCTGGTCTTACAAATCACTCATCTCTCTGAGCCTCAGATTTTCTTCCTCCCCTGGAGGTTGACAGTTCTTGTCTAATGAGTTGCTGTGAGGAGAACACAGCTGTAAAGTGTCTGGCACGTTGGCTGAATCAGGAGTGGATATTTTCACCAGGGTTTTGCTGGTCATGTAGAACCTGGTTTATACTTCCCCTAGAGGGGGGTTGTGATGGTAAAACTACTCCATGATGATGTCAGTTGTCTCTGCTTGGATGATGTCATTCACCTCTGATTGGATGAGGTGTCATCTGACCCATTTCCGGGGATCAGTGGAGCAGAGCAGGATTATGGGAACAGCCGTGGTGTTAGCGTTCTGGGTCTTTGCTTTATCAAAACTCCAAGGGCAGCTGCGATGAGTTGGGGGCTGTGATGTGTCTTGCTTTTCTTTTTGAAGAAACCATTACGGAGGGACTGACCCCAGTGGGGATGTCTTTTTCCCTCATCCCTGGCCCCATAACTACCTCTGCCTGCCTCACCACCACACGACTAGGCTTGACACCTGCTTCCTGGATTGATTTCAGTAGTTTTATTTCCATCTTGTAAATGTCTGTCAACTTTGCTATAACTCCACCAGGGCAAAAGTTGTTCCAAGGGAGGATATGTGTTTATTTCCTGATAGCAAGAGTAATCAGAATATTTGGGGGGAACTTTGGGTTCTAGAACTGTGTTCACAGCCTACAAATACATAATTGAGAATTCCTTCAACGGGGACAAATCTGGATTTTTTGAAAGGTACTATTGGCTTTTTAAAACTGCCGAAGTTCTAAATAAGAGGAACATAAAAAGTGATTAAGTTGATTTTCCTATATAGTGGCAGTTTTTAAAAGATGGAACCGAGATCCAACCACTTCTCACATCTCTGCTGCTACTACCCTGGTCCCAGGGGTTCTTGTCTCTTGCTTGGGCTTTTGCAGTGGCCTCGTCTTGCTGTTTGCACCTGGCCACCTTCGAGGCTGTCTGCAACACAGCGGTGAGGGCGATCTCTGCCGAGAGGTTGGTCCGATCCAAATCCCCTGGTCAGAGCCCTGTCGTGGCTTCTTACCTCACTCCGCGGAGGAGCCAAAGGCCTTCTTGTGCCTTAGGCTTTCCCTGGCCTATTGCTCAGCCAGCCGTGACTTCCCCCACTCGGGGGCTCCCCCATCCTGGCCTCTTTGCTGTTCCTCAGACACCCTGGGCTCACCCCCTTCTAAAGCCTGTGGCTGCCGTTCCCTCTGCCTGCAGTGCTCTGTGGCATTTTCCAGATGGCTCCCTCGCTTCATTCCTTCAGATCTTTCCTCGAATGTCACCTGCCCAGATACCTTCCTAGCCAACCCGTCTGACATCTCAGGGTCCCTCTTCCCAACACTTCCCGTCCCTGTTCTCCACATTTCTCCTCCATTCTCTTGTCACATGCTATACTTGACCTTCTCCACCTTCATCTTGTTTATGGTCTTGTCTCCACCTCTAGAGATAATCTCCCTGAACAGCACCTGGTGCATAGATGATGTTCAATAAATGTCTTTGAATACATTGAAGAAACATTTCAAAATAAGATTTAAGTACAAGGAATATATATATTTATAACTGCATCACTTTGTTGTACACCTGCAACTAACACAACATTATAAATCAACTAGACCCCAATAAAAATTTAAAAAAAAAACAGTTAAGTACAAGGAACATTGTGGAAATAAGCGTGTAACATCATCAGGGGACTCTCGAGAAACATCAATTATTTGGATTTGGAAATTCTGCTAGGTTTGTTTTAAAGATACCTCTGTAGCTATTAATGCAGAAAGAAATGTTGATAGCTACCCATTTTCTGTTACTTATTCAGAGCTACTTCTGGTTAAGTGAATAATAACCATGTAAGAAAAATACATATATATATATATATATATATATAAAATACAGTAATGAAACTGATACTCTTGGGTAACCCATAAACACAGTAGGAAAACCATGCTCTTTATTTTTTTAGATTCATTACTTTAGATGTGTGGCACATGCCTCTTTCCTTGCCTGTGCAGATGTGACTTGTGTCTGGTTGAATCGTTTACTCTGCTGTGTGATTTATATCTGACGCTCTTGTGAATGAGGTCGAGCTGCAGCATCACAGAGACTTCCGTTTACACAAAGGACTCCTTCATCCCTCAGACCTGTAGAGATGCATTTGCTTGTTTATGCACATGTGCAGTCAGCACAAAGGCCCGTGTGTGGAGAATGAAAAAAGTGAAGGAAAAAATAGGGAATCATGAGGTGTTTTCATCACAGAGGAGAGGCTTTCCTGTGTGTGTGTGTGTGAGTGTGTGCGTGTAGCTTGCTGGTGTCATTTCCATAAAGGTCATTAAAGACCTCTGTATGCCGTACTTCTACTGCACATGGATCTGTGTAATACAGAAACATACCAATGTACATAACGTTGTACTGTAACGAGAAAGAGTTAATATCGGGACATAATAATGTAGATATCTCAGCTCCAAAGAGGCTGTATTTTTAATGTGAGTCTTTCTTTTGAAGCTGATGTGTATTCCATAAGTGTGTGCTATGCAGGCTCTTGTGAAGCCCTTGTGAAGTATGCATTCCTTACGACCTCTTAGAGGGATGCAGTCATAAAGGAGCCGCAGGACGTGGTAATGGGAGAAGTAGGATAAGAGCTGGGTCTGTTAGGCCACTTTCCAAGGGATAATCATGCAGTGTGTCAGTCTGTTAGACACACCCAAGGTGACCCAGCGCTGTTCAAGGAGGCTGCAATTAAACAGGACAAAGGGCTATGTTTATGCCTCAGTGGAAGAGAAGCTGTTTACCCAGTTCTGATTCTAAGACCCCACTTTCTAGTACTTGGAAATTCTACTTTCTTGCTTTTTCTCATCATTTTCATTCCCACAACAAAATATGTTAAGTAGAAAGGGTAAAATACGTATAAAATTGCTTACATTGTCAGGTGATTCTTTGTCATCATAGATAGATAGATAGATACAGATATGGATATATAGATATAGATGTCTGTCTGTTTATCTATGAAGTCTCTGTGAGGTGAATGTCCATGTGTATGTGTAAAATTCTGAGAAGTCGTTTCTATCACTATAAATGACTGACTGTTCAGGGGCTTGTATGTCACTTGATCATATATGTCTTTTCTGAAGTCTGTTAGTCAATAAGAATTTACCAAGGATGGACTGTGGAAACTACAGTGGAAAAAACTCTGTGGAAGAATAAAAAGGAGTGTTTTTTGCTTTGAAGAACTTCCCCGTCAGATCAAGCATCAGAACATACACATCCCACGGTAATGCATGAACACCTACTGTTATAGGTTGAATTGTGTCCCTTCAAAAAAGATATGTGGATGTCCTGACCTTCAGCATCCCGTAACGTGACCTTATCTGGAAACAGGCTCGTTGCAGATGTAATTAGTTAAATTAACATGAGGTTACACCGGAGTAGGGTAGGCCTCTAATCCTGTATGGTCAGGGTCCTAAGAAGACAGGCATGTGCACATGCAAAGATGCTCAACACCCCTAATTATTAGAGAAATGCAAATCAGAACTACAGTGAGTTATCACCTCACAGCAGTCAGAATGGCCATCATCAAGATGTCTACAAATAACAAGTGCTGGAGAGGGTGGAGAGAAAAGGGAACCCTCTTGCACTGTTGGTGGGAATGTAAATTGGTACAGCCACTATGGAGAACAGTATGGAGGTTCCTTAAAAAACTAAAAATAGAGCTACCATATGATCCTGCAGTCCCACTCCTGGGCATATATATGGAGAAAACTCTAATTGGAAAAGATACGTGCACCTCAGTGTTCATAGCAGCACTATTTACAATAGCCAAGACACAGAAGCAACCTAAGTTAACACTGACAGATGAATGGATAAAGAAGATGTTGTACATATATACAATGGAATACTACTCAGCCATAAAAAAGAATGAAATAATGCCATTTGCAGCAACATGGATGGACCTAGAGATGATCATACTGAGGAAGTGATGGTTTATGTTTGCCTGACTTCAAAGCCTATGAGCCTTTTCCCTACACTAATGATTTCCAAAGGCACTTGGCAAGCACCGTGGGTTCTTCAAAGAAACCTAAGGAACCACAGAGGGTATGGAATGGGTCGGCAAAGATGGGCAGGACTTAAACTGGGCCTCACACCTTATGTACACTAGTGAAGTTCTACTTTGTTCCGCTGTATACAACACGAGACAGTGTGTTGATTAAAGAAAACAAGGCCAACCAGAAAAGAAGTAACTATGGATACAGCACCAGGTGATGGCTTTGGCTCTGTACAATTTAATACTGTTATCATCAAGCTGATGAAGACATTGCATGCACAGCGGTTGATACTATGGCAAGGATAGTTTAGCAGTTGAAGAGCAAACAAGGTTCAGAGAGATTCTAAAATGCTAAAAACCCAGCTCAGATAAGAAGTTCAAAGTTAACGGAGATATATGTGGAATTTGCATTTAGGTTCCAAAATGAATTGCGTCAATATAGACTAGAACAGTAGTTCTCCGAGTGGCCCTTAGACCAGCAGCTTGCGCATCACCTAGGAACATGTTAGAAATGCAAATTCTTGTGCACCAGCTTCATCCCTATTAAATCAGAAACTCTATAGATGTTTTAATAAGCCCTCCAGATGTATCTAATGCAGGCTAGAGTTGGAGAACCACTGGTTAGAAAAACCAACCTTCCTTCTCTCTTTGCCTTCCTTCATTTCTTTGTCTTTATTCCATGTCCTTCCCAAGAAAGGACTTGGGGTGGAAAATCTGACTTAATGATTTGTGTAAGAACAAAGGTTTTATTTTACAAGAAGTTTGGAATCAATGGTGTGATGTGGCTCCTGCCCAAAATAAATAGTTTGCATTAAAAATAGTGACCAGAACAAGGGAAGCATGAGGCTCCCCCCTCCCCGTTTGGCATATTCTGTGTATTTGCCATATTCTGCTAGACTGTACCTTGAATCTGTTGAGGAACTGATTTTAAGAGGGACATTGAAAAGGGGCTTGACAAGGATGGAAAGCACCACAAACCTTGTCTTGAAGGAAGAAGTTGGGGGAAGCCATCTCCTGTGATGGGGGGCTGACATAGAGAAGAAACAGAATTTTTCATCTTGTTCCAGATAGCAAAATACGTACAATGTTCAAAAGCCCCCTCAACTGGTATGAACAGGGCAAGATGTTTCCAGACTTTTCCTACAGGGCTTTGGTAACCCAGGTAAGTCCTTCAGGCTTCTTCTCCTCCTGCTGTAGTATTGAGATAATAAGGGCTAGGTTATCTACCTCACAGTGTTTTGTGAAGACTGAAAAATGTGAAAATGTTTCACATTTTTGAAAAGCTGACATCACTGTATGAAGATGAGGCAATGGTACTATTATTAACTAAGACCAGTTGATGGAAGGTTTAAGTCCAAGATAAAGAAAAATTTCAACCTGCCAGTTGGCCCAAAGTGGGATGATCTTTTTCAACAAGTAGCAAGTTCACTGTCGTGAGAGATCTTCAGATAAAGCCAGAGATGTTAGAGGATGAATTGTCTTGAGTTGGAGAGACGGCCCCTAAGTGCCTCACTGACACGTGTTTCATGACACAGACGTTAGTGCGTGAGATGAGGCAGATCTAAGAGAATGGTGCTCAGAGCCAGCGGAGTGAACATTAATTCAGCATTTCCTCATCACTCCGTGCACACCACTGCAAACATTTTAAACCCTGAAATATATTTAAACATTAAGTACATTAAAAACATTTCAAAGGAACAAGATGGGCCCACACTTGTTAAGCTGGTGTCAGTTTTTCTCTCCAGCCCTATTGTTAAATTTCTCTTTCCATTAGAAGTCTGGTTGAATGGGCCCCTGGGTCCTTCTGTAGATCTGTTGAGGTCTGAATATGGAAAGTAAAATCGAATCCCCAATGCTTTCTTATAGCTTTTTGCGATGTCTCATAGGAATGGAAGAGGTGTCTTTCACGAGGTTTGAGCCAAATCCTGAGTTGATTTATAGCATTATTCCTTTAAGACTAAGCTCTCCTCTGGCTATAATTTTGCATCGAGAGTTCTGTTTCTTTCTTTTTTTTTCTTTTGGCCCTAAACTATTGGGTAACATCAGCGACTTTTGCCTCTCTCCACTCCCTAATTGGCTGGTTTCCAGTGGCAGAGAGATGAATGGATCCTTTTGTGTAGGGAGTTTTGTAATTCAGGGAAGAACTGAGAGCTTTGCCAAAGGCGATATGTGGCTATTTTACACATATTACAGATAATGTGTATATATCAATAACGTAATGAAGGTACCATTCAAGCATGGCTGTGGGTGGTAGCAAGAGACAGCTAAATCTCATTTTTAATATATTAGAAGCTCTCTTCTAATTCAATCAGGAACAGTTGTTGTTCTGTTATTTAAAGACAAAAAAGTCAGTTCAAGCAGGGAATTATAAAAACATGAGTTGGGGGGCAAACTTTATATTTTAATTTAAAACATATGTATGTGTATATATGTGTACAACACACACACACAAACACAATTTAAATGCTGAGTTTTCTATAAAATACCGAGGACTTTTCATTGACTGTGGCTCTGCCTGTTGCAATCCACATCTTATTTTTTGCCTAAACCACATCCATAGTGCATCATCAATGCTTTCTAGTTTTTAGTTTCTTTGAAGAAGAGAGAGACGTTTCAGGACAATTGCTAAGCACACCGAGTGCAGGATCCTTCTAGATTTTTAACATATGAGTTCCTTCTTTGATAGTTACCTCTCCCACATCTAAAATTGGAAAAAAAAATATATTGTGGTAAAATATACATAACATAAAATTTACCTTAACCATTTTTTAAAGTTTACTATTCAGAGACATCAAGTAAATTTACAATGTTGTACAACCATCACTGCTATCCATTCCCAGAAATTTTTCATTATCCTAAATGGAAACTCTGTGCCCATAAAAAAAATAACTTCCCATTCCCATTACCCCCAGCCCCTGGTAACCTCTAATTCTACTTTATACCTTCATGAATTTGCCTATTCTAGTTATCTCATATAAGTGAAATCGTATAATATTTGTCCTTTTGTGTCTGGCTTATTTTACTTGGCATAAAGTTTACAAGATTCATCCATGCTGTAATATGTCAGCATTTCATTGCTTTTCGTGGCTGAATAATATTCCATTGTATGTATATACTCCATTTTGTTTATCCATATATCTGTTGATGGACACTTGGGTTGTTTTCATCATTCAACTATTGTGATTAATGCTGCTGTGAACATTGGTGTACAAGTATCTGTTTGAGTCCCTATTTTCAATTCTTTTGGGTATATACCTAGCAGTAGAATTGCTAGATCATATGGTAATTTCATGTTTACCTTTTTTGAGGACCCACCAAACTGTTTTTCAAAAAAAAATTTTTTTTAAGCAACTTGTCTTTATGAAGACTTTCTAAGGCATTCAGCTTGGTTCTCACAGAAGCAACAGCTCTCTTTACATTTGGTCCTATATTTCATCAGTTTCTAGACCATCTAATTAACTCGTATAATTACAATATCATGGATTCCCTGGTGGTCCAGTGGTTAAGACTCCACACTTCCAATGTGGGGGGGTGTGGGTTCGATCCCTGGTCGGGGAACTAAGATCCCGCATGCTGCGTGGTCAAAAAAATACAATATCAAGTCCAACTATCATTAACAGGTTTAGAAACATATACAATTGATACTTGCTAAGCATGCAACTCAACTGCTAAGACCAGAAGTCCTTGGAACATACTAGAGCGTAGCTTTCTGGCAGTAAGCCCCAGGGTGCGCTGGGAATCAGCCAATACCTATTACAGAACAAATGGAGTATATTGGTTAATCTGTCCAGTCAAATGGAGGCCAGTTAAGAGAGCTTTTACCATTCAATTAAATTACCTTTGTCATGATAAGATATATAAAGGAATTTAGAAATGACTGTGGCTCTAGGAAAAAAAAAAAAACAGCTGCACATCCAGGACTGTTAACATTCAATACACTTGTTGTTGGGAGACTGGAAAAAGGCACACAGCAAAGGCTAAAACAGAATGGGAAGTTGACCAAGGTGGTCATTTATGTATTAACTCTTGAATTTAAGAAAGTTCTAATCGATAAGAGCCGTAGGTTAATTTTCTTCCCTTACAGTTTCACTTAGCGTGGGTGATAAATGGAAGATAAACAAAGAATAGGGAGATCATGCCTATTCTTAGAAAGAAAATACCTTTCAGGTTAAGATTCAAGACTTGAGGATATGGGGAGGGGGAAGGGTAAGCTGTGACAAAGTGAGAGAGTGGCATGGACATATATACACTACCAAACGTAAAATAGATAGCTAGTGGGAAGCAGCCGCATAGCACAGGGAGATCAGCTCAGTGCTTTGTGACCACCTAGAGGGGTGGGATAGGGAGGGTGGGAGGGAGGGAGATGCAAGAGGGAAGAGACTTGGGAACATATGTATATGTATAGCTGATTCACTTTGTTATAAATCGGAAACTAACACACCATTGTAAAGCAATTATACTCCAATAAACATGTTTAAAAAGAAAAAGACTTTGGGATGTGATTAGAAGGTTTTCTAGCCAGTTCTGAAATGAAATCACCGAGCTGTAGGAGGAGTACTTTTATACAGCATCATCCATCCTTGTTGGCGACCCAAATGATTAAAGGTTTGGGAAATTGCCCCTCTAAATATGGGCTAAAGGAACTGGGTTTATTTAGCTTAGAGAGGGAGACTGAGCATGCTGAGGGGGACTTAATAATAGTCTCCAAGAATATGAGGGATATTCTATGAGTGATGGAAAGCAGCTGTTTCCTGTTTCCACTGAGCGCTGGATAAGAAAGAATAGAGTTAAATTGCAACAAGTGGGTTTAAGAACTACTTGGCCATAAAGTTCAAGACAAGAAACCCACAAGACCAAAGTCACTTCTCTGTTTCAGAATTATGTAGCTCACTAGCTATCTTTCTTGGGTGCTTTCAACTGGCCTGTTCTTGAACTAGTAGAAAGATATGGAGGACCTTTCACCTGTGTGAGAGTATGAAGTTGTCCAGTGTCAGAACCTACCCGTGTTCCGTGGCTGAGGAAGCCCTTATCTTCTAAGGAGATTTAAAAAGAAAAGAAATTCAGGATCTCTTTGCTCCCCCTTCATCTGCTTTTAAAGCCAGATAATCTAGATCTGCTTCTTCTATATGAGATGAAAACTTTCCATAGATTTGCCAGTGTGTGTTTTTTTCTGCCCACTTGGTCAATGTTGTCACGACTTTAAAAAAAGTTCTGTGTTTTTAGTGAGATTGTGTATACACATACATGTGTATACGTACATGTATATAGGCATGTGTGTATATATGGTGTCTTAAGATATGAGATATATACACATATATCTCATAGATATTGTAGATATTTGATATATGATATAGATATATATTTATCATATGTAATTAATTCAACAATGAAAGCAATGTTTCATTCTAGACAGTGTGTCTGTGCGTGTTAGGGATATGAAGATGAATAAGATATACACCATGGGGCTTCCCTCGTGGCGCAGTGGTTGAGAGTCCGCCTGCCGATGCAGGGGACACGGGTTCGTGCCCCGGTCCGGGAAGATCCCACATGGCGCGGAGCGGCTGGGCCCGTGAGCCATGGCCGCTGAGCCTGCGCATCCGGAGCCTGTGCTCCGCAACGGGAGAGGCCACAACAGTGAGAGGCCCGCGTACCACACACAAAAAAAAGATATATACCATGCTAATTAGGAACAAAGCAAATAAATACACAAAGCATTACAAAATAATGCATCATTCTAGAAAGTCAGGTAGGGGAAGAAATTTAAAGACAGAAAAGTGAGTTTGGGGAATGTTACTAGTCTTTAGTCAACGAGGCAGATGGAAATGCCTGAAACTTCTTCTCAACTATTGTTTCACCATTGTTATCCTGTGTTAGGTGAATTTTACTGTTTATTCTGAATTGGATAAAGGGGTGTCTTATTTGCCCAACTAGGAGTGTTTTCAAGGCAAGGTTTCATTTCCAGAGGATTGACTGCTGTTGGGTTATATCTGGAAAATTATAGGTTTTTATCAGCATTAACTGTGTTTGTGTTCCACGTGGGATATTTTCATCTTGTACCCACATTTACTATAAGCTTATTAGAAATGTTTGCCTCTGTCTTTGAGTGTTCTCTGGCATCTGGGAAGCGGCGGGGGCGGGGGGGGGGGTGTGGACCGTAATCCAGCCCTGACTCCCACAACTCTTTTGGTCTTCAGAAATCCAGCACTGAAGGAGGAAAAATGACCTGGGGTTGCTTTAAATCACTCATTCACTGTGAAGCTTTGAGCAAGTTACTTAACCTCTCTGAGTCTCACTTTCCTTCATCTACCTGACAAGAATGTTTTCAGGACTAAATTAAATGCAATAGTATGCTCCAAGCTCAGAGCTCATGTGCCCAGCCCTTAAGTCATTGATTCACAAAGGGCTTCTCTTGCCTATGGTAGCATCATGATTGCCTCTAGATTCTCTTCCCTCGTGGGCTTTGCTGGACCTTAGGGGCAGGTTTGTAGGGTAGGGTTGGTTTAAAATTCATGAGGGCACCCGAAGTCCAATTGTATGATTTTTTTCCCCTTTTCTATACTTACTCAATCCAGAAAAAAAAAGTCCACTATAATGCCAGATGTTCCAGGAAGCGTTTGTTGTCAAACTACTTGAAACAAATGATGTGCACACATGGAAGGAAAGTGCGTTGTAAAATCAGCAGGAAGATTATGCTTTTTTTTTTTTACAAGGTTTAAAGGAGAATAAATCAGTCTTCTAGATATGCAGATAGTCATTTAATAGACATTGATTAAATCGAGTGCTGTGCTTTGAAATGATATCAAATTGAAGACATGATCCTTGCCCTGGGAGGGTTTATGAACTTGTTGGAGAGACCAAACATGTATATATGAAATGACCACAGAACGGTTAGACTCAATCTCAGGAAAGGAAGTATAAAACAACAGGGCTTGAGCCCGTAAGTACTGAGGAAAGGCAGGATACAGGTTTGGGTAGGGATTTAATATAGTTCTTGGAGACTTAAGGTCGTGGTTTGACGGGTTCATAAAACAGTATCGTTTAAAGACAGACAGAATTAAAAAAAAAAAAAACCCCAACCTAAAATGTTCACTTCCTATAGAAACCTAAGAACATACTGCAGTTACTCTTAACTTATTTGAAATAAATGCATCCTTCTAAATTCTCAGCGTTCAGGCTGATTTCCTTTCAAACTCTCCCTCCACACTGTGCCAGACGGCTCCTGCCCAAATTTGTTCTTCGTCTGCGGGATATGGAATATCTTTATAAATCATAACAAGTCACAGGGAGGGTAAAAATCCCAGCTCGAGACCTACCTCAAAAGCTGAGGCGTGCCACGTATTTTAATGGCGGTGGATCTAGGAACCAAGGGTAGGACCTTTCTCTATTAGAAGAAGATTTATAATTCAGAGCCTTCTGAGGGTGAGCCTGGATCCTCTGACCTGGACCCATCCTCCAGCCCGTCCCCACATCCCAGCTCCCCAAGTGAAATAAGCAGGGAAGCAGGGCAACAAAACCATTAACTTAATAGCGTCGAATTTATGGCTGAAATCTTGCAAAGCTTATGTCCGCAGAGGAAAATAATTACTGTCACTTTCTTTGAGACACTTGGCTTTATGGTTCCTGTCACCTTTATCATAACACACAGCTGATTTAGTAGCTCTGTTTTTCATGGCAAATGGCCTGGTGTTATGTTTTTATGCATGTGGACATGCTAGTGAGATGACAATACATGGATAGACTGGGGTGGGACTAAATTTAGATAATGAACTGGAATACTGTTAATGGTTTGGGTTTAGTCATGCTGTCACTATGCCAGCTGAGCTTTTCTCACTTGCCCTTTCCTCCTCTAGATTCTCAAATCCAAAGATTTAACATCTCCAACCCAGCGCTACATTGACAGCAAAGTCGTGAAAACCAGAGCAGAAGGCGAATGGCTCTCCTTCGATGTCACTGATGCTGTTCACGAATGGCTCCACCATAAAGGTGACCACCGCCCTCTGTTCTCCTCCTTCGATGTTCAGTGATCCTAAGTTATTGCAAGTCGATTGCAGATTGAGGGGTATTACATGCACAGACAAATGACCTCCTTGACTTAATGTTTTCCAGACAGGAATCTGGGATTTAAAATAAGTTTACACTGTCCCTGCTGCACCTTTGTACCATCGAATAATTACATCATCCCCAACAAAAGTGAAGAACTAGAAGCGCGATTTGCAGGTAACTGAAACTGGGGCGTATGAGGTGGGGGAGGGAAGGGCCTCTGTTGATAATCTCCTGGGGGGATGAGGTCAGTTTGCATGTGAAAATGAGATTGCTGGGTGAGACCCGGGGAGTTTCATTTGTTTGGGCAAAGCTATGGTTGGGGAAAGATATATGAAGGCAGAAAGGACTAGAAGAAAGGGATTCCTTCCAAGTTTACACTGCTCGATGCCCCGTGATGACTTGGCAGTACTAACTGACAGACTTACCAACCTTCCAGACTCTTAAATAGCCTGTTCAGCCCTTTATTCTTCACTCGAGCAAACCAACATTCCATCTATGCTAATAGTATAGAAGAAGAAGATCACATGCATTCAAGGACATCCATTGATTATCCCCCCCAAACCCAACGTCGTGGGGAAGCCACCACTGTTATCTCACAGAGGACGTCCTCTCCCACCACAGCCTCTGTAACTAACCTGACCTGTACCAGAACACACCCCCTTTTCTAGCTGGTGCCCAAGATTCCAAGTGGCTTCCTTATCAGACTTTCATAATAGTTTATAAACACATAACAAGGTTTTAGTCGCCCCCCCTAGTCTTGCTTACCTTTTAGTAAGCTTACTTTAGCCAAAAGTCAAAGAGAATGAGGAGATGCCAAGGGTTCAAGTCATGTCTTACGTTAGGTAACAAGTCGTTGGAGGACGAGAGGTGAGGGGGGAGTCTGGACCTATTGAGGGTTCAGCACTGGCTCCACACCACCAGGTGAGGGAGCTGATGGCCCTGTCCTAACTCACCCCACCTGGGACCTCCATCCATTGGCAGAAGGCTCCAGTGGACCTTGCTCATGGAACAATACTCCCAGCGGTCTAGAGATTATTTCAGTCTCTAACCTAGTCATGATTCTCTAGAGCATGGAGATTAAATGCTTAAACTGGCAGTCTCCTGAGTGTGCTTTGGGGAGCTCGAGTTTCTGCATCTCAGATGGAATCAGGAAGGTGTTGAGGATATCCTAAAATCAATGAAAAAACCCTTTCTTCACAGCTTCCCAAAGTAGCATTAGGTAAGGGTGGGTGACTTCTGTTTCACTTGAACCTCATTCACTGCAATTTAGTGTAAGTCTCAGTTTAGGTTCATCAGGGAAACCTTTTGACTTGAGCAGTCCTAGGAAGAGAGGGGACCAGCGGGTGACACGTCCTATGGCCGTGTCATCAGTCGTTGAGGCGTTGAGCACAGCCTACACTGAGGACTGACTAAAATAAACAGTCGAGATTGCCCTTGGACTAGTGGTCAAAGACTTCTTCTGTAGTGACTTTCACAACCAACAGGCCCTGCCTTGGACACTGAACTGCCTTCTGACAAGAGCCCCATTTAGCCGTGTTCCTTGTCACCTGCACTAGTCCTATCCACTGCCGTGGGGAGTGAGCCAGCTGGTGCTGCTGTGTGGTCATCACTGCTCTTTGTGACAATAGAAAAGATATGGCTGATTCTATCTGATGAAGGTGAAGCTAAATGTCTATTACCCGAATGCATTTTTTCAAGGTATTGACGGCACCTCCACATATACCAGTGGTGATCAGAAAACAATAAAGTCCACTAGGAAAAAAAACAGTGGGAAGACCCCACATCTCCTGCTAATGTTGTTACCCTCCTACAGACTTGAGTCACAACAGTCCAACCGGCGGAAGAAGCGTGCTTTGGATGCGGCCTATTGCTTTAGGTAAAGGAAAGAAAAAGAAAACAAAAAGTAACTGTGTTTGTTTAACGTTTGTACTGCTTTTGCCCCCCCCCCTTTTTTTTTTTATATACTAAAAATGGACTGGAACTGCAACTCATTGCATAAAACCAGGACTAGAAAAGTTAGAGCCATCGTATTTCGTAACATCATCCTTTCCGGAGGTTGAAACAGTTATTTCTATGCTGTATTCATCAGTTCTTTAACAATGAATCTACTGTGAAGGGAGAAAACTAGCCCCCTGAACTTTTTCCCCAAATCCCTCCGAAGCACTTTGAGGCTGAAGGAGAAAAGGAGCTGTCTGTTCCCCAGAGCAAAGTTAGGTTTATTTGAGGTGCAGGATGGCGGGTCCCTGACTGGGGAGACTCACCACCTGTAGAAGCCTTCACTCTCCCTGCAAGGTACCCATGGTCAAACCTTCTTCACCGTAACAGTGATGAGAGAGAAGAAGGATGCTGTTTGTCGTGTCTTTTACTAGAGAATATGAGAAGGGAGGGTAACATAAATTTATCTCCCATTTCCACATGAATTCATGGTGGGAAAGTGTGAATGTTTTTCTGTATTTTTTTCTTTTTTCTTTTGGCCGTGCCACTGGTGCAGCTTGTGGGGGCCTTAGTGGCTTGCGGGGATCTTAGTTTCCTGACCAGGGATTGAACTCGTGCCCCCTGCATTGGGAGCGTGGAGTCCTAACCACTGGACCACCAGGGAGTTCCCCTTTTCTGTGGTTTCTTAATAAGCATGGTAGGAGCTGTGGGGTGGTGAGGGGTCCTCACTGATAAAGTGCTCAAAGTGTGTGAGTTCACAAGAAAAAGGGTGACTTTTGGTTGCCAGAGCCAGTGGTTGCTCTAAGCAAGACTCTGTGTTTCTTATCTCTGGTTCATTCCTAGATCCAGGAACAGGAAATGAAATAAAGGATTTCTTCTCAAAGGAAAATGCCTTAGATTGTTCTCTGTAAATACCTATTGTACTTCATCCATTTTGCATTTGAAAAGGCAATAGAGGATGGATGGCCAAACTGTGCACTGTAGGTTGGAACGGGCTTGGTCTCGACTGCCACGTCTTTGCTTATATCTCATCATTTAAGGGAAGGGTTTGATTTTTGAAGTCACAGATAAGCGGGTCAGGGCATAGAACTCACAAGGGAGTCCTGCGAATCACCATCACACCTCATCATGACAGTCTCTTGAGATTGCAGTTCAACCATTAAAACCTGGCCCGTGGTATTTGCTCATACATATTTGTTGAATAAATGAACGAGTCATTTTCCTGGTTTGGGATGAGGGGCGGGGGGATTGGGGTGAAATCAGCTTCAAAATCTCCATTGCTCTTTCTTTTATCAGAAATGTGCAGGATAATTGTTGCCTACGCCCACTTTACATTGATTTCAAGAGGGATCTTGGGTGGAAATGGATACATGAGCCTAAAGGGTACAATGCCAACTTCTGTGCTGGAGCGTGCCCGTATCTGTGGAGCTCAGACACTCAGCACAGTAGGGTAAGTACGGGCCTCACTTGTCTCTTCTATTCTTGGGCTGCTAATATGTACCTGCTGATAGTATTTCCACATGAATTCTAAATAGCCTGGTGCCCTTTTGTCATCACATGTAAATGGGTGCTGGAGACACCGTTTTGAATGATGAGAAAAAAATGTAAGCTGTAGGTGAACTCAGAAAGTAACACTGATGAGTTTGGACAGTATGTCTGGCCTTCCCAGTTAGATTACAAGTAACTTGAGTACAGTTTAATTTTTTCTTTGTTTTATATTCCTAACAGCTGTAAGCATATATAGGTAGGATCAGTATATCACTTAGTGTCATGTGCTGTTAAGATGTGCAGGCACCCAGGTCTCCAGCTAAAAAAAGGATCCGTTATCACCTCCATCAGGGACTGTCATATTTGAAAGAACATTGAGGACTTCAGTAGATGCTTTGGCAGAGTGATTCACTAGTGTATGACAGTTATAAAATCATTTAACTTCTCTGAACCTCAGTTTTCTTATCAGTAAAAAGGAATGTCTGTATTAAAAATTATTTTTGAAATAATAATGTCCAACTCCAGAGTGGATGTGAAGAATATAAAGATGATATAGGTAACAGTGATTTGAAAATCAGTATCTCCCAGTCTTTTTGAATATAACCCAGAGTAAATGAGAGTCTGAATATTTTATTAAGTTACTTCAATGAGGAATGACGGCTAATTCAGAAGGCAGGTCCTAGATTGGATGCCATGGGTTCCCAGCCCAGATTAGCAAAGACTTTTTCTATGTAATGATGATATTTGTCCAAATGCTTCTTCCTGGTGCCTAGTCATGTAGGATTTTTAGAGATGGAAAGGACTTCACAAGTTATCTTGTCCCATCCTGTAGTACTATATATAAAATAAATAAACAACAAGGACCTACTGTATAGCACAGAGAACTATACTCAATATTTTGTAACAATGTATAAGGGGAAAGAATCTGAAAAAGAATATATATACACACACACACACACACACACACACACACACATAACTGAATCACCTTGCTGTATACCTGAAACTAACACAACATTGTCAATCAACCATACTTCAATAAAAATATAGAATAAAATGAAATAAGAATAAAATAAAATACAAAACAATAATAGGCTCTCTTGTTCAAACCTTTCATTTTTTTAAAGAAATTGAAGCCTAGATCAAGTAGATGACTTGCCCACGAGCAAACAGTTGGTGACAAACCAGAGCTTGGAACGCAGGCCTCCTTGTTTTATAACCAGGCCTTCGTTCACTGCGTCTTAGAGTTTAATTCCTGAAATGTGGCTACACACTGGGGTTATGCCTCTGTAAATCTCCTTATTAAAGAAACATTAGAAAAATTGCCTTCACTGCAGGATAGGAAAATGAATCTTCTGCCAAAAAGGTCCCATAATGCGTTCAGCTGAACTCAAGGGTTTGGGGGATATCAGTGATTTTCGATAATCTGTGTTATAAAATTCCTCTTGAATTCAGCTGAAAAAATCTTGTGTTGGTGGAGCTTGAAGTCTATTTATTGATAAACGCTTACATATGCTAAACTTCCAATGGACAAATACGGCTCCCTTTCCTTCAGCTGTTTTCCTGACACCCCCGGAGGTTTTGGCTCCCTGGGCTGACCACGTGCTTGGCCACGTGAGGGAAGCTCGCTTATGCCTGTCGCTTGGTCTGAGCTCTCTGGCCAGGCTGCTTCAGCTGGGCTGTGGCAACAGTAGCTGTAATGTGGGCGAGACCCAGTTGCCAAGTAGAAACATAATTCTCCTCCCTGATACACAGAGGGAGTGTGTGAAGGCTGAGACCACGCTTGTTTTTCAAGGAGAGAGGAAGAATCACTGTCATGATCACAAATATGTGGTTTGGACAGTTACCCAAAAAGCCAGAGGTAGCTTAATAAAGTAGTCAGTGTTGCTGTGCTGAACAGATCTTCTGTCTTAGGCTGAAAACATTGCAGTGAATCTCGAGGAAAAGGTCACTCGCTGTTTGATTAACACATTAATGGCATCCTTGGAAATGTCTCTTTATCATCACTGGGGAAGCTCCATACTTCCGTTGGTAGAAGTCACATACCCCTTTGATATAGGATGGGGTTAAAGGTATAGCACTAACCATAGAACTTTCTTTTCATTCTAAGACTGACTAGTCACTCCTCCAACTTAGCCACTACCATTTACCACATGGAAAGCTAAATGGAGGGTTGATTATTATTATTATTTTAAGAAAAAGGTAACAAAGTGAATCATTAAGAATATAGACTACTTCTGAGGTCGTTCTTAGCATGACTGTATTTACGAAGCAATGAAAAGACTTTGATCTTTATTTATTTTAAATGAAAATTTAGGTGACATTAAATTGGCCTGAGAAGACACTTAGCCTAGGAAGATTTCACACTGCAGACAGATGTCTTTTGCTTTACCTAAGGGTAGATGAAAGCTCTGATGAGAGTTTTAATAAAAAATGTTATTCTCCTGTTTATCCATGTATTCATTTCTTCACCTAGCATGTGAGTCTTGCTTTGATTTTGTCCAGAGAAGTCTCACTAGGGCTATAAGTTTAAAAAAAAAAGAGGTGTGTAGAGTCCCTGACCTCAAGCGAACTCTTCATCTAGGTGGGGATTGAAACTACTCATGAAACAACTTCAGTTACAGAGAAGTGTAGACACAAGGCGAAATACCAGGTTTGGTATTTGGACCAAGTTTTCTGAGGGCCTGGGAAGTATGGGCCGCAAAGGAGTGATCAAAGTAAAGACTCCTTGGAAAAACTGGAAAATCTGTTGAATGAGCAATTTTGTCTAATCTGACTTTTACAGAAGTATTTGTTTACAATGTATGGGAAAAGGATTCTGTAGGAAAATGGTGAATTCAGGGATTCCTCAGGACGCCTACCCATTTGACTATAATTGGAGAATAAGTAAAGGAAAGCGTAAGCCCCAAATAATCTAAATTGCCTACTCAGTGCTGTGACTGATAAGATAACTATGTGCGATGGTTCTATTAAAAAATAATTGCCTGTTTTTTGGGGTCTTTTCCTATGTTTTCTTTCTTCTCCTGTGTCCTTTCAGGTTCTCAGCTTATATAATACCATAAATCCAGAAGCATCTGCTTCCCCTTGCTGCGTGTCCCAGGATTTAGAACCGCTCACCATTCTCTACTACATCGGCAAAACACCCAAGATTGAACAGCTTTCTAATATGATCGTAAAGTCTTGCAAATGCAGCTAAGATTCTTGGAAAAGTGACAAGACGATAATCAAACAGTGATGATGATGATGATGATGATAGTGACAAAGGCAATGTTTGTAACAAGAAAACACGAGAGAGCCTTGCTTCATCAGTGTTTAAAAAAAATTTGAAAAAGCGGTACTAGTTCAAACACTTCGGAAGTTTGTGTTCTGTTTGTTAAAACTGGCATCTGAAACAAACAAAAAAAAGTTGAAGGCTTTATTCTATATTTTACCTACTCTGTAAGTGAGAGAGACAAGAAGCAAAACCTTTTTTTCTTGAGAAAAAAAAATAAACACTGGAAGAATTTGTTAGTGTTAATTATGTGAAAGAAAAAAAAAAAAACAGGAAAATCCCGTTAAGTGGAGTTGCTGTACATACGTTTTTATCCCATGCCTCACTTGATTTTTCTGTATTGCTATGCAATAGGCATCCTTCCATTCTTACTCTTAGAGTTAACAGTGAGTTATTTATTGTGTGTTACTATATAATGAACATTTCATTGCCCTTGGAAAATAAAACAGGTGTATAAAGTGGAGACCAAATACTTGGCCAGAAACTCATGGATGGCTTAAGGAACTTGAACTCAAACGAGCCAGCAAAAAAAAGAGGTCATATTAACGGGATGAAAAATGCAAGTGACCTATTATATGACCGAGCAAGTCTGCATGAAGAAAAGACCCTGCAAACACATGCTCTCTACCAACTGCCGGAGGAAGCTTCTTGTAAGGTTCAAAACTGAAAAGCCTGTTAATAAAGGAAACTTTCGGTCAGAATAAGTCTGTAAGATTTTTTTGTTTTCCTTTTTAATTGTAAATGGTTCTTTGTCAGTTTAGTCAACCAGTGAAATGTTGAAATGTTTTGATATGTACTGGTCAAACTTCAGACCTTAAAGTATTGCTGTATAGCTATGCTCTAGATTTTTCCTTCATTTCGGTGTATGTAACCATACCTATATTACTACAATAGATGGGTATAGAAGCCAGTATAATTGGAAACACATCTGCAGATCTCTTTTGCAAACGATGAAATCAAAACATTAACTACTTTATGTGTAATGTATAAATTTTTACCATATTTTTAATGTTCTGTAATAATGTCGACTCTGATTTAGATTGGACTTAAATTTGGGCGCTTTTTAATGATCGTTCGGAATTGTGTGTTTCCTTTAGCTGGCCAGTACTTTTGAGTAAAGCCCCTGTATTTTGACTTGCACTACCAATACATGTTTGATAGTATTTGTTCCACCTGTGCTTTTGCATTGTCCATTATTATGACATAAGCTACCTGAGTCCACTTGTCCTTTTTTTTTCTCTTTTATAAAAAGACATAGTTTTCCTTCATTTTCTAAGCATCATTACTAATCAGTTCAGACATTAACAATCTTCTATTTTAGGGAAATTGGGGATTATAGATACATAGATAATTGAGGTGAAATGTTTTAGTTTTAGCAAGGGCTTAAGGATCTGACTGGAACTCAGAATCTTGGTGACTGGGTTAAGAAAGGTTTCTCTAACTTGGTTTAATCAGTATTTTCACAGAATTCTACTGTTATAAAAGAGCAGACAGTTCTTAGGAAACAACTGTTTCTTTAATCGAGTTTTTAGTGTTCAGGGAGAAATGGAAAGATTTACATTTTAGTTGATTTTTTTTTTTTTTTAAGGAAGAAAAAAAGCCCAGGTCAGCATAAGTCATTTAGTTTATTTCACTGAAGTTAAGGTTTTTACAGATGTTCTTTGAAGGTTGAAAAGGCACTAGGCAAATTCTCCCATGATCAAAAAATCCTTTCTTTCCTCTGAATGAGAGTTATCAAATCAGAGGTTAGAATTTACCTTGCTGAAATACATGATTTGCCACAATTTTGCAGAGGAGGTAACCTTATGTCAGGGGTTGTAGGATATGTCAGTTTGTCAGTTGTCTCTTATTTAGCTTTAGGATAACCATTAATAGTAAGTCAATGGAATATTTGCAGTTTTACCTAAAGAGCAGCACAATGAGGTGTGAATCCAGCGTGAAGTTGTTTGTTTGATATAGTGTACTTCTTTTTTGGAATTTCCTGACCATTATTAAAATGACAAATTGGATTTGTTTGAAAACTGGAAAAGCAAGAGATAGGATGCCACAGTACCAAACAACCCTTGGGTTGGATGTAACCCAATCCCAGATTGGAGTGTGTTGATTTTTTTTTCTCTTCCGCTTTTCTATCCATTCTATGTAAATCACTTATTTCTGCAGGTATTTTCCTCTCAGATAGAATGACATTTTGTTTTGTATTATTTTGTCTTTCCTCATGAATGCACTGATAATATTTTAAATGCTCTATTTTAAGATCTCTTGAATCTTTTTTTTTTTTTAGTTTGGGGGTTTTATAAGGCCTTTATTTCCCATAAGTAAATATTGCTATGAGAGGGGAGGGAGTGGGGAAAATGTTAGTATGTGGGTGGGGTTGGCCTGCAGTTTTTCTGTGATAAACAGCAATACGATTTTATGGTTGGCATGATTTTTTTTTTTAAATGGAACATAAGAATAGCTGTTTTGTATTTTGATGACTGATTACGCTGTATTTTAACACAATGTATGTCTGTTTTTGTGGTGCTCTAGTGGTAAATAAATTATTTCAATTATATGTCGATGTGTTTTTCCTGTCCTGGTATCATCCTGGAGACCAGAGAACACTTCTGATTCAGGGAGCGTGATCTCAAGCTAGAAAAGTCATACCAGCTTTAAGATCGTGCTTTTTTTTTTTTTTTCCTCCGAGAGATTCAGTCCAGAGATGTCATGCTTTAGAGTTCCAGAGCCAGGATGTATCTATCAAGGCCTGAAGAAAGCGCTGTGCAGGCTTTGTATTCCCTTGTTTATTGCTATTTGGTAATTGTTGGAGATTTAGTTTCCATCCAGCTTGACTGTCTACCAGAAAAAAAATGCAGAGAGTTGTTTGGACCATGCTTTGGCTTTCTAATCCTATGTTCTGCCAACCCCAGGGCCAAAAGAACTGGTCTAGACAGTATCCCCTGTAGCCCCATAACTTGGATAGTTGCTGAGCCAGCCAGATATAACAAGAGCCACGTGCTCTTTGGGGTCGGTCTTTGAGAGCAGCTACTCCTTTATTTCTCCCCTACCGCTGCACCAAAAAACCCCTATTCCCGCAAACTTCTTTGGCTGTTCACCCTGCAAGACCAGACTTTGCAAGTGAGTTGCCAGTCTCTCAATAAATCAAAGTAATAAAAAACGTCGTTGTGGCTCCATCTGGCTGTCCTGCTTTATCTAATGAAAGAACGAATTTGTGCCTGTGTTCTAAACATCACCTAGAAACAAACCATCCATTCAGACGTCTAGGTCGAACAGAAAACGGTTCCCTATTCTACACTCTGTGTTTCATCTTTTATACTCATCTGTCATAGACAGAGGAAGTGTTTCACTTGAAAACAATTCGTTCGTGCTTCTCTGCAGTACCAGGGGCCAGTACCAGGCCTATCACCCCAGCCCTCATCACCTTTATTTGAAGTGTGAGAATAAGAGGGTATCATAGGGTCATGAAAAGAGTCACGTAAGAGCCGTATCAACTTGGTAAATTTGTCAGCCACTCTGACCCTCCGTTTCTTTATCTTTAAAATGAAGATGAGATTTACCTGCTTTGTGTGTTTGTTTTTGTGCCCCGGCTATTGTTCAGTAAGTGGACATGGGAAAAGTACTTTGGTGTTTGGCCTGTAGATGACGGTCAGTAAATAGTAGTCTTAACAGCTTTTTAACGTCTATTCAGACTGTAACCAGGGGCCACACTCCTTCCTCTTGATACTGAATGTGTAACCTCCAGACCCTAATCTCATCAATGAATCAGGCCATCAGTTATTCCTGAGAATATTGTCACGCAATTTCTTAACTTTTGGGTTACATGACTGACCAGAAACTGTTTAAAATCATGGGGAGATGTTCAGGTGAAGCTTTGCTTCCCGTCCACCGACTGAAATTCAACGTAACAGAGACAAGGCGGTTAGTTGATGGTCCCATTTTCTAAGATGATGATACTGAGAGCCCCAGTTTGTTGAGTACCCACCGGCTACTGTTCTCTGTTATCCTACGTAACCTCACATGTCACCCTACGATGTAGGCTTTTTTGATAGAACTCCATTTGACAGGGAAATGAGCAGACTCGGAATGGTTAAATTACATGTCCAGGATCACCCAGGTTATAAGAGGAAGGTCGAGAACTTCATTGTTCAGTACACTAGCTACTTGCCACGTGTGGCTTTCAAGCAACTGAAATATGGCGAATCTGAATTGAGACCTTCCAAGGTGTAATATCCAAACCATATTTTGAAGACTTAGTACAAAAGAGAAAGAATATCTAATGTCTCATTACTTTTTTATATTGATTACATGTCTAAATAATACTATTTTGAATATATGGGATTAAATAAAGTATATTATTGAAATTATTTCACCTGTTTCTTTTTTACTTTTTTAATACAATTACTAGAAATTTTAAAAGTACATATGGTGCTCGTATTCCTACCCTATTCTATTTCTCTAGAATTGTTTTTTCAGTTCTTTCTTAGAATTTCCCCATCTCTCTGCTTACATTGCCCATCTATCCTTGCGTGCTGTTTCCTTTGTCTATTAGAACCCTTAGCATATTAATCACAGTGGTTTTCGATTCCAGGTCCGGTAATTCTGACATCCCTGCCATGTGTGGTTCTGCTGCTTGCTCTGTCCTTTCAAACTGTGCTTTTTGCCTTTTGGTATGCCTTGTAATTTTTTCTTATAGCTGGACATGATGTACTGGGTAAAAGGAACTGCTACAAATAGGCCTTAGAAATATGGTGGTGAAGTGGGAGGGGAAGCAGTCTATAGGTCTATGATAAGGTCTCAGTCTTCCAGTGAACCTGGGCCTCTGGACTGTGACATTCACAAGAGGTGCTCAGATTTCTTCTCTCTCCTTAGCTGGGGCAGGATGGCTAGTATGTTGTAGAGTTGGATATTTCCCTTCCTCAAGGTCAGCAGTTTGTTAGTCTCTGATAATACTCCAGCAGGTGAGCCTCTGGTTAACTGGTTTCCCCAGAGGGCTTGATAAGAACAGAGTGCTCTGGTGTATTGCAAAATGATTCCTTTGCCCCATTCCCTGCAGGAAGTCCTAGATTTTTCTCTGGTATTTACTGTGGGAATCTGGTGGATCTCCTGGAGGTGAATCTCACAATATTGTGTGTGTATGTAGGGGTTGGGAGGAGGCTATGGGTGGGTCCCCCAGAGTTTTTAACTCTCAGAGGTGTTCACACTGAGCCTCCAGCAATTCATAAATTACCATTCAGGTTTTCCTATCCCGGCACTAGTTCCTGCAGCGGTTTCTTTCTTTTTTTTTGTCTATCAATAATGTGATGGGTAAAGCATAGTCCATTCATACAATGAAATGTTGTCTAGTAATTAAAAGAAAATGAATTAGATTTAAATGTATCAACATATATACATCTCAGAAATATGATGTTGAGGGCTTCCCTGGTGGCGCAGTGGTTGAGAGTCCGCCTGCTGATGCAGGGGACACGGGTTCGTGCCCCGGTCCTTGAAGATCCCACATGCCACGGAGCGGCTGGGCCCGTGAGCCATGGCCGCTGAGCCTGTGCGTCCGGAGCCTGTGCTCCGCAACGGGAGAGGCCACAACAGTGAGAGGCCCGCGTACCGCAAAAAAAAAAAAAATATATATATATATATATATGATGATGAGTGAAAAAAGCAAGTTACAAAAAAAAGCAAGTTACAAAAATACATGTGTAGATGACCATCCTGAAGTTGGATTTTATCTTTGTATCTGTATTGCTAATATTTTTACTATGTATGTATTCACAAATAATATATAATATTAATTCTTGAATTTTATGTAAATCATATCACCCACAGCAGTTTCTGCTTATAAGTCTCTGCTCTGATAAGTGGTGATGACCTCTATTTTCCCATCCGTCTCTTCAACCTTGGGGGCAGTGGTTTGCCCTGTATCCTCCCCTCTCTATGGATCCAGGAAGATTTGTTGATTTTTTTTTCAGTCTTTTCAACTTGTTACTAGTTGTTAGGACAGAGTGGTGACTCCTAAGCTCCTTACATGTGGAGCCAGAAGTTCTTTCTACTTCTGTTCGACAGCTCTGGTGTAGAATTTGAAAGCAGGTCTGTTTAAGGGCTGAACTATTCCCTTAGCCCGCCCCCTGCAGGAAGTCCTAGATTCCACCTTTTGTTTTGTTTTGTTTGTATTACCAGCTTTTGTTTTTGTAATTAACCTATGATTGAACAATATTGAGTCAAACTCTATGAAATTATTCTTGTAGGTCATGATTTGTTGAAAGTTGCCAATTCTTTAGGGTTCATCCTAACAGTTGGAGCTGATTGACAGATGTGGCAATGAAAGTACATACATTCTACAAGCTCCACTGGCAAAACTCTTGATAAAATTTATGGTTACTTATCAGCAAAGCACTACTGAGACAGTGCAACCTATTTCTAGGGTAGCTGGACTATCATACAAATCTTTTCAGTCCATAGACATCTTCATTTATGCACCTGTGACAACATTTTCTACTGTGTTGAAGGGGTAAAAAAGCCAGAATACTGTGCTCTTTCAAGTCACTGGTCCCGAGAAGACTCTGCTTTTCTATCTGTAAATAAGCTGTGCTCTCTTTACTAACAGGTCTTAGAAGGGTGAATCCAGGCTTTGTGTTCCGGAAGCTTATATAAGGGAGGTTTTGTTTTTTGTTTTACAGAATCAAAATACAAAATTAGATTCAGAGCCTTAGAGAGGGCCCACAAAAGTAAGAAGGTGGGATATTTTCAGCTTTAAGAGCTTCACTGCAAACTGGCCTCTGGGCTTAAGCTAACACAGGCCTTTGTTACTATCAGATGGTCAGCTTGTAATTCTAGCAAAAATTATATCCCATCTCTTTACTGATAATCTACTAAATCACATCTCATGTGCTGAACAAAGGAAAAAATGACCTTGGTTTTTCTAACATTCTGAGTCAGAGGCAGTAGAGGCGATGTTATTTTTATACCTCTTTTGAAACACACTATGAGATTGGAGACATTGTTCACATAAACATTAGGCAATTGTGTCAGTAAATATGAATAACTTCACCTGAAGTTGCAAAAAGAATGCTTTTCAATTACTTTTTTTAAAGGAAAGTATTTCTCTGGTCCCCTGCCCCTCCTCCCCAGTTGGGATGATTTTGTCTCTATTTCCCTGAAACACTTTGTAGCTGATTTCTTTATTTCAGCGAGTAATGGCTATTTGGAGAAGAGATGAGTGTGTGTGTTCCTGTAATTGGGCAGAGACCTAGTAAAAGGAACAGAATGTACTGAGGGAGACAGTGCTCTGTGATCAAAACTAGGAAAATCATTCAGCCTAAGAGAACAGACATAATTAAACAGCAAAGCAAGAAATCAGTGGTCCACAAAAAGGCCCAATACAATCTCTCAGGCTTTTCCCCCAAAGTGGGATTTTCTCTCCCACAGATGCCAACCCAACTGAAAGAACACAGATGTGTGACTCAGGTGACGTCATAAAGGTCTAGCCAGATCTAGAGATGGAAACCCTCTCCTCAGGCCCCCATCTCCATTCTGATTCATATAGAAAATCCCGAATCTCAGGATGTTGGGAGCAAACAAGTAAAGAACTTATGTAATCCCATCCAGCTCTGAAGGCAATGTGAAGTCACGTAGCTTGGCTTGTCCTCAAACATGGGTGTAACACTAATTTCTTCCTTTGAAACAAAATTAAGTTAAACAGTACAGAAAACCGAGGAGAACTTTCAATCGAGTGGTCGTTTTTCATTCCATGAAATATCAGATTTCACATCACCACGTGTGTATATCTTCCCCTTGCTCACATCCTGGTGTCCCCAAAAGCCACTGGCTACATTCAGATTCCCACAAAGGTGAAACACAGAGAGAAGGTGACAGACCTAGAGGAGGGCCAGGGACGTCTGGCAAACCCCTGAATACAGTCAACCATGAGGAATTATTCCTGTAGAATTTTACCTGAAGAGATTAGATAGATAGGTAGATAGATAGATAGATTTTTAAAATTTTTATTTTAATATCCTCAGGGGTGTAGTGCAGGAAACAATTCCAACCAAGGGTGCTAGGATCAATTTTTATTTATTTCCTCTTGTTCCAGGATTTGGAACAGTGAGACTGATGAACACTCAGGACACAATGGAAGGGGAAGTGGGGAGGGGACGCAAGGAGGGGGACAGGAAAGGGAGTGGGTTATTCTGAGCACCAAGTTTATGTGCATCGCCCACTGAATCAAGAGCATGATGTTTGTATAAAACACCAAAGCAACTAAACAAATATAGTGAGAAATATAAAACAACTGGTCAACCGGCTTAAGCTCATTCAAAGGAAGAGTCCCACTGTGCCATTGTCTTTCAACAGGCGTCTTGAAAAGGCAAGGAGCTGGTTGCATAAATGCTGTGACTGGAAGAAGTGGTTCTTTGTGCTCTGTCCCTGCCCCACTGTGTTGCGTGTTTGGGATGGTCACATTGACCCCCAGGGGTCTCCCTCAGAACGGTGAGCCATCCCAATCCTACGTTTCCTATTCTGTACCCGTCCTCATTTATCTTGTATTCTCAGCCCCTACTATACAGCTCAGCTCATGGCAAAAATCAAAGAAAGGCATGAGATGGGATTATAGTCCCAACTCTGCCACTGACACTATCTGGGACGCAGAGAAATCATCTTCAGTGTCTCCTTCCATAAAACAAAAGGGTTAGATTAGGTGATCTACAAAGTCCTTTGTAAATTCCTTTTTTCTGATTGGTCAGATGCCCTCGGTGTTCTTCTATGATTGCACCTGTGAGCATAAAACATCTCTCCACTATAATTCGTTCAACAAATAATTACTGAACATACCCTATGTAACAGATTTTGTTTCAGGTTTTAGGTTCTAGGTCCACAAAAACGAACAAAACAGCCTCAGTCTCTGCCTTTGGGAAGTGATGCTCTTGGTGGGTGTGGGGGGGATTTCACCCCAGTGAAACCCTAAAGAAGATGCTGTAACCCATTCCCATTCTCTCGCTGCACCTCCCTTGCTGTGGGCACTGAGACTTGGTTGACCATCACTGGTGGAGGCAGAATCAGCAGCCACTTCTGTGGCTGATTTTAGAGGTAATGGAAAAGGAAGAAGCCCTGCTTCCCCCAATACTTTCTCCACTAGAGCAAAGCCTTTCGTTTGCCAATCCGAGATGCAGCTGGTCTATAACCCCCGTGCGAGAGAGAAACCAACTCTGCAGTTCACACAAAGGAATTGTTGAACTGCTCTTCATGATGAAGAAAGACCAGAACCATGTTGCTTCTGCAGGTGGAGGCTCAGCAAAGAGGGCTTCAGATGCATATTCCACCACCTATAATCCTTCTTACCAGTGAACAGTAGCTAGTTCTGCACCCCAGGAGCTCACAGTTTAGAGTGAAAGAAAAGTGGACCCACTTATACTTATCATTCGTTTTGTTGCCAGCAATATCATCAACAACAAAATCATCACTACAACTTACTAAGTGTGTGTATCTTTGTTTATCTCCCATGGCTAACTTGTTCCATCTAGACCAATGATTCTGAACCAGGAGCTGTTTTGCCTCATCCCCCTTCCCCTGTGGGACATTTGACAAAGTCTGGAGACGTTTCTGGTTGTCACAGCTCAGGAAGTGCTGTTGGCATCTAGGAGGTAGAGGCAGGGGAGGCAGTTAAACATCCCACAATGCACAGGACAGTCTCCTTCTGTAAAGAATTATCTAGCCAAAAAATGCCAGTGCTGCGGAGGTTAAAAAACTCTGATCTAGATCAAAACTTCTGCAACATTTGGTAGTTATCAAGTATTTCACAAGACAGTAAACCATGACGAACACATCTGCAGAAATGTAGTGTGAGTAACTGTAATGGGTTTCTGAAATAACACAGTAGCAGCAGTGAGAATATCTCCAAAAGCGCTCACCTCAACCTGAGAGTCTCTTGAAGCAAGTTCTGCATTAATTGGTTTCTATTCTAAGGCTCCAATCACAACTGCATATATTGGAAGGTCATTTCACCCTCAATGTGTTCAGGAGTCTTAGGTCTCTGGAGAGAGTAGGCTTCTAGTGAAACGGAGCAGGACCCTGTGGGGCTCTCCTGGGTACAAATCTTTTCTGTGTCCCCCGTTTCTTGTTTGCAGGAAATGAGCTTCATTCAGCCTCCTTGACCTTACCTGGGTTCCAAAGGGCGGATTCAAAGAGCTGCTAATCAGGGAAGGGAGGGGATGCAGAAACAAAGGAGGAGCAGTCAAGAAATAATAGTGCAGCGATAAAGCAAGGTCCTGGTTCCTCCTCAAGGGATATGCATAACAATAACTTTGAATTCTTCTGCCGGAACTAAGGCCCTCCTCCACCCGGCAGGGCGGGGGTGGGGGGGGGGGTGGGGGGGTGGGGGAGTGGCTGGAGGATGGTAACTTCAGGCTGAACACATGATTCCTGGAACACCACCCTATTCCCTCACAACCAGCCAATCAAGAGAAAATCTGCACACAGTGGAAGATAACTCTGACTCCCTCCCCAAATGATTCTCCCTTCAAAAACTTCCGTGGTCAAGCAGAATCTTCAGAGTTGGCTTTTGGACACGAGTCTGGCTTCTCCCCAGGTGGCCAGCCTCCTGAATAAAGCATCCTTTCCTTTCCAATCAACACACTCTCTCAAGTATTGGTTTTCAAGTGAGGAGCAGCTGAACTTGAGTTCGGTGACAATAGGAAGCTCTACTGGAGGGTATATAAGTTGTCCTCCTCAACTTGAACCAGTAATATCAACCAAATACTGCTCAAACATTTAAGGAAGGCCACTTCTGGACTCCTAAATTTATGCTGTTCTGAAAAGACTAACAGATCTCTCTCCCTCTTACCTTGTTTCCCCCAGTAACATCTCCACAGTTTAGCAAGAGAATCTTTCTCCAGCAATGATAAATATGTCAGTCCCTGTGTGAATCCGTTCAGTGCATTCCCATTGCATAGAAGACAAATTTAAAACCCTTCACGTGGTGGCTAGGCATTTTAAGACTGGGTATTTTGATATGCAAAAAGGACTTTTATGTTTCTATGAATCCACTTAACTTCTGAACCTCTAGTTTCATTTGGGTAGCAGAACAGTTAAGCCTGCCAAGCCAAGATAACTATGTCACTTCAGTTTAAAAGCTGTCTCTTTTGGCTAACCACTCAGTTGTGGATTTGTTCTGCCCACTCCTTTCCCTTTTCTCTGTTGCTTGGGTAGCATGTGGGCCCAAGGAGAGTCTTCCTTACCCTATGGGGACTACAAGGAGGTATATATATATATTTATATGTGTGTATATATATATTAATTTTTATTGGAGTATAGTTGATTTAAAATGTTGTGTTAGTTTCTGCTGCACAGCAAAGTGAATCAGTCGTATGTATACATATACCCACACTTTTTAAAATTCTTTTCCCATATAGGTCATTACAGAGTATTGAGAAGAGTTCCCTGTGCAATACAGTACGTCCTTATTAGTTACCTATTTTATATACAGTAGTCAAGGAGGTATATATTTGGTCTGTGGTGCTTTTCTCTCTTCACTGGCCTTGGGGTATATCATAACCCATCAAATCTTGGACATTGCTTCATATCAGATGGGGTCTAAACAGGAAAATAAAAACCACTAGTGTTTGAAACAGGAATTTTATGTACAGAACTGGTTACCCAGGTGACGGAAGGGCTGAGAAACCAGAGGACTTCAAGGCAACCCTAAGATTAGTAACAATAAGGGGCTGGTAACCACACCCAAGCCAGAGGGACGAGAGAAGAAGCAGTGTTTCCAGAGCCCAGGGGCTGGTGGCAGAGGGGTCCCGTCTATAGGGAGCTGGCGCCCGTGAAGGACACATGACCTTTGCTGGAAATGTTGCCTGAGGCAAAGAAAGAGAGAAGTTCCCAAGTTTCTTTCTTCCTCTTGTCCTCAGTGTTCAGCCTAGGTCTTCACTGGGTAAATGCAGTGGGAAGCCAGGTGAGATGGGAGCCTAGGAATCGTGACATGCACGAGTTAGCCTCCCTATGTTGGAGGACAGGGCCAGGGAACGGTGAGGATTGATGTCATGGCCAACACACCATGTGTGCTTGCTTCATGGGCTACTAATGTCAGAGGACTTGCTGTAGCCGCCCTCTTGTCAGGAAGATGTGCTTTACCTTCTCCTCATTCTGATGCCCATGTCTCTTCTGGTTGATCGAGCCTCTCACTTCTGAGCCTTTCTCAGAGAGGTTGGGTACTCTTGCCTGTTTTTCTTGATTTTAGCTGAGTTCATAAAACTCTCTGATGCTGCCTTAGGTTCATCCTTTCAAACACCTCCATCAGTCATTGTTCTCCACAGCTCAGGTCCCATGTTTGACTGCCCTATGAGGCTTGCTCTCTAGGGAACTGGGACACGGATGCTCCTCAAACATGACCAAGGTTACAGGACTTTGGTCCCCTTCTCATCTTCTAAACCCTAATCAAGTTGCCTCCAATGTCCTCCTTCTTACTTACTTGTGAAACTCTTATTTTCTTTGAGGAAATAAAACATATTCTTTTGTTCCATACTGGGCATATGGAAGGGACAAAAACTTAGTTCATTTGTCTCCAGATCAAGAGAAGCAGTACTTGGGGCGATGCGCCTGAGGAATTTCACCTAAGCCTCGCAATACCTAGATCTTATTTAGATAACAAGATCCTGGACTGCAAGTGTATGGACACTGAGGCTTGGAAGGAGGAGTTAAGTGTATGTGGTGTGTGGGAAGGATATGATCTATTGTAGTCAGAGGGAAGACTCTGGCAAATTATAAAATAGTTTTCAAAAGTGACTGCCACAGTGTATCCCATCCCACACGCCCGTCTTACAGCATGAAACGTATACTCCTTCCATTACTTGTGGGGTCTATGTCTTGTCCCCTTGGATCTGCCTGGGCTTGGGACTACAGCGGGAGTGCTGTTATTTGATATCCAAGGATAGGTCATAAATGGCAGAGCTTTTGCCTTGTTCTCTTGGGATACTTGTTCTTGGAAACCAGCTGCCATGCTGTGAGGAAACCCAAGCAACGTGGAGAGACCACATTAAAAGTTTCCAGCCAACAGCCCCAGCCAAGATCCCAGCTGACAGTCAATATATCAACTGTCCAACTTGTGGATTAAGAAGGCGTCAAAGGGCTCCAGCTGCAGCCACTGACATTCTTCACAAAGAACTTCAAGCAAGAATTGTTTAGCTAAGGGACTTCCCTGCTGGTACAGTGGGTAAGGGATCGACCGGGTTCGATCCCTGGTCAGGGAACTAGATCCCACATCCTGGCGCAGCCAAAATAAATAAACTTAAAAAAAAGAGAATTTCTTAGCTAAGTCCAATTAATGCCCAGAACCACAAAAGGTAATAGTAAAAATAATTATTGCTATTTTTCTTTTTTTTTTCTTTTTTTTCGTTTTTTTTTCTGTACACGGGCCTCTCACTGCTGTGGCCTCTCCCGTTACGGAGCACAGGCTCCGGATGCTCAGGCTCACCGGCCATGGCTCACGGGCCCAGCTGCTCCGCGGCATGTGGGATCTTCCCGGACCGGGGCACGAACCTGTGTCCCCTGCATCGGCAGGCGGACTCCCAACCACTGCGCCACCAGGGAAGCCCAATTATTGCTATTTTAAGCCACTGATTCGGGGTGATTGGTTATACAGCAATGATAACTGAAACCATGGTTATTTTTGACTTTGTAATTAAGATGTTAGCTGCATGACTTTTACTAATTAAACTAAGAGCCCCTGTGAAATAAGAAAATTTAATTAGATGGTCTGCATGGACTCTTTCCTCACAAAAAATAACTTTGTGTGTTCAGTCACTCAGCAACATTTAATATTACAAGGATCTGTATAAATTTCTGGAGATGCAGAGATAAGAAATCCACAGTCTCTGGCCACAAAGTTTTCACAGTCTTCTGAAAGAGCCAGATATATAAATATGTAAAATACAATCTGGAAGTCAAAAGCAATTAATTTTTTATCAAATATTTATTGAGCACCCGTGATGTGATAGGCACTCTACAGGTATTGGGAATATAGTGGTTTTGAGAAGATAAACACATGGAAATGATACCAGTGGGTTATAATAATACATGTGTGAAGCACATTGGAAATGTACCAAGGTTCTTAGTAACAAACAACAGAAAATAAGTCTAGTAAAATTATTAGGTCAGACCATATGAAATTGGTTTATTGTAGGTCAAAAAAGATTGTCTAGGACTTCCCTGGTGGCGCAGTGGTTAAGAATCTGCCTGCCAACGAAGGAGGCATGGGTTCGAGCCCCGGTTTGGGAACATCCCACATGCTGAGGAGCAACTCAGCCTGTGCACCCAACTACTGAGCCTGCGCTCTAGAGACCATGAGCCACATCTACTGAGCCTGCGTGCCACAACTACTGAGCCCGTGTGTCACAACTACTGAAGCCTGTGTGCCTAGAGCCTGGGCTCCGCGACAAGAGAAGCCATGACAGTGAGAAGCCCACGCACGACAACAAAGAGTAGCCCCTGCTCACCTCAGCTAGAGAAAGCCCGCGCGCAGCAGCGAAGACCCAACACGGCCCAAGCTAAATAAATAAATAATAAAATTTTTAAAAAATTAAATTAAAAAAAAGATTGTCTATTGATAAATTTACATGACACTCACAGAATCAACAGGATTCAGGGAGACCAGACTTGAGGATTAGCAGAGATCAAGGAAACCCTGGAGGGACCAGAGACAGGGAGGAGGAACAAACCTCCTATTGCAGGAATTGCCACTGGGGTGCTGCTGAGCCAGCCACCACCGCTGCTGTGGAGGCTATGAGAATGGCCTGATGCTTCCTCCATCTGTGCCTCCCTCACTCAAGATGGAAAGTTCCAGAAGAAAGCATCCAGTTGTCTGAGCTTAGGTCATGTGCCAATTCCTATGCTTAGAACATGGGTTTATAGAGGAGGAATCTGGTTCCCTTGGCTTCCATGGTGGGTGTAGCAACAGGAAGTTATCCTTCCAGCAAGGCTGCTTACACTGAGGAAACATCGTTACACAGGGGAAAAGGCAGGTTTATTAGGAAGGTAGATGGAGGCTGGGCCACTAAATACTGCCTAATGTTTATGTATTAGTTTAGTAGGGCTGCTGAAGCAAAGCCTCACAAACTGGGTGGCGTCATAACGTAAATTTATTGTCTCACAGTTCTGGAGGCTAGAAGTTCAAAGTCAAGGTGTCCGCAGGGTTGGTTCTTTCTGAAGAACAGAGTTCTGGCTTTGCTATTGGTCTCCAATCAACTCAATCTCTCATGATAAAAAGTGCAACTCAATTTTGCTAATTTTTCCAAAAATTAAATCAGTCAACTAGTTGATTCATCATAGGTAGCTAACATAACTAGTTTTTGGTTTGTGTTTTGTTTTGTTTTCCAGCAATGCTTTGTTGTCTGCCTGTGTGCCTTCAGTGAGGATTGTTTCTGAGGCAAGAGGAACATTATCTGGACTTCTGGCATCTCATGAATGCTTTCCCTACTATATTATAGTATTTGGTTCAAGCATCTGTTTTTCTCTGCTAGCACCTGTCTGCCAGGTGCAGAGGGAAATGGAGTGGATAAGCAAAGGACTGATTTGTCCGTGTGACCCAATATTTACTACTTAATTGGTTCACGGGAACCAGGTTGCCACAATTTATTTCTGAAGAAAGCAGACCCTGCAGGAGAATGTGAGTGCTTGACCTTAAGAGTCCTGAGATAAAATTGATAAAAGTGCCAACTCACGTGGCCTGGCACAGAATAGGTGCTCAAGGTTTTGGTGTCCTTTCTTTGTCTCCCTAATCGCATTATGTCCTTACCTCATGGCATCTTTCTTCATGGCAAAACTCCCCCGAAGACCGCTTCCTTGCTTTCTTCAAACCTGTTCCAACGAGTCTCATTTGACAGCTATTAGCTGCCCATCAGGCAACACTTGTGTGAAGAGCTCATCAATTAGGAGGTTCACCCCCAAAGCGAGCCCAGGTCTGTAGATCCCTTGTCTGTCTTCACAACTCTCCAATTACCCACTTCTTTTGGAAAGCTGCCCTGACTCCAGTGCCAGGGTACCCCCCGGGTGCAATTGGTCATCGTCCCTGTCCTTGGAGGGAAGAGGAAATCTGTTTTATAGGGGCCGGGTGAGGTAGCAGTGCCCTGACATGTGTTGAACCCCTTCGGCATCCTGGGAATTGGCTCAGCGGTTCTGTGAAGGTTGTCTGCTCCTCAAGATGGAAGAACACAATTGCTTTTGATGAATGTTTGGGTAAAACATTTTCCAGGCCACATTTATCCCTTTGGAGGACTATGTTATATGTGACAACATTCCAATTTTGAGGCATGACTTGTGCCAATCCACACAGGCAATTAGAGCTGACACATTCCATGGGCTGTTGGTCAAGCCCTCAGTAGACCAGAAAGAAAACCCACAAAGAAAAACTTTACCAATAAAGGAAACCAGTTGGAGTCAGCCATGGAACCTTAGAGCAGAAATTTCTTCCTCAGTTTGTATGCTGGGCTTTTCTACTATTTCACCCTTTCTTCTGCCTAAATATCCCCGAGGCTAGGTGTGTTGGGGATATTTAGGGGAATATTGCTAAAGTGATAGGCAATGTTTGGACATGTCCCACCTGAGACACGCAAAGCTCCGTGACCCTTTCAGATGAGTAGAGTAGTTTTACACTTTGTCACCTCCAATGCCATCACAGTCAGCCTGAAAGTGGCCCTCACCCCATGGAGGTGCACTGCAGGTGGTATGAAAAGAATCTCCCTGCTCCCCCCCGACCCCCACCTCAGGACCACTGATCACCATCAGAAAAGCTGGGAAGTGCACAAATGACGAAGTAAACCAACGTCACTCTCGGTAAAGTTGTGACGTCATTTCCTAAATACGAATCTTGTCAACTCTTACTCAAATCTTTCTTTCACACAAATAAAATGCTATCTTGAGGTTTCTGTGATCTTTTGCAAAATAAACTAGCTGTTCAGAAAGGACGCCTGTTGGTTTTGGAAATGTCTACAGCTCTAGGGGACGGGTTCTGATCACTGATCTATTTTTATCGTTAATCCATGCCGCTTTAAATTGTAGAAATGTATTAATTGAGCCATTTGAGTTAATAAAAAATCGAAATATGAGAAATCACCTAAAAATGCAATATTAATGTTTTCAAGGGGTCGAAGAGCACTGACTCTAGGCTAAAGAAAGTGTCATGTAATAGAGACTTTGGGGACTTAAAGATGAATAGATAAGACACAGAAGAGCTCTTTTTAGCCGCTGTCAGTTTGAGGTATGTAAACAGCTTATGAGGAGCTTTCAATGATTCTCAAGTATGTTTAATAAACTCGGTGCCATCTTGTCTTTCTCATTCATTTTCTCAAGCTTTGTAAAAACATGTTGGTTTTGGGGGCTTCCCTGGTGACGCAGCGGTTGAGAGTCCGCCTGCCGATACAGGGGACGCGGGTTCTTGTCCCGGTCTGGGAAGACCCCACATGCCGCGGAGCGGCTGGGCCCGTGAGCCATGGCCGCTGAGACTGCACGTCCGGAGCCTGTGCTCCGCAACGGGAGAGGCCACAGCAGTGAGAGGCCCGTGTACTGCAAGAAAAAAATATATATATTGGTTTTTGATACCATAATCAACATACTATGTCGGCACTTATTTTTAATTCATGTTTTCTTCTCAACGAGAATGAATTCACGTACTATCTCTACTGGACTCAAGATGAAATCTCTCATGCTAAGCTCCACGTCAACAAACTAAAACTTAGCTAAGTTCCTATACTCAGCTCTTCCAGTAAAGGAAGGTGTAGGTCAACCCATCAGTGTTTGCTCGCTCAGCACAAGTTACCTGACAGGGTGCCAAGATTCCCCTTCACTCCATATGAGGAAAGTAACCTTTCAGTAACCAGTCTGCTCTTGCCCAAAATAACTTCCTTGTGCCTTCTCACTTTGGTTTATAAAACCCTCTCAAATCGTACAACTCTTCGGAGCTCCTTTCTATCTGCTGCCCAGTTGGATGCTGTAGGATTTATGAATCACTGAATAAGGCCAATTAAGATCTTTAACATTTACTCAGCTGAATTTGGTTCTTTCACATCTCTATCAAGAAAGGCTGTAAGTAGCAATTATCTAGAGCTGGAAAGTGAAATACTGCATTAAGCCACATGGAGTTAAGATACAGCAAGTAGAAGCTACTAAATTAAGGGCAATCTGTTGTAGGTGGGGTGATTTATGTTTGTTTTTACAATTATTATTCAGTTTTAAAAGCAAATGAGCATGCACTTGGAGAGCCTCAAGAGAAGATGAGAGGTGGTTGCCTGAGAAATATCTGTGTTTTTAGAAAATATTTACAATATAGCCCCTAATATGGTCTTTATAGTCCCGTATAGAAAAGACCATACGATAATTCCGCTTAGAGTCAACTGCTAATAGAATATGTCTTTCCTGATGTAATAGGAAGCTTTCTGTCATGAGATTGTGAGAGAATACAATGTATCAATTACTTATTTTTATTCTGGCTGCCAGTGAACTCAGAGCTAAATTTTATAACCAATCATAGGAGCTTCCTTAGCTTAAGTTGCCAGGTACGATGTCGCCCTCTTTCTGCTGTCCTGCTCTCTGCTACTGAGCTCCTGTCTGTTCTCTCTCTTTTTGCTGTGACACATCCTTTCTGGAGATTTGTTTTTACAATGACCTCATGAGATTGGCTTTGTTATAGTCCCCATTTTCCAGATAAGGCACATGGGTTGATGTGAGGTTAAATAGATTGGCCAAAGTCACATAGGTCACTGTGTGACCCAGCAATTCCACTCCTGGGTATATATTCAAAAAAAACCAAACATACTAATTCAAAGATACATGCATCACAATGTTCATAGCAGCATTATTCACAACAGCCAAATATGGAAGCAACCTAGGTGTCCATCCACAGATGAACGGATAAAGAAGATATGGTATGTGTATAAAATGGAATACTACTCAGCCATAAAAAAAAGAATGAAATTTTGCCATTTGCAGCAATGTGGATGGACTTGGAGGGCATTATGCTAAGTGAAATAATTCAGACAGAGAAAGACATACACTGTTTGATATCACTTATATGTGGGATTTTAAAAATACAAAAACTAGTGAATATAACAAAAAAGATCAGACTCACAGATACAGAGAACAAACTAGTGGTTACCAGTGGGGAGAGGGAAGGGGGGAGGGGCAATACAGGGGTAGGGGGTTAAGAGGTACAAATTATTAGGTATAAAATAAGCTACAAGGACATATTGTACAACATGGGGAATACAGCCAATAATTTACAATAACTATAAATAGAGTATAACCTTTAAAAATTGTGAATCACTATATTGTACACCTGTAATTTATATAATATTATACAGCAACTATACTTCAATAAAAAGAAAGTCATATAGGTTTCAAATGGAGGAACTAATATAAAAGCAGACAGCTCTCTCCAAGTCTATTCCATTAAGCTTCATGTAATTCAGCAGATAAATGTATCCAAATGCTAGCAGTTCTTATGTCCAAGGGGTGGATCATAGTTCTTACTTCTCTGAGTTATTTTTTATTTTTGCCTTATAATCATCATGTAGTAAGCATGTATTACTATGGTACAAATAATTTTTATTCAAAAGGCAAGATCATTAAATAATATTAACAACAATGCTGGTAAACATTGCCTACTTTACAGAGCTCGGTGAGGATGAAATACAAACTCAGGCCCTCACTTGATAAGGTAATGCAACGATTTTGCTAGGATTGTTGTCTGATGTGGGCCTTGGTTTTCACTGCTGACTTTCTGAAGAGCCATGAGACGAAGGGGACCAGACCTAAAGGAACATCTGTGGGGTGTCCTTAGGCAGGTGACCAAAATGGCGGCTTGGCCAGCCTGGCGGCACTGACCCCAGTGGAAAGGGGATCCCAGAGATTTGGTCCAGTTGCCCTGAGTCCCTTGCTTTGAGCCTTCAGTCTATTTCCCTCTTGTGTATTTCCTGTCATCTGCAAAGGGTCTTGTTCTGAAAACATTTTATTCATTAAAATGAGCCCCACCTTCTCCTTAAAAGCAGATCCCTGCCATCCAGGTTTCTAACGAGCTCCCCTTCTCCTGGAAATCCCCCCAGGCAAGATGGGAATAAATGTCGTTGCTGAGACCTTGGCAGCCAAGGGGACCTTGTCTGTACGTAGCTCAGATCCTTCCTCGCCACAGAAATGGGATTCCAAACCAGACCCAGTAATAGCCAGTTGAGAAGCTTCACAGAATCCGAGCAGGGTGTTCAGCCTCATGCATAGTTTAGAGATGACTCACTACCCAACGTTTCCTAAAAGAGACTCATTAAATTACGGTAACATTTTAGAACGGTATTTATAGTGCCAATAGAAAACAGGAGGGGGCAAGTTATTTGGACATTGCCTCTTTCTATGCACCACCACCCCAGCTATTTCTCTCTTTTTCAGTTTTCAAGTCTTTGTCCCCTGACCAAAGGCAAAGCCTGTGTGTGAGACTGCCTTCTGATGCCCTTGGGGCTCCGCCACTGACCCCTCACAACCTCTCAAATACTTGTGTTCCCATTATATCTCTCCCTATCAAACCCTCGTCCCAGCCCCACAAGCTGGACCCTTCAATCTGCTCTATCCCTTCCAGCAGTTCGGTCCTCTGTTTATTAACAATTCAGATGCACTGTCCTGAAATGAGTGGAAATGCCAGAGGTTATTTGTTCTGGTTTCCTTCCACTGTGTATGCTCCGTTTCTGTGGCTGTCGGTTGGTTACCTAGGATATCGCCAGGAGAGGCAATGGATTGGCTGGGAGCTTGGATGGATTCCCTGGGAGGCCGGGGAACAGGGCTTAGTGGTCAGTAGGATGCCCTATTTGAGTGTTTGATTAACCACTCCATGACCCCTTCTGGGCTGAGTTCATAGTGTCCTGTCCAGGGTTCTAAGAGTTCTGCATATATACCCGTGCTGTGGCTTTTCCCCAACTGGTGATATAAATGTATACCTCTGCCTACCACTAGGCTACAGAATCCTCTAAAGCAATGATCATATATTATTCTGTGCTGTGCCCAGCACAGTTCAAATCGCACACAAGTTGCTTGATATATGTAGGTCGAATACATGCCTAAACGAATACTTGGCCTATTTCTTTGGAGTTTGAAATAAACTCAGCATTTGATATTCCATCAGTGGTTTTGTTGAAAAATAAAACTAACGTATTAATCACCTATAGTGTCAGGACCCTTTTGGATATATTAACTTTTTTGAACTTCACAACAATTCTGATAAAGTAGGTATGATTGCCCTCAATTTTAAAAGTAAAATTACGGAGTTCAGGGAGGTTAAGACATTTTCCCTGAAGTCTCTCTGTTAGTAAGTAGTGAAATCAGGCTTTAGGGCCCTCGCTGCCTTATTGTTTGCATTGTTTTATAACGCCCCCCCAACTAGGTTACCGACTGTATGCTTTAACTGTGTGAATTAAACTGGGAAACTGTGCTCTTTTGGAAAGAGTCACTCAAAGAGTTGAGATGGAAAATAAATGAATGACTGCATAAAACTTTAAAAAGCTTTTTATTATAGAAAATTTCAAACACGCACAAAAGTAGCAAGAATAGCAGAATAACCCCCCTCCTGTACCCTTTACTCAGCTCTGTTTTGTCTACATCTCTTCTCACTTCCCTCTTCCTGTCACTGGATTATTTTGAGACAAATCTCAGATACTGTATCTGTTGACTAAGATTTTACAAGTCATTAGCGTAATGATACTCCTCTGGAACATAGACAGACTCAGACAATTTGGGTACAACCAGCTAGAGAAACTGATTCTCTCCAGGTGCAAGAACCATACGGCTGCTGCTCTTTCCAAAAGGATAGAGCAAATAGTTCCATTACCCTCAGATCCCATTCGTCCTTTAGGGGATGCCATGTGTTCTAGATTAGTGGAAAACCCAAGATCCGTTAAAGGGTACTCCATATTTTAGATAGATTCACAGCTCGGGAATAAGCGTGCAATTCAGCATGTGCTGTGCGGAACCCCAAAAGACTCTCTAGATCAGCCCAAGTGTGATAAACTTTCAAGTGTTATTACTTTCTTTTCCATTGCACATTCGATATGCTATATCGTGTGAGGAGGCTTTTTTTCATCCTTTTCCATTTTTCAGAGACTGGTGGTTGGTAGTAACTGCAAGAAGGGTAACATCCACAGCATTTTCCCATGACAGCCACAGAGTTCAAGAGTGGTTTGGAGAAATCACTCATATTCAAATGCTTATAGACACACTTACCACAACCCAGGCATTTTTTTATTACAGTTTTGAGAGGGAAGCCTCGGCAAGAATGGTCTTTTATCTGCAGGAAACAGTTAAATATTTCTACTCCTCAACATGGTTTGGGTTATGATCAAAATTAGGGATTGCGGCAGTAGGATTTTATGAAGGGGTCTGAGGTGTGTGTGCACACAAATGCCACAGAGCAAGGGGACAGCAGCCTGTGGAGGTGACGGGAGGGGCACGTCCACTAGGATGAGAACCATTTTGGTATCTGTAGCTTTATATACTTCGGAATCTCAGATCTAAAAATAACCCCCTCTGGAACCCTTGTTGTTTATCTGTATCCTGGGTTTTCCCATTCTTAAAAATACCCTGACATGCATATGGAGACTGTGTTCCAAAGGTTAATGCTCCTTAATCCTGAAGGGAGTGGCGAGTAAATTCCTTATATATCAATCTAAGAATAGGACTTGGAGCTATTCTAGTGTATGTCATAACATGAGTGGTTTCTTCTTTTTTTAAAGGAAGCTTATAGCAATGGCTGGGCAAGGAGAGGATTCGAAGGAAGAGATGAATGAATGCGTTTTGACAAAATAAAAATTATCCTTAACATTTGCGTATAGCTTGAAAGAATCATTGCCTCGCAACGGTTTTATCTGAGAGTGGAGGGGAAGGAGGAATTGTGTGAGAACAGCTCCCCTGTCCTCCGCTCCATCACCCCACTGTGGCATTTCCAGTGGAAGCCTAACCAGAAAACTCTGGATATCAGAGGAAAGTCAGCCCTTCAAAAAAAAAAAAAATTTTTATTTTTTTCTGTACGTGGGCCTCTCACTGTTGTGGCCTCTCCCGCTGCCAAGCACCGGTTCCGGATGCGCAGGCTCAGCAGCCATGGCTCACGGGCCCAGCCGCTCCACAGCATGTGAGATCCTCCCGGACCAGGGCACGAACCCGTGTCCCCTGCATCGGCAGGCGGACTCTCAACCACTGCGCCACCAGGGAAGCCCCCAATTTTTTTTTTTTTTAAGGCTGCTTTCCACTCTGATTTTTTTGATTCAAGAGATTCTGATGATTTCCCCTGTGTGTAAGGATAACAGGCCTTGCCACGTCCAGGTTGCCCTCTCCACACTGCATCCTTTCTGTCTTTCTGTTTCTGGCAAACAGCCTTTCTGAATCAGCATTGTTTCTGCACTGCTGCTTCTCATGCGCTGGAGTCCAGGGGAAGAGTGAAATGAAAAGAATTGAAACGAACTCATCGAGGCTGGTAAAGGTTTCTGGTAGATCCCAGGTTCCTCTCTGAATGGACTGCTCTCTCCCAAGTCCCCTTATGCTCCTGTTCACCACCTTCTAGGCTAATGGATCCCTTCTGCCCAACACCCAACCGTATTTCCCCACAGTACCTGCTTTTTGGTGAATTCTAAACAAGCACAATTTTAAAACGTTGTACATCTGAACAAGTTGGATATATATATATATATATTTTTTTTTTTTTTTTTTTTTTTTTTCTGTACGCGGGCCTCTCACTGTTGTGGCCTCTCCCGTTGTGGAGCACAGGCTCCGGACGCGCAGGCTCAGCGGCCATGGCTCACGGGCCCAGCCACTCCGCAGCATGTGGGATCTTCCCGGACCGGGGCACGAACCCGTGTCCCCTGCATCGGCAGGCGGACTCTCAACCACTGCACCACCAGGGAAGCCCCCTTTTTTTTTTTTTAAGGATGTATTTCTGCATGACTCACTGGGCCTTCTTACTTCCTGCTAGAAAGATTACAAAATGAATCCGGGAGACAATGAGCTTGCTGAAAGCGACACGGAATATTGGCAGGTCTGCTATAGTATCAAGTGCCCCTTTGCCAGTGGGTCTCTCCTTGATTCCCCTCCAGGGTCCCCGGCAGAGTCACAAATTGGGCCAAGATAACAATTTCTTACTCCAAGCTGGCTTGTGACTTCAGGCATTTTGGGAAAACCAGTGGCTATTCATGGTGCTGAAGACCTCTGCTCATGTGCAGCCCTGGAAAAAGGGCCCTGGAAAGAGATTATATGATGGATTGTGATGACATTATTTATGCTGAGTGTCATTTTGAAATGTGTTCTGTCATAATTATATATTTTGGCACTCAGTTTAGGTGCCAAGTTCTCAAGCAAAATCGTATATAGTAAAAAGGGAGCTCTCTGCCCTGAAAAACATCTTGTTCTGGTGCCAGGCCTATAATCATATTTGTTCCTATAGGTTATTTAGATGTCTTCTGAGATACTTAGTTGTACGTAGCCAACCTCTCCCTTTATATGGGGTCTTTTTTTTTAAATAAATTTATTTATTTTATATATTTATATTTGGCTGTGTTGCGTCTGCGTTGCTGCGCGTGGGCTTTCTCTAGTTGCGGTCTACTCTGCTGCGGTGCCTGGGCTTCTCATTGCGGTGGCTTCTCTTGTTGCAGAGCATGGGCTCTAGGCATGCAGGCTTCAGTAGCTGTGGCTCGTGGGGCTCTAGAGTGCAGGCTCAGTAGTTGTGGCGCACAGGCTTAGTTGCTCCGCGGCATGTGGGATCTTCCCGGACCAGGGCTCGAACCCGTGTCCCCTGCATTGTCAGGCGGATTCTTAACCACTGCGCCACCAGGGAAGTCCTGGAGTCTTTGAAGGAAAATCGTCTATTAAAAAAAACCTCACCAATTCAGAATAACGGCAAGAACGTTTTAAGCGTTTTCAAGACATCGGTTTAAGTGCAAAAAGTAAATTTCCTAACTCCTGTTATGTTTTGTGCTCTATCCAGTCTCAGGTCCACCTCTTCGCGTAGATTCTCCCCACTCTTCCTGCCTCCCAGATATTATAGATTCACACCGTTATGATGCTAGCTCTCCGCTCTGAATCTTTAGTCCTAACTTCTCTCCTGGGCACTGGTTCCCCATCTCTAAGGGTCAATTGAATAATTCACTTAGATGACTGGCTACCTTCACCCCAGGGGTTCCAACAGGGGTGATTTTGCTCCCCCGCTCCCCATAGGGGATATATGACAATGTCTGGAGATGTTTTTGGTTGTCACACTTAGAGGGGGATATTACTGGTGTGTTGCATAGAGGCCAGAGAGGGTGCTAGGCATCCTACAGTGCATGGAAAAGGCCTCCACAACAATGTCATTTGTGCCTAGACTGAGAAGGCCCGTCTTAACCTAAGATGGAATTTATGTATTTTCCTCCTGAATTCCACTTCTTCCATTAAACTTTCTCTGGACCATCCTATTTTCTCCCTTCTTTGAACTCCGCTGTGTGTTTGCTAGTAAGCTGTGTTCTGCATGACATTGTTCTTCTGAATTTATCTATAGCTTATCTCCCTAATTGGATTTGAGGTTTCCCCGATGGCAGGGTTTATCTCCTCTTCCTTTTGTGCCTTTAACTGTACCCAACTTAACACTCTGGATTTAGCTTATATTCAATACGCTCCTGATAAATAAATATATCTTCAGTGAATGATTGAATCCTGAAGTTTGAAGATGATACATTGGAGTGAAAGCAAGGGTTCCCCAAGAAACTTAGTGGTGGGGTAAAAATGGATGTTCTTAGAGATTCCAAGAAATTAAGTAAGCATATAATGGAAGTGGACGGCGTATCTTCTGGCGTCCACAGAAATAGCCATTCAATAATTGGTTAACAATCTTAACACCTTTAAAGACATGCAGCACAAAAGAAAAGGGGCAAAAGAATTAGTGATTTATGTTAAGTCTTATCGAGTGGACCGAAGTGACTGCATTTGGGAGATGATGGGAATTTCATTGAAATTTATCTTTGCTTAGATGACATGATCCTCAAGGCATTCCCCACCCATGGGTTTCAGTTGCACGCCAGCCAAGCCACATTCAGATGAATAACCCGTCTTCCTGGCTACTCAGTACATGGAAAGAGATGTCTTAGATGGGAGGGGCAAGCATTCAGCACCCTGACATAGATATCCCCCATAAGAAATTGGTAAATTGGGCTGCCCTGGTGGCACAGTGGTTGAGAGTCCGCCTGCGGATGCAGGGGACATGGGTTCGTGCCCCGGTCTGGGAAGATCCCACATGCCACGGAGCGGCTGGGCCCGTGAGCCATGGCTGCTGAGCCTGCGTGTCCGGAGCCTGTGCTCCACAACGGGAGAGGCCACAGCAGTGAGAGGCCCGTGTACTACACACACACACACACAAAAAAAAAAATGAGGTAGAAATTGGTAAATTGACCTTTGCATTTACACATTACTCTCCTGTGAACTTAGGGTGTGAAACTCTCCTCAAGATTCTGACTACATCTGAGATTCTCGATAAGGTCCAGTTATAGGACTGAAAGGGCAAAGGGCCAGACTCTGGTCTGTGACTCATTCACCAAAGCAATGCCATGTTGGAAACTGCTTGACTGATCATCTAACCCATTTTCCCCTGTGACACCCTATTCTGCCTCAAGCCTTTCTGTTCAGCTTGAACATATCTTACCATTGTCAGGTTTCACAGCCCATCCCAGATCCTGGAATTATCCTTTTTTCACGTCCAAAGTCCCTCGAAAATTCCATTCATACTTTATTTAGAAATACTCTTCTTGGAAAAACAAACAAACAAACAAAACGCACATGCAGCTTCTTTTTAATGAAGGAAACGAGATGGGAAAGTAAAATTGCTCTTAGAACTTTTTATACACCTGGCAGCCCTGGAACTATTTCATCATTAAAGAACGTGTGACAAGTCACTGGGACAATTTACTGAGGGTTTCTCAGGGACAGACAAAGAATAGCAAAAGGGAGCTTTTCTAAAAGACTCCATGATTTGTCTTGATTTTCCTGAGAACAGCTAGGACTAATTAGACCCAACTTACAGCTTGTATTAGTTACATCTGAGTAATTGTTAACAAGCTCTTGTATGCAAAACAAAGATGGATTTCAACTTGATTCATCACTCGAGTTCTCTTTCCATGTTCTACTCCCATCTTTTCATTTAAATGCAAGAGTTTCTGGTTTAATGTCATTAATTAACAGAGGAAGTTGGGATGAAAATATCTTGAACGCTCCACCTAATTACAGACCCGGTCATGAATGCTGGAGAAAATGTGGCTTCTTAATAAAAAGAAAACAGTCTAGAACAATATTATGCAGTTTATAAATTCCACCAAACCACTGTACAAATAAACAATGCTACTGAATCACACAACATATCATCTCACAATTAGGCTACACAAGACCAGCTGCTTCACAAAGGAGCCCGTGAGCCAAAGAGGAAAACTTTGAAGATAAATATTGCCATATGTGAAGAGAAAAAAAGAAGTTCCCAACAAACCTTAATTGCACGGAGCATCATTTTCAAATGCTATTTGCCGTGGGAATAAGGGAGCTTGTGTTGTGACCCATGACTGTTGTAAGCATCTTCTTCAGTACGGGGGATAGAATTACGGATCGGATTGGAGGCACCGTGCACCTGCCTATACGTGCTTTATGTCTCCTTCTTACCCCATCTCTTTCTCCCTTTCCTTACCCCACTGGCATTTCTCACCACCCAGCGTTTAAAATCAATTCTCCATTAATCTGTGTAGATTGTCCACTTTGGACCTCAACTGAAGAAAAATGTTACGTGCAGGCGGGCCTCCCAGAACTAGGAGTTGGTGGATATCCCCAGGGCATAGACTCATTTTAGTATTTGTTAGAGTTCAACAAGAAGGCTTCCTAAATTTCACGATCAATTCCAAAGCCAAGCATTAATGCTCTTTGGCTTAACTGCAATTCTTAGATTATCCTTGCATTTGACAGTAACTGTAGTTCTTGGATGACCCTTGTCACCACTTCCCTTAGTTTTTAAAGCCTTGACAATGACTGCATTTGCAACTTCGTTGCTCATTTATGTCAAAGAGGAACCAGGGTGGGACGATCACCCCAGGAAAAACTACAGAATCCCCAGGGTGCCAAAAGCAAGGTAGTCATGCTAAGAGTTGCAGGTCTCAGCCACCTTTGTGAAGCCGGGAGAGTCAAAGTCACCCAAAGGCTAGAAGGAAAATCCTTGCTCAAATTTCTAAGGGCGTCTCATTCTACTTTTAATATTGTAACCTCTGTAAATGCAATACGTGGAGAGCTCTTTGGAGGAAAATCACTCCATCTTTGTGAAATGTCAACGTACCTAACATTCCTTTATTCATAGGTGCACCATGTTTTAGCTTATATGGAATCTTCCTTTGGTCCATGATGGGTGAAGTAGTGACATTAACATCGAAACTGTGCTTTGACAATGTCCTGTTTGCACTCTGTTTCCTCAGATAAGTTCTTTTTTTCCCTCATGCTTTACAAAGGAAATGCTTCTCTTTGCTTTCACTTTCTCCTTCTTCAGAGATTCAGGAATCAGATCGGTCTGAATCAAATTAGAACCTCTTAAAAGGGCAATCAAGCACATCAGATAGGCATGGTTGACTACATTTGTCAAAATATGATGCAGAATATTTTAAGGTTGATGGTGGAAAAATGTTATGTTTTTAAGTAATTACCCTAGTTTGTATAATGTTGTACTTTAGAAAGACTGAGAAAAAAACTAAAGAGTTAAGAAGAGGTCGGATTCTTTGTTCCTTTGCAATGGGAATGCATCATTAACAGAAAAAGTTTGAGAAGCACCTATTTACTTAAAAAGATATTTAGGATTTAAATTATATATAATTTCGGAGATCTTTTCTCCTGTATAGTTACTGGTCACAGATCATTATCTCCAGGAGTGTAAATCAGGCATCCTCCATTATCATTTTCTCAGGGTTGCTTGGGTTTAGCTCCTCCATTATATCTGCTGTATATCGGAAATCATCAGTGTTAACATAATAAATGTCTGCGGTGATGTTGTAAATAACGATCATTACCTGACGTTTCTTTCTGTACCAAATATAATGGTTCTTGTTGGTTATGAACTCCAACAGCAGTACATACCGTAGTTAAGGTCATGGGTTATGGAGACACACATATCTGGGTCATAATAATAGAAGCATTCCATTATTAGATGGAAGCAGTATAAATGAGATTAGGTTAAAGCAGGTCCTGAAGGCGAATGTAAGTTGCATGTGCAAATGTGCGGATGCTCATGGGACATCTTTCTGCTCTATGCCTTTTCCCATCTCGAACAAACATATGGCCCCATGGGGGTTCCCTATTATCAGTTGACTGAGGAAGGAATCATTTAGGTCTGGTTTATGGAGAGTTTTCGGCGATATGCTGGCACTACCCCAAAGTAAACAGTTACAGTCCTATAGCCCTACTCTGGGGTGTCCCTAAAGGCAGTGGTAAGGGAAAGAACTTCTAGCAGTGTACTTGGTTGTTCAAGTACACTTGCTTAGAAAGACAGAAGGTAAGAGATATGGTTATACAACAATTCATGGACTGTGGCTATTGGTTTGCCTAGATGGTCAGGAACTTGGAAGGAGCTCAATTGGAAAATTAGTGACAAAGAGGTCTTGGGAAGTTACTGGTCACAGGTCATTATCTCCAAGAGTGTCAATCAGGCATCCTCTGATTGTGGGTGGAGCTCTGTGAATATGCATCAAAGGGCAACCTAAACAGAAAAGGCTCAATTATCAGGTGTACAAACAGCGTGTCTTATGGATACCAGTGGATACCCCTATCCTTGCCCAGTTGGCTCTATGAACAAAGTGGGCAGAGAAGTATGGGTGGAGGTTACAAATGGGCTCAACAACACAAACTCCTCTTCACTAAGGCTGATTTGGCTTCAGCCACTGCTGAAGATACGTCCTACGAACAGCAGAGAATGACAGTGAGCTCCCAATATGGTACCACTCCCTGATGGGCTTAACCAAGCACCTGGTTGATTCCATTGGGCTAATTCTATCATGTAAGGGACAGCACCAGCGTTTTGTTCTCATTGGAATAGATGTTTACTCTAGAAGTAGCTTTGCCTTAACTTCCTTCAGTGCTTCTGCCAATACTACCTTCTACAGACTTACAGATGCCATGATCACCATACGACATTGCTTTCGACAGAGGACCTCATTTCACAAGAAGTTAAGTGCAGCAGTGGGTTCACACTCATGTAACTCGCTGGTCTTACTAGGTTCCCTACCACTCTGAAGCAGGTGGCCTGATAGTAAAAGAGTAGAATGACCTTTTGAGACTGGTTACAGTGCCAACCGGATGTACACAGCATGCAAGACTGAAGGAATAGCCTCCAAGATGCATTATCTTCTCTAAACCAGTGAGTAATAGATGGTACTCTCTCTCCCATAGGTAGGATTTACATTCTAGGAATCAAGAGGTGGAAATGCAAATGGTTTCTCTTATTATCATCCTTAGTGATAAACTAGTGGAATTTTTGCTACCTGTCCCTGCTCTGCTGGTCTAGAGATCTTAGTCTCCAAGAGAGTGGATATAGCAATGGTTTCATTAAGCTGGAAGTGAGAACCTGACAGGTTTGCATGCAGATTTGTGGCAAAATGCACCGGCTCTTGTGCAGGTTATAGGCATCATTGGAGTCGGAGTCTTGGAGGCAGTGAGAGGCTAGCATCGGCTCCAGTTCATCCTAATAGATTCCAGCTTATTCTCATGGATGTCGTTTGTCCTTGCTCTCCCTTACTCCATGTCCATCTTTTCTTTCCTGAAAGCCTGCCCTTCGAACTTCAGGCCCAGCTGTATGTAAATGGTTCAGTCAGTTCCTATAATCATGTAAGGTCAAGTATATACGGCTCCTGGTGATTTTGCTTCTCTGATTGAGCCCCAACTAACTGATTAGGTTAGAATCCAATATCTTTCTCTAGCTGTAAATACAATAGTAGGCAAATCTCTCTAAGCAAATGTCTTCATCTATAACATGGGGATAATACTAACTACCATATAGGAGTGTTGTGAAGATTATATGAGCCAAGAGCTGAGTACTCTGCAGGGCATACAGGAAGTATTCAATTAATGGTTACTACTACCTACAAAACTTGACTTTGACTCAATATAATTTTCCATAGTATTATGGGGTTTGAGGACTGGCAGAGATTTTGAGAAATTATCTGAACCAGTAACTTGCCCTAAAAAGGCCAAAACTCCTGGTCATTTTTAGGGTAGATATCTTATTCTTGCTAGTTTAATGTCACTAAACTATAATATCTAGTTTTATTTATAACATATATACTGGAGAGAAATTCATTCAACTGTCATTACTTCTGAGAGAGGGGTTTTAAAACCAAATATTAGATTTTACAATTCAAATAAATACTATTCTTCAAATAAATCTTTCTGAGTCTGTTTCCTTCTTCAATAAGAAAAAATTATCACAAAAGTCCCTTCTAATTCTAAAATTGTATGAAGATTGGTCAACTGGGAGGCTATTCATTTATGCAGTGAAGATTCCTTTGCTTTTTTCATGCAGAGGTAGGTGTTTCTGCTTGGACATTATCTTCAGAATTGGCTTTATGAGGTCAATCCAGAGAACAAGTCTCATTACATTATATCCAAACTTTGTGTCTCGAATGGAGCTCATGTTATGAGACTTGGCGTCAAATGATTTGGGGCTCTTCGCAAAAGCCAGATCTATTGTCTAAGGAAAGAGATGCACCACCATTGAAGATATTCTGATAGATACCTCAAAAATGGGATTACAAAAATCTTTGGGGTAATATCAATGTTATCTTGGGATATTATTAGAGTTTAATGTCACTATTTTCCTTGGTAAATCAGAGGAAGCAAAGACTTAGCATATGCCCTAAATTGGAATGTGTGAGAGGTTAGGAGGTACAAGTTTAAGTCCTGGTTCCAGCATTTACCAGCTGTATTCCCTCAGGAAGCCACTTTACTTGTGGAAGTTTTGGGAACTTCGTCTGTAATATGGGGATAACGTATCAAACTAGATTTCTCCTAGAATTATTGTGCAGCACAAATACGATAGTAATGTGAGAGCACTTTGTTTGAAAAGCGCCCAAGAATATAAGCTGAGGTTGGCACACTATAGGTCAGATTCAGTCTGCTGCCTGTTTCTGCAGAGCCAGTGAGCAAAGAATGGTGCCAATGAATGTGTGTATCAATTTGTTAATAGGGACCGCTAGCTAACTTTGAACCCCAGCTATGAAAAATGTTACCACTCTCCACACCCAAGAATTCCTTTTTTCTTGTTAGTAGGTCTGCATTACAATAGAATTGCACTCAATTATTATTATTACATTTTGAATTTCATCAAAGATTTTATGGAAATTTGTCTTCTCTTTGGTTATATAAACACCAGCATAATATCCTCTCTTTTGCCTCTTGGCCCACAAAGGCTTAAAATGTTTACTATCTGAGTTGCATGGAAAAAGCTTGTTGATCCCTGCTATGAAGTATTGTGCAAAGGGATTTCTAGTATTGATAAAAAGCATAGTCCCTGCTCTCAAGCAAAGTTTGCTGTAAACTATTTGTTTGCTTTTCCGCCTAGCTATATTAAATCTCTGTTTATACTTTTAATTTGTATAACACAATGACTCTTACAGATCGCAAAAAGAGAGGGAGAGAATTCTGTTACCTAGATGAATTATAATCTGAATTTTATAATCTGAATTGCAAAGTTGCAAATCTGTGAAAATTTGAAGAAAAAGAAAAAGAAAATTAAATAATAAAAGAGAATCTGAAGAATCAAACCAGGGGTAGAGATGCTGGCTTATCCCAAGCTCTAAAAGTCCCTCTGAGGGCTTCTGTGATTGGTAGACCCTGGGGGCGGTTCTCAGAAAAAGAGAACCGTATTATACGGGTATTATAATAATGCACCAGAAGGCATCATGTGTGTAGGTGTGAAAGTAGGAGCTTCCTCACTTACCTCTGATAGAAAACAATGCAGTTCTAGCTATAGCAGTAATAACATCTTTACAGGTAGGAAAATCTTTAAAATGAATCAAAATTTGTTTCGTCTGAGCACAATTTCAGATGTGGATGTCTTTATTGGAAATACAAAATACCAAAGTCATCTTCGGGGGCTACAGCTTCCCTTGCATAGGTCCGTGATACACGTTAATATCTTCATTCAAGAAAAAAGAAAAAAAAAAGAAAAAAATAGGAAAAGAAAGGAAGGGAAAAAGATTTTTCAAATGTGCACTGCCCGTTTTTAACATTTCAAATATTTGTCTCAAGGTATGTCTGGAGTGCCTTTGTTAGAGATTAATTAGGCAGATTTGATTTTCTAAATGATATGAGCCAGAAGAGCAAAGGTGGCGTCTCTCTCCTCCTGGGAAGGGGAGTTGGGGGCAGATGAAAGAGAGAATAACCTTTACCTCATAATTTCCCTTCCCCTCCTCTCTGTGTAAGCCACATTAGTCTCTCAGTAAAGGTACTTGGAGAAACTTGCTAAAATTTTCCCTCATGCTTGAAATTTACTTACCCTGGGTAACAGGAAATGTGGAGTCTTGTGATGTAGATTGTTATACCAGATGGTAATCTTAGCACATGCTATTTATGTAGATCAGCCATGTGTGTGAGTCACCCATTTGAGGCTGACCTCAGCCACTGTGAAATTGGGCTCCATACCTCTGTTATTAATAAATAAAAACGATACTGATTAGGCATCATTTTGATGCACACTTAATGAAGCCATTCCCTTTACACAGTATTAAATATGAAGTTGTTTTCTTTTTCCAAGTTGTACTTTTTTTTCACCAACTGGCTTCACTGGTCGAGTGCTCCTCCTTAATGGCGAGGGCAAACACAACATTTAACTCAGTTGAATTAGATAATTAATATCTGTCACTTGCATCGTACTTGTCATTGACTGCCCTGATTTTCAAGAAAGTTTCTGTTCTTATCCAAATTGTCCTCTGCTAGACCCTGTGATTTGAGTTAATATTTTACTGCTGAAGATGAATTTGAGTGGACTAACACACACTCTCACCTTCTCTCTTTTCAACCACTGGCTGATTTAGCCATGGGAGACAACTTCGCATTTCTTACAACTCCAATTATCGGCTGGTTACCCATAAGCCAGGTCGTGAAGGCTGGGCAAAGATAAACTCTTCAAAGTCAGGGTGTATGTTTTCTTTGCTTCCTACCATCCGGTCATTCAGCCTTTCTGCCATTCATCCTCCTGGACTTTCCTTCCCTTCTGCTTCTTTTCCTGGCACTTTTCCCTTTGTGGTGCCTACAACCAGGTTCTGCACAAAATAGTCAACATCCTTTTGGCTTTGTAACTGTCTACGGATGTTTTCTAACATGACACTTGGCTGTCCTCTTGCTTGAAGGGCTTCCCACTGACGTGCTGTCCTCTCGTTGACATCAGATGCCACTTTCCTGCGTATCCGACTTGCCCTCACACTTCATAGCACCTGAATAATGTGTCTCTTCTTTTTTTTCTTTCCCTTCTTTCCCAGCTGTTGTTTACTTCTACGTGTGGTCAGATATCGAAGTGAGGGGAAGTGCATGGCTGAGATTCTCTGCTCCTGACCTTTCCTTAGCCCAGTTCTCGGTGTTCTTTGGTCCCTTTAGCTATGTCACATTCTTTTCAGACTTTCTTCTGAGAGGACTCAGTGTTTGCCCTGTCTTCTTCCTCTGTCCTCCTTCATCCTGTTTACATCACGAGGGGTCATCCCACCTTCCTGGAATACTTCCTGCTGGTCTCTGAGAGAAATGCCTCCATCGTTTTTTGCTTGGATTCTCTTATCCAAAGATAACATTTCTGACCCAACATTGTTACAGGATAAGGACTCAATAGTTTGTTGGTAATGAGTTTACAGGCATTTTTGTTTCCCTCTGATTATGACCAGAGTCCTTCGTTTTATGACTGAATTTGGATCAGAAAACAAGGGTAGCAGGTCCATAAGGGGTTTTAGTCTGTACAAAGTTCCACTGGAGCAATGTAATGATTAAGGGTACAGAAGAGAAAAATTTCAATGGGAAAAATGAGATATTGGTTCACCTCTTTCCTTTGGGGTTTAGGGTGTAAACTGTTACTGATAGTGTGCTGCTAATATTTCTTAGCCCTAATTTTAGGTGATTGTCTGTTTGTTTTAAGTTGCCTTACTGAGTGAGGGCTAGAGCCATGAGGTCTCTGCGACCCTTCGGGGCAAAAGATCCTTTATCATTGAGGACTTTCTAGGCATAGCGTTCCCCGAGGGTCCAAGCTGTGTCTTGACAGCTCCCCTTCCCTCGCTCCTGTTCTCTCAGAGCAAACAACCCTTCACAGTTTACTAAGATCCAAGCAGGGGCTCATCTGAGATGGTCTCAGCTCCCTGGTGGGAGGGGCAGTCTCTTCCCCCAATCAGCACAGACAGCAGGCTTGGGTATCAGGTCAGCTGCAGGACGCAGTTCCAGCCCCCACGACCGACTGTAACATCTGACAAGTAACAAAACCTCTCCTTGCCTTAGATTCCTCATGCATTACTTGGAATAACATGACACCCATCTCATATAGTGGCCGTGAGGAGGCAATGAGAGAATCATGTAAAGTACCTGGCACCACTAGACAGCAGCTATTTTTATCTATGATCCAGGAGGTAGAACATTCCTGTGCTCTCTCCAGCCTGAAATGGAGATGCCTTTACATCATCCTTCTTGGTTATTCTTAATGACTCTTGCCATCTGACTTTTAAATGCCCATCGTTAGCTTCCTATTAAGACAAGTACCTATAAAACAAGATGAATAGCAATTACATAAGCAGTCTCTGCAGAGCTTTGGGATTCTAAAATTTTGTCAGAATTTTTAGATCATCAGTGATTAAGGTCACTGAAGAGCAGAGCATTGGAAGTCTAGGTTTATCACTGAAACGAACCAGCACTACTCTCCTACCTTAAAATGCTAAGGCCTTACCATCATACACGATGCCTAGGTAGTAAGACACAGGTGAACTTTAAGAAGTCAGGACTGGAGTCAGGAGTTGTAGGTTTCAGGGTCAGCTCTTCCAGCTCTAATATCCTGTAAGCCATGATGATGAGCTCCTTACCTAGATTCAAAACTCCTTGAAGGGCTTATTGATTCTGGAAGGAGGAAGTTGGTGGTTAGAATGTATACTGATCTGAAATCAAATCAATTTCTATATTGCTTCCTGGGCTTATCGGGAAATTCCACTCCTGTCTGAAAATGAACGAGTCTCTCCAAAAGAGTGAGCCTTACCGTAATCTCTACTTGCAGCAAGCATCTAGCTAGTGTCTCCCAGATCTCTTGTACAAAGCTCACACTTCATAGAAGGGACTTGCATACTGATTCCAAAGTCATAATAGTCTAGTTAAGGAGATAAACAGTTCAATCTTAAGGAGATAAACAGTTCAATCTTGAAACACAAAGAGCACCCATTATACAGCAATTTATGAGGGGAGAGAGATTGTACTCTCTCCCCTCAATTTTCTTTAATGCACAGAGTAAAGACTCCAGCCTGAGTTGTTTTGTCCTTTTCTGAAGTCCTTTACTTCATTTATTTACTTAAACTCCTAAACATCCTATCTATAAGATGCTGTAGGAAATAAAAATTAGAAAATTCTTGAATATGATTATTATAAAGGCCCATTTTCAAAGATCATGATTTGTTAGTCTAAGATTCTATGACTACAGTTATCAACACGATGGTTGATCAACGTGATGGCCCCATTAGAAAATGCCAAGAATTCAAAGACACTTGTGTGATGAGTCACTGCCATTTAGCTTCTTCCACAAATGGTCTTAACCTAAGCAGGACTCTTAAGTCAACAAGTGGTTGTTGCTAGAAAAAGCATTTGCAATTTAACAGTGAAGTTTTAACTACTTTTCAGTTTCTATTGGTGGTTCTTTAACCTACAGCATAAAATTCAGAGTCTGAAGGACTTAGAGATGGGGCCCAGTCCTTATGCAGTGGGTAAACTCCCTCCACCCTCTACATGGTTGTCCAGCCACTGTTAATATATCAGTGCTGTCCACTAGCAATAGACTGTGAGCAAAAAATAAAGCCATATATGTAATTTTAAATTTTCTAATGATCACATTAAAAAAGTAAAAAGAAACAGGTGAAATTAATTTTAACATTGTTTTAACTCAGTAGGTCCAAAACATTATTCCTTCAACATGTAATCATTATAAAGTTATTAATGAGATATTTTACATTCATTTCTTTTTCATACCAAGTCTTGAAAATTCAGGGTATTTTACAATTAAAGCACATCTTAATTTGGACTAGCCACACTTCAAGTACTCAATAGTCACATGTAGTTCATGGCTACTGTATTGAACAGCACAGATGTACGTAGTCACAAAGGAAAATTATCTTCAATACCCTCTGACCCTCCTCTAGAAACTCATTACACTTTTTCTTTTTTTTTTTTTTTGCGGTACGCGGGCCTCTCATTGTCATGGCCTCTCCTGTTGCAGAGCACAGGTTCTGGACATGCAGGCTCAGCGGCCATGGCTCACAGGCCCAGCCACTCCGCGGCATGTGGGATCTTCCCGGACCGGGGCACGAACCCGCATCCCCTGCATCGGCAGGCGGACTCTCAACCACTGAGCCACCAGGGAAGCCCCCATTACACTTTTTAACAGCTCTAGGGATCAGAAAGTTCTTCTTGTGTTGCACTGACATCTGCATATTTTTAATTTCTCCCCTTAGTCCTGGTTCTACTGTCTCAATCCTACTTTGAATACTACTGAAATCTCACATTGACTTTCAGTAGTGACAGTATTATCGTCGTAATGTAACCCTGGTTATGCTCAAGTTTTCTCTTCTTAAACCACATTTCTCCATTTTTGAAATTGGATTTTTTTAGATCAGATACAGAATTTTCTATTTAGAGTTATTATCCCCTTGCTAGTTGACTCATCGTTTCAGATCGACCCAGTTTCTTTTGGAACAGAATTCTCGCAACTAATCAGGTATTCCTCTCAGTTTCTTGTTATCTAATTATGGAATCAACTGACTATCAGCATTGTCATTTAATTTGGTGATAAATACATTAACTTGGACAGGGCATTTATGACTTGCTGTGAGAATCATCCTCCCAGGCTAAGTGCTGTCCACAGTCACCCCATATATGTTACAGTCATTTGAACAGTTATAAAGTCACCAGCTAACTGGTCATTTCAGTCCACATTTCTTCATCATCCCCACCAGGACATCATGATTCACCTTGTCCAATGTCCTTCCCAGACAGTCAAGTTCTCAGCTGTCAGAACAGGAAATAAGTTAATACTTCTTGCTTAATTCAGCGAACCCATGGTGAGCTTGATCCAGAACCACATTTTTCTCTCTCCAGGCTTCTGTCACCTTTCATGTCCCTCATAGCTCTTCAAAATAATTGGCAATCGTTCATGGTTCTCATCTTTTGGTTTCCTCATCCCAGGGATCTTGTATAAATTAAGTAGTTGGTCTTCATTCTTCTTCAGCATTCATTCTTTCCTGTTAATATTTTTTCTATTGTTTAGATCTGAAAATTAGTTTCAAACATTCTTGGCATAGGTTATATGACTCAATTTTTAAATCAGCGTTACGGTTGGCTTATTGAAACAGGCTCGTTTGCATGTGTGAGTGTGTGTGTGTATGTATGTGTGTGTGTGAATTTTCCTATCAGTGCAAGTTTCTGAAGTCAAAAGGGTCTTGTTATCAGAGTGATGAGAAAATATTTACTTCTTGGATCAGAGGAGGAGAGAGAACAAGCTTTTTGCGTAGAAATCATGATTTCCAAGGGTCTGCTAATGTTACTTTCTTTTTCCTTTATCTTTTCCCCCTACTGATTCACTTGTTTTGGCAGCACGGCTTGTTCTACTCTTCTCCTCCTATTATTCCAACTTGCTGCTTCTCTTTAAATTAAAGGGCTAGGCATCAATTTTTTTTTTTTTTTCCAGTAACACGATCAATGGGTCAAAAGGTTTGTTTGTTTGGAAGCACAGAAAAGCAACCCATCAGAGGCCCAGTGGAAGGATATATATTTGTCCAGCTCCTTCTAAAGTTAGGTCCTATGTGTGGTCCAAAGCAGGGTCATATTATCAGCTCATCACTGACTCTACTGTGTTTTAATTTTCTGTTTTGGGGAGTGGCTCACCCACTCTTCTGTGAACTCCTGGATGTCAGGGGCTATATCTTATTAATCTCTGGGTTATCAGCACTTTATGCTTCATAGACATTCCATAAATACTGTGCCATAAATGAAATAGTTAATGAATGAATCACTTATACGACACTCACATGCAACTTCTCCTGGAGTGCTTCTTGTTCTGAAATACTGCTTTGCTAGTCAACCCATTACTATGTTGGATAACTTTAATGACCAAAAGCTTTTCTTTGGTGTTAAGCTAAAACCTATCCTCAGAACTTCCATTTTCCCATAGAAAACATCTTTGCCATGTATTTATTCTAAATATTAAACTGAAGGCTTCAGGCCTGATGAAGATAGCAATTTTGTTTTCAACAGGAAGTACTGTGCTTATTCCTTTGCTTGTTCAACCATCTTCATTCCAGTGGCATTCCAGTGGCAAGTTTCTGGCATGCCAGCCACACAGGTCATCTAGGGAGAAATCCAAATTCCATTTAGACACATTTTGAACTCCTCTAAATATTGTACTTTCTCAGGCTTCCAGGGAGCCAGTGTTTATCACTGGATGAGTACAGTTACAGAGAGATCAAGGACTTAGTTTATTCTGGGTCACATCCATTATAACGGCCTAGTTTAGACCAAGGAGTCCTCTTGTTCCCAAGTACTTTCCTGGGTCTTAGACTGAAATTTTCTGCCACGTTGCCCTCCTTCCCAGGATAAATCCATGTGCCCAGGCTGTGGCTGCTTTTTCTTTATTCTAAAGCAGCAGTGCTGTTTTTCATAGCTCTGATTCTCTCCTGTTTTCACTGCCAGACAATACAGTATGCGGAACCCAGTATCTGACACTCATATTTGGCTCAGAGCTGGTTTGTGAATCACATGTCAGAGCAGAACTTTAAATCTCACGTCCAACACAAAGAGAGATGACGCCAGTGTTTTGAAATGTCTTTTAACACAAAATATGTCAATTCAGTGACCCCCCTCCAACCCTGCCCTTTTCTTTCTTCCTTGCATTTTTTTGAGATGTTTAGAAGCTGTGTCATCTTTGTTTGTGAAATCTGATCTTAGGGTAAAAGTATGTCAATATTGTGAAGCTGCCCTAAAAAACACTGCAAGGAACATGAGACCATGATTATACCAGCTTTGATCATACTGATTCCACTAATTAAAAATTCCACCAAGAAGAGTGCTGTGGAATCCTGTAAACCCTGTGAATTACCTAATAATGATAGAAATATTCAAAGCATTAATGATTGATGAACAGATGTGAAGAGGCAATGCAAACTTATGGGAAACCATTTCTGATAGTGATGTCAGCAAGGAAAAATTTGCAGACATAATTACTAAAAAATTATCAGAGACTTCCTTGTCAAGTATTTTGTATGTTTATAAAGCTGTTGGTGACTCATTTTAGAAGTCTGGGAGACTTATTTGACTTGGAATCAGGATTTTATTATAGCTTAGCTGTTATGTAATAGTTTACTCAGACTGATGGGGAGATATTCTTCCATGTCAACATAACTTGTGTGTGTGCAGTGAGATTTCCTTGTAGTTATTTCAGTAATTCATATCTGAATGTTTTCCCATCTTTTCATGCCTGGAGTATATTCTCCAGTTTACAAAATGGAGCACAAGAGCGGCTGTGAGATGAATTATTCAATAGATTACCACGAACTCTGATAACTATTAAGGACCTACTGCATAGCACAGGGAACTCTACTCAATACTCTGTAATGGCCAATATGGGAAAAGAATCTAAAAAAGAGTGGATATATGTATGTACATATGAAACTAATACAACATTGTAAATCAACTATACTCCAATAAACATTTTAAAAAATAAAATAAAAAGATTATCACGAACTCTGATGGTTTAGGGCATTGGCTCAAAGTTGCTTTAGATCCTGAGTTTGGAAATGTCATGTGGAGTGCTGTCTCTAGCATGCCATAAACACAGTATACGAATTTTCTGTCATACATATGTAGGGCTACTCAGCACAGTAAGTCCTCTATGGCTATCCTACGGTCAATACCACACTTGGTCAAGTTTTACCCACAGACCCTCAAATTCTAATGCTTGAGTGCAGTCATCTGGGTACATCTAATTTTGAGGTTGGCTGGCTATCGTTTGATCAACACCTCTCATTGCTAACTGGAAAGAAGCATTTCATTTGGCATCTCCAATACACTAATAGCAACCAGATAGACGTTGTGTCTGTCTCTTGCCTCAAATTTTAATGATGTTATTGTCTCCAGAACAACTTCAAAAGAAACATAGCCTGAAAAATGTGATGATTTCCAAGAAGGGTTGGGTGTTGTCTTTGCTCTGAAGGGGATAATGTGGAGATATAATTAAATAGAATAAGCAGAGAGGGCTCCTGTACTCTGCTCTTGGCTCTACAACTGTCTCTCTGCTACTGTACCATTGATACAGTAGCAATAGGTTTTCTGTTTTCTCTATCTATAAGTTTCTTTATCTATTGACTTAGAGAATCAGCATTTAGCCATAAAGCTATATGAAGTCTGAATATTTGCCTACATGGGTTTATATACAAATATGAGACTTTAAACATTTTCCCATGAACTTATGTTCTTATTTGATAGGATATGTGGTATTTCTGTCTCTACAATATAGGTTAACGTGGAGGGCAGCAAGGGTGGACAGATAAGATAGGGGAAGAGAAGAATTTGAAACAGCAGATGAAAAGTAGTTGACTTGCTCCTTAGGGAAAATGAAGGTCAGTAATATATTTTGGATGATAGCTGCATAATTCTTCAACACTAACCACAGAAATGCCTCTGTTTTGTAGTCATGAGTAATGAAGAACATTTCATGATCCAGAAAAGTCACAGAAAGTCACAGTACAAAGGCACTACTTCCTTTTGGCGAGTTTTTAGTTTACAATAAACAAAGCTGCTATTTTAATTCCTGAAGCACACATTGTCACGCAAGATGGTCCCAAGAGGAAGGCAGTGTGCTTCCTTTTGGCATCTTCTGAAAGTTCTCTAAAGCAATGATGCAGCTCTGCCATTTCATGGTAAGCATCACACATGCTACTAATACCTTGTGGAATTAGGCTGAGCGGTAACAGGGTCCAAGGGTCGCGGGCCAGGACTCTGTATATGGACTCAGAAATCACAGTTAGTTTATAATGGAGAAGGCTGGTTTGGGGAGGTGGAGAGCAGCGCGATCACCGTGTTTCAGGAGGCGTGACAGAGTCAAAGTCCAGTCAGGACACCGGCCAAGAAGAGAAGAGGGTAATTGGATCCGTGTTGGGGACAGGCTTCCGTTGCGGGGTGTGCCCATAAATGCAACCCTGCCGGGGAGTGGTTTTTTCTGGTTCCATGTGCCTGTTGCTGCCTCCGCATCTCCAAAGATCCAGAGGCTGAGGAAACTCACTTCTTAGCTCCCCTTTCCTCTTGATCTTTACTGAGAGGGTGGACAACACAAACAATAATCATAAAAATAGTAATTAGCCTCTACTGAGTCCTTGCTATGTGTAAAGCAGTTTACTAAATGGTTAAATGTATGACCTCATTGAATCCTTTCACCAGTCTTTGGAACTTGGTATTATTAATTCCATTTTAAAGATGGGGAAACTGAGGCTTAGAGAGCGGCTTGCCCAAGATCACCAAGCTAGTCAGTGGCAGAACAGAACTCAAACCCAAGCTCTCTGACTCCAGGGCTAAGGCTCTTGAACATGATTCTACATAGCTCCTCACATATGGAATTTGAAAAGGTTGGTGTCAGAGGCGATCGATGTTATTGGTCAAAATGGAGAAAGAAGTTGAAGGGTCTTTGGATTCCAAAGTGCGTCTTCCACATAATGTCACCGAGTTCCTGCTTTTTCATTCCCATTGCTGATACTAGAGCATAAGTCACCATCACCTCTTACCCGAACATCTTTGAAAAATATTATCTCTTGCTAATTATAATATCATTATATACTCATTGTAGAAATTATGGAAAATAAAGAGAACAGCAGAAAAAATATCACCTATAATGTCCCTAATTAGAAGTAGATGTATGCTTTATTTTAGCTACTGTTCCATGTGTATTTTAGAGGTATACATATATTCATATCCATCCATACATATATGGGTATATATGTATACTTATATCTTATTTTACCTTACCACGTTTCTCATTTAACTTAATAAAATAAGCATTTTCCTCAAGTTATTACAAACTCCTGGCAAATGTATTTTTTAATAGGCTTTATTATTTTTAGATCAGTTTTAGGTTCATAGCAAAACTGAGCAGAAGGTACAGAGGTTTCCTATAGATCCCCCGTACCCACACATGCACGGCCACCCCTGTTATCAACATCTCCCTCCAGACTGGTACACTGGGTACATTTGATGCACCTACTTTGACATATTATAATCACATGAAGTCCATAGTTTATATTGGGGTTCAATGCTAGTATTGTACATTCTATGGGTTTGGACAAATTTATAATGATATATATCTACCATTGTAGTGCCAAACACAGTAGTTTCACTGGCAAATGTACTTGAATGATTATGGAATATTCCGACCTAACTCTATGATTAGTCCTTGCAGTGATGTCTCACTTTCTACTTAGTATAAATAATTATGTAATAAACATCTTTATGCCTCAAGGATTCTCTGGCAACAACCTCTTATCTCTGCCTCTTATCTGTCTTTTCCGACTTATACCATAATGATAGCAGCAGCCAAACAATTTTCCTCAAAGGCATGCTTTGCTCTGATGCATATGCACAACACTGTCTGTCAAAAGCAATTTCAGTTTTTTAGCCTGGAACAGAAAGTGTCTGGCACTGTTACCGTTGGGCCCAAAGAATTGTAAAGGAGTGAATGAACTGTGTGTATCTTGTATATACCTCTCGTGTTTCCTGAGCACGGAGTCTGTGATATATTAATCTGTGTCCCATATAGTGTCCAGCAAGTTCCATGTATATATAGGTGCTTAATTACCAAATGAATTGATCTGCGCCTCCTTATTTTCCTTGAGTACAGGAAACTATGAGGTGGTTGTAATTTAGGCTGAAATTAGAATGACAGGTTTCTGGGTTATTGAGTGTCCAATGTTGCTAAACTGATGCTGTATAGGACTCCGGAAATATTAGGATATTTTCTGAAGTACATAGACATGTTAATGTTACAGACTTCATATAACCATGTTATGATAGAATTGTGTGGGATTTTTGTAGTCACTGGGTTTGACCTTTTAATTTCATGGAGAAGAAAAGAGAAGAGGGCCAGGGAGGTGCCTGAGGTCACCAGCCCTTTCTGTTAGAGCAGGACCAGGAGGGTACGTTTTTGTCCTCTGAATCCGGGCCTCATTGGCTACAACTTCCTGCCTTGGCTTTCCCAGAACAGGAAGATCAGATGAAAACAAAAAGTCTCTGACCAGATGTAAGTACTTGTTTGCATCGGGCTTGGGAAATTGGGTGCAAGTTTCCTTTTGATTTAGTTGCTGTTCTTTAAGAGCTCTTAAATTTATGTCATTGTGTTAAAGTGGATATTTGTATCTAAAAGCCTGTCCCTGATTCCTCAGGGTACTTCAGAGGTCAAATTTCACTACTAAACTACACTTCCGTCAGAATATACTTTTAGGTGCCAGATTCCTTCTAGCTGAGTAATGAACAGTTCTTCAGTATTAAATAATCAGAGTCATTGGATCTTAGAAAAGATCTTAAGACGATTAGCCCCAATGACCTTATTTTATATTCAAGGAAATTGAAAGTTTGAGAGGTCCTGATTTTATGAGCAACCAGGACCAGAAATCTTTCCAAGACAGCATGCAGTTATCATCTTAGTGTAAAGCCTGGAGAAAATGAAGGAGCCTTGGGTCTTGCCCTCATGAGGGTTGTATAATGACGCTACAGCTACTGGTCAGTTCTTTTGCTGGTGAGCACAGAGGAGATATTTCCAAAGATGGACAAGTAGGATTCAGGATTCAGACAATGACTTGACCTGGATGATTCAAAGACGAATGTTAGCGACGTCAAAGAGGTTGGTGATGAAGAAGTGAGCTGTTACTAAAATAACCCTATGCTTTGTCATGGCCTCATTCTCCAGCCAATGTGTTCAGAGATGTCTGGCACTTTCCTTCACTTGGTATCTCCTGCATTTAAGGCACTGATCTATATCACAGTAGTGTGTTGAATGAATGAATGGTCTGATGGCTAAGCAAGTATAGATCTGTTATTTTAAATAAGAAGGAAAAGAAATAAAACAAAAAATCAGCAGCACAATAAAAATACCCCAAATACATCTCTGGTAGTAGGTTATAAACATTTCAGATATAAGTATAGGCTTTGTTCACTAAATCTGGCCTGAGAAATTGGACTTCAATTACTTAGGTCTGAGAAACAAGGGAAAGATGAGTAAATCATGGGGTAGAAACCACAGAATCAGTGTGTGAGAGATCACATATGATTCCTCAGGTATGTTTTCTCATGCGTCCATTCATTCATTCATTCATTCATCCATCCATTCATCAAACACCTGTCTAGTGCCATCTGGTGGGATACACAAATGTCAAGGTGACCTGCCTTTAAAGAGTTCAGGAATCTACTCCAATGTCCCCCCTTCTTACACTAAATCTGTATGTTCTGTTGCATAAAATGAAATGAGAAAATGCTGAATGGAAAACATCTTAAAGGAAGTTTGGCATTATTCCCTATGTGCTCTTCACAGGGTTGTGAGGATGCTGTCTAATTAATTTTTGATTTTGTCTCTAGACCTGGGAATTTGAAAATGATTCTGGAATTTCCTTCAAACAAGTTACCTTTCCTCCAAAGGCATTTGTGCATCTCAAGAATGCAGCGAGTAATGGCTGCTCTTCCAGCAGGTCCAATATCATGAACTCTGCAGAAATCCTCACTGTGGCTAGGCACGTTCAGGCTCTCAGTCAGTCCTTTCACGGGCAAAGGCTTATTTGCTCTGCGCCTACATCACCCAGAGATTAGTTAAGCAAACCCACAAACACAACGGTTTGCGTATGAGATATCATGCTACTTGGAGTGACCTAAGATTTCTAAAAATGCTCACACCCAGCCACTCTGAATGACTACCCAAAATGTAGTAGAGTGAGAGAGTCTTGTAAAACTAACTGGAAGAACTTGGGAGAGGCCAAAAGGAAGGAGGAGACGTCAGCCCATAATATGTCCTACCAACCTCCCAGAATCCTTCACGCTGGAATCCATCTTGGCTGAGAGAAGCACACGCCCCCAGGAAGAACCCCAAGTCACACCGAATATGGGCCAAGCAAGATGATTAGCCAGAGGCAACCCGGAAACTAACCCCATTACCGTAAAACCTGAGACTGCGAGCCACGTGGCAGAGCAGTCCTCCTGGGTTCCCTTACTCTGCTGCTCTCCACCCGGGCATAAAGTCTTTTGCTTTGTCAGCACATGTGTCTCCTCACGCAATTCATTTCCGAGTGTTAGACAAGAGCCCGCTCTCGGGCCCTGGGAGGGGTCCCCCTTCCTGCAACAGTTGGATCATGTGTCTTCTGAGGTGAGGACAGGACTCCAGGTCTCCTGATTCCCATTCCATGTGCTCTTTCCACTTTATTCCACACCAGCATACTACTTTTCATGATCCTTAGGAAAGGATGTCATTTCCTCTTTCTAGCAAGAATAGACTTTTGACCAAAAAGAAAAAGGAAAGTGCCTTGAAAACCTCAGCCTGTGTTTTCATGCAATGAGGCTCTTTTCCCATCTTAGGGAAAGGAGATTTCACCGCAGGTTGCTCCTTTGTGGCAGGGAGGAGAATCAGGCCCTCTGTGGAGCCAGTAACTGCCCGCTATATTGTGATTGATGGATATCAATTTCCGTCTCCATATCTCTGCTCTTTGACGTCATCCATTTGTAGACAAGCCTCCAAACGTGTAGTTTGGCTGAGGGAGGGAAAGACATTTCTCAGCCCAGCCTGCTGACTAAACAGCCATTAGAGGCTCTAGACCAAGATGATTCTGTTTCTCAGAGCTTTTGCTCAGGTTCTTACCCTCAGCCTGGTTTGGAGGTACTGCGGGCTCATTGACTTTCCTCCCCAAAGTAAATGAAAGCCCTCCTGCATGGTGAGCTGGGAAAGGCCAGCACCTGCTCTGCCTTGCTATTCTTCTCTCTGGCGCCCTGGGGAGCGCTGCTCTGCGAAACAGGAGCTGGTCTGTGCCTGCTGCCAAGCAGGGAACCCTGATTAGAATAATGCCCAGCAGGTTTCTGCTTTCTCTTCTCCTTTCCCACCCTTAAACAAACTAGGGGACTGCTGTTGCTATGGGCCAAAATAACAAGACCTGAGGGCTTTTAATTGTTATTTCAAAGACCGGAGCCATCATCCTTGGGAAGGAAAGCTAAAGAGACCGTGAAGGCGATTGTAACCTACTGAACTTAATGAATGAGAACGACTTTCTTCAAAGGATGAACAAATTTATGTTTGGAATGAAACATTCTTTGTTTTAGCGAATGTTGACCACAGTAACGCAGTCAAAGTGGATGATCTTGGGTGCAGGTGGGACCTGCTTTGGATAGGATTTGAAGTTGGAGGTAGGCAGGGCTTCAGTTCTTTCAGGATCTTTCATTTTGTTTGTTAGTACAGATGAGAGAGCTACTTCTCCTCTCGTCTTCCTCTCCCTTCTCTTTCCCTCCCATTCCTCTTGCGTCCTCTCCTCTTTCTCCTGAAGCTGAAGTGGATCCTGAACTGGAGGGTGGAGGACAACTCCTACGGTTCTCATCATCCTCCCATCGAGTCCTGCCTAAAGGCAACTTGGGTCGTTCCTGGACAAAATACTCACTCACAAGATGAGACGGGATCTACACAAGTTTGAATGTGTAATGTATGTCAACGGAAACTGATTTTCACCCCTAAATCCCAATAATAGGTCCTTTATGAATACTTTAAAAATTATTATCCATCTCATCTTGGGCAATTTTTCTTGGGGAGATGTTTTGATAAGAAGATGTGAACTGAGTGGCCCAAGTTAGACCCAGGTAAGTCAGGAGAATTACTAGGTGTATGAGGAAGTTACAGGAGAAGGAACATGGTGGCTGTAGTTTTGTAGGTTTAAACAAACAAGCAAAAAGCTAAAAGTACGACAAAATAAAAGCAAGACCCATTCCTTAAAAATCTAAAAATAGAGCTACCGGGCTTCCCTAGTGGCACAGTGGTTGAGGGTCCGCCTGCCGATGCAGGGGACACGGGTTCGTGTCCCGGTCCAGGAAGATCCCACATGCCGCGGAGCGGCTGGGTCCGTGAGCCATGGCCGCTGAGCCTGCGCGTCCGGAGCCTGTGCTCCGCAACGGGAGAGGCCGCAGCAGTGAGAGGCCCGCGTACCAAGAAAAAAAAAAAAAAAAAAAAAAAAAATATATATATATATATATATAGAGAGAGAGAGAGAGCTACCATATGATCTAGCAATTCCACTCCTGGGCATATATCCAGAAAAAACACTAACTCAAAAATATACATGCACCCTTATGTTCATAGCAGCACTAATTACAATAGCCAAGACATGGAAGCAACCTAAATATCCATCGACAGATGAATGGATAAAGAAGACGTGGTGCATATATTCAGTGGAATACTTACTACTCAGCCATATAAAAGAATAGAGTAATGCTATTTGAGGCAACATGGATGGACCTAGAGATTATCATACTAAGTGAAGTAAGTCAGAGAAACACAAATACCATATGATATCACTTCTGTGTGGAATCTACAAACTGATACAAATAAATTTATTTACAAAACAGAAACAGACTCACAGACTTCAAAAACACACTTATGGTTACTAAAGGGGAAAGGTGGGGGGAGGGATAAATTAGGAGTTTGGGACTGACATATACACATTAATATATTTAAAATTGATCATCAACAAGGACCTACTGTATAGCACAGGGAACTCTGCTCAGTATTCTGTGATAACCTAAACAGTATTCTGTGATAACCTAAAAAGAATAGATACATGTATATATAAATCTGAATCACTTTGCTGTACACCTGAAAGTAAAACAACATTGTTAATCAACTATACTCCAATATAAAATAACAATTAAAAAAAATTAAAAGCAAGACCCAAACAGGATAGCAACTTTATCATCCGGAATGGCTGAGCCATAATCCTGCCAAAGAGGTAAAGGTATATTAGGTGAAATATTATGTTGTTCTTTCTATGGTTTTGGTTTCTCCATTTTTTTTTCTTTTTTGAAAAGAGAAAATCTCCCCCCTAGAACACAGTTTGATAGGAGTTAATTAGAATAGAGTGGAATCGAGAAATGGAGGGTGTTAAGATGTTTGTGGAGACATGGCATGACCCAGGAGCTTAAAAGTGCTTAAAAGCACTTAGTTTTTCCTGCCTCTACGAGAGAGAGAGAGCCTCTCATTCAATCCTTTGAAGGTCTGCTACTCAGTAAGGACGTAAGTCCCGGTCTATGTGAATCAGTTCAAGTCAACACAAGTGACGACTTATGTTCTGAGCGTTCAGGGGAGGCTGGAACTCTGCACAGTCCTGCTGGTAACCTTAGGAGGCTTGTGCCCACGATGACCAGATCTGCTGAGGCAGTTACAGACTGAGATTGTAGATGGAGTACGTTGATGGCACATATAAGTCACTAAACCTTGTTCTCTGAAAGGAGTCTGGGGTGCTGCAGTATGGGAAGCTGTTGGTTATTACGTGACTTTTTTCCTCTTGGGATGCTTAGAGAAGAAGAAAACCTTGGTGTGTGTCTTCAATAGTTCCTCCAATTCGTGGAGAACTGACATTTAATTCAGAGAAAAAAAAAGAAATACATATATATATATATATATATATATACACACACACACATGCACACCATACTTATGTATGTATGTAATATAGGCATAGATATGTTTCTGTGTGTAAATATCTTTGTGTGTAAAAAAAAACTTGTTAATGAAATTGATGTAAGTATCTTTTACTCCCTGACCCCATCTATATGTATGCCACAATTAATTAGGGCATAATTTTTCACTTTGCAAAACAGTTTTTCGTTCACAAAATGATTCCCTAGAAGGTTATAAATGAATGAACTAGTAAGCTGCCATTGGTTTCTTAAAACAGGATTTGCTAGGGTACCATTCATAGTAATTAGCATCTATAAATCTTTTCTCTTGTGCCAGGTACCGAGCTAAGAGCTTTATATGAAATATCTCATTGAAATCTTTCAGTCACCCTAGGAGGTAAGGTACTATCATTATCCCCTGCCTTACAGAAATTGAGATTTAGAAAGTTCAATAACTTGCCCAAAGTCACACTATTATTAAGAGGTGTAGCTGGGATTTGATCCTTGAATTCTAGGCCCTGTACCTACCTCTTTTAAGGGCATTTCTATATTTGGGTATCATGGCTCTTATATAAAGTGACACATCTGCACAAATAGTTTGAGCAAAGCAACGCACACAACTAAGATGTGAAGACAAATAAAAATATTAACCCTTGCTTTGGATCTAAATGCTTGGCCAATGTTTTCCTTTCCGTCATTAAGGATTCTGCCTGCTGTTTTTTTTTTATTTTTTTTGAAGTTTGGAAAAGTCTTCTATCAAATAAATTCACTGAATTCTGTATCACCATGTGGCAAATTCTAGTACTGGGCATGGAAAGACAGACACAGTATTAAAAGAATGTGGAGAAACTGCCAATCTAGACTTTTCTCTTTGTAAGAAAGTACACGCCCCTTGATACAGAATAGACTATGCAGGGACCAAAGCGTTTGACTATTGAACCAAAAACTGTTATTTTTGATGTGATGAATCACCCTGCCTGCTCAGATCTTATGGAAGTGAGGCCAAATCCAGCATTTTGTAATACTGCCCAAGGACAATCCGGTCCAGCACCTGCAGGCTTGGAAAATCCACTGGATCCCTCTTCCCTCCCACATACACTCCCAATAGACACACACCACATATAGAAAGAGCCGTGCACGAGTGATAGACTTGGAGAAATGACCATTATTTGTTCAGTTAAAATGAAAAACAGAATGGTTTTCCTAGAAACACCAGCAAGAAAAAGGAAACCAGCAAGAGGCATCCTGATTCTAGCAGGGGGATGAACGGGTGTGAGAAAATGCAAGGGAGACTTCTTGGATAAACATAACTGAGGTTAAAGGTCATGGCAGCCGCAGCCAGGCGAAAATATGGAGGAGACGGATGTGCCAGCCTGGGCAAGCTGGGTGCGATCCGTCAGGGGAAGTGAGGAGTGGGGAGCGGAAGGGGGTCCATGACCTACGCTTATCTTTTAGCTGAAGTTTTGATCTCAAGGCTGGGAAAGACGAGGCCAGAAATAAATGTTTAGGGCATGACATTCTTTCCATGTTAGGACACCACATTCTTGCTATTTGGTGACAAATGACTGAACAGCAAACTGGGTCCCATTTATGATCTAATTCAGTAAAAATGAAACTCTGGGCAGCTGCTTCAGAGCATTCCAGGAAAGAGTTAAAGCTGAATCTTGCTGCTTCACTCTTCTCTTCCTTTTTGGTGAATGATGGGCTGGGATGCTGAACTGGCGGTCTTCCAGGGGTGATTTTTCTCCCTTTCTCTGGATTTTGTTTTCTGCCTTCATGGAAGAGAGCAGCTCTCTGGCCTTACCTCTTCCCCTGGGCTTGAAATGATTCACGATGAGCATATACCTTCTATCTGAAGGCTGCAGATAGAAAGGAAAAGAAGTGAAAATAATTACCCCTTTAGAAAAACCTGAGAGAGATGGACTGAGCTTGTGGGTGTGTCTGGGTGTGCGTGTTCCGTGTAGGAAGTGTTTGAGAGGAGTCCAGTTAGGGGAACTTGTTGCAATAATTCCCCATCTGCCTGAACAAAGCTTCCAATAATACATGGTGACATTTACACAAATATTTGTGGTTGTGCTTTCCATTTCTTCTTATAGGAAACAAGTGAGATTTTGAAATGCTTGAGTGGTGTGATCAGTAGACAGTAGTGGGAAAGAATTTCCCTGAAACTCGACTTGCAATCAAAATAAGGAAGGAAGATCTGAAAGAACTGAGAGTATTTCAGCTAATCAGGATATAGCACTTTCCGACATCTGGATGTCCAAACAAGTGTTTTGAATTCAATACTATTAACATGTGTCACTTTAATGAATATTTTCCCTTGGAGCCAATGGGGTAGTTACATTTTTGGCAATCACCTCGTGGTCTGTTGCTTACATTACCTGACCCACAGGCCATTTTCCTTGTGTTGGCTGTGGGAAAGAAAACAAAGTGGAAAATATCTCAGAACCTGGAAAACTGTACTGAAAATGCAACTCATCTTTTAATTGAACCACTTCAAATAGAAGCTCTCTAAGGACGATCTTCTCACCGTTCTTGTGACATCATATGTAAAAAAAAGAATCAGTTCTCTTTGTATCAAAAAGATGGGGAAAAAATCCCACAAGATGAGCTGGGATTTTTTTTTTAAGCCTGAAATAGAAGGTCAGGTGTCTGCATTCATTCTTTTGACTTTTAACAAAACCAACCGAAGACAAGTAACTTCCTTGGAGCAAAAAGTGTTTTCAAGAGGTCAAGAATAAGATATCCTAACTGATCATTTCAAAAGCCCCATATAGGAGCATCACCCCCTGTTCTGAAACGTGATTTTAGGCCTCTGCTCTTTGCAGAAACTTTAAACACATTGTATTTCCTGTAAGGAAGAGTCCATGGCTAATTCCAAGGGCCTTTATGTGGAGCAAGGAGGAAGGTGAAGGGCAACCCTAGGCTGACCGCTCTGTGTGTGTGTGTGTGTGTGTGTGTGTGTGTGTGTGTGTGTGTATGTGAGTGTGAGTATGTCCATGTGTATGAACATGGGTATGTGAATATGTGAGTGTATGTGAGTACCTGTGTATATATGAGTGGATATGCATATGTGTATGTGTATAGGCGAGTATGTTTCCCATTAGACATTAGCTCATTGAGGTAGTTCATCAGAATGCTTTTAAAGGCACGGACTTTGGAATCACAGGCCAAAGGTTACATCATTCTCTAGCTGAACAATCTCTGACAGATTGCTTCGTCTTCCACGGCCTCAGTTTCCTCATCTGTGAATGGGGATACGAGCAGCACCCGTCTCCTAAGGGTGTCATGAAATAGGGCCTGGGATGTGATTTGCACAGTGCCTGATATAAAAAGCTCTCCATCACAACCTTGGGTATCATTGATTGGAGAGCTCTCCCCTGCACAGCTCCTGGAGGAGTTCGTGGTTTTGTTGTTCTGTTTTTAAATAAAGTGGCTGTTCCATCTGTGTTGTGGATTCTCTGACTCAGGGCAGCGTGTGGATTTTTGTTTCAGAGAAGCCATCCACTTACTTGGCCAGGACGCCTGCACTACTTCCCATCTGAAGGCCCAGGGGCACACAGAGCACAGATCCACTATGCTATCACCGCAGTTACATGTGTGCAGAAGGGGCTTCTACCCTCCTACACACCACCCAGTCCAGGGTACAGAGAGTCCTCCACAGATGGGAAGGAAGGGAGCCAGGTCTAAGGAATGTGACGAACTCTAGGTCCAGGGGATAATTTTGTTTCAAACTGACTTTGAATTCCATTGAGTAGCTGCTGAAATTCCCATGTGTTGCACTAAGAAGCAGTAAAAGACAGACTGAGAAGGCACACCGCCTTTGCATTCGAGAGGCCATTACCACACTGGGTTGGTGTAATACTTTCTGGTGGGATATTCCTTCTGACTGCTCGTGATGGCCACTTTCCAGCTACCTCTCCTATCTTCAAACTCCATGTTTCCTATACTCCCTTTGTAGAGAAATATATTTGGAAAGCTGGGTCAGTTATGGCTTCAAAGTAGTTTACTTATGCATTCACCAAATCCTCATTGAATATCCTTCTAGGTGGCAGGCACAATGCTAGATGCTGGGAGAAGAGAGTCATTTAAGACACTGTCCCTAATTTCAAAGTGTTCCCAGTACAGTTAAGAAGAAAGGCAAGTAAATTAGTGATTTCAGAATGGGGTGGCAGAGCCTGGGATGAATGTAGTAGCACAAGATTTATGAGATGGCAGGCAGAAAGAAGAGAGGTTAAGTAATGTGTCCAGGGTCATAAAGCTTGTATGGGGCGGAGGCAGGGTTCAAGCCTGGTTTCTCTGACTATGAAATCATACACACACTAAGATATATGCCTCTTTCTTCGGTTGCCTGCATCAAAGATTTTAACAGATAACTAAAAAGTATCCTTCAATTCTGAGATGAAAGTTCTACAATCATACTAATGTGGGCTTTGTCAGTGAAACATTTTAAAATTATACATTATTTTTAAGACACAAAATTTAACAGTGCATTGTAGTGATAGGAACCATGATAATAGAGTGGCAAAGGCCAAGATATGCAACCAGATAAAAAATAAAAATCATTGACGGTGCACCTGTCATATCTGTATCAAATTGCACGTTCATGGGGCCTTCAGAAGTTTTTTTCGTCAGTTAGGATTGCGTTAGGCTGCAGGTAACAGACACAAGGCATGGTGGCTTCAATTAGGGCTAAAGTGGTAGTTCAGGGCTGGCGTAGCCACTCAAAGAAGCCACCGAAGGCACAGGCTTTTTCTAGCTCCCTATCCCATGGTTCCGAGCATGTGGTTTTCAACCTCATGGTTGCAAGGTGAATCCTTTGACCTCCAGGGAGTGCATTTACCTTCGAGACTGAGAAAAAGGGAGAAGAGGTGAGGGCAAAAGATACCAAGACACCTGCCAGCTGACGCTGGCAGGAAAACAACCTTATTCCCTTCCACTTTATTTTGTTGTCCCATGCTGGGTAATACCACCACATGGAGCTGCAGAGATTCTGGGAAAGTGAATGCTTTTCCTGGGCTGAACTGCTGCCCTAAACAGAATCTGGGCCCTGTTAGTAACGAGGAATAAAAGAATGCACATTGGGTAGGCAGCCAGCACCGTCTGCCACGTTCCCTTAAGTAGGTTAACTATTCGCTTCAACTCTTGTTTAAACCATTTGTCTCCTCACAAAACTCATTAAAATATATGTCAGGCAAGAATTCAATTCAACTCAGTCTTGTTTGAATTATCACATGGTCTAAATAAGTTGAGTCTGAATTACAGAATTTGACGGAACAAGGGGAGCAGATAACTTTTTACCGCTCTTGGGTGGCTGCCACCCCAAAAGGTTCTTTCTGGTGAGAGTGAACCAGTTTCCCAGTTATTTTATGCTTTCAAATGAAATGTTACTACACTTCTTATATTATCTGGGTTCTCTTTCATTCCTAATTTGTGCCAATAGTTATGTTCATTGGTTTGTAATAAAAGTTTCTATAAAATATGCCTTGGATTTAGCCTAAAAATTAACAGAAGAAGAACTGAACAGAGTGTGAATACAGAAACCAAAGAGCTCAATAATGAATCACTCAACACATATTTATTGAGTGTTTGCCACAGCCAAGGTAATGACTTTATAACACAAACCTTTATTATTTCCCTTAGCACCTGGCATACTGTACTGTAAGTGATGCCCAGTAGTGTTGCTGCCTGAAACAGCTGCACCCATCAGGGGATTTAAAGGGTCAGATAAACAGTGTAATTCCATCTATCATCATCATCAACATCATCATCATTATAGTTTTTATTAGTGGGGAATATTTGCTTTAAATATTAGTTCTAAAATGAAGTGGCTATGAGCTGGGGTTGTGCACGAGGACGAGTGAAAGCCCTGGGCCGCTCCGGAGTTCCGGAAAAGAAATGAAAAGAGTAGAAAAGAAACTATCACCCTTGACGGCCCAGAGGCGAATCTTCCAGACTTTGGGTACTGCCATTTTGATGGCTGGTTACTTGGATGCCTTCTATCGTAAAGCTGCTGAGCCTTGCTTCTGACAGTGAGGTGCATGGAACAACGAACATTTTGCGTTAAGACATGTGCAAAAGGTCAACTCTATTTACAATAGTCAGTGTGGACATGGGCCCATTTGCAGATTGGAGCGCCTAACTCTGAAGGCTGAGCAAATCAAGCCCCAATTGCAAGGTGTGCTTGAAACCAGTGAAGGAGAACTGAAATGTCAACACCTTTTGAAAGAAGTCCTTGTGATACAAATGTCAACAGATCTATTCATTCTCTTATTTATTTATTTAACAAATATTTATGGAGGCCCGGCCACTTGCCTGGTACTATGTTCTATGCTATGAAAATGGCAGGAGACAAAGACCAAGTTCCTGCTCGCATAGAGCGTCCACTCTCTGGAGAAGCCAGACCATGAACTAATAAATAAGCACACGCTCATGCACACACATCAGAGAGTACCAAGTCCTCAGAAGTCAAATAAAGCAGGAGAGAGGACATAGAGTGCTGAGTAGTGGTGGGAGCGGGGTGCTGTTTTAAGATGGGCTAGTTAGGGATGGTCTCTCTGATAAGGGGCTATTTAAACAGAGACCTGAAGGAACTTAGGGAGGGACGCATATGTCTCTCTGGGAAAAGACATTTCTATAAAGGAAGGCAAAAGAGACAGGAGCTGCTTGGCTTGTTTGAAGAAGATCTGACAGGAAGACAAGGTGAAACAGGGTGGCCCAGAGAACTGCTGTAATAGTCCAGGATGACGGTAGCGGGGACCCGAGTCAGGGCAGTGGACATGTCAGAGTGATACCAGTGATTATCTCTGAGTATTAAGGTTTTGGGCTGTTTTTCTGTTTTTTGTTTTTAAAAATATATATCCAGGCTTTGCCCATTTTCTATAAAGAATACATTACTTGTGTAATTAGAGGAAACAAATATTGCCCCCTCTCCCAATCTGGCATAATTGAAAAAAAAAATGGCTTAGAGTAGAGGTCACCCAGGATCAGACTTTAGAATACAAATTTAACAATATCTATTTGTGGGGCTTCCCTGGTGACGCAGCGGTTGAGAGTCTGCCTGCCGATGCAGGGGACACGGATTCGTGCCCCGGTCTGGGAAGATCCCATGTGCCGTGGAGTGGCCGGGCCCGTGAGCCATGGCCGCTGAGCCTGCGCGTCCGGAGCCTATGCTCCGCAACGGGAGAGGCCACAACAGTGAGAGTCCCACGTACCGGCAAAAAAAAAAAAAAAAAAAAAACCTATATCTATTTGTGATTCCTAGTAGATTTGGTCAAGCACTTATACAAAATTTTAAGAACATGTTTCAATAATGCAGGGGATAATGAAAAGTGGAAAAATGGCAAGGAAGGGAGAATAACAGGTTAAAAGAGGTGAGGAATTAAAAAATATTCGGCAAAGAGAAATGTGACATTTTAAATGGCAATACTGATAGGCTGCCCAAGAACTAGTCTACTGTTTGAGAGGATGCTTTTTTAATGTAAAATTTCTTTTTGAGAAACTTTTCTTAAAACTTTATTTAAAAATATGGAAGAATATAAGAATTGAACTAATTCCTTTCCTTTAGGGTGAATTATTACTCTATAAGGAAACTTCCATTTGAAAATTTGGGAGAAAAGAGAACATCATACAATAAGGTGAACAAGCTTGTTACTGAACCATTTAAAACATTCTGGAATATAAAGAACCAGGTAGCACATGTAACAGGGCAGACGGTGGTCCACTCTGCAAGGTTTTACAGACCCCGTTAGGGATCCCCCCCCACCAGTTTTATTGAGATAGAATTGACATACATCACTGTATAAGTTTAAGGTGTACAACATAATGGCTTGACTTACATATATTGTTAAATGATTACCACAATTAGTTTAGTTAGCATTCATCCTATCATATAGATTCAATAAAAAGAAAAAAAAGAATTTTCTTTTTTTGTGATAAATCTTAGAGTTTACTGTTTTAACATCTTTTTTATATATATATATATATATATATATATATATACCATACAGCAGTGTTAACTATAGTTATCATGCTGTAAATTACCTCCCTAGTACTTATTTATCTTACAGCTGGAAGTTTGTACCTTTTGACCATTTTCCTCTAATTCCTCCCACTGCCCACATCTTGCAACCACAAATCTGATCTCTTTTTCTATGAGGTCTTAATTTGTGTTTAGACTCCACATATAAGTGAAATCATACAGTATCCGTCTTTCTCTGTCTGACTTGTTCATTTAGCAGAACTCCCTCAAGGTCCATCCACCTTGTTGCAAATGGCAGGATTTCCTCCTTTTTATGGCTGAATGATATTCCATTGTATACGTAGTCGGCTCTCTGTATGTGTGGATTTGTCGTCTGTATATACGGAGGGCCAACTGTGGCATGCCATTTTATATGAGAGATTTGAGCAACCATGGATTTGGTATCCCCAGGAGTCCTGGAACCAGTCATCCAGGGAAACCAAAGGACGACTGTATATACCATGATTCCTTTATCCATTCATCTGTTGACACTTAAGCTGTCTCCATAAGACCTTATTAGGGATTTTGGTCTTTATCCTAAAAGCAGTGGGAAACCTTTTATTTTTTAATTAATTAATTTTTGGCTGCATTGGGTCTTTGTTGCTGCGCGCGGGCTTTTCTCTCTAGTTGCGGTGAGAGGGGGCTACTCTTCGTTGCGGCACGCGGGCTTCTCACTGTGGTGGCTTCTCCTGTTGCGGAGCACAGGCTGTTGGTGCATGGGTTTTAGTAGTTGTGGCACGTTGGGCTCAGTAGTTGTGGCTCGCGTGCTCTAGAGCACAGGCTCAGTAGTTGTGGCGCATGGGCTTAGTTGCTCCGTGGCACATGGGATCTTCCGGACCAGGGCTCCAACCCGTATCCCCTGCTTTGGCAGGCAGATTCCTAACCACTGCGCCACCAGGGAAGCCCTGTTTTAAGGTGACTCTGCTCAAGTCACCTTCTGTTTTAAGGCAGAAGGTGACTGGAGCAGAGCTGTGTTTCAAAGTTTCACTTTAAAAACAAACAAGGAAGTAAACAAAAACAAAGGTCATGACAGAGAGATGTGTCTGATGAAATCGACAAGAGAACGAAGAAACACACACTCAGAAATGCAAATACCACAACATATAGGGCAAAGTAAGTACATTTTCATCAGAAGATGAATCGTGTGAGTCTCAGAAGTCACAACATACACTGGGAAGCAAGAGTAATCACAACATACAAATATTCACTAACAAACTGACCAGGTAGCAAACCCATGCTCCAGTCTCTCATGAAGTCACCCTGGGCTCCATCACTGCTGTTTCATCCTTCTCCATCTCACGGTGTCTGTCTCTCACTATCAGTTGTTTACAGTTCCACGTGCACACAGAATGACTTTGCAAGTTTTGCAAAATACACAGGGTTTCATAAAGTCAATGAAAGTGATGTTGGAGAAATCCAACAAGCATGGTCCTTGACAGTGAGGACCTGCAAGAGTCTGACTGTCACAGGGATCATTGTGGCTGACTCGCCGACTTTTCCCACTGCAAATGATTAGTCTAAACCTATCATGGTAATCTGCTCCTCTTACCACTTATTTATCTAAGAATGATTTGAGTTAGGCAGGATTTTTTTTTTTTTTTTTTCGGTATGCGGGCCTCTCACTCTTGTAGCTCCTCCCGTTGTGGAGCACAGGCTCCGGATGCGCAGGCTCAGCAGCCATGGCTCACAGGCCCAGCCGCTCCGTGGCACGTGGGATCTTCCCGGACCGGGGCACGAACCCATGTCCCCTGCATCGGCAGGCGGACTCTCAACCACTGTGCCACCAGGGAAGCCCGAGTTAGGCAGGATTTAAAAGATGAATACTTTAGGGATTATCTTTTTGAGATTTTCACATTTTGAAAATTTTACTTTGATGCTGAGAGGTAGAAAAAAACAAGTAATATTAATTTATATCCAGAACCAGTTTTTTTCTGCTTAGTTCGATTAAAACTAATAACATTAGTGGGTATGAATTATCCTAGATGTTTGCAATACTTGGATCTGTTACTATAGGTAAGCCATACCTGATTTATCCACGCAGTAAGGCACAGACTAATTTTAAGCAGGAGACAGCGTATAATAGTGCAGAGACTGAGGAAAACACCACTGGGAATACCCATTACAAGTTAGAGGTCAGAGATGAGAGGGTAAGCAAGCATCACTCCTTCTCTTGAGAAGACTTTACAGGGGAAAGTCTAAGTCTACAGATACAGTTAGGATACTACTTGGGAAAATCAAGTCCAATAGAAGGGGAGAGAAAGAAGGGGATGCAGAAATTCAAATTTCAGTATTGACAAGAGGTCACTTAACTGGATATCACGACTGAGGGTCCACCTCTGCCTTTGATTTTCATTCCCTGATCTCCCATTTCTTTGACTCACTCCTTATTCTTGTAAACCATGGAAGCAGTGGTCCCCAGATCTCCATGTTGGTTTGTCTGTTCTCTCTGTGGATTCCCATAAGTTAATAACCCCTTCTTTCTGTCTTGTACTCTAAACTTCCTTGTTTCTTCCTCCCTACAGATAATCTTTTTTTTTTTTGCAGTACGCGGGCCTCTCACTGTTGTGGCCTCTGCCGTTGCGGAGCACAGGCTCTGGACGCGCAGGCCCAGCGGCCATGGCTCACAGGCCCAGCCGCTCCGTGGCACGTGGGATCCTCCCGGACCGGGGCACGAACCCACGTCCCCTGCATTGGCAGGCGGACTCTCAACCACTGCGCCACCAGGGAAGCCCCAGATAATCTGTTTTGAAGGCACTTGCAACCAACTAACTAAACATTTCAAATCCAAGACTCCTATACTAGTAGCTTTTAACTCTGACTGCACACTAGAAAGGTTGGAAGAGGTTTTTAAAAGTGCCAATGTCTCGTCAGCTTGGAGAGATAGGAATTGAATTGGTTTGGGTTAGACATTTGCGATTCTATTGTGCACCAGGGTTGAGCAAACCTAACCCAGCCCTGGGTGCTGGCTCCCTTTCCATTGTTCCCCGTGATGTTTCTTTTTTTCTTCTCTCCTTGGCCTCTGACTTCACAACCACAAAACAAGATGGAAACTCTCTTGCTCTAAGCACTAGTGTGCAACAAACAGGAAGATGTCCTGAGGCATGATTTCTATCATGGCATTATTCTTTCCAGAATTCAGTGTTGACTTCCGAACATAAACTTTAAAGAATCAGAGTTAATTTACTAGACAACACATCCCAAGGCCCCTTATCCACTGATCTTCCCAGGGCCTTTCCCATCCCCCCTTACAACATGGTCTATGTTTTCACTCAAACAAAAGGAGGCTCTTGATCTTTTTATATCCTCTTCTTCTCATGTCTCTAACCATCATCCAGCCTATTTTTCTTTTCTTAAAATTAGATCTCTACCCTCTGTTAGTTTTCCAAACTTGAGTTGCATTTTCCTTTGCTAACAGTATCTGGGTCTAGTCACTCCTTGCATAACTGCTCAGTGAAGACCACTCAGTCTGTATTTACATGGTTCTGCTTTTGTGCTTTTTACTTGTTTATTTGTTGTCTTTTGGCATTTCTATGACATTTTTTGTTTGTTTGTTTTTTGCGGTACGTGGGCCTCTCACTGTTGTGGCCTCTCCCGTTGCGGAGCACAGGCTCTGGACGCGCAGGATCAGCGGCCATGGCTCACGGGCCCAGCCGCTCTGCGGCATGTGGGATCTTCCCGGACTGGGGCACGAACCCGTGTCCCCTGCATCGGCAGGCGAACTCTCAACCACTGCGCCACCAGGGAAGCCCTATGACATTTTTTTAACTTCTCAAGTGTTAAGAAGTGGGTACTGTTTATGCCTCCTAATCCAATAAGTGTTCTCTATACAGAAGGCACTCAATGAATGGTGACTTGACAGCCAGTTCTCTGTTGATCGAGTGTGACTCCTTGATCTTTTCTGCCGGCCAAGTCCAAAATACAACTCTCTTATCTACTACACGGACTGGTCTGCATAGTCATCTGCCCAGACCCTGAGATTGGAATCCTTTAATGTGGAGAACACTATCTGTGGGCACAAGTATGGTTTGGTGCAGGACCAAAAGTACTTCCCACGCTGAGCACGCAAGCTTTTGGTTTCTAGCCAAAGGCAATTATGGGTAGAATCTGGAACTGTTTGTGATTCTAAGTTTCGTGTCCTTTATGCTTTTCTCCAAGAGCCACCCCATTTCTAAGGGATTAGCATCAGACCAGCCATTGGCTGCTGTGGTTGTTTAGCAATCCACAGACATTTTGCATTGTTTGAAGTGGTGTTTGAGTATGCATCTTCTCTGCTCACCTGAATTATAACTGGCTGATCTCTGCTAGCCATATGTAAAAGCCACATGGTTCTCTCCAGGAGTCTGAACTATACGATGCATCATGGTATTGTGTGCTAACTCAAACTGTTCAGTATTTGCTTCATATCTGAATGTAACTCCTTGAGGGTGGAGAAGACTCTTTTATAGTCCTACCAAGTCTGGTACAGCTGGGGATCGCGAAATCTTTGTGACTTACCTGAGTAATTGGACCAATGAAGGATGGAATTATCAAGGTACAGGAGGCAAAGGTCATTGGTTCTCAAACTTTACATGCCTTAGAATCATCTGGAAGCCTTTTTTTTAAGACACTGATGGCCCGGCTCTACCCTCAGAGTTTTTGATTCAGTAGGTCTGGGTTTGGCTGGAGGATTTGCATTTCTAACAGGTTCCCAGGGGCGGCTGCTACCGCTGCTCTGAGGATCACACTTTAAGAATCACTGTCCAAGACAATACCCGAAAGCCAGCTTTTCCTTTGGGAGGTTGTCAGGCAGAGTGGTATCTTGTGTATCTTCAAAATTCTGACCCTAATTCTTGCCTAGAGAGTGGTGGTCCAATCTGCATTCCATAAGTCTGTGGGAACAAGCAAGCTGTTTGGTCTGTTTTGCGAGCACTTTCATTAGTTCACCTCTGAGTCATGCTTAATATACTTGATTATCATGTTAGGGTACTCAGTCCGAAGTCCCAGCAATGCTTCCAAATATGTCACTCCTGAAAAAGTACCCCCCCAAGCAACTGGGCTAGGACTGTCCATCTGTCCACTAGCTGGAAGACTTACTTATGGGTCTTGAACATTTTTGTAGGATATGAAGGAAGAAGAGAATATGATATTGTAGAAAGACTGAAGGCTTTTGGAGTCAGCGGCTATGTGATCGAGTTATTTAAAGACTCAAAGTTTCAATTTCTTCTTAAAAACAGTGTACGGATACCTGACAGAGAAGGTATAAGAATTTAACAGGCATAAAATCCCTCCTTTGTTATGGGACACACAATACCCCTTAATGAACAGTGACTGGGTTCCTATCTTCTTACCTTCCTATCTACCCACTCTGTATCAAGCCTGGTGCTTCTGTGGGTCTCTACCTGCCCTGCAGAGACTACTGGGCTTCTTATGCAACTGAGAAGGCGGGGGGAGCTGTCAAGCTTTGTCAGATCCACTTAAGAGTAGATATCAGGACACTGGTGATCGGAACAATCAATATGGAAGTACTACCTGGGAGTCTCCATGGTGTAGCAACTCTGCATTAGCAGTGCCCCAGCACTGCGCAGAAGAGTTTGTGCTTTTGGCCCTTGACAGGGCCAACCATGGGCAAGGTTAGGAAGTCCTCCAAGATTTTCTTCAGTGCTCTTGACTTCTCCATCCTATGGCTCCTTTCTCCCAGTGTCTATCTTTTCTATCAAATCCTATGCTTTGAAAAGGAATTAGTGTCCGTGATCCTTAAAGCCTTCTGCTCCTGAGCCTAGGGGGAATGACCACCACCAAGAGCCACTGTCATATGGGTGTGTGTCATGTCCTTCAGGTTCCTGAGGTGGAAACAGACCAGGTGGAGAACCATCGTCTTATTCAAGATGTCGCTTTACTAAACAGCTGCATTCTCACGTTGATTCTCATCCCTACGTGGTGATTGAAAGGCTCTCTCCTCTACAGAAGTAACTTCAGGCATCAACAAGCAGGTAAGGGAGACTAAGTTGCCTTAAGCAGCTACCCCGTCCACACGTGGATAAGATTGTCCCTGGGTTCAAATTTATACTAAAACTGGTATTACTTCCCTTTGACACGTGGCATCAAAATAATCAGCACAGACACACCCCACATAATTTCCCTTTGAAACCAATTTTTCTTGTTATAGAAAGCAGCAGGGCAACAGCCCTCAGCCAGCCTTCATAGCATTTTGTCGGGATAAAAATGTTCTGAGAGCCCCAGTTAGATGAGCTAAATCTTTTAAAAAGAATTTTTTTAATTTAACCATTTGAACCTCAGAGAAGAAACTGCAAACACCTCAGGAAAGAAAAGGAACCCCTTCAGCTCTCCTGAGATTCAACAGTGCGGCTCCGGCATGTCTAGGGATTTCAGCTCTGATGCTGAGACCATAGAGCAAGGAAGGAACACGTATCAGTCCCCTGATAAGGAGGAAGCTTGAAATAGCAGGAACAAAGGAGAGCTTATACCATCCATAGAATATGAAGTGATGACAAGTAGAGCAAAATGAAGTTGAGAGTGAAAAGAAAATTGCACAAGAGGGCAGGATAAAGAAATCCGAAATAGCCCTTAGTTTCAGTTTCTAGGAGAAGAAAAAATTCAAAGAATATCCTTACCTTTCAAAGGTGTTTGTTCAAACACAATGGCCCCACTTAGCCAATGTGAGCTCTTTATCTCAGCATCTAACCCACTTGGATTTGCTCATGAGAGCTGAAAATCGGAGACTTTCCTAGTGAGGTTTTCAGAAGACTCTGCTGCTGGCTTGAAGGGCGGATCACAGCTCTCTGTTCCGTTACCGCTGGAATGGGTGACCGTGCGCTCTTCCTTACAGTAAATGGGAGCTTCTTACACACACTTTTCTCAGCAGTATTATGGGGAGAGGCCACACCCCTTCCAGGAGGAAAGACAGGGACAGCTGAATGATATTTGGTGAATCTAAACCACCTAAGATGTTTATTTTATTATTATTTTCTATTTACTTATTTTTTTATTGAAGTATAGTTGATTTATAATGTTATATCAGTTTCAGGTATACAGCGTAGTGATTCCCTATTCTTACAGATTATACTCCATTAAAGGTTATTACAAGATAAAGGCTAAAATTTCCCGTGTTACATGATATAACTTTGTTGCTCATCTATTTTATACATAGTAGTTTGTATCTCTTAATCCCGTACCCCTATCTTGCCCGTCCCCCTTCCCTCTCCCTACGGGTTTGCTGTCTATATCTGTGAGTCCGTTTCTGTTTTGCTATATACATTCGTTTGTTTATTTTAGATAATGCACTCTCTTCTCAGATAAACGTTACAGGCTTCACGCAGATTACATCCTCTATCATCTGCTTAGCTTTATCTTTATGGGCACTTTCAGGAAACATCTTAACATTTGTAAGAGACAGAGCTAGGATTCCAACCAAGACCTCTCCATGCCAGACACTGTGCTATAAGCTGCATATAATTAACTCATTACATTCTGATAAAAACAGAATGAAGTGGCTATTTTTGGTCCTGTTTTGATGTGAGTGAATTGAATCAAAGAGAAGTTCATTTGTTCAGCCCAAGGTCACAAATCTTACAAGCAGCAGGATTCATACTATGGTATGTAAGATTACAAATGCCTGCATTTTTCCTGGTGGCAGCAACATGTAAGCAATGTAACCAGCCAAGGGGTCTGCGAGGAAGTAGGAAATTAGATACTTGTTGAGACTTGGTAATTAATCCTACCCTTGTCTTCCTCTATATTCGAAACCAGATAGACAAATGAATAAGATAAGATAAATGAATATTGGCTTTTGGATTGGAAATAGCAGATTGAAAAACATGGCTTAAAGAAGAGGCTGTAGTCAAGTTTCCTAACTGCTTTTCCATAAGTCGAACCAATTTATGACCGCACAGACTATGGCAGGCTGTGCCTCGCAGGGGCAGAGATGGAAAGCATGCTTGAATCTGCTGGAAGGGGCTAGGTGATACACATTCTGTTCCTTCTTCCATTCCTGCCAATCTGATAATTCACCCTTTCGCTCTTAGGGAGTGAATGAAAGATAGAAAGGACAAAAACATTTCCCTCATTTTTCCCTTTTTGGGAGTGAAATGGAATTTTCCTCCCTTCCAAGGAAATATGAAGAGCTAGGACTTAAATATCCCCTTAAAAGTAATGAAATTATCTTTTTAGAAGTTTCTGTTTTGAACCTGAAAGAAACATTCAAGATTGCTTCTGGTTGAGCTGAGTTGATTTGCAAGCCTATAAGTTTTGTGATCGTAAGCAACGCCCTACCTTCTGAATTGCAAAAATTAATGTTAGCTCTTCTGCTCAGAGTGAGCTAACTCTGCACTTTGGGTAATCAAGTGAAACAACCAGCCATTTCAGTGAAGGAAAGCAGTGAGGCCAATGACTTAGTGGACTGACCAAAAAAAGAAAGAGAGGAATAGATTTCAGATGTATTGATATGTCATTTGCTTCTGTTCCAAGGTGGAAAAGAGAAATCAGTCAGGAACATTTGGTTGAGAATGAGGGTTTGAATGCAAATGTAGCTGAACACAAGGGGATAGCCAATGAAAGACATAAATATTTAAAAAGATGATGTAAAAACCGCAGACAGATACACAAGTGAAAGATGACTTTGATGTTGGTAAAGAATGCCGACTCATTTGGTTGAATCCTTAATAATGAGACCACATCAGACACACTTGTCACCTTGCTCAGGGATGAACTCATATGTTCAGACTGGAGAACATGGAGTGTGAGTCAGCTGCATCAGCTTTGGGCTTAAACCAGAGTCACTTAATTGAGGTAGGTGATGATGGTAGAGTTCCAGGTTGACACTTTTTTTTTTTTTTTTTGCGGTACGCAGGCCTCTCACTGCTGTGGCCTCTCCCGTTGCGGAGCGCAGGCTCCGGACGCGCAGGCTCAGCAGCCATGGCTCACGGGCCCAGCTGCTGCGCAGCATGTGGGATCTTCCCGGACCGGGGCACGAACCCGTGTCCCCTGCATCGGCAGGCGGACTCTCAACCACTGCGCCACCAGGGAAGCCCCCAGGTTGACACTTTTTAAAGCACATTATGGTTAATATTTAAATTACATGATGTGCAAACTTCTCTCTCCCTTACCAGTAAAGTTGCTTCCTTTGAGATGCTAAAAAATTTAAAAAATAAATCACATGACGTGTTTCTCATGGTGGAGCTCCATTTTCCACGAGTATAAGGTCAAGAGTCTGACTTCAGTAGATTGTGAACAGTTTCTCAATATGGCCAAGATCTGTGGAGCAAATTTTAACATTTGGTTGATTAATATTTACTGAGAGCTCTCTTCGTACTCCTAGCTATTCAGAACATCCTCTGACTTGATGACTGTTCTCTTTCATCTTGAAAACACATAAATCAGTCCAACCACATGAACAGCTGGCCCTTGACTGGAATCGGAGACTGGATGGTAGTTCCAGGGCTGGCCTTCACCTCTCCCTGATCCTGGGAAAGTCACTTCATTTGTTCATGTAACAAATATTTTAAGCACCTGAATCAGGCCCTGTTTTTCGCACTAGGCGTGAGTTCTGCTTTCACGGAATTGAAAACTGAGTGAAGACAGACAATTAAACACGTAGTGACAGTCAAGTGCATTAAGTGCTGTTTTAGGGGACGTGCAGGAGCCCGTGGCAGTGCAGAGAAGTAGTCCTACGAGGTTAGATAAAGTTTTCTCACGCTTTAAGCTGAGACTTCAAAGGTTAAATGAATGTTTGAGGAAAGTGTGTTTTGCAAAAAGGAATTGTATCTTATTAGCCAGGGAAACAAGGAGAGCTGCTAGCAGGATACTCGTTCAGAGAATTCCAGTTTGCTGGGAACACGGAGTGTGAGGAAGGATGCTGGGGGTTTGGGGAGATTGCAGGCAGGGTTAAGAGAAATATGGTGGAAAACAAGCCCGGAGAGGAAGGTAAGATCTTTGGTTTCTTCAAACACAAAATAGGAACAGTAGTATCCACGTCACACACATATTCTGAGAATCAACGGAGAAAATGTATGCAAGACTGTTTTGTGATCGATAAAGCATCGTGCAAAGACAAAATACCTATTCCTAGCATGCTGGCAGTAGACTTTGGTTTACTTTTCCAGGAGTGTCCTGCTTTTGTACAGATCTATGCTCTGGTGGTCTTTTTGAATAAAGTTGCAAATTGCCAATGATGTACTATATTTGTGAATTTGTTTTCTATCACCTTATGCATTTTCATAGAGGTCTTTATTAATTAATTTTGGCAACGTTGGGCACACAACGCCAACCAGCCTAAGAGACAGTTCCCAGAACCTTCCAATCATATCATATAGTCAATCATCTCAAATAGAGGTGGACTTAAAACACACCAGGGCAACTGTGCTCTGCTCTAATCACCTTACATTCTAGATCCTCTCAGTGGAGACTTGAATCAGGCTTCCAAAAAATTTTTTAAGCCCCAATTTAATTCGCTCTTTCTGATGTTGTTCCCAAGAAGAATAAAGTTTAGTAATGTGTTGCGAGCAACTTTCTTCAGAATAGCCAGCCAGTATTTCTCCTCTGTTGGATAAAACCAAACCCTTGGTTTTTCACACCCAGCGTGTGACTCATGTCACTGGGCAAGCTGATGATTATTTTCATATTTTCTTTCTCTGATAAGAAAGACTCAGAACAGGTGAATGTTCAGAGCCTGTAGAAATGTTTCACTCTGACTTCAAATGAATTTTGTGTTTTCTGAAGAAAGGCGTGGGTAGTGGGTGGATGACTTCTCAGACTCTCAGTATCTGGTTTTCAAGTATGCTCAGGACTCATACTATAGCATTTACGAAGACTTATCTGGATTGCACTTTTTGGCATTGATGGGTTTTATTATTTTTTGGAATCACTCATGTCTCTTTAACGTTGAAGGGTTTCCCTTTTATACCTGGAAGGCTGGGGAGTGCAGTGAAGTGTCTTGAGTTTGTGGAGGTTCCATGGTGAAAGGCAAATTGAGAAGGGCAATGCAGTACATAGGGTCAGCTACTTTGGGAAGTTAGTGGAGGCAGAGGATGTATTTTCTGCGCTTGAGAAGCCTGGTTAGCTTTGGCTTTTGAGAACCTCACTCTGGGAATGTGTGTGTGTGCGTGTGTGTGTGTGTGTGTGTGTGTGTGTGTGTGTGTGTGTGTGTGTGTGGCGTAGGAGGTGAGGTGGCCAACAGAGGGGCCAAGGCAGTGGGATTAAGAAGAGGTTTTGAAACAAGGCCCCACGACCGGAATTGTTAGAACATTAGTTCCCAAATATCTGCTCTCCCCTCTTTGGCAGAATACCTGAGAGGCTCAGATGTCCTTTCTTGGAAGCTAGTGAAATTCTTTCATTATGGTTGTTGAGGCCAGTGTCTGATCAAGTGCTCATAGCCATAGCTGTTGCTTCTGTAGCTCTGGCTGGTGGCCTGGGGTGGTGGGGGGGGCGGGTTGGGGGGCGCCTCGCAGTCGCCAGTGGCCTGGCCTGCTTGTTGTGCCCTGTCCCTGCCGGGGTTGGCCGGTGTAGCTCTGATGGCTATACCGCCCCATGTCACGCCTGTCCCCACGTGGTCCTCACTGCCTCACCGTCCTTGTCCTTTGCAGGGTGGCTGGGAGGGGAGGCCCGCTTCCAGCCAAGGGTTACAGATCTTATCCGACTGTGACAGCGGCCTGGCTCTCAGTTACTTGCAGCGCCCCCTAGCGTTACTACACTTCATTTGATTGTCTCCCCTACGTGCCTCTTGAAGTTCAGGTTCCCACAGATGAGGGTGGGGATCGCCGAGGACTGTCAGATATAGCAAGTAAAAATACAAGATGACCAGTTAAATATGAATTTCAGATAACCAAATAAAGAACGTTTTAGCAGGAGTATGTCCCAAATGTTGCATAGAACACACTTACACTAGAACATTCTTCAATTCCCAAACATTCAAATTTAACTGGGTATTCTACATTTAACCCGATAACCCTATAAGTATTAAATCCAAACGAACGATCTTCCCACCTCCAGGCCCCTTATCACACTTACGATGTAACTGGCGTAATAGATTACACATGAAAAAGAAAGAAATTGCCCCTTTTCTTAGGCATATTAGCTGCCATAAATGGGTACATTTATAAGGGAATTACTCTGAGCAATGCAGGGGTGGGCCAGGGCTGAGTTAATATACTTATAAAGGATACATTTTCCTTAAGGTTGACATCCAAAAGCTAACTCTGTAATCCTACAGCCTGAATTTCCAGAAGCATGGACCTTGAGTTTGGCCTACAAATAAAGCTTTAGATTCTAACCACTTTTTATTCAGATCAAATGGGTGACAGAATATAATCATTCGGACATCTAAATTTTTAAAAGTCAAAATATTTGTGTGTTGATTGGGTCAGGCAAGTTCATCTTATGGGAAATACAGCGTAAGCCATCATTTCCCATTTTCCCTTTCTGATATAAAACTATCATTTATTTCAGGGGAAGGAGACAATAAATCTACGTGGTAATACAGATTAGAAAGCATCTTTGCAAAAATCTGTCAGTGAAAACAAACAGCTTCCCGATGGACAAATAAAATGGGATATATACATACAATGGAATATGAGGCTGAAAAGGAAGACGATTCTGACATATGCCGTAACATGAATGAATCTTGAGTATTCACTTATGCTCAGTGAAATAAGCAAGTCACATTGGAAAATACTGTGTGATTCCACTTATATGAGGTATGCAGAGAGGTCAAGTTCATAGAAACAGAAAGCAGAATGGGGGCTGCCGGGGGCTAGCAGGAGGGAAATTGCTTAATGAGTATGAAAATATTCTGGACATCTGTTGGACAACAATGTGATTCTACTTAACACTATTGAGCTGCACACTTAAAACATGGTTAAGATAGTCAATTTTATGTTATGCGTATTTTACCACAATGAAAACAAACAAACAAACCCAGCTTCTTGATTTTTTTCCCCCTAACACTATCTAAAAGCATGATTAACCCTTCCACTTAAAAATTATTTGGCCAGCTAAATCCCTTAGATGACTCCATTAAGTTAGAAAAATCAGTCTAAGGGAACTTTTCTTCCATTTTTTTCCTCCTGGCTTTTACCTTATCCTTTCCTTGATGGTTGGATTTATCTCGTCTCACTGTCAGCAAATGTGTTCCTTTGATAATTTGGATGCAAAGAGAGGAAAAAACATTTCCCTCTTTATGCATCATTTGGAGGTGAAAGGTTGACAGATTGGAGCAATAAGGGAGATGTGTGGATAAGAATTCCTCAAGGCATTAGGGAGAACAGATGTGACTCAGCGTCTTAGAAGGGGCCACAAGAAACAAAACTGGCCCGTGTATCTGCTGATTTTGCTTACATTCATTATTCTTGCCCTGCAAATCCAGAATATTTAACTTCTAAATAGGGAAAGAAAAGATGGGAAAAATCAGACTCCTAATATAACCACCATTCAGAGCAATGATAAATTGTTAATTTCAATGAATGAATAAGTCATTTTTGGAATTTTCATAGATGAATATGCTGTTTTCCTAAAAGCTGTTTTTAACATGGTGCTTATGGTCTCCTTGTAGTAAATCGTTCTCCACATAATTCCTATCTGAAATTTTTCTCCAAAAGATAATTTTCAGTCCCCAGAAAAAACTCAGTTTTGATGGTTTTTGCAACCAAAGACTGGATGATTCCTTGGCCAGGACCATAATTTCAAGATGTGGTTTTGCTTTTGCAAGAGTACAATGGCGTAAAATTAGGCCCTGAGTTACTAAATGGCTGGCAATTGGGGGACTTTTATGTAAAGTATTTGGGGGAGATATGTTCAATATAAAATATTTCAACTCAGGGGATGAGGTGCTATCGATTAGGCAAAGTAGAGGGGGAAATGAGAACCTGCAATTTTCTCATTCACTCATTCATTCATTCATTCACTGGGCAAATATGAACCAAGTCTTTAAGATGCCAGGCAGGATTTTGACTTTGACTTTGATAGATGACCAATCAAGATACACTTTGAATGGAAACACAGTGAAGGTTTTGTTTCCCCTATAGCTTTTCTTTGGCATGAATTATCTAGATAATTGTCTAAGCTTTTGCATTATCTTTGCCTATAGAATGAAGTAGACAGCCTGAATCCTCACCCTGGAATTAGACTCCAGAACACTGAGAAGGAAGAGAGCAATGTTACTGGTCCTTAATACCACAGTATCTCCCTCATGAGAGGTTCTTGGAAATCACTTACATTTCTATCCCACTGGTTCAAGAGCCCTCTCCACGTGCTCTCTGAGTGTGCACTGAACTCGCAGATCCCGGATGTGATCACACTGGATGTGTCAGCAGCCTGTCCGTCCTGCCTTCCTTTGGACAGAGGACGTGCTCCACCATTTCGAATTCAATATTCATTCCCAGCTTTCCTACTTAAAAGTTCCAGTAAACATGTTCATTATCATTCCCATATTTTTCTTTAAACAAATGGCCCTGGGATGCTAGAAAAATTCCAGAAGTCATGGAAGAACTACTGGAATGGGATGAAGGACCAGGATCTGTCCAGTGGGGGACAAGTTAAACCATCACATGGCCCATAAACAAAGATGACCAAGGGGAAGCCAATTGACCTGCCATGTTGAGGGAATGAAAGAAACAACACACTGTTTTCCGGAAACAGGAAGCAATGTCCATAAAGAAAGAAACATTTCCCATTTTGTTCCATCAGTAATAAAATCTCATTGCATGAGCGGTTATCAGTCTGTAACTTTATCCACATGGTGCTTCAGCCTTTGTTGTCTCTCTTTCTTTTCCTCTGCCTGGTCTTTGCCTGGGAAGATTTTATTGTTCCATTGGGGGAGAGGGGGAGAAAGAGATCTGCTTGGTACTATTTAAGCTTTTAAAGAACATTTGCTTTATTTTTCTTTTTCTGCAGACCACAGCCAATTGCTGTTCCTCCCCTTTGAAAGAAACTCTGGCTGTACCTGCTCTTTCATCTCCTGTGTGGAAATGTCTATCGGCCGGAATCCCTAGGAGTCTTAATTTTCAAGGATTTTAGTTGTAAGCCGTTCAAGACATGAGCTAAGGTTTCAGGCAAAGGTAACTTTAGTAGTTGACTCTGATTTCTACCCCCACCCCCTGCCCTCCAGGGCTATATGGGTAGATTTCTGTGAGTGGATAAGCTCCTTAGCTAAGGTGCGAACTTGTGTTCCCTGGTATCTGATGAAGTTTGCTGGAGACTGACACTTAAAAAAAAAAAAAAAAAGAAAGGAAAAAGAAAAGAAAGAAAGAAAAGACAAGAAAGAGAGAGAGAAAGAGATGAAGAAAGACAAGGAGAAACTGAATCCAGAGGCTTACAAAGGGATTAGAAAAGTATACTCCAGATGGAAAATTTTATGGGAGCTGGAGAAAATGTATAAGAGAAATATCAGTATCATAAAATAACAGGAAATAGTGTAATCTACCTGATGGAGAAAATTGTCACTTTAAAAAAACTATGCTAATTTCCTTCAAAATTGTTCTTGTTTTTGAGCCAATAAAGTGCAGCTAAGCTGACCATGGGCCTTTCTTCTGCCAAGATCATATTGGCCAACAGAGCCTCTGTGTATTTACAATTGAAACTTTTCCATTCTATTTTTTTTCTAATTAAAATAAAGCCACCCAGGGGCAGACAAAAATCATGCAATAAGGAAAGAAAATTGCTAATGATCTGGGTGAATTATGATCCAGAAATTTAGAGGAAAATCAGAGTGAGTGTTAGGGCAACGGACTCAAAGCAAATTTGGGGTCAACCAGAAGAAATGTATGAGGGGGAAATCCTGGGTTTTCCTTTAATAAGTAATAATAATAATGCAATTTGTCTTAAGTATGTGCATGGTGGAAGATAAATCAGCAGATGAATGCCTATGACACTTACTCTGGGGAAATGCGATATGGATGTAATTTTTTTCTCCCCTCAAACCTCTGGGATAGATTACATGACTTAGTAAGCTGTTGCCGAGCGGATGAGGAAAAATGTGTTCTGTTGCTTAGACAGGGTATTACCAGGATTAATTTCCCGTTGTCTATGCGCATTACTTTGATTGGGATAATTATGGTATTTCCAAAGGTAATGGTTTGAACTGGTTTCATGACCCATGATCTACACACACAAACTTCCTGTTCAACAACATGAAAGTTTGGCTAGGTGCACCAAAGAATTAGAAGATGAAGTAGAGCTCAAAGATATACGTACAAATGTAAGTATGCTTTCAAGTAGAAAGTGATAAATGTAATAGATGGGCACATAAAACCTTATGGGAATTCAAAGGATGGAGGGTGACTTAGGGATGGAATGGGGCCTAAGAAAGTCTTCTTAGAAGGGTAGTGTTTACACTGCACCCCTAAGGTTTGGTTAGGTTTGAGACGTGATCTTGACCCTGAATACGTTCACATGAATTTTAAATAGAGTTCTGCACCTTTATTCACTCATTCACTCATTTGACAGATGTTGATTGTGCTGTAGGTCTTCTAGGTTTTGGGGATAGAGTGGTGAACCAGTCAAATATCCCCTTTGGAGCGGTTCTGGCAGGGTGGGAGTGGTGAGGGCAGTGGTGGTTGTACTTGAACACTTTATTTTCTTCAAACGTTTATTGTCTTTGAACTACTGGTATTTGCTCCAAGTTGAGAAAACATGTCTTTCCAGCTAATCAGCTTGTGTCTATTGTAGAAAGGTGTTAAGAAAGACATTGAATAAAGTTTAAGTAGGCATAAATAAAACTTCAAACAGAAGTTTGGATTATTGTGCATTTCCAAAGGGAATAATTTGAAATGTCATTTAGGTTGTGCACAAATTGGCAAGAAGTTGAGGAAAAGGGCCAGTGGTTCAGAGGACCAAGGACAGTGAGATTGTGGCAAAAAGGCACCCAAGACAAGGAAAGGTGGGAAACCATGTGATGTGATGGGTTACCCCATTGGCCATTGCTTCACTATAAGAAGTAAAGATACATAGTAGGTTATTCAACAAGTGTGTTCACTCACCTCCTGGGGAAGACATTTCTGCTGGGTTTGCAAGGAGAACCACACCTCAGAGAAATCCATGGAGCGGATAACAAAGAGAGAAGTTATGTGCTGAGTTTCCTCTGGTCGCTTGTTTCCCATTGGTCAAGGTTCAACCTCTGGGGAGTTAATTTTCCTGAAGTTCTGGGTTGTGACATCTACCTCCTTGCAGCCCATCAGGAAGCCAGATCCCATGCTCCATGAGGTGGTATCCCAACTAAATTAGGAAGGGGAGGGGCATCGTGGCACAGCTGGGACACTAAGAAAGAATAAAGAAAACACTGGAAGAACTCTGAGAAGACCTGCAAGTTTTGGGTTCAATACACTAATCAAAAGATGTTAACAAAAGTTCATATCCCTGCACTTGCCCCCCCTGTTTGGATCTTTTGGCTTTTCCAGTACATGTCACTCTAGTCATAATTAGGCCATGCCAGTGAAGCACTGTATCTATATTTTTTCCCACTGAATGAACTCTTTATATACGCTTTTGTTTCCCTAATTAGATCTTCATGAGATCCACAGAAATGAAGTCTGATTTATTTCTCCATCTTCAGTCTTCAGCAGAGGTCATGACATATAGCACTCCTTTAAAGGTATCAGGAAAGAAGTAGACGGAAGAAAAGAAAGAATGGAGAAGTTAGTTTCAATGACTGAAAATATTCAGTATTTCACTTACCTTTCTTTCCATCAAATGTGTAAAAGCATCAACCCAGTCAGTAATTACTTGGTACTTTATAAATCAGGGTTTCCAGCGGGGCTGGGCAGGCAGTATAGAGGAAAGAGGCACGTGTATTTGGAAAATTCTCCTGGAGATTATGATATGACCTCCCTTTTCTTTACATAGATACGAACCAGTGGAACTCCCCAACTCACTCCCAAAAGATTTTGACTGACATTCCTGGCAAAGAGAATAGCGTATCCAAAGGCATGAAAGTGGGAAAGTACAGCATTTGGGGAAAACTGCAAATAGCCCTGTTTGTCTAGCTCTTTGTCACATTTTACTCCTGAACACTTAGTTATGTTCACTAGATTGACTCTGCCAGACAAGACAGAAAAGGTCTTCTGGGTGCCTCTAGATTTTTCTATCACCTGAAATTTCTTGATAGTGGTTGGTGCGCTTCCACTATAAGCCAAATGCAGAAGGTCAGATACAATCTCTCCCACTCCTCCTTCCCCCACCCCACATAATTTTAGAAAGAAACCATTCCTAAAAGAAGCTGTTAGTTCCCTAAATTGGAAATGGGGGTAGGAAAACCATAAATGACTTGACAAAAATACAGACTGCACTGCTGCTAGAGGTGGGACTAACTCTTACATCACAGTCAATCTGTGGGCTTTCTTCCCTGACCTGGTCAGTGTTTTCAGCTTTCTTGGGGTTAAACATAGCTCAGAAACACGTTGCTACAAAACAGAATGGAAAACACCAACCCCAGTTTAACTTGATTTCTCTAGATCAGGGTGGGTCCCTGTTACCCTGAAATAGCATGTGAACAGCATGATTTTCTCAAAGTCTTTCTACCATATTAAATTACCAAAATAAATAGCAGTTATATTTTATCTGCAGTATCAGCAAGATCATATAACACACCGTAGGCTGGTATCACTTAACAAGCTGGGCTTAAAAAAAAAATACAAAAAACCCATAGTGGAATATTGGAAAGAGTCGGGCGCTAATGCATACCACAGCATGTCTAGCTTATTACCGTATTATGATGAATTAAAGCTTTAGATCTAATTGATTCAGAATCCCTGTGCTCTGCAATGTGATGCCTGCTCTTATACACCAACTTTGAAGGCTGATTTCTACAGCTGAATGCAGCCAAAAGGGCTGCCCTTGTGGAATGATTATACTCCTCTGGGATGGCATAAGATATGTTCTATGCCCTCTTTCTTTAGAACTTGAAAAAGATTGGAAGAAGTACAGGTGTTACTTTACCAGGTGAACCAAAAGAAGAAAGGGGAGGGAACATATTAAATAAAAGATGACAATGTTTTATGATTTTGATCTATTACCTGTAGATTTCAAATATAGCCAGCCCTCCATAACTAGAAATTTTGAGCCCGTTATTGGGGGCACATCTAATTCAATGAAAAAATCTATAGTTTAGTCTAATGAAAAATAGTTTTATTAATTTTAAGGGCATATGTTACTTAAATCAAATGCCAACAAAGTTCTACCAGATTCTAGCAGGTCTGCTAACTAGACAATCCTTTTAATTTCTGGTAATCTATTATTAACTGTTCATGCTCTTAAAAATGATTTACTTTAAAGTTTAATACCCCCAGTAATCTTGTTTATAATATAATATAAATATATTCTAAGTTAAGTAGATGAAAATCTACATAAATCTGAGTTTAAGTTTTTGTACTTAAATGAGAAAAAAAAAAACAACCCAAAACCCAAACTGCCACAATTTCTTCACTAGATGATATAAAAAATGGTCTTTTAAAAGATATTTCTGTTATTATTTACATGGTAGCTGATATTAAATAAGTGGATAGTAATACATTTATTTTAAAGAAATTACTGTGAGCCCATGTTCACAGAAGCAAAGACTCATAGTGTTTGAAGAGACACTCAAAGTCATCCACTTAACCCAGTACAGAAAGACCTTCTTTCTATGACTTCCTGGCAGTTGACTATTTATACTCTTAAACTGTGGAACAATCCATCCCCATCTTTGGATAGCTGAGATAGTTAAAAAAGCCCTTCCTTAAGATGAGCTCAAGTCTGCCAACCTGAACTTTCCATCTGCTTGCCTTACTTTTGCCTTTTGGAAAAATATAAACTAAACGTGATTCCTTTTCTATATGCTAACTGTTCAAATATTTAAAGACAGCTATCACATTCCCCTTGCATTTTTTTCATTTCCCTTTTCATGCTATCTGCTGTCAAGCTGTTTCCCCATTTTGCTATTATATTATTGAGTTTTGCAGAAACAAATGTAGAACTTTATATTTTTCAAATTTCATTTTGTCAGAGAGAATACAAACAGCTGATAAAATACAAGAAATAATTCAATCTCTCATGTAATACAGAAAAGTTAAAACAATTCAGATACCATCTGTGACCTATACAGGGCAAAGACTAACAAAAAATGAAACGAACAATTTTGGCCAAGGAGGAAAATAGGGACCCTTATACACCACTGATGGGAAAGTAAATCGATCCAGCTTTTTTGGAAGGCAAGTTAACAATATATATGTCAACAATCACATTTTAGGAATTTTCTTAAAGAATCAATTATGTGAGCACTTAGTTATAAGAATGTTCATGGCAACAATGTCCAAAATAACAAAATCGAAAACAATCTTATAATGGTAAAATAAATTACAGAATGCCTACGGTGGTATCGGAAAATGATATTTCAGAAGAATATTTAATGATGTGGTGTTAACTGGAAAAAAACAGATTTTATAAGAATATTTGCTGAGTGATTCCTATTCTCTAAAACATAAAACTGTATACGTGCTTGTCTCTCTCTGTACACGTATATATTTATATAAAACACTAGAGAGAGAAAGAGAGACATGGATCACAATAACAACAACAACAAAAAAAGGATTTACACCAAAGTGAAGCCAATGGTCATTTAAACGAAGCCCTTTTTTGGTTTTATGTAATCATTTTCCATCATCTTTGCAGATCATTGTGAATCATTTTCCTGGCACTTTCTCTCTTAGCTTCTCCCACACACCTTCAGCGTTATATCATCTTTAAACGCGACAAACATACTGCATTTGCTTCTGTCTAAATCATTTTGTGAAATGTACAACAGCACAGGGAGGGCCCAGGACCAAGGGAGTTTTGTTTTTTGACATGAGGATTGCATTGTCAAGGTGTGACAGTTTGTGTGCTGACGTCAAAAACAAAAGTTCATTAATTCAATCATGTATTTTTTAAGCAGATATTTTCAAAAGACCCAGAATATATCAGGCCTGTGCTAGATGTTGAACTTCTCGATCATCTATAAATCAGCATCTTGTTCTACTTTAAAGATATTTAAACCTTGGCCAGGGACTCTTCATCTATTCATTCAGCAATGATGTAATTGTAAGATGGGGAAACTTAGCTTAAGGGCAAATTGCAGGGAATCAGCCAGTCTGGTGGCTGTTGGGGAAATCAGACATGGTTCCTACCCTTATGGAGTTTACAATCTTGTGTGTGTGAAGGTCAGAGTTAGGGAGGTTGCATATGGAATTTTTAGTTCTTAAAATATACTAAGCACTGTGGTAAGTGTTTTACATGTATCATTTCATTTCATGTCCTTCTCAACCTTAGGAGGTAAGTGATATCATCTCCACTTTAGAGATGTGTATGGTGGTGGCCATGAGGATTTAGTGACTTTTTAGTCCAGGAAGGCCATGATGAGTGACGTGATGAGATAAGGGAAGTTGACCTTATCAGAAGTCTGGGAGGGTTTTGCTAGGGACCTGAGACCTGAACACCAAGTAGGAGTAACTTGACACAGAGGGGAAGGAAGAGAAGAGCATTTCATGCAGAGGTTAGAGCACAGACCCCTGTGGTGGAAGGGACATGAGTATGAGGGACTGAGAGGACGCCAGGGCCAACAGAGTAGAGAAAGAGGTCAATGCCACACCATGGGGTACCATGTTAAAGAGTTTATCTAAACTTTAAGAGTAGTTAATTAGACTGACAAAATACTTGAGGCCAAGAGATGTTGGAATCACTAAAGCATGAAATCATTTTGGTTACAATATGGAGAATGTATTGAAGGGAGGCAAAAGTTGATGTTCAGAGGTAATCAACTAGCAAGCTATTGAAGTAGTTTAGGCAAGAACCTAAGACAGTGGCAGGGGAGGGAAAGAAAGAATTGAGAAATATTATCCCTAGACTTGGGCAAGGGAGCTCTGCCCTAGGCCTCTCACTTCATAGGGCTTTGCTCTGGCCTATTTCTGTCTATGCTTCTCCCTCCAGGGCCAACCCGCCCAAAGGCAATGCCCACCCCTTTCTAGACCATACTCTAGTATATAGAGTGCTGGAATCCTTGGCCCAAAAGACCCTGCGTCTGCTTCCAGGGCCTGTTCTGGCCTCCTTCTAGTGTGTCCCCCTACCCAAGGGTGTGCAGAACATCTAGGGTGTATGGACCTAGGCTCCAGTGTGGCCAAGGGGCAGCTACGTGCTGAGGTTGTGAAAAAAACTTGTAGAGCTTAGACATGAAACCTGGGTACCCACGTATGTGTCCACAAGGTCCCTTGCAACTGAGATGGGATGATAAGGGATATGCAAGCCAGCACTTCCTGAGTCACTAATTAAAGACATTGGAAATCCAAGGAGATGAAGAATTTTTCATTTGAACCCTTCTCTCTGGGTCATTGTGGAGCTATGTTTGTGAAGGTAGGAAAATAGAGCTATCTCATCTAATGGCTTGTTCATTTTATTCATAGCCTTTAAATATTTAGACATAGGGTATGTGGAGCTATTTCTCTGGACTCTGCAAATGTCAGGGGAAATCCTATATTTCAGAGTTATGCAGGGGATTAAACAACAGGATCTAGCAATTGGATATAGATGCTGAATTGGAGGGAACTCTATATAACTTTTGGGTTTTGCTCTTAAGGAGGTGGATGGTGGTAACATTTTCTGGCATGGAAAACATGAGGAAGACTAGAATTTGGGGGATGATCAAGGGTTCATTTTTGAGATGCTGAATTTTTGAAAAACCTAGGAGATGTCAAGTAGAATTTGTTGATGTAGAACTCAGTCTGGCTCTATCCCTCAGCACCAAAAGAGACAGAGGGCTCCAGTAGCTTTCTGCTTGGTTAGCATGAATGGTTGAGGGTATGCTATGAGGTAGGAGAAAGGTGAAACTCCACGAAGGCTGGATCTACTTATGCTCTGCTGAGGGGTACAGCACTGAGTGATAAGAAGACTAGTCCGTGTCAGGGGCAGTGGTACCTGTGTGTGAGGGGTGGGTCTCCTGGGTCTTTCTTCTACAACTATCAGGGCCTTTATGCTGTTGCTTGTGTATCAAAACCATCCTACTGGAAGCTAAAGTGTTAGCCTTTCCTTGAGCTCGCATTCCATGCACAAAGCCTCATTGAGGGTGATGATGGTGATGACAGTGTTGTAGAAGCCATACAAGGGAGATGGAAATTCATTGGAACAGTGCCTTTTAAAAGAACATTTATTTTCTCAACTTACACTTTAAAAAGATCAAGGTGGAAGAGGCTGCATCATTCCTGTATCACTGAACAAACCGAATCTCAGAGCAGATTGCTTCTCCAAAGTCAAATGATTACCTAGCAGCAGGGTCAGAAGATCAGAGACTCATTACTTTTGGTCCAAATCTATGGTTCCTGCTCTTGAATTAAGGCACAGAAGATTTGATCCCTTGGTCGTCAGAGGGGCTAAAGACATGAGACTAGGAGATTGAACTCCTTTTTCCTAAATTAACTTGTGGTTCGACTGTACCCAGAAGGATTTACTGTAATGACTCAAGTTCAATGGGAGGACACCTTCCCAGTGCTGAGATTACATATAGAATGAGTAGCCAAAACAGGGAGAGAACACACAGCTCCTTTTTTGCTTCTCAGAGATCAAAATGAGCACTGCTCAGTTTCAAGACAAAAGTAGTCTCTTCCACATCTAAAAACGTTTATACATATGTATATGTGATATTTATTTATGACTCCCATGTGGTGATCTTAGTACAAATGATTCTGGAACATATGGAGTACATTTTCTTTTAAAGTAAACAGAGATTGTTAATATTCAGGGAAAACCATCTACAAAATGAATGTCAGCTCCTCTAAATCCCTAAGAGTTTAAGGAAGTTCCTAACTTGAGGTTACGAAAAAGAGCTCCACCTTTTCTGTGATAAGAGCAATTTCTGAGCTAATAGAAGTTTGGCTCCTTTTTAGGAGTAATGTGAGGTTTATTTGCAAGTTACTCAGGTGTTACAGCAAGTAATGTGGTTATGTGATCTGTGTTCAAAGTGGTACAGTGTTGGGTTTTAGATCAGAAGCCAGTGATATTTACATTCATAATTAGTGATCCTTGCTTGGTTAGCTCAGTCTGAGGTTAATAGGGCTATAGATGAGGTTTCCACTCAGATTTGAGCCTATTAGATTTGTTCTAATCCATGATCATAGACGGTCTGCTTAACCTTAATTTACACATAATGAAATATGCACTTGACCTTACTTACATAATTCACAGCAGTTTAATTAATATTGCAAGGGAGGAAAAAATTCTTCTCTACCCTCTTATCTTCAGTGACTGGAGCTTGTGAATTAAACTTATAAAAGGAAGATTAACAGGAGGAAAGGCATACATGTTTGATGCTAATATTTTAATATTTTTGTGTGATGAAGGCCTTCGTAGAAAGCAAATGGATGCCTGCAGAGGAGGTTAGACCTGGGGGCTTATGTACCATTTTAACAAAGGGATTTGAGTTCCTAGAGGTGGTATATAGTAGGAAGGTAAATATACAGGGGAAACTAATGGAAGATAATTGTTATTTTAGTAAGGTTTGTTTGTGCAGACCCATCTCAGTGCTGACCTTCTTGTCTCCAGTGAAAAGTTTTTCTCTTCCTGATTCCAGAGAGGGCAAGGGGAATACCTTCACAAAGGGAAATTTTTGTCCTGCTTTTACGCAGGTAGAGGGAGGGCAGAAGAGCTCTTTCTACATTTGCTGCTTCTTAATTATCTTTAGCTCAAAATAATCCTTGGACTTCCCTGGTGGTGCAGTTAAGGTGGTTAAGAATCCACCTGCCAATGCAGGGGACACGGGTTCGAGCCCTTGTCTGAGAAGATCCCACATGCCGCGGAGCAACTAAGCCCGTGCGCCACAACTACTGAGCCTGCTTTCTAGAGACCGCAAGCCACAACTACTGAGCCTGTGTGCCACAACTACTGAAGCCCGCATGCCTAGAGCGCATGCACTGCAACAAGAGAAGCCACTGCAGTGAGAAGACCGCACACTGCAATGAAGAGTAGCCCCCGCTCGCCGCAACTTGAGAAAGACCGCACAGCTACGAAGACACAGTGCAGCCAAAAATAAATAAATAAATTTATATATATTAAAAAAACAACAATCCTTATGCCAAAGTATCATATTTTGGGGTGGTGTATATTGATTCCTGTCAATATCAACTGATATTTGGGTAAATAAAGATGAATAAAACATATTTAATGACTTCGAAGACCCTGTTGTCTGCTGAGAAAGAAGGCATGTGCAGAAATAATCATAATAATGTGTGCACTACAAAAGTTTTGGACTGAAAGTCTCAGCATGGAAGAAGGAACGATTACACACATTTGGAGGATCTGAGGAGTGATGCCTCAGTAGAATCAGGAGGGCTGAATGGGTGCAGTGGCTTAGGGGGAGAGTAGAAGAACTTTCAGGTAGAGGGGAAAGCATGTTCAAGAGATGGAGGTTCAAAACAAGAGTGTGCTTGTGTAGTTCAATGTTGCAGCAGCCTAAAGAGCAACAGGCAGGGGTCCCAGTGTGGGAACAAGGGAGTGGTTGAGGATGAGGCTGGTGGGTAGACAGGTTCATAACATGGAACACCTTATATTACATCCTGAGGAATTTGGAATTTATCTTGAATTTGACAGGGCAACTTGAAAGAGTAAAAACTTATGCACTTACGTTGGTTTATCCTGGCAGCCAGCGTGGAGGAGGAACTGCAGCTGACCAGCTGAAAATATGTGTTATCTCAGATAATAGTTATTGAAACTGCATGCAAAAGCAGTGTCTGGAGAGAACACAGAAGTGAAAATTAACAGGGCTTGGTCATTGATTAGACATAAGTGCCAATGAGATGAAGAATTGCAAATGCCTCTCATGTTTATGACTTAAGGTGACTCAAAGGATGGTAATATCTTCGCCTAAAAGAATACAGAAGAAAGAGCAGCCTTGGGAAGAAAGATGATGAGTTCAGTTTTGGCTATGACTGATGGGAGTGAGGTTCTTCAGGACTGAGATATTAGGGAAGTGAGAAGGAAACTTGGGGAGGCCATTGACCATAAAGAGTGGGTTGAGGGACAGAGGCAGTTGCACAGACTCTTTTCCAATGGATCAGAAATCAGACATGAATCCAGATTTTGTGGGCCTGGAAGTTATAAAATACTAGGGATTCTCTAAAAGAAAAATAATGCAAAATCAGAAATACAAAATTTTGGTGTGAATGTGAATATTTATTTAGAATGAGAAAAATTACAGCAAATTAAAATTTTTTTTAAAACTTGAAAAAATTACAATAAAATTTTTTAAAAGAACATGATTTTTAAAATTAACTAATAATCATTAATTTAAGTTAATCTTTGGCTGCATAATCATTGATTGCCTTTTCACATAATGACTTAGTAATGTTTTTTCTATGCTGGACATAGAAAGGTAATTCAATCTTTCCTCTTTCATGGTTGATCCAAAATTATTTCTAATAATGACATTTTAGTGATGTTTCTTTTCGATTCACCTTTCATTCATAATGTTGTAAGTTTTTAGAGTTGTTCCCAAATTTCGGAAAATATTTATTAAGTTTATTTCCTATTTGATTTGTAAGATTCAGGAGAAGCTTCCATAGATGAGTTTTGGATTCCTTACATTTTAAACCTTACTTCTCTGCTGCCCACACACTTCTTGTGCTGAGTGCTTTAGAATGTGTTCCTATTGTGGCCTTGCATCTTTTTGTCACAACATGGGGGTGAATCATTAATATGGCCAGTAGGAATATTCTTGGAAGCTATTCCTACACCAGCATGACTAGCAATCATTTAACTAGGTATGGAAGTGTCTGGGAACCACACAAATATATTTCACTGAAAGCAAACTAAATTGATCTCAAACTCAATTTCTTCTTTTCAAGATCTCAAAAATGCCTATAACTACCTCCTAGTCACCTGACATAAGGGGAAGATAGAGTAGATGAAATATCTTAGCTTTGTAAATTTTACAAAAATATTTGACCGTATGAAACACAGGGTTAGAGACCTTCCTCAGCCTTGAAAGAGTCTCATGCAAGTGGGAGGTTTTGATAGTTAAGCTTCAGAAGCTTTATGGAAAAAGAATCTCTGCTGTAAAGTGTAGGGACCAGTGAGGGCTAGAACACTCTCTCCTTCTATAGGAACAGGCACTCCAGTCATGGGTGCTCTTCGTATCCTACCTTTTCACCTTACTCTTGGGATTCAAGATGGGTCTACTGAACAGATTTGTACTATTTGTACAAATCTATTCTATTTGTACTGCTTGAAAGAGAAAAGTAAAGATCTCTGGTCTGGTATTTGTTTACAATCTGTTGGGCAATTGGCTTCCCAGCTACGGATTATTATAGAGGAAATGGCTAGCATCTAGGCACTGGTGAGAATCATTCCTTTAAACTTACTATTTTCCAGTACCAGACATGGGTATCTTTCTATATATGAGAAGGGAATTAAACATTGGTTTTAAACCAGCATTTCAGGGCACATTCATTACGTTACTCAAGAGTGAGTAAATGGAAAAAGAATGAGAAAATCCTTTGCAGCATGAGAGAAGAACCAGTCATTAGGTAAATCACGATGGTTATTTTACGATTAATTTAAGTAAATATAATTTAAATGCTGTTTTTTTTTTTTTTTTTTTTTTTTTCCCGGTACGTGGGCCTCTCACTGTTGTGGCCTCTCCCGTTGCGGAGCACAGGCTCCGGATGCGCAGGCTCAGCGGCCATGGCTCACTGGCCCAGCCTCTCCGCGGCATGTGGGATCTTCCCAGACCGGGGCACGAACCTGTGTCCCCTGCCTCGGCAGGCGGACTCTCAACCACTGCGCCACCAGGGAAGCCCTTAAATGCTGTTTTAATGTGATAAAAATCTACTATGTGTGTCAAGAAAAAAAAAAGTTACATTTTTACCTGTATTTTTTTTGGTAATAGAAATCACACTATTTCACATGTAAGCTTTTCAAAATAAGAAATCAGAATTTTAACAAATTTTCATGTCTTCATATATTATTAGAGCTGAAATATTTTATAAATAGCTAAATTGGAAATTAATGTAATTGTTGGCTTTAAATTGTTGTTATTTCAAAATACAAAAATAGAACCATGCCTCTCGTTAGTAATTTAAAAACATTAACAATTGAATTAAGAAATTATGATTATAACATATTTTTAAAGTTAAGAACTTCAGTGTTATGTAAATCATAGTAAACATAATGTAACGCATGCCTTGTTTGTCAGTTGCATAGGAATTTCAACCATCTAAGCTTCATACTACTAAACCCAAATTTAAATTGATTTGTTTCTATTAGACGGTCTATCATGAACACCGGGAGTTATATTACCAATTTTAAAAGTAAAATTTCTGGCAAAGATTATAGTTTAGAGAAGGGAAGGAAGATTGTGGATTGGAATCAGGGAAGACTTCATGGTAGAAGTTAAGCCCTCTCTAGATTAGTAAAAACTAAATTTTATTTAAAAAAATATCCCTTTCTTTTTAGTTTCTTCTCCCTCTTCCCAGAGAAGAATGTAAGGAGGAAGTTACCTCCTTTCAGACTGAAACCTGGGTGACCCTCCAGGGGCATTGACTGGACCGCAAGACTCTCCCAGCTTTGTTGGAGCCCGTCAGTCAGGTAAGATCTGCCCCAGGTCTCCAAAACTGTCCTCAGTCCAATTCAGGTTGATGGTGGATGTATTAATTCGTTTCACTGCGTGCATCCTTTCACAATATATACATATATCCAAACATCATGTTGTATTACCTTAAATATATACAAATTGCATTTGTCAAAAAAATTAGGCATGAGGGAATACACAAATAAAAAAGCAAGACTGACATGAACCTTTGCCGAAAATGCAAATCCAACCTAAATTGCCACCCCGTTTTTTAGGTTAAAAGATTCTGGCTGGTTATTTTTTTTTCCAAATTAATTTTGGATCATGAGATTCTATTAGCTGGTTTTTGCTGGTACCACATTGCTGAAAGGATGACAAGAAATAGGGAGCCTTGGAAATTTTACACGTCTGCCCCAAGAATTCCAGTCCCATTTTATAACCCCAAAAGTCTTAGATCGTTTAGATAAGCCGACTAGAAAGAAGCCAAATCAGTGAATCTTCTAAGCTTCCCCCAGCCATCCTTCATTAAGGGAAGAGTCATTTTTGCCTTTTATGAAAAGGCAGAGCCAAAAGACCAATCTTCACTGACTTTCCTTTCATCTAAAACTTTTCCCACAATTCTGCTGCCAACGCAAGAGAAGTTTCAATTTTTGCATTGCTGTTTTTCAAATACAGGAAAGTTATATGGGGACATTCCCTATAGCCTGGTTGGGCCATGTGCTTTCCTTTGACTCAGAGCTCCCGGAGAGCCTTAAACATGGGCATTTGTGAGGGCTCAGACACCAGGATAGACACGCTGGTGCTTCTAACTTTGTTGGTGTGCCAAGCCATGTATGTCTTTCCTGCTAAGGGCTCAAAGAAGACACCTTAAAGGATGCTACGAGTGCTATAAGCTCTTTTTGGTCTTCATTGACTTCTAGCCAGAGGGGCATCTTGGGACCACTGCAAGGGGTTATAGAAAGAAGATGTGTACTTATTCTTACCTCTGGTTATTCAAGCTCTCGCTGCAAACTCAATAGAGTGATGCATATTATAGAGGAGAAAGAAGAGCCTTCTGCCCTTGGTGGATGCACTCAACCCTGACATCCTGGGAAATCTTACCTTCAAGCAGGACCTTTTGGCTCCCTATTCACTTCCAATAGTTGGGATCTGAGACAGAGCAGCCTTGTATTAAATTCCAGCCCATAGCAATAACAGAATCACAGAACATTAGAAGCAGAAGTTGTTTTTGAGATTGTTTAGTGCAGTTTCTGCCTTCTATAGAGAGAGGAAGGTGGCTCAGAGAGATTGGGTGCTTTTTCCATGGTCTCATGGCTGGTCTGAATCTGAACTAAGATCAGAGCTCAGGTTTTTCCATGCTTGGCCGCTTCAAGTCTGTCCTTGGAGACTGGTGGTTTCTTTGGGTGCTCATAAATTTTCTGAACTTTTCTGAATTGCAGTCAAGTTGTTGCTTTTTGTTCTTTATGTCATTAGATTGCAACTTTTAGTCTAAACCCTTAAGAAGTTTATGAAACTGGCTTAAACTTTCTTTCTTGGGGATGATTGCGAATGTCTGAATACAGGGTTTGGCTAAGCTCAAAATGGGTCATTGATTAAGAGCCCATGAAACTCTAGAACATGTATTGTCACAGGCCCCATTTGTGAGTTCCATGAGGGCAATTTATTATGGCCATCCTGTTCAAGGCCTAGCCCAGTACCTGTACCTATTAGGTAGTCAACAAATATTTTTCCAATAAATTCTTCCCCTTGTGTATCTAACTTGTCCAGTTTAGCAGCTCAGGTAATATTGTCGTCCCAGCAGCAACTCATATTCTTGACGTTTCTATAGTCAATTCATCCATCTCACACCCACCTTCAACTGGATATTCCCTACTCTCTTCAGTGCTTTCATATTTCTCCCAATGGCTTGGCCAATGCATCGGTTGTATGCATTGCTCTGTTTTAATAAATCTTTTATCAAATTATAATATGTATACACAGAGAAAGATGCTCATGAGTGCATTAGCTTCCTGCATTTTCTCAAAAATATACATTGTCTGGTTTTTAATGAAAGATACAAAAACAATAGTAGATCTTATCCCTGTCATTGAGAAATTTACAATCTCTTTAAAAGAAAGTATGTACATAAATGAATTCTGCAAAGGACAAATGCCAAAGGAAGAGATGTTTGTTGGAAGAGCTCAGAGGAGAGAGAAATTTGAGCTGGAATAGTCTGGGAAGAGTTCATGGAAGACAGAATTTAGGCTAGCACTTAGAGAACAGTGATGAATTGGAAAGGGAGAAGAAGGAAAGAAAGTTTTGATGGGAGGAACAGAGTGATCAGAATTTTTGGTTGGAGAACAGAGTGATAAGGTGTCACCATGTTCAATGTGAGGCCAGTAGGTGAACAGTAAATAGAACTATGTGGCATGGGAGGACCAATGTTTTATATTAGAAATATAGAAATAAATATAAATATATATAGAAATTCTGTTTGGAAGGGCAGGGCCTTATAGTTTATACTCTACTCCATATAGATTGTACCAGAGAGGTGAACATTTTTTTTTTTAATAGGATGGGAGTGAGAGAAGGAAAGGCTGATTGGGAAGGGCAGACTTCTGTGTGGTCTGTGGCGATGGTTGCCTCTGGAGATGTGCAACCTGCCCAAACCTGCATGCGCGCCTTGATGGGGCCCAACCGAGAGTGACAGCATCAGGAGTGAAAAGGAAGAGAAGATGTGTGAAAGGCTATAAAACAATTGAAATGTTGTTGAACACAACTTAATTGGTAGTAAGGAATTAAAGGTTAACCCTGGTTTAATATGTCACTTCCCCAGTAACATTTTAGGCTGAGCTCTTGATGTTTTAATTCCAAAGACTAACTCGTGACTTTCACTCTGAGGTTGGCCCAGAAGGTGAGAGATTTTTCGTCAAAGGCTTTTTTGATGAGCCTTAAGAAAAAACAACTCCATACTTCTTTCATTTGTAAGCCTGACCCCATGTGGAGGTATGGGCTAGTCAAATAAATAACAAGAATAAGAGCGTCTTTATGCCTCTCACATTCCCTGGACTTTGTCCTTTGTGCCATGGCAAACTGGAGAGGGACATTGAAGCATTGATATGGTTGTTTGAGGTACTCACAGTGCCCCCCAAAGGCACGTATTTCAATATGTTACACTATTGTGCTAAGAAAGTTTGGGACCCAGATCATTTGACTCAATGCCCCTCTAGGAAGAATCGTCAGTGTCAAGTTGCTCAAATGTTATTCCCTAAATCTAAATAAATATGAGAGTTTTACAAATTTTCCACAAAGGTTTATTGGGTGCCTCTTTTGTGGCTACCACTCTGGAGTGTCTTTCCGGCATGGGGGTTGGTGCTCAATAAATACTTATTGGATGAAGAATTAACGAATTGGTGAAAACTAGTATTTTAGGAGCCTAATGTGCTGGCTTGGAGAAGAAGAAGGCCAGAAGCAGTGAGCACAGATGAACTTTTGTTGTAATCCAGACCTTTGATTGTGAAGGTTTACATGTGACTATGAAGGAAAGGGTAGGGGAGTGATATTTTGGGGAAAGTCATTGGTACATTATGGCTCATTGGTTGTAGGGAAACTATTAAGGTGAAGGAGGAGAAAAGAGTTAGGTATTTGAATCTGGAGAGAGGAGTCGTCAAGCTGTGGGCACTGAGCAGGGATAGTATTATCTGTAAATACATCTGACTGTGATCATGAGAGAAGCCTTTGCATGGAGGCATCCTGCGAGTAAAACTCTCCAACTGATGTCTGGGCCAGAGGTCTGAGCTAAGAGTATCCTCAATTGATCAATGAACAGAAGAATACACATCAACCATTTAGGAAGATGGACATATTATGATGCAAAATCAACCCTGTTAGGTTAAAAGAAAATGTCTATTTCATCATAACCCAATAATCAAATTTCTTTTGTAAAACTGGTGCATTTTATTTAAATCCAGAATGCATACAGTATGGCTGCTACAACAAGTGCAGTTTTGAACTGCATTAATATGATGTCCAGATCAAGGGCAGTGCTGCACCAAAGTGTTTTTCTCAACCTTTTTGTCATTATCATCCCCTAAGGAGCTTTTTTAGACATCTTGAGAGTGATGGGCATTTGGGGGTTAAGAAAAAGAGATAAGTTCACCAGGAGAAGAGTGCAAAGAGCAGAGACCTAAAGACAAGAGAAGGGTAAGGGAGGTGGAAACAGACAAAACAAACATGATGCATTTAAAAAGTTGAGCGTCTAAGAAGATTTGCAAGTCACTGAGTCAGGAGAAAAGAGACTTTGAAGCAAGAGGTAATAAGGATTGTCAAGTACTACAGAAAGGTGAAAGAACAAAAAAAAATTAAGAAAGACCAATGGATTAATATTTTTCAAACTGGGCTTATGAAATTTATGTCTGTGGCTGAGTATATGTGACTGGGCAGATCAGTTCTACAAATTCAGTAGAATTCATTGCCAGCCCCCAGTTATTTGGAGCCCTGTATATATTTCAAAATAAAGCTGTTGGGTTTGTAGTTTTCAATATGCTGTACTGAGATTTGGGTAGCTGTATCACAAGAATTTCGATATACAGTCCCTCTCTTAGCAATGAAGGCTAGTCATTGTTGGCACCAAGGAAAACACAGTCCATCTAAGGCTGGGACATATTTTCAGCAGGAACTGGCAGTCATTCACTCATTGGGTGACTAACAAAGAATTTTCAGTGTAAGGACCAAGGGGCGTGCTCACTCAGCCCCAAAGTTCAGGGAGCCAATGGGCTTGGCGTTGTGGTTGAACAGGAATGAAGACACATCACCGACCACATAGGGAAGATTTTCAGGCTACTGCTGTGTGGGATTTTGTTTATGGGTCAATTTTGCAAACAACTTCCTTCAGCCCAAATGGTCAAGGAGCTTAAACTTGGAAATAATTTGGTGGTTCTGCAGATACCTGAGTCCTGGATCTGACAGGGTCTTGAGAGATCATCTAGCCCAGCCCTCCAGCCTCTGATCTATTCTGCTTTCCAGTATCACCAACAGATACTCAACCAGGTTCCGCGTGATTATTTCCAGCCCAGGAGTGTTCATTACATTGTGAAGAAGACCTTTCTAAAACTAGTAATCCGTATCTTAGAACTGTTAACAGTTTCCTCAAACTAACATTAGGATAGTGCATAATACTACTAGTCACTGTTCTTAGTAGTTTATAAATATATTAACTTATTTAATCTTCTCATAATATGGCCACATAATAAAGTGAATGCTATTAATATCCATATTTTTTTTTTAGATAAGGAAATTAAGGCATGGATCACTTCTTCCCAAGGTTAAAGGGTTCAAACCAGCATCTGAGCTTGTAACTGGTTTATATTAACGCTTAATCCTTCTTAATAGTTATTCAAATACTTGAGGACAGTTATTAGGGCTTCCCTTAGCATTCTTTTCCCAGGCTAACTGTTCCCAGTTAATGTAACCATTTTTCTCATGCAATGGTTGTGATTTTCTAGAAAAGCATAATTTAGTCTGTCATTGTTCTCCTTAAAACTAGTGCCCAGAACTGAATACAGACTGGCTTAGGGTCTGACTAATGCATGGAATTGTGTGGAATTATATAATGGTTAGGTTCTAAAATCTGCATGCAAGGTGAAAATTGAGTATAGCCAAAATTATCCTTGAAAAAGCCCTTCACTAATTCATAATGGAGGGTACGTATGATTCAGTGTGTGCAATTCTGCACAGAAATTTTACTGTTCATTAACATTTGAGAAGCACTGTGGTCGACTAAAGAAGGAGCAAAAGGAAAGTCGATATGCAGATGCCTGGGCATGAAAAACATTCTGCTTTCAAAGTAATGCTCAAATTCCTAGTGGTAAAGGAAGGATGGGTGGAAAATACTTAATTGATCTTGTTTACTTGCAGTATTACTTAGTATATGTTAACGTATTTGTGTTGCAATGAGGATTATACAAGAAAGGAGAGAGAGCAGGTTCTAAAGTGTTTGTAAGTTTAGAATAATATAGTGGCAGGCCTTACTCTCCAGGCATTCTCAACAGGAGAGATACCACCCCTAAGGGGCAAAAATTTGTTCTTGGAGGGCAACAAAGCTTACTCTTTTTATATATAAAGCCCAGACATACACACAATATGTAAAAGAGATATACACTATATCTATCGAATTAAAATTTCAAGGGGCAGGTGACAAGGGGCATGAAAATATGTCTTAAAAAGGTTCCTTAGGGGATGATAATGAAAAGAGTGGGAAATACTTCCATACAATATAGCTCTTGATTTGGACACGATTAATATAGCTCAAAATTGCATTTGTTGTTTTAACAGTTATATTGCATGCATTCTGGGCTTAAATAAAGCTCACTAGTTTTACAAAAGAAATTTGATCATTGGGTTATGATGAAAACAAAAATGTTTTCTACCTAAAGCGGTTAATTTTGCATTGTGACATGTTGATCAATCTTCATGTCTTCCATTGATTAATAAATTGAGGACACTTTTAGCAAGACAAAATAGGTGAGTTTGCTCAGCAAATGTAGGGCTCTCAGCTCATCATCTATACTCTATATATACCCATAGTGGCAGATGAATTCAGTTACTTTTGATTGCTGATTTATGAGTCCATGGAGTGCTGCACTGAGAAAAAAACAAATCTCACAGTCATGACTAATTCTAGCAAAGCGTCTCTCAAATATAACTCAAGTTCAACATCATTATCACCACCAGAAGATAAGCTCAAAATTTATACCCTATTGAGTGAGAAGGAAGAAGTTGTATCAGTATGCTTGTTTGCAAAGAAAGGAAACTTTGGCTTTTGCAGGTGAATTTGTGATTTTTGTGGTAATATATTTATTTCCTTCTTCTTGATACTTAATAGGCATCCAATTCCTTCTGAGGGAAGAAACTATCTAGGTAACATAAAATTGTATTTACATATTAAGATAACATTTAGTTGTAAAATAATATGTCCCAGGAAGGCCCTAGACAGAGAGAGCAGATGTGAAAGCTAAATTGCTCTGCATTAGAAAATAGGATGCATTTATCCTGCTCTCCACCTCTGCAGAAGGAGGGGAAAAGGGAAGGACATGACAGGGTTGAGATGGGTTTTTGGGGCTACAACTTAAAGAGAGAAGGGATGGCTTGTTAAATGGCCATGTCATCATTTTTAAAGAACCTTAGTGTCTACCTTCCAAGGCTCAGTGGTGAATTATAATCCTTCTTCTATTATCTATCATTTTAGTGTATTATTTTAAAATGAAAAACATTTCAAATAATTATAACAAAACTCATGTGTGCACTAAGATAGAACAGATGTCGATATTTTGTATATTTGCTTCAGGTCTGTTTTATTTTTTAATAAGCCTTATAAATATTGCTAAAATTCTGTCTTTACCCATTCTTATTTATCTTCCAGAGGTAACCAGTTTTCTAAAATTGGTGGATCATCACCACGGTGTCTTAAGTATATATTCATTATATGCTTACAAATATACAGACACATTCATTAACAACATCCATTATTGTGTTTTGTACTTAAATATTTTAAAACGTTATCAAACTGAATGTTTGATATCAAAAGTCTTTTATGCAATGCACTTCTTTCACTCAGCATTATGTGTTCAAGTTTTAACTATGTTAAAACACATTACCCTGGCTCATTTATTTAACTTCACTGTAATATTTCATTGTATGCATAAACTTAACTTCATTTATCCATTTCAAGGTTGAAAGAAGTAGAATTGCTTCCTTTTTTTACCTCCATACCTTTATAATTAGAAGGGAAGAGGGATCCCCATGGACACCCACATTTCTCTATCCTACAACACTGACAGATGTGCTATCACTATCTGCCTGGAATGTACCAGGAATGAGCCATTACATCCTTTATCCCTGTTTATGTCAGTCGCCATGGTAAGCCCCAGACCTGCAGGTGCCCCTCTAATTCTATACAGTAACCACCATAAGGCCATCTCCAATATCTCCTCAACTTCTGAACCCCTTTCACTGTGCCCCCTGGAACCCACTGCCCCTAATCAGCAAACTCAACCTATTCTTGAATTTTCAAGGATACTCAACCTTTTCTCCAGATGTTCATTTTATCTTCCTGTTCTAAATGAAATCCAGGTCCCTCCAAGGACCCTGACTCCCTGGCATTCTATCAAGGAATGGCTGTTCTTCTCTCTCATCTTGGAGGTGGGCTGGTTGTCCCCTTTGCAGTTTTCAGCCCATTCACCAACCGTCCTCCCTAAAAACATCCAGACATGAATCTCCTGTCATCAGACTGTAGCCCCAGCAGACCCCTCCCTCCTTGTTTCAGTCTTTTCAACACCTGGGTTACTCCTGATTTCACAAAGATGTTGAGTTTTTGGTTCATTGCTTCTCACCTTCAATGAACATATGGTTGTCTAGGAGCATCTTACTGAACTGTAAGATTTCCAGACCTGAGTTCTAAATAACCAACAAGAAACCAGGTGATGCTATGGCTGCTGGAACACTCTTTGGATAGTAAAATCCTAGATCACTGTTGTTCTCTCCAACAATACCACTGTCTTCCTTTGGGGGGATTTCCAACCACCAACACAGATGATCTTTCCAACACCCTTTTCTTGAGATTGTTAGCCTCCTCTCCATCTATATTCTCGTCCCTATCTCAGCCACTTCCTCCCCACACCTTCTCATTGCCAAAATTGCCACCACTTCCATAATCTCAATTTTTAGCATCCAGTTCTCAGATTGTCACCTCTCATCTTTCCTGCTCACTTCCTCCAGTCCCCAAACACAAGCAATCCTCAAACCCCACTGATCCACCTAAAACCATGCTTCTGCTACCTCTTCATTGGCCTTCATTCTGTTCATGTTCACGCTTTACTCCTCACCCAGCTTGGATTCCATGGCACTTGGTTATAGTCACTCCCTTGTGTCCACGAACAACTTCCTTGCCCTACTCATTCTTCATCGTACTCAACTTGGCAAAACTCTCAAACCTGGCTAATTATAACACTCTGCCAAGCACACCCTGCCCCCCTACTCCGTTAAATGAGGACAAGGGAAATGGCACACCCCTATTGACTTGTTGCCTGCTAAATTCAAGAACATGAACCTTAAGTGGAACTGGAATGCCATTTGGCAATCATACTCTATTTCCCTATTCTAAATTCTCTCTTGCTCTCTTCTAGGTAACAATTTTGTGCTTTCTTCTTCTTCAAATCTGCAATACCTCCTCCCCATTCTGCACTTGCAGACCTCGCTTACTATTTCATGGGGAAAACAGGAACAATCAGCAAAGACCTTTCACAGGCTCCCATACTCACATGCACCCAGCTCTCCCGCCCTGCAACTCTCTCCCTCTTTCTAACTCAACTTCATAGTTCTAGCAATTCTCCTCCCTTTCTGCATTATTTCCCGCTCTCTAATGCATCTTCCTTACAGCATAAAGCATACTTTTTATTCCATTAAAAAAAATAAAAACATTTTCTCCATTAGCCCTAGGTCTCTGCTCAGTTCAAAGCAAACTCCTCAAAATATTTTTCTATGCTATGGTTTCCAATTTCTTTTTCCCTACCCTCTCTTAAACCCACTACAGTTGGTCTTTGGTGCCTACTGCACCTCTGAATCTGCTTTTGTTTTGTTTTAGTTTTTTGTTTGTTTTTATATAACCAACAGTAAATTTCCTATTGACTGCAAATGAAAAAGAAAAAAAAAAGCACAGTCACACAAAATGCATAAGCAACTATCTAAATGGGAACAGTGAAAGCAAACAAACACAATAACTAAGTACGAGCACTCTCTGCAAGTGTGGGTTTAGCCTTGACTGCCAGTTACTGATTATATACAAACAGCATGGTTCTCCAGCTAGAACTCGCTAGGTCAGTGTCTCACTAACTGACCACCTGGTAGATTAGCTGACTCATTTATTCTCGTATACAATTTTTCAGTCATTAATTTATTCATTAATTTATTCTCTCCACAGTCTACATTGTTTTCTTTTTCTTTGTCCCTCTTTGCCCCCTTCTGTTACCAGTTTGTGGGTATTGTATGGGGCTTTCCAGTTCCTTCAGGGTGTCTCATCTTCATTGTAAGAATCTTTTTATAGAGCTTTGCTGCCCTCACTGCAGCTCCGATAAACTACAGAATTACTGTCCCATTTTATTTATCTTTTGTGTTTCACTGTATCCTCCTCTTCAGAGAGTCGTCTAGCCTGTTGTTCCTTCTTGTTGCTCCTTTTACTTATAATAGGGAGTTTTTAAAAAAAGTATTTCATCACCATATGAATAAACCGGAAACTACATTTATTTCACATGTATTCCAAGCATTTAACAACATTGTGATTTTCTGCTTCCTTTGCTTTCGTATTCTGCACACTTTATTTTATTTTTGCTGCTTTCCCCTATTTCTGGGTTCAATTTATGTTTTACTATTTCCTAGTGGACCTCCATTCTTTAACCAAGCTATGAGAATCTTCACTGGACACTGCATTCTGTTGCAAGTGGTAGTTGTAGAGTGCTCAGATTAACTGGCTAACTACAGAATGAGAGCAAATATTTATTTTTCCATCAAGAATACCATTGATCTGGAGAAAAATAACTGGTTTTCTGGGCCAGAGCCATCCAGGAGTTCGTCCATGAAAAACAGTCCCAATATGGCTTTCTGGGCCAGTCCTAGTTGATACAAAGAAACTGTTGCTTGGAATTGTGTTCCCATAGACCTATGAAGGATTTTTAAATACCTTATGGAACAGTTTTTTATGTGCATGTTAAATATATATATCTAACAACGAATACGTTTGTTAGACAATCATCATCATCTTTAAACATTTATTTATTTAGTGTTTTCATTTATTGAGTGCCATGGACATTGAAAAAACTTCGAGAAATTTACAAATCATGCCTGATTATTTTTTTTAAGGCAACATCTACTTCCATCGTATGTTCTGATTTACAGCTGAAAGATATACTACTGAAAACAGAGTTAATTTATTCACTGTGCTGCTATGTCTTAGACTTTTTCTCTGTGTCTTAACACAAGTTTCTCTGGAGTTCTGTGATTTGGAGGAGTCCAGCCAAGGGAGGCTGTGGCCTGTGTTTCTAGAACAGTTGGATTTTCTTCTTTGCTGGCTATGGAGTCTCTGCAAGTCTTCAGATGTCTAGCACTTGGCACCTGTAAGGCTGCAAGGACGCAGTAGATAAAGATATTTTTGTGTGTTTGTTCTGTGAAATGTAGTTTTAAGGTTTTGTTAACACTGTTCTGCTATCTATGGACTGGAACCCATTCCTTTGCTTGTGATCATTTACTATATATACAGAAGGGTTTGTGGACAGCAGTCCTGGATAGTCAAGTAAGAACGTTACCATTGGCAGGGCTTTGTGAAAAAGGAGGCTGACAACACAGAGGACAGGCCGAGAGGCTGACCTATGGTCACAGGGCAGGACGGGGTCACAGTGAGGGAACCAGTAGGACAGCCACAGGTATCTGACTCAGGATCCCCTCTGAGCGCTCACAGGCTTCAGTCGCGTGCTGCCTCCCAGCCAACGAACACCACTTTGTATTATCTCCTCTGGGCCTAGGCTGATGGAAATCCTGGAATTGTATTTTTGACACTGTATCCATGGATAAAAGGGCACCATTCTGGCATAACATACCTCTGAGAAATCTCTTTTTAATCTTGTAAAAAAAAAACCCAATAGAACACACATTTCTAAATTCACTTTTTCTTTCATGTTCCAAAACTACCAAATGACTTGTTATCCACAAAATGCTGTTGGTCTTTCAGAAATAAAATTTCTTTAAAATACACATACGCCCATACATATGTGTGTGTGTATATATATGTATATTACATATGTTTATATGTTTGTGATTATGGGAAGCAAGATTTTGAAAGGTTCAGCAATTCTTCAGTGTGAGCTACAGAGAAACAACATTAACAAAGAACTGACTTCCTGGATAGAATTCATCGCTTGAGGATATCTGTATAAGGAAGAGAAAGAACCAAAGCATTAGCTGTTAAGTGAAGACTGGTTCTAGGGCCACTGAAATCTAAGCAGTGCAGGTCAACTAAAGAAAATTCCTAAATGTCCTCATATGAAGGAAGCAGATTTCTCTCCTGTTCTCCTTAGGCAGAAAATCCAAAGGGGAAATATTATGTTTCAGATGCTTGTCGGTCATTCAACAAAGCACTTTGAATATTTGCTGTGTGCAAAACAATGTACTATAGTAGGTGCTACTAAGTCTTTCCCCTTGGATAAAAAATTATGAAGAGATCATCAATAGGAGGAATAAAGTATGCGTTAAAATAGAGCAAATTATCAGCAAGTGAAAATTATTATAATACCAGGAAAGTACACTTAATTGGTAAGAACAATGGAGAAAAAAGGAAAGAGTACATGGAAGATAATGTAATATAGTGATTAAGAGCGTCCAGAATCAATCAGGTTTGAACTCCCATTCTGCCATTGACCCGCTGGGTGACATTGGACGAGTCTTCTGTTCTCCCTGTGCCTCAATTTGCATATCTGTTAAATGGGCATCATAATAAGACTTATAGAATTGTTATGAGGATTAAGCAGGTACGTTTACCTGCCTGAATATCAGGAGTAGAATAGCTTTCAGTAAATGGTAGCTGCTGTTGCTCCTACTACTATTATTATTACATTTAATAATGAAATCTTCTAGGAAAAGGTAAATCTCAAATGCAATTTGGCAAGAGATCGAGAACTATCAATGGGTTAAAAGGATGGATGGTAAAACTAAGAATGTGGTTTCCTCTCGACAGAAGATCCAGAAGCAAATTCTCAGTCTTGAAGTCATCAGGATGCAGGATTTCTTCCTTCAGTGCCGTCTTCCTCATGTCTATCATTCCTAAATGTCCCCAGGGACATAGTGTGTCTGTCTATTCTAAGAGCCCTTCGTCCTCTCTGTCAGAGGGATGCAGCCAGTGAAAACTTGTGTCTCTCATCCAAACTGACCTCAATGGCACAGCAAGCTCATTCCTCTTTTACGAGACAATTTAGCCTTGTGAGTCTATAAAGGGATTGCATTTCTTATAAAAACTTAAATTCTAATCATTATATTTTAGATTGAATAAAATTGTTATATTTAAAAACCCTGTCTCTTGGACAATAAAACTCACATTTTTTCCTACAGTTGAATAGCCAATTGAATACATACTTGATTTTGAAACCACGCAACTCAGATGGGATGAAACCGCAAACTCAGATTTGGGACTTGAACTCACTGTCTTTCAATTGAAATCGCATACCTGGTCTCAGGACTTAATGAAGCTCAGGTTTATGTCTCAGGGCAGGAGGAATTCAGTGAGAGGCAAAGTGATAGGTAAGAAGTAGATTTATTTAGAGAGATACACATTCCATAGACAGAAGGCGATAAGGTCTGTCTCAAAAGGCATAACAGGGAGATTATCTGAACAAAATAACATCTTTAAATGGACAGAATAATATTTAGCTCCCTTTCTGTTATAAGCCATTGTCTGTCTCCTTTATTTTTTTTAACATCTTTATTGGAGTATAATTGCTTTACAATGGTGTGTTAGTTTCTGCTTTATAACAAAGTGAATCAGCTATACATATACATATGTTCCCATATCTCTTCCGTCTTGCGTCTCCCTCCCACCCTCCCTATCCCACCCCTCTAGGTGGTCACAAAGCACGGAACTGATCTCCCTGTGCTATGTGGTTGCTTCCCACTAGCTATCTATTTTACATTTGGTAGTGTATATATGTCCATGCCACTCTCTCACTTCGTCCCAGCTTACTTCCCCCTCCCTGTGTCCTCAAGTCCATTCTCTACATCTGCGTCTTTATTCCTGTCCTGCCCCCAGCAGAGATATCTTAATCAACAGTTTGATTGTATGCTATACATGCAGAATTTTCTAGTCCCCTTGTTGTGTTTAGTATTTCAGTGGGATTTTTTTTTTTTTTTTTTTTTTTTTGCGGTACGCGGGCCTCTCACTGCCGTGGCCTCTCCCATCGCGGAGCACAGGATCCGGACGCGCAGGCTCAGCGGCCATGGCTCACGGGCCCAGCCGCTTCGCGGCATGTGGGATCCTCCCAGACCAGGGCACGAACCCGTGTCCCCTGCATCGGCAGGAGGACCCTCAACCACTGCGCCACCAGGGAAGCCCCAGTGGGAAATTTTGATATTCAAGGTGTTCCAGTGTTTTGGCTTACACTCAAGTATCTGACCCAATGGAAGAAAAGGGAGCTGGATCAAGGATAAAGAGGTTTGGGGTGCAAGTTAGGAGGCTTGGGGTTCTGGATCCAGTTTGCCACTCACTTGGTAAATCCCTGTGACCAAAGGCAGATGGCTCTACCTTTCTGGATTTTAATTTGCTCACCGTATGCAATTGTAAGTTTGAACAACACCATCCCTCACTTCAGCTGTAAAGTTCTCATATTCACAATGCTTCCTCAGATATTCTGTACCTATTATAAGAAACATTATATTTGTAATAGAGACCAATAACAGAGTATTACTGATTTTTTTCCTGGCAATTATAGCTAAAATTTATTTTCTGCTTCCCTTCTAGGATACTAGGTTAAGCATCATACAAATATGACCTCAGCTAAATTAATCCTTATAATACTACTATGCAATTATTATTTTTATGCTCATTTTATAGACAAGGAAATTGAGAAAAACAGAAGTAAAATATAATGGTAAAAATAAGTAGATGTCTACCAGTATTGGTGATATTGGTATTCTTATTCCTGAATAGAATCTCTGAGTTTTAGTTGGTCACCTAAAATAAGGACAATTCTTCCCAGCTTCTTCCCTTGCATTTAGGTGCTGTCATGTGCCTATGTTCTGGTCAATGGGATACTGTCAACTGAAAAAAACGCGCAACGTAGAAGTTGAGAATTATGTTTTCTTCGGCGGGATTTTTGAGGACTTAAGCCCAGAAGACAGCCTCTCAGATCGCTCTGAGGAATTGCTCCAGGGACGTAAGGGAGGAGCCAGGATATATAAGAGTTTTGCAAGAAAAACCAGATAGTAGGAACATCAAAAGATGACTGTTAATTAAAGAAAACCAGACATCTCAAGTGAATGAACTTAGAGCTTTTCTGTGTATGGGAAGATTCAAGAGTCTGGGCTTCTTGAAATCATTCCTTTGATATGCACCTTGACTATCAAGGGCCAGTAGCCTGCTTTTCTCCATCCTGGATCCCCTCAGGGTGCACAGCTGGGGGAAGCTGCAGTGGCTGCCGGCTACAGCCCTTGTTTACTGACATAGCAGGTGACATTTTTCATCCATGATATAAATGCAAGTGTTGTGTGGCAGGTTCAGGGAACCTTTCTTAAATGACAATCATACTCTCCCTGTGCCTTCTTTCTTCTTTGCTTTTTTCCCCCTATCCTGTCGTAACGTTGTCTGAGGCCCTAGATGCCATCTTGAAACATTAGGAGGAGGACCACATTCTAGGGATGGCAGCGTAGTCCCTGAAGCCATTGTAAGGCTGACCTGCCATATCGCTCCCTTACCAAGTCCAGACTTTGAGATGAGAGAGAAATAAAGTTATCTAGTTTATGCCACTGATACTTTGGGTTAGAATCAAACCCAGCATTAACTAATAGGAGTATATTGCCCAAAGGGCACACAGCTGGTGAGTGGCAGCTGGGGTTCAAGCCTGACTAGAGAGGATACGAGTGCATTGGCCTGGTGTTATACTAACCCTAGGAGCAAAGAAAGGCTCCTCACTCTTCAATACCAGATATTTAACATAGGTATCCTTGATCCTGGAATACAGTTGAGGTTTTGTTTCCAGCGAGTCTGTCTTTCTAATTATGTTTGACTCTCGCTGATATTAAATTGAGTTCTATATCCCAAGAACATATACAGATTTTGGCAAAAGGAAGGGACTCATGAAAGCCAGTTTGACCTTACATTTTGTTGCAGATGCTTGGACAACTTGGATCACACACATCAAAGCTTTGAAAAATTAGATTTGCATAACAATGATTTCCATCTGCCTTCTTCATCTGCATGAAGGGAACCCTCCTTAAAGGACTTTGCTCTTTGACACGTTAGGGTCTGTATTTGCACGTGAAAGCTGGGGGCCACATTCCAGTGCCCCCATAATTCAAACAATGAAACCACTTAACATTTTTTTGACTCTTAAATAAATGGATTTTGGATTTCAGGTATCTGCAAAATACCTCAGTTCTATACTCAACATTGCAAATAAGATGATAACTATATTTTGTCCTTGAAGATGATGGCAGGAAAGATAGAAAATTATTATTTGTAGATAGTTTGACTTCACTGCCCAACATCCCAAGAGAACTAATTGAAACGCTGTTAAATTCATTAAGAGTTCATAAAATGGACAATAGGAGACAGTTACAAATATTGGCAGTTTCCTGCATAACAGACATAATTGTATAACATGTTGGAAAAAGTTTATTCATGTTAGCAATCAAAAAACAAAACACAGTAACTAAAAAAAAACCTTGAGTAACCTCAACAATAAATATACTAATTTTTTAGAAAGAAAATTTCAAATTTTCTGGGAGCTTTAAAGGATGATTTAAATTAATGGAAAGATATATCACATCCTTTTACGGAACAACAATATTGCAAAAGTGTTGGCTTTTCCAAATTAATTTATAGGTTATGTCATTCTATACTGGAATTTTATGAATTAGGAAAATAATACACTACTATATATAAATTAGATAACTAATAAGAACCTACTGTATAGCACAGGGAACTCTACTCAATACTCTGTAATGGCCTATATGGGAAAAGAATTAAAAAAAAGAGTGGATATATGTTATGTATAACTGATTCACTTTACTGTACACCTGAAACTAACACAACATTGTAAATCAACTATATTCTAATAAAAATTAAAAAAAATAAAGTTCACCTGGCTGCTAAGATAATTTTGAAAAAATCAGCATAATGAGGGCTTTAGATTTTCAAATATATTATAAAAATAAAATTATCATACAGTATGGTACATACAAAAGTATAGACAGACCAACAGTATATGTAACAACTCAATAAATCATAAACAGGTAATGAAAAATTGAGAGAGTAATAGATTATTCAATAAATTGTGTTAGGATATTTATGATTTGGAAAAAAGTTAATTTTGATAGCAGTCATGCATCTCACACTAAGATAAATTCTGGGTGTACTAAAATTAGGTGTCAAATTAGGAAAACATAAAATAGGTGAATATATGTCAAATTTCTGGGTGGGGATGAATTTCCAAGCATAAAAGCAGTAAAAGAAATAAGAAAAGATGAGATTTGACTCTATACAAATGTATGACCTTCTATGTCAAACATACAAAATAAAATTAAAAGGAAAATAGGAGCTCCAGTTCAAGGATGACAGCTTAAGGAGCTCTGTGGACCCACTCTCCAACGAAACAAGCATAATTGGTGAAAACTATATATATATTAGGTTGGCCAAAAAGTTCCTTCAGTTTTTAAGTAAAAATAAAAGACACCTTTTTCATTTTCACCAAGAACTTTATTGAAAAATGTATTCACCGTTTTGTTCCACTACCTTCTACCATTTTTCAGGCAACTTCGTAATTCCATCTTCCCAAAACTTTTTATCTTTTTGAGCAAAGAACTGTTCCAGGTGCCTTTTACAGTCTTCCAGGGAATTGAAACTGTTTCCATTAAGAGAACTTTGTAAAGACTGAAATAAATAGCAATCCGAAGGTGCAATGTCTGGTGAATACGTTGCGTGAATCAGAACTTCCCAGCCAAGCTGTAGTAGTTTATGCCTGGTCATCAAAGAAACATGCGATCTTGTGTTATCCTGATGGAAGCTAATACGTTTTCTGTTGACTAATTCTGGACGTTTTTCGTTGAGTGCTGCTTTCAGTTGGTCTAATCGGAAGCAGTACTTGTTGGAATTAATCGTTTGGTTCTCTGGAAGGAACTCATAATAGAGGATTCCCTTCCAATCCCCACCATATACACAGTATCACCTTCTTTGGATGAAGACCGGCCTTTGGTGTGGTTGGTGGCAGTTCATTTCACTTGCCCCACGATCTCTTCAGTTCCACATTATTGTACAGTATCCACTTTTCATTGCCCGTCACAATTTGTCTCAAAAACGGAACATTTTCATTACGTTAAGTAGAGAATCACATGCGGAAATACATCCAAGAAGGTTTTTTTCACTTAACTTATGTGGAATCCAAACATCAAAGCTACTCACATAATCAAGCTGGTACAAATGATTTTCAGCTTTTGATATGGATATTTTGAGTATGTTGACTATCTCCCATTTGGTATAACATTGATTGTTCTCAATTAATGTCTTGATTTCATCGTTATCAACTTCAACTGGTCTACTCGACCATGGAGCATCATCCTGCGAGAAATCTCCAGCATGAAACTTTGCAAACCACTTTTGACACGTTCAATTGGTCGCAGCACCTTCTCCATACACTGCACAAATCTTTTTTGCATTTCAGTTGTGCTTTTTTTTTTTTTTTTTTTTTTTGCGTTATGCGGGCCTCTCACTGTCGTGGCCTCTCCCGTTGAGGAGCACAGGCTCTGGATGCGCAGGCTCAGCGGCCATGGCTCACGGGCCCAGCCGCTCCGCGGCACGTGGGATCTTCCCGGACCGGGGCACGAACCCACGTCCCCTGCATCAACAGGCGGACTCTCAACCACTGCGCCACCAGGGAAGCCCCAGCTGTGCTTTTACTTTTCTTGAAATAATAAAGTGTAATATGCCAAAAATGTTGCTTTTTTTCTTCTATCTTCAATGTTAAAATGGCCACACAAAAATTCGCCAATTTTGATAAGTTTTTTAAAATGCATGCTGATATGACAGCTGTCACAATACAATCTAACAAAATTGTTTTGAATGAAGTTAAAGACAGCTAAGCGCTACTAGAGCCATCTTACGGAAAACACCGAATGAACTTTTTGGCAAGCCCAATATATACATATATATATATATATGTATGTGTATATATATATATATATATATATATATATATCCCAACCATTTAAAGGTATCAGCAAATGATATATTTAAAGGTATACAGCAAATGAAGAAACATTTATTCAAGAAAATCTGCTAAATTCAGTAAGAACAGCAAGAGTCTGTGGCATTTGAATCCTGACCTGCGCTCTCTCTGTCTCTCTCTCTGTCTCTCTCTCTGTCTCTCTCTTCCTTTCCCAGTTGAGCTTGATGGAAGCTTCACTCTGCGCAGATGTGGCCAAAAATACAGGGCTTTCTCTCCCCTCAGTTCCCAATCCAGAAGCATGATATCCTCCTAAGAAGAGTAGGTTGCTATCATTTCTCATTCCCTTCAACACTGAGATGAAGAGACTAAATTTCTGGTGAGGTTGAGGGCTATCTTCCTCCACCCAGCCCCTACTCAAAGGATAAAGGCTGGATCTCAGATGTGGCAAGTGGAGAATCCTGGGGTCCCAACTGCCCTCACCTCAGTTGACTCGTATTTGCAAGGATACATGAAAGGAGAGGAAGCTATCAAGACAACTGGCTACCATCCCACCCAGTGCCCAGAATAGTGGCTCAGAAATTTTGCCAAGAGGCATAGGCAGCACACAGAGAGCTTTGAAGCTCTCCCTGCAACAATTGATTTTATTTAAAACAGAGTGAAACTGAGTCCCCCCTAAAAGCGAGTTCCCCTGTCGAGTTTATGATTAACCTCTCTAGACTCTAAACAAAAGCCAATGCAGATTCTCACTGGAAGCATGCACCTTTTCAATAGCCCTCAATACATTTTCAAAAATACTTTTTCAAAGAGGCTGGGCATCTCACAGTCAAAAATGGCTAAGCATACCTAGTACTCAGATCTGGATTTCTAAATACTCCTATTTCTTTTTAAAGGAAACAGGATTCAACGAGGAAATAGCTGGTCCCAGGTCTGAAACAGGGAAAGTAAACATTAGTCTGAAACACATTTTCATGTGAGAAAATCAGAAAGTGGTCCACATGAAAAGGTCACTGAAGCCTGCTTAAAGGGGCATCCACCAGTTAAATTGGGGAAAATCTGAGCATCAAAATAATTACTCACGGTAATGAAGTGGAGTCCATTGAATAAGATAATCAAAAATCCGAGTTGATATTGAAAAATACAAACAAGTAAATAAAGTGGAGAGGAAGCTTTATTTATATTTTTCTTCATTTGTTTGTATTCTATTGATTGTCAGATAATACATTTAGAAGGAACGACAGAATTAGAAAATTCGCATTTTGCAACCATCATAAATATAATTGATTTGGGCAAGAATCATCAATGGATACTAACAATACTAAGGCTATTTAAGTTTGTTGGGTAATCAGATACTTAGTCTCAGAGCATCTTTTCACAGATTATGTATTAATTAGAAGGTTAAAAGAGGTACCTTAAACGGGAGAAATTTGGCAAACACTGCCTTTAAGTTAACATTACTAAAATGACCAACTGAGATCACGTGCCTCTTGATGAAAGACACAGATCACTTATGTCATATTCCTGCCGAAAATGCATAACCTGAAACCGACTAGGGGGAACCAACCAGACAAAGGCAAATTGAGGAACATTAAATGACACAATTAGACTCTAATCTCCTGTGAATTCTGCTTCCTTCTCATCTCTCCCTTTCAATAAATCATCCTGCTCTGCTGATTTCACCTCCTAAATATCTAAATATCGCTAGAATTCATCCACTTCTCTCCATTTTCTCAGTTACATCATGTCACCTAATTGCTAAAACAGTTGCTGGCTGTGCTCCCCTTGAATCCATGCTTCACAGGTTAGCCTGAGTGATCTGTCTACAGTATAAATCTGATCATGCCACTTCCCTGCTAAGAAGGTTTCTGTGGCTTTTGGTGGCTATTAGAATAAATGCAGACTTTTCAATCTGTTTAACAAAGCCCGTCTTGACCTGGTTCCTGCTTTGTCCTCTAGCTGTATCCCTTGATACCGCTCCATTGCCAGCACCGTATTCTTTTGATTTGCCACTTCCCTTAATTTTCAGGTTGAGATATGTTCTGATCTGTGCAGGCTTTTATCCATGTCTAGAATGTTTTCTCTTTCTACGCTTCCTACCCCACTACTATCTTTTTGAAATGAAACCATTTTCCTACTCAAGCCTTAGCTTAGGCAGGATTTATTCTCAGAAGTTTTTCTTTACCCCACCGTTCTCACCTCACCCCAGGTAGCTGTCCCTTCTGTGCGAATCAGGTGTATCTCGTGCTGCTTCAATCTCAGTACTTAGCGTATCACTTCCTAACTTTTTGTTTAAAGCCTAGGTCCTCTAGTAGCCCGTAAGCTACTACCAGGTTTTGTGTGTGTCTGTTTGTGGTAGTAAGGGAGATGTGATTGTTAATTTTATGTGTCAACTTGACTGGGCTGCTGGGTGCCCAGATGTTTTGTTAAATCTAGTCTGGATGTGGCTCTGAGGGTGTTTCTGGATGAGACTCGATTTGAATGGGTAGACTGAGTAAAGCAGGTTGCCCTCTCTAAGGTGGGTGAACCTCATTCAATCCATCGAAGACGTGAATAGAACGAAAAGCAGAATAAATGAAATTTCACTCTTTCTGCCTGACTCTCTCTGAGCTGGGATGTCAGTCTTTTCCTGCACTTGGGCTGGAACTTAGACCATTGGCTCTCCTGGATCTCAGGCTTGTCAATTACAGAATTTGGGACTTCTCAGCTTCCATATCTATGTGAGTCAATTCCTTATAATATATCTCTTACTTTATATAGATGTACACACATCCTATTCGTTCTATTTCTCTGGAGAACCCAGACTAACGTAGGAGATATTTACAGGATGGGCTCTATCCTTATGCAACTAAAAAAGAAAAATCTATCAAGGGCTCCCTGAGGGATAAAATCCCAGAACTTCAGAACACCAAGCTGTCCTCCTCATGAGGAAAATAAATTTAAAATTTTAATTTAGGGCTTCCCTGGTGGCGCAGTGGTTGAGAGTCCGCCTGCCGATGCAGGGGACTCGGGTTCGTGCCCCGGTCCGGGAAGATCCCACATGCCGCGGAGCGGCTGGGCCCGTGAGCCATGGCCACTGAGCCTGCGCATCTGGAGCCTGTGCTCCACAACGGGAGAGGCCACAACAGTGAGAGGCCCACGTACAGCAAAAAAAAAAAAAAAAAAAAAAAAATTAATTTAATTTTTAATTAGGTAGTACAGTCCAACATGCATAAAGGAGAGAGAGTACTACAACACACACACATTTTAAGATGTTAATATTTGCTTTAGATTGCTTTAGTAGAAAATTTCCTATTCATTCTTTTGCTAATAAGCAAACACCAACAAAACATGAAGTGATTACATTATAATAGTTTGCTTTGTTATAGCAGCTTACTCTCCACACACATGACTTCATTTTATTCTCATGTATTTAAAAAAAATAACACATTCACAAAAGAACTGGATTAAGAAATACTTTGAAGTCTTTGTAGTGGAAAGAACGTGAAAGTCATAAATGATATTTCTTTTCAAAATAATATTAATTCAGATTTTTCAAGTTTACTTTCCCACTAATTAATGAGGGTTTTTTTTTTTTTAATGTTTGCCAACATCCAGAGGCTGCAGGAGTTTCTTTCTATGACTCACCTCCTGTACCTTAAATGCTCCAAAGAGGTTATCTGAATTTACAATATTTTACTCATAGAAAAATCAGTGCAGAAATTTGTTCAGGGACTGGCGTCACTTTGCCCACACATCTCCTGAATTTTTGGAAACAGGTTGTCCTCTATGAAGAGTGGTTTAAAAGGAAAACACCCTCACTAGCCCATGACTAAGCCTGAGCACACTTTAAACTTCTTTCCTAACTGAACAAATCAAGTTGGTTTACTCATCCCAGTGTGATCGACTCCATCCAATACCTTGTTCTGATAGTTTGAAGTTGACTGACCACGGATTTGACAAGGATGACTGGATGCATGTCATTAAAATGATTAATGTGTGTGGGTCCGGGCACAGCTACAGCAGTGCTGTTCCCTCCCTCAGATGCAGTGAGGAAAGCCTTGGTCAGAGGCGATCAATACACCCCGGAGAATTCTCTCAGGGGCAAGGACTACAGAGAGAGAACCTGTCTTTGACATTGATGAAAATAAGAAGAGTGATTTCCTGAGCCCACAGTTCTCGGCTGAGTGTTTCCTGGAGCAAAACCTTAATTATAACTCAGATCCCTTCCCATCAAAGGTCCAAACCAGGGTCACTGGTTACGGCAGCGTTAACTAACTTCTTTGAATCTTGTCACTCTAATCGTGGGAGAAGGGCAGGAGGTTTTCCGTACTTCTTTCACTTTCTTTCCTCTTCTCCAGCTTTACTTATAAAGCTCACTTAATACTCCTGTGATGGTTAATTTTATGTGCCACTTGTTTAAGCTATGGTGCCCAAGGGTTTGGTCAAACACGGGTCTAGATGTGGCTGTGAAGATATTTTTACGATGTGTCAACGTTTACAATTAGTTGACCCTAAGTAAAAGAGATTACCCTCCACAATGTAGGTTGGGCTCATCCAGTCAGATGAAGGCTGTAAAAGCAAATACAGGACTTTTGGAGAAAAAATTTAGCTTCAAGAGTCTAACATGGAAATCCTGCTTGAGTTTCCGGCTTGCCAGCCTGCTCATGTGGATTTTAGACTAGCCAGCCTCCATAACTGTGTGAGTCAATTCTTTAAAATAAATCTCTTCCCTTAAGATAAATATCTATCAGTTTAAGTAGATAGATACATAGATAGATAAATCGATGATAGATTGATTTTATATTTGTATGTGTATACACATACACATATTGTCTATTTTCTATCTATCTAGCATCTATCTTTCTATCATCTATCTCCTTCTCTATCTCTTTATCTATCCTGTTTTGGTTCTGTTTCTCTGGAGAACCCTGACTAATACGACTCATTAAAAGGTTTTTTTCCCCCTCTTTTCCTTTTTTAAAACTATCTATCTCTATCTATCTGGCCAAAAACAAAAACCAAAAAAATAAAAGACCTTTGCCTTTGCCACCAAAATTCTACCTTAAAAACAAATAATTTCTTTATTCATTTGTACAATGTTTAGGTTTAGTTACATACTTTAGACTCTTTGGATTGTGGCTGGAAAGTCACTCATATTTGATAGATCTTCCCCCGGTCCACAGCCTTGCCCCACCATCTCACTATTTCACAGCATCAGCCTAAACATACAGTATGATTCATCCCTTAGGACAATTATCTTAAGCTTATAAAATTCTTAATAAAGAGAGTAAAAAGTTCACAAACAATGCTAGAGTTTACAAGGTGTAAGGCAGTAAGTATGGGTATGAGAGCAGCTGAAGGATGATAATATCTGAGCAGTGAAAACAGGAGAGTCAGAGACCCTTACTTTTGATGTTATATAAGGTGCTCAGTAAGTATGTTAAAGACTATATATTGTGAAAAAGAACAAAAGTAGTAACACTTTTCCTTATTAATTATTTTTTACTTTCCTGAGACTTTTTAATTTATTTTTTCATTTCATTTTTATTTATTTATTTTATTGGGGTATAGTTGATGTACAATATTATGTAAATTATAGGTGTACAACATAGTGATTCACACTTTTTAAAGGTTATACTCCATTTATATTTGTTATAAAATACTGGCTATATTCTCTGTTGTACAATATATCCTTGTAGCTTATTTATTTTATACATAATAGCTTCTACCTCTTAACCTCCTACCCCTATTTTGCCCCTCCCCCTTCTCTCTCCCTACTGATAGCCACCAGTTTGTTCTCTATGTCTGTGAGCCTGTTTTTTTGTTGTTATATTCACTAATTTGTTGTATTTTTTAGATTCCACATATGAGTGATAGCATACAGTTTTTGTCTTTCTCCGTCTGACTTATTTCACATAGCATAATACCCTCCAAGTTCATCCATGTTGCTGCAAATGGCATTATTTCATTCTTCTTATGGCTGAGTAGTATTCCGTTGTATAAATATTCCACAACTTCTTTCTCCATTCATCTGTGGATGGACATTTAGATTGCTTCCACATCTTGGCTGTTGTAAATAATGTTGCTATGAACATTGGGATGCATATATATTTTTGAATTAGTGTTTTCATTTTGGGGAGATAAACACCCAGGAGTGGAATTGGAATTTTTTTTTTTTTTTTTTTTTTTTTTACTTTCCTGAAATTTCTAAGACAGTCATTATTTTTCAATATTTCTAAATAAATTGCTTTGGTCTCAAGACAACTCCTTGAAGCCAAGCCATGAATTCTTGAAATGAATAAATTGTATGGAAATATTGATATGTTCAGAACCCTGCTGTGTTAGCAAGAAAGAGAGTACGCCTGAGACTACGCCTGAGAGTAAATTTGTCTTAGTTGTTAGTTTCTTTGTTGTTCTTCTGGTCTCAGTGACCATACAAGGGACATTAGTCAGACAAATGTGTAAACTCCTTCTTTGCAGTTTTGAAAGAACGCTGCTCTTTCCCAGCAACGTTAGTCTGAATCAGGCTAATTCTGAGGAGTACATTTGAGGGTGCAAATAGGCATTTTTAATCGGGAAGCGTTTATTATAAGCACGCATTGTTACAGCAAATGACCGACATTCAAGGAGCAAGTGCTTGCCTATATCCTTTTGGCCTTTCTTGATGTTCTGTTTGAAACAGAATGCAGTGCTTATTGAAAGCACAGACTCAGTAAACGAGCGCTTCCGTGGTGTCCCTGGGAGCCAGCTTTGTACACGGTACAGAGGGGGTGAGAGATGAAGAAAGCCATCATTGGCCATCCATCTAGTGTCAGCTGAAACCCCAGCTTGGCTCTTCTGTCCACTCATCAGTAAATGATCAGCTTCCAGGATTTTCTTTTGAGACAATTATTGGACTTTGCTCGTTCGATTGGAGTCATACAGACCCACTTTAATTTCCTAAAAATGGTAGCATCAGGACAGCCAAGTATATTCATGATGATGAACCTGAGCATTTATGCTTTTTACGTCCCAAAACAACACACCCAACAGCCCCAAACAATAAGTAGGTTAGCTTGTGATGCCTATGACGTCAACTTTCAAAATTCACGGTGCCTCTATTTATTCTTGTCAATTTTAAGAGTTAATGCAACTTCTTGAAAAATCATTTAAGAGCAACGTGGTAAAACATGGGTATGTCTCACAGCCGAAATGTGAGATTTGCTCGTATATAAAATCAAAACGGATCATAAAACAGCCACTGAAAACTTTCGCCAATTGTCTGTAAAAGGAGACCCCCAATGACCTACAGCAGGAATATAGATGCAAAGCTGTACTTTGCCTCGTGCCCTGGGGATGTTTTTGGCTTTAAGATTTTGTCTCCTTGCTGCCAGATGCTAAAGCCAAGTGCATTGCTAAAGCTTTAGACACATTTTCATCAATAAAATTTCTTATAAAACAGATCCTGCAAATGCTGAACTTATCTGCCAAATAACCAATTAATTATTTTACGTCTTCATTGAACAATGAAATACTTTATGATGGGTAAAGGTTTTACCATCACATATTAGTGTTCTGGAAACCACAAGGCCTAGCTTTCAATTAGCAGAAGGCATCACAGTTAGGGATGAAAAGAGGTAATTCTGTGTGTTGGAAATTCTGCCCATAGAGAAATAAAACTCCCAAGGAGCAATGACCCAACTAATTTGAGAGAGTTGGGTTTTCAGAAAAACAGGTCCTTGTCAAAAGGAAAAGTTCAAACACTGCTCAGATGCCTAGACCTCTCAGTCTTTCCCCTCTCCAATGGCCCTGTCTTTTCATAAATTGCAGCTACGGAAGTTAGGCCATACTTGCCCATCATGCATTAGTGTGTGTTAATCCCAGTTCAGACATTGTCTGTAAGTTTACACTATCATTGACAGTCATAATTTCCTGCATTGGGTCAGTGGGGAACGGTGCCTCCAATTCCCTGGATTTTCCAGAGAAGAGGAAAATCTGGGCTGAAATAGTTCACATACAGTTGATCTTGTTTCTCCAGTTCAGGCCAGATCTGGCATAGAAGGAGAGGCCCTGTAGGAGAGCATGTTCCAGATGGCTGATTTGGATCTTAATGTAAGCCATTTGCAGAAAATGATGTCAAACAGGATGGGCCACGTAATTAAGTGCCAAATGTGTTTACCTAAGCAGGGTGAAATCAACAACCTCCAGGGAAATGTAAGAAGTAGGCAGTTGGGGCAGGGAACAAAGAATTGTCTTTCAGGTTACAGGCCAGAGAAGGTGGAGACTGGAAGAATCTTCCTTCCTGGAAGAGATTCTTGAACCTTCTGGCATCCTTGGATGGTTGCGCAGAAGGAGATGCGGGAAAATGCAAAAAAACCAAAAAAAAAGTGAATTCATTTCAAATGATGTAATTGGATGAATCCTGAATTTGAGAAGCTTGCTTTGTCTTCTGGAGAATCTCAATATCCCTAACAGTGCCTGTGGGTGTCTTGACTTCCGGAAGTTGAACAACTTCTGGAAAGTGAAATTGCCTCCTTAGAAAGTGCCCACTGTCACCTGGCTTTGCTTCAACAGAAATCTCTGAGGTGTGGATTTTGACCTTGGAGTCATAGGGGTGGCTCTTGCTGGAATTCCTGGAAGCCACACCTTTACATCAGAGAAAAAAAGTTGGCTTGGCCTCTTCCTCTTTACCCAGTCCAGGATGAAATCCCATCCTTTCAAAAACTTGTAAGTGAAAGATGTTGGTATTGATAGGTCTTCGTATATGTGTTCAACATTGTGCCTTCTCTTGTCCTGTGTGAATGAATGTTCAGCTCTGGCCTTTGGGTATATTTTCTATCTCTGTGTTACCGGCCAAGTCAAATTCATAATGGGCCATGACAAAGACTCCCCAGAGGAACTTCGGTAGAGCTTTCACTTTGGTATCAGACAGTCATTTGTGCTATCCTCACTTTAAGGTGGTCCAGGATATACAAGAAATTTGTATTTACAAATAAGATTAATTAGGTGCAATATAACTTTCTTTCTTTAAGAAAAGAGGTTTTATTTTATTAATAGAATAACCACTAGTTCCCTTAATAATATGCTCCTTTAATGCTTAATTGCCATGAATCAGATTTCTCTGAAACTGACTTCTGGTAAAAGTCTTCAGAAACACATCTGTGATGGCTCAATTGTTAGTAAACCTTTATGGAGTCAGCCACCACAGAGTCCTTTAAGCAAGTTGTTCATATGTGATTGAAGTTTAAATGTCAAAGAAAACAATGCCTTACATATTATAAGGGGCTTGTTTTCCCGGAGAAATAAAAACATTATGAAATCTCTGATTTGGTCAAGCAATACCTCCCTAGGCTCAGGCCCTCCCTAGGTTGACAAGAACATTCTTAGGTGGAAGGGAGCTTCTGCAAGCAGGTGTCAACTTTCCCCTACATCTGAGGAGTCAATCCAAGCAACTACCAGATCCCACCCTCATTGCAAATGTCAAGACTAAAAGTAGAGAGGTACTTTACCTTCATCAACCTCCTGCCTGGAAAAGCTGGGTACTTCTCACCATCATGACCAGAGTGAGGTTTTGGCCCTTTTGGACACACATGACTATTCAGGAATGGTTCCTCACTGCTGCCTGTCAGAGGGTGGGGCTCGAGCCAAGAAGTTGAAGCAGAGCAAGGGTTGCGGGGATACTCACAAGGGTAGTGTGATAGAACCTTGACAGCTCCATTTATGTGATTAATAAGTCCCCTACTTAAAGAGTTCTGCACCCTCAGTTTGCTAATTTTGGCATTTCCTCTTCAAGAAACAGACACATTGTTACAGTATTCTGTGAACAGAGGTTGAAAAATAATATGCCATTAATTATCAAAAGGCCTTGTCCTCTAAACGATAATAAACATCTTATTTGAAACATGACAAAAGAGAAGGTTGAGGCAATTAGCCCTAAGAGTCAGGAGGAAGGGCAGAGTTTCAGGTCCGATGTGATCATTTATTGAATTTGGTGGCTCCGAGCAAGGCTTTTAACCTCTATGAGTCTCAGTTTCCTCATCCTTGCTGCGAGGAAGGTCATTCCTACCTCAACGGATTGTTGAGAGATGATATGTGGGAAAGCACCCAGTTTAATTCCTGGAACATAATATTGCCTCCAAATAAATACTGAGTCTGACAAATTGTATTATCAAATGGCTCTTCAGAATGGATTCTTTTGTTCTATTCAATATGCTGCATTAACTTTCAGATATTCAGCTCTGCTTTACATCTTTGCCTGTGTGGGGTGAGGAGAGGGGATGGGAGGGAAAAAAGGACACAAATCCAACATTACCTGTTGATATATATTTTTTCCTTCTTGGATATTTACTTTATTTCCTATAAGCATTCATGTCTTTATTTTTATCCCATCTTGGGACCTAAACTTGGACTGGAAAGGCTCTGAGAGGTAGGAACCCTTCCTTTGGCAAGGGCCATCCCCAAGTTCAGCCTAAAAGGATGTATCCCTCTGAGAGACACCCACAGCTGGCATGGCTCCAGGAATGTAAGCACATAGGGTAGGGAGTCCCCAGAGAAAGAGAACCAGGTATGACTTTCCTGACATAAGAGAAGCCAGTTTTGGCCTAAGCCATTTAGTGATCTAAGCCTAGCCACAATGCTTGCTCTTGAACAGGTCTCAGTAATTAATGATCTTAAGGGAACAAAAGAATGCAGGAACAAATGACTGTTATCAGGCAAGAGAAGTAGCAACAGCAAAGACAACTTATCAGTTGTAAAGGCTCCCAGTTCTGTTTCAATAGTAAAGATTAGCCTGAGGAGCTCAACCACCTGATCAACTGGAACCGTGACCTTTTCTGAGCCTCCTGACTTCAATCAACTAAAGCTTGGACTCTGCCTACTGCTCAAGCCCCTTCATGAATATGCATGTACCCTTAGCTTAAAACTTCTCCAATTTTGCCATTCAGGAAGACACAGCTTTGGGAAAGATCCCGGTGTTTTCCTTACTTGCTGCAAGTGATAAACCCTTCTCCCAGTCTTTGACTTGGTTGTGCTTGGCTCGACACGCACCAAGAGGTGAACCCAGTTTTGGGGCAACTGGAATAGAAGTTTTTGATAGAAATGACTAGGTGGTTGGGCCTGACCCAGGTTCCCCAGGGACTGGGCAAGGAATAAAAGAGATCCAGAAGTTTCCAACAAGGACACAGAAAATGGCTGAGAGTAGTAACTAAAGTGTGTGTTCTCCAGGGAGGACACATGGCAAGTTGGAAGTGCCTTTGTGGGCAGGGAACACGGGTGGAACACCCAAGCCGAAAAGCAAGTGGGAGCTACAGTCAGGTATTGGGAACAAGGGTGAGGACTGAGTGAGGGTCCCTTCAGTGCCAGGAACACCAGAGTTTTGATTGGGATTAGCTAACAAGACTAATGCTATACAAATTGTGGACACCTCAAGAATGCAGAGGCCATCATAAGGATCAGAAAGCCCTTTCTCACCTGTTGTAATGAAACCCAGCAGGTTCCTGTGGGGCTCCTGGGCACAGAAGCCTTTCAAGCAGTTGCCAATCAGGGAAGGGAAGGGATGCAGAGACAAAGGAGGACCAGCCAAGAAACAATAGGGCGGCCTCGGGGCAGGGTCCTGGTTCCACCTCAAGGGATACGCATAACAATATCTTTGAGCTCTTTACAGAGCTAGAACCCCCAACAAATGGAAGATGTTAGCATTCTTCATTCCAGATTCAAGGAACAAGAGAAGCTCATCAAGAGACCTCCTGAGACCAGATTAAAGGAATCAGAGAAGCTCATTTGGAGACCACCTGAGGCCAGATTAAAGGACTGTAGGCCCTGCACACACCCTGATCCTTATCAACAACCCTGCCCTTGAGCGATTGCTGTCAAACTCCTCACCAAATCCTCCTGGGTTGGGACACAGTTTGTTTGTTTGTTTGCGGTGTGCAGACCTCCCACTGTTGTGGCCTCTCCCGTAGCGGAGCACAGGCTCCGGATGCGCAGGCTCAGCGGCTGTGGCTCACGGGTCCAGCCGCTCCGCGGCATGTGGGATCCTCCCAGACCGGGGCACGAACCCGCGTCCCCTGCATCGGCAGGCGGACTCTCAACCACTGCGCCACCAGCGAAGCCTGGGACACAGTTTTTGAGGGGCATGAGCCCACTGTATCCCCCTTTGCCTGGCAAAGCAACAAAGCTATTCTTTTCTACTTCACCCAAAACTCTGTCTCTGAAATTTGATTTGGCACCGGTGAACAGAGGCCGAGTTTTTGGCATCAGTAATGCCCTACTTGAAGAGAAGGCAATTTACTATAGAATAATATCATCTACCTGTGAAATAAAATTCATATTTTATGGCAAGACAAGAAAAATGTAAACATAAAAATTCTTCTCTGCCCTTTGGCCTCCTCTCTCCCCACTATGCATTGTGTATCCGCATTATGCATTGACAAGGCCTCCCCCATTGGCAGAAATACCTGCTCAACCGTAAAGAGAAACATTCCCCTAGCATCAAGCTAACTCGTTAAAAGATAACATTCCTTGATCTTGTAAGGGTCACATGACCCACCAAGATGGCACTTAGATCTGGGTTATGTAAACTATCAATAACACATCATTTGATGTATAGCTCTCTGTCTCAAAAAACCTATATAAACTGTGTCTTGACTTATAATGGGCGGAACAGTTCTCAGAGCTTTCCGACATGTTCTTCCTGGGTTAAAATCCTCAAATTTGGCTCAAATAAAATTTTCCATTCCTTTCTTAGATCGACTGATTAATTTTTTGTTGACATACATGAAGACCTAGCTGGTCTGGAATGAGCTTCTGAGGAAGGCTGTGTGGTTTGTAGAGGGTTACAGAGAAAGATTGGCAGGACCAGTTAGAATTGTTTCCATTTTCATCAGTCTTGCTCAGTCACAGTGGGAAAACTGAGGCATTAGAAACTAATTTTGAGCTTCAGTAACAATTGCTTCTAATCAGTATCTTATGGTGGTGAATCTATGCCTTTAACGCAGAGGAGCTTCATAAAGTATAGCCACATAAAGACGCTATAAAAATGAAATCACGAGCTTGTAATGAAAAGACATATTATTTTCTAGGACTGGATAATATGCAGAAAACTTCTTCCTGGTGGTTAATTGTAGTCTCCACGAGGTAGGGAGTTTTGTCCATTTGGTTCAATGAGTTGATCCAGTGCCTGGAAGAGTACTTGAAATACGGGTGCTGAGTAAATGTTGAATTATTAATAAGATCTTGGTAAGCAGGAGGCTAAGGGAAAATGGAAAAAAAAAAGACATATTTACCTGATTTAAGAGAAGACCAGCTTGAATTAGAAAAAAAGTCTGAAGTGTCATAGAATTTTTTATTTTTAATCAACTTTAATCAGGTATAATTTATGTACAGTAAAATGCAGCCTTTTAAAGTTCATAGTTTTATGAGTTTTGACACTTTTACACTAGTGTAACTACCATCCCAATCAAGATATAAGGCATTTCCATTTCTTCAGAAAGTTTCCTCTGTCTCTTCTCCGGTAACACTGACTAGTGGCTGTCCCTAGGCAACCACTGATCCTGTTTAGATTCTAATCTAAGATTAGATTTTTCCTCTTTCAGGACTTCCAATAAATGGAATCATATAGTGTGTAATCTTTTGTGTCTGACTTTCTAACAGCCTAATATTTTTGAACCTCATCTATGTTTTGGAATACGTCAATGATTCATTTCTTTTTATTGTTGGGTATTATTTCACTGTATGAATATACCACAATTTGTGGTATCCACTTTCTTTTTGGACATTTGTTTCCAGTTTTTAAGTAATATATGTAAATTTTTGATATGAACATTTATGTACATAAGTACATATTCAGGTGGACATATGTTTTACTTCTCCCGGGAAATTTGTCTCTTGACAAATTTGTTGTATCATCCTTGTGAATGTCATTATAAAATTTTTCTTTTATCTTTCTTAATACTTTTTATATTAATGTCAAAAATCTTAGTATAGTCATTTTAGTCTTCTTTGGTTTACTGTTTGCATGATATGTCTTCTCTATCCATTTACTTATCCTTATACTTTTGTGTCTTTATATTTCTAATACAACTATCGAAAATAGATGTATATGTAGTTGACAGATGGCTTCCTGACAGAAATACAGAAATAATGGAAACCAGGTAACAATGAAACAAAATTCTTTACCTTGTGAAATTATTTTTCAAAAGTAAAGGTAAAAAAAATACATTTCCAGAAAAATAAAAATGGAGAGAATTAGTTACCCATTAGTAGACCCACTCTATAAAAAAAACTAAAGGGACAAGTTAATGTAGAAGAAAGTGAGTCCAGATGGTTACACGGAAATGCAGGAAGGAATGAAGGGCCAAAGAAAGGGTAACCAACCTAGCAATGATCTATTGTGAGACTTGACCCATAATCAAAAGATGCTGTAGTCATCTCAGTCTTATTCTTGTCCTTTTGTTTGTAATTGGGTCTCACACTGCTTCCTAAAACAAGATTTTCCTCTTTTTTGTTCACTGCCATCAGTTTTACTATATGGTACATAGATGTGGTTTTATTTGTGTTTGTCATGCATGGTGTTCATAACACTTCCCCATTCTGTGATTTGATATCTTTCCTTAGTTTTGGAAATTGTTTTCCCTTTATTATGGCTTCTTATGTACACTCTCTCTTCTTTCCTTCTCAGATTCAAATTACGTTTTTTAGCTCTATTTACTCTTTTCCGTATGTTTCTTATTTTCTTTTCTGTATTTTTTATCCCTTTTGTTTTCTGCTTCTATCTGGATATTTTATTTTCTGTGGATGTCCCTTCCAGTCATTTATCCTCTCTTCTGCTGTGCCACAACTGCTTTTAAACCCATATATTGAGTTACTAACTTCAATTATTGCATTTTTTGATGCTAAGATTTGCATTTGATTCTTTTTTTTTTTAAATCTAGATTTCAGTTCTCATAAGAAATTATCAACCTTACCTATGTTTGGTAACTCCAAAAGTTGGATCATATGTATATCTGTTTTTATTTTATGCTTTTCTCTTAATACTGATTCTATATGCCTGCTATTTTTGATTAATTGTGGACATGTTAAATTCAGTAGGTGACCTTGATCCAATCAGGGAGTGAGCTGTTTGTGGCTAGGCTACAGTTTTCATAAAGTTTTATTTGTACTTTATCTCTGCTTCTAGAGTAATGCCCTTCAGGGTCCCCAGCTGAAAGTCTGGGTGCTTGTTAAGGTCTCTCTTTCTTGGTAAACCCTAGAGTACAATATTTGTCTCATTTTTACCACGCGACTTTAGAAAACTCTGTTTTTTTTATGTTTTTTATTTGTTTAGCTTCTTAGTCTATAGCTTAAAGCAGCGTAAGAATTCAGCAAATGTCTTGAAGAGGAAACAGCACTGAATGTCATTCCTTTGTGTCTCCCTTCTCATTAGACTTTGGCTTCTCGACTGCTGGCTTCCTTGGTAGTCCCAAACTCTATATTTGTCTCTCTGGCCCAGTGATATTGCCGGCTCCTCTGTCTCCTAACAGCAGTCCTTTGACTGAATTCTCAGCCTCTGTTTCTCTACTGAGAATCAGCAAATGCTCCGTAGGGGAAAACACTTTAAAGAGTATCAGTTGATCTGTCTGAGATTCCTTTGACTCCGAGCTCTTAATTCCCCAAATCTTGCTTGCCTTTGCAACCCACCAGGGACCTCAAGCAAAAAATAAATAAATAAATAAATAAAAACTATTTTATCTGGATTTTCCACTTCTTCTGGGCTGAAATTGGTGTGCTACAAACTACTTTATCATAACTGAAAGCCAAAGTCAGACTAACTCCATGAAATTATGTGTGTGTGAATTTGAAATTTGAAATCCAGTATTTTTCTCTTTCCCTTTTCTCTTCACCATTGGGTTTCCCCTATACAGACATACCTCGGAGATATTGCAAGTTGAGTTCCAGACTACTGCAGTAAAGTGAATACCACAATAAAGTGAGTCACATGAATATTTTGGTTTTCCAGTGCATATAAAACTTATGCTTGTACTGTACTGTAATCTATTAAGTGTGCAATAGCATTATGTCTAAAACAAGTATATATTTTAATTTAAAAATACTTTATTGCTAAAAAAATGCTAACAATCTTCTGACCTTTTAGCAAGTTGTAATCTTTTTGCTGGTAGAGGGTCTTCCCTTGATGTTGATGACTGCTGACTGATCAAGGTTGTGATTGCTGAAGATGGGGTAGCTGTGGAAATTTCTTAACATAAGACAACAAGGACATTTGTCACATAGATCGACTCTTTGTTCCCAAACAATTTCTCTGTAGCAGGCAATGCTGTTTGATAGCGTTTTACCCATAGTAGAACTTCTTTCAAAATTGTAGTCAATCTTCTCAAACCCTGCCTCTGCCTTACTAACTGAGTTAATGTAATATCCCAAATCCATTGTTGTCATTTCAACAACTGATTAAATTTGCTACCTTATGTAAGTGCAGTTTGTGGCTTCACCAATCAATTACAATAGTAACATCAAAAATCACTGATCACAGTTCACCATAACAAATATAATAATAATGAAAAAGTTTGAAATATTGTGAGAATTACCCAAAGGTGACACAGAGCCATGAAGTGAGCAAATGCTATTGGAAAAATGGTGCTGATAGACTGGCCACAAACCTTCAATTTGTAAAAAAACTCAATGTCTGTGAAACGCCATAAAGTGACATGCAATGAAACAAGGTGTACCTGTACAATTAATTTGCACAACATGCAAAGGACAAGTTAAAAAGTTGGCAATTCTAACCTAGCTGTTGTTCAGATAGACTGGGTCCAACCAGACCCTTGATCTAGTTAGTCTGACTTCATGTGCGTACACCATACTCTGACAGCCAATACATTCAGGCCCTGGATATTGAACTTTTGTTTCTAACAACAACTGCTCACCCTCCTTCCTCGTTCTCAGTCTTGAGCCAACTTCCTCCCTGACTCCTGATTTCTGTCCCATCACCAGCCAAACTCTTGTTCTTTGGATGCCAGCTTAGTTTTGTCAGTTTCGTCCTAGGTGCTCTCAAACGGTATGAGATTAAAGTTACCCCAGGGTCTGTGCCCTTCATATGTTATTAAGCTTGTTAAAAATGTAGGTTTCTAGGGAATTCCCTGGTGGTCCAGTGGTTAACACTCCACGCTTCCACTGCAGGGGGCACAGGTTTGATCCCTGGTCAGGGAACTAAGATCCTGCGTGCTGCATGGCACGGCTAAAAAAAGTAAATGTAGGTTTCGGGCTTTGGCCTCGGATTCTGATGAACAATTGGTCTGAGATGAATCCTAACAATTTTTATTTTTAGTGAGCCTCACCCTAGCACCTGAAAACCCTGGCTCCATTCTGGGACCCCCACAGACTGAGAATGGCTGACTTCACCAGCTTTGCTCAGCCCTGTGCCCTGGAAGGGACATGACTCAGTGAGAATTTAACTCATGTGGATTTTTGCTGTTTGAAGTGATCCCTGCCCTCTGGAGAAAAATAATCAGAGGATTACGGGGAATTATCTCCCTCGAAGGCTATGAGGACGTAGCCCATTATCCATGTTAGGTGGCAGTATGGCAGATCACGTGCCTGTCTCTTTTGCTACCCTCTGACTCAGAATCTTTACAATGTGAAGTTAAACTCAGAAACACCTGCCATTGATTGTCTGAACTAGTTTTGGGCAATCTGGAAAACGCTTTCTCATCAGCTACACATTGTCTCCCCAACATCTTAAGCTATTATTCAGAACATTTCTAGTCTTCATTTTATACTTAGGACCATGAAGTCAAGCCAAGAAGACATTTTTGTATTCCCCCATCTCCCTACCAGTATTGGAGGAATGTCAACAGAAAGAAGGAGGGATATTATTTAGGGTGGCCTGAGGGGTAATAAGCAGGATTAATGGGATGAAATTGAGCAAAGGAAAATTTAAAGCTAACCTCAGGAACATTTTCCGAAGATTGAGATCAATGATTCTGTGGAATTAAGATCCCAGGGGAGGTTGTGGGAGCCCTATTACTTGAATCGGTTCAAACTAGACTGGACCAAATATTTGAATATAATCCCACCTTGGCAGAGAGTAAACCTGCAATGGCTGGAAGATGGAAAAAATGACCTAATAGGTCTTTTCCATCCCTGACTTCTATGAGTCATCCAATGTATGCTGTCGTGCGTCACACTGCCGGCCAGACCCGGGTCATTCGCTATACATTTCAGCCACAAAATCCTCAGATTTTGACTACGTCCCAGCTAGACGGCTACCTCAGCAGAGGCTGAGGGCTCCTTTGGGATTTCTGGTTAGTTTATAATCAATTAGATATCAGAAATGAAGGCAGAAATCAGTCATAGCAGCGGACGGTGGTGAGTAATTGAGTTATTTTCCCTGTCCTCTGGGAGGCTCACCCTCAACCCTTTGCAGACAGACAGAAACCTTTCCACTCAGTTGTCGTTTGTAACTCTGCCTCTCAGGCTTGGCTGGCCTGTGGACTGTGCTGCGACCAGCCTCCTGCTGCAGCTCCCGGCCCGCTGTGGCCTCTTCTGCCACAGTCAACTCCCCTTCAGCTGCACCGGTGGAAGGCGCTCTCTACATGCCCCAGTCTGCGGAACCGGCGTTCGGGAGAACTGCTTCAGGACTGTCCGCTGACACAAGTCCCAGAGCGTTTTCTGAGAACATTGTTATTATCAGCTGCATCTTTTCTCCAAATACAATGTGAGGAGGATACCTAAAGCTGATCAAAGCAGAACTGTTTTGATTTCAACAGGGAAGGGGAGCCAGGACCCACAAGAAATTTTCTTCTTGCCACTCCCCTGACTCATCTCTCTTTCCTGGAGCTTCATAGAGGAATGCATACAAGCCACTGTCAGGCACATATTCCAAACCAATTCTCTACACCCTTGCATGTGCTTTCTTGACATTTCACAGTCCATGAAGACCGCAAATGGCGGATGAAACAACTGCTGCATCTCCAGACTTCACAGAGCCCGGGGAAGCAAGACATCTGCTCTAGACCTAGTTATCCATTCTCCTTTCCCTCTTCTGGGTCCTCAACCTCTCAGGCTGCTGGTGGCTGGAGAGTGATTGGAGAAGAGAGCAGAAAAGAATCGGCTATGGGTGCCCACAAAGAAGTGTATTTCGTGTTAATTACATGAGCCCTTAACCTCTGCTTTCCCTGTCACCAAGGAGATATAGCAGCATTGCCTGGTCTTCCTTTTGTGTTTCTCCTCTCTTGCATGTTGTTTTTTGTGACTTCAAGTCTGCCCTAAATGCACATTACAGCCTGGTTTTGCGAGGCATGCTGGGAAGCATGGTGGAATCATGGAGGATCAGTTCCCCAGCCCCGAAGCTTTAGGAAGTGCAGACAGAGTCCCTGGCTTCCCCAAGGGATTCCTTAGACAAATCTCCTGGATGGCAGCTGGCCTCCGTGTTTTCCTTCTCCACTTTCTGGGTTTCAAAGCATTCTTAGCTAAAATTCTAAGTCCTTCTAGCTAGTAGGGAGAGAAGTAAATGGATTTGAACCTAAGCCTATCTAATATCATAGCCCAAAATCTAAACCCCGGCATTGCACTTGCTCTCACTTAACTAGACAGCCTGCACAGCAGCGGGAGTTCTCAATTCCACATTTCTAAACCTCCTGCTCTGTGTAGGGTTTCCGTAATGCAGCCAAGTAGGGAACATCATTGGGTTCATGTTTATTTCCGACCTCCTTCCTCTGGCATTTCTTCCTTGTTGCTTTCAACTTCAAACGGGCTGAGATGAGAAGGGTTAAGTCACCTGTCCTTTCACTGGCCAACTGGTTAATGCTCTTTCCTTCTGTTGTCCCTCTCATTAACCAGAGACAAGTTCTTCATTAACCAGAGTTAAGTGCTGCCCTTCACTAGAACCTAAGGCTCCTTACTGGTTTTCGTTCCTTCAGTAATTTCCTACCTTAGTAAAAAGGCAGCTTTGCATTAGGAGCAAACCTGGGAGTCACTGAAATCCAGCTGGTTGTTTGCGGGTGTCAGAGTCCTAGACTCAGAGCTAGAAGGACCCCTAGATTAGAGAGTCCTCACTCCCCGCCTCCCGCTTCCCTGGATGAGAAGAAAGAACATAAAGAGGTTATATGGCTTGGCCAGGGTCACACTACTTAAATGAGAGAATTAGGAGTGAATGAAGGTTTCACTTCCAAATCCGTGTTTCTCCGTTTCCTCCACGTCACTCAGAGAAGAGCAGGACAAAGGGTTAGGGCGCGAGCTTGAGCAACGAGTGGCAACTTTTAGAGAAAAGTTTTGGATAGAAATTTCCTCGGAGGATGATCTTTTATGAGCCAGTCCTCAGAGGCCCTCGTGTGAACACATCAGAGACGTATGGATTACAAACATTGAAAATCCATATGGGTTGAAGAATGGAGACAGGGGAAGGATTTTGGCAAACACATTGGCTTTTTTTAATATATATGTGTATGTGTCTGTCTATGTATATATATTATCAAATTTAAAACATTTGAAAGGCAGTTTCAGCCTAAACCACAGAGTGGCTCATCCATCCCCACTAATAAGTTCCAATCCTTCTGCTGTGTGGTCTCTCCATTCCATGGGTTAGGACCCCACTAAGTCTGTTCTACTTCAATCTGAATCCTGCCTGTTTTATACATTCTGAAGATAGGTAGAGAGAGACTAAACCTCCCTCTCCCATACAGGAACCCAACTCGCAATAGTCAGCATTTAGCCGAATGGTTTCACTGTATTTTAAAGTGTTTTAAGTCCACTTATAAATAAATTGGGCTATACTAACGCTTTTGTAATGCACATCATGAAAAATGAACAGTCAGCTTAAAATAGATTTTCTTTCACTGCCAAGTACATTATGTGAAAAATGTACTCCATCTGGCAGGACAGACCGTGTGGTCGTGGGGATGGAGCTCAGATAAGGGAGCCGTCCTTTGTGTAAAGAGGACGCCACTCAGACCCTGATCCCTATCAGGACGTACGCCACAATCCATCTAGAAGCCCATGATAGAACAAGCCATGTCCTCTCCCTGACACACACAAACAATGGCAGCTGACACTCATGAGCCTGGAATGAATTACACTCTGCCTCACTTTCTCCTTCAGTTTCCAATGTGCCAGCCTCCAGATCAGAGCCTTCAGTGGGTCCGTCTAAACCCTGAAGCATGGCATTCATCATTTCACAATAGTTGACACCTCCTGGAGCTTTCAACTATTTCTTCACCCTGGCAAAGCTGATGTTACAACCAGCTGCTTGTGATTCTTTACTCCTTGCCCTTGTTCCTTTGCTCATGTGCTCTCCAACCTGACATTGCCTTCTACTTTTGCCCATAGATTCATATTCATCACTTTCTTTAAGGTCCATAATGGTGTCAGTTCCATAAAGATGGAATCCCTAATTCTATCTAAATGTAATAATTTACTTGTTGAAGAAGAGTACTCTCATATCCTCAAGCTTTTCCTGCTCTGGCTTTCCTCTTTCCTTTCTTCATATTTAATAACCACCTACCTGTAGGAGGCAACTTACACCAAATGCAACATGGTTGCTAATCTGAGTCCTTCAGCCTTGTGACTGGACACTTCTTGTCCTGGTTTCCTTTCTAGGAACCCTTCTAGAAATAGCTAGGCATCTACCATGATTACTATTTCCACCAAAACTCTGCTAATTAACTATCTCATTCCTGCTAAACTGTTAGCCAATAATTGGTTAGAGCTTGGGGAATGCTCTGAGTATTTGCATTTTAGTCAAGAGTCTTCAAAGAAGCCAGCACCACCTTGTGCCTTTATCTTGAGCTACCTCATCCATATGATGTGTCACCTTCACCAGTTAGGCCCCACTTTTGGCCAAAATCCTGGAGCTATTCCCCTGTTCCTGCCCGACACTGCCCAACCCTCTCTGCGCTTGTACCTTCCTGAAGGGTGACGTGGTGGTTACAAGCTCCGACTCAGGAGGCAGACAGAACTGACTTTGATTTCTGATTTCAAATTCTGGTTTTGACACTCTGTGCCTTAAATCTCTCTGAGCCTTGGTTTCCTCACCTGCAAAATGGGGATAATAATAGTATGCCAAACTCATTATGTCCTTATGAAAATTGCTTGAAATAATGCTTGTAAAATATTTAGCCCAGTATCTAGGAAAGAATCCATGCATTTTAGTTATGATTATTATGGTTGTTCTGAATTCTGTTTTCAATATTGTATTCATCCATCATATCTGACAAATTGGTAGGTTTTTCTTTTGAGCTTTGCTTAGGCTTTTTTCTCTACATTCTGACTCTCTTTGTACATGGTTTTATAGCTCCTTTTGTCCTGATCTAGGTGGTTTTCCTGCCTGGTCTGTCCTCAGCTTTTGAGTCCCCACTGTGGTATCATGCTATGTCCACTCAGGATAGGAAAGCTTCAGGATTCAGAGAATGAGCTTCTAATGGTAGAATAGCAGGAACCTTCATATGTAAATGGATAACACACATGCATCCTACTCACACTACCTTAAAAAAAAAAAATTACTTGGATCTCTCTACCTACCACCCTGCTGCTTGGTACAGTCAGATTCTTTTGGGTACAGTGTGACACATATAATAGGCAATAATAAAAGTTCATGAAGTGAGTGGGGGAGGGAAGAATAAACTAAAGAAAATAGTGGTAAAAGCATTCCCATGGACCTTTTTGTATCAGTCTTCAGAATATATTGAACCCAATATAATCATGAGAGTCCTTATAAGTGAAAGAGACAGGAAAATGAATGAGAAAGAAATTTAAAGATACTCTAGAGCTGGCCTTGGAGATGGTCACTAGAAACTGGAAAAGGCAATGAAATGGATTCTCCTCTACAAGTCTCCAGAAAGAACACCACTTTTCCAACACTGATTTTAGTCCAATGAGACCTGTTTTGGACTCTTGACCTCCAGAACGGTAAGATAATGAGCTATGTTATTTGAAGCCACTAAGTTCATGGTAATTCATTACAGCAGCAATAGAAAACTAATACAATTGTGCTACTATAGTTACCCTAAGGACTAGTTTTTTCTGGTCTGGCACTCAGGGTAAAATTTTTTCTCTTAGGCATTTTTTAGGAAATGCTGTTACTTTTGAAAAATGAAACTTTATATCTTGTGGTTTTAAGTGCTTTTTCTGTAGAAAATACTAATGAAGAGATATAGGCATGCCTTTCTACTCATTATTCTCTTTTAAAATACTAATTTAAGAAAAAACTCGTCTTTAAAATCTCTAATTATTTTAATCATTTCTGCCTTTTCCCCTGATTATCTTCTTAGACATATTTAAAATGCCTCTTTCAACTAATCTTAAACCTTTACCTTAGAGTCAAAAGCCCTTATGTATTTGAAAAAGATATAAAAAACAATTTTTTGTCCACCTCTCTAAAGGAAAAGTGCTTCTTATGCTACTCAAATGGCAGATATTATCTTGCCATTTATCAGGGCATTTTTCTTTTTAATCCTTGTCTCAGTGAGTGAAAAGCAGACAATATCCTAGAGAAGAAAATGGTAAATTTGTGTCCTTCATTTTCTCCCTATAATCTCCATATATCTGTATTTACAGGTATCTTTAAGAGACTTTCATCCTTTCTAAATCTTTCTTTCTCTACTTGTATTCTCAATCTTACATACTCCCTATTCTTCTGGAATCTTATTCCATAAGTTAATTTTTTTATCTTCTTCCCATATTCTGAAATGCAAACTAACAAACACATGACCGATTCCTTTCACTAGATCCTGTTTCTGTCTCAAATATTCTTCTCTTTCTTGTCTCTGTTTATTTCAATACCAGATTTCTAATTCCTTACCTTTCATTTATACTTCAAATTTGGCAACCTGGATCCCATACCGACCTCTCAACTGAAATTATTTTTATAAAAATCATAGATGACCTCCTGATTGCTAAATCCCATGAGAACTTTGAATCTTAACATTCCATGTCAAAACATAACATCTTTAATCTGTAAGCATTCTTTATAGCTAAATAAGAAGTGACAGCCGCATTGAAAGGGCAACTTATATAATTTTATAATCCAGAAAAAAATACAACTTGTCAATAGATATGAAAGCATTCACTCTATTTGGTTGTTGAATACCTGTTAAGATATTTGAAAATTATTTTTTATTTTCAGTGCTGGTGAGGCTGTGTGAGCAGCTATTCTCAGAGTTGTGTGCAAAATTTATGAGGATGTTCATCAAAGGTGTTTTACTAATGACAAAATTTTAGAAACAAACCACACTTCCACTATTTGAAGTAATCGATTAAATTATAATATATTTTATATACCTGAAGTCTATGAAGATAGCTTAATGGCATTGGAAAATGATTAAGATATAGTAAAGGAAAAAAAAATTACAATGCAGTGACTCACTTCTGTGGGGGAGAAGAGAAAAAAATTCATAATATTTTCAGTGGTTATGAATGATTTAAAGAGGTGTTTTTGCTTTGCCTTTATGTCTTCCAAATTTGTACAAAAGGTATTAATTTCATAACTAGAAATAAACAGAAAAATTTTTGTTTTAAACCACAATAAGCTATAATAACAAACCAGGCTATAAATATCATTTTGGGGATCTGAGATTTTGCTAAGTCTACAGAAACGCCATGAGTTTGAGGTGATGTTACTTGAAAACAGTCAGGAGGCAACAGGTCTGTGAGGTTAGTTAAGATAGACTCAAGTGCTCTAAACTTCAGAAATGCTCATGTTTGGACTGATAATCTCTTATGGAGCTGGAGGAAGCTGATAAAAAAAAAATGTGCCTAATAAGAAGGTTGTCCCATCTTATTTATCATGGAAAAGAAAGCAAGTCTATGGGCTTCATAAGTAATGGCGAACTGAATATGGCCTCCTGTCCAGGGAGAAGAGTTCGTAGAAGTTGGTGGAGGCGTGATTTTGGATGGATCTTGAACAAGTCAGGACTTGGTCCTACAGGCCCAGCCCACAGGGGGAGCAGATAGGAGGCCATTATGCTCTTGGAGGAATCAGGTGACACAAGCCTGAACTAAGACCCTACCCAGTGCAGGGGAAAGGAAGAACCACCATAAAGAACAAATTGCTGGTGCCTGGCATTGTTTGAAGTCAGGGGTCAAGAAAGAAGTACAGGTCAAAAATGACAACATTTTGAAGCCAGAGGGTGTCAAGAAAACAATGGAAAATCTCTCAAAAATGCAGTCATAAGTGGAAGTTGGTTTAGACGGAAGATGGTGAATTTGGATTTTGATGGAGCATGTGAACAAATGGCAGGACACTGGTGCAATGTCCACCTGGTGGATGAGAACACAAGAGAGAAGTTAGGATTGAGTATAGAATATGTAAAATATGTAATTATAAACTTTGTGAATAACTTTGGATACAAATTGAGATTGTGACTCTCTGTGAATGAAATCACACTCATGTTGTGAATAGATGATAAAGGCACAGATCTTTTTTTTTATTGTTATACATCAATTCCATATCACAAATGCCATCAGATTTCTAGGCAACACAATTCAGAGTTTATTCTTCTTCTTGGGTGGTTAAAACCACTGACGTTGGCCTTGGACATTTATAACCTAATTTGTCATAGTTTATCTTACCCTGGAAATTAGCTTCATATACTAAGAAAGGTCTTTTCCTACATAAGAAAGCAAAATCCTCTAAGTCTCATCCCTGAGCTGTATTGTTGTGAAACTAATTCATTCTGATGTGGGAGAAATTCTTTCAACAAAATCTTCAACGTGATATCTGGGTGATTTCTCACTCCTAATTACCCAGATCAGAGTGAGGAAGAAGTAAAACCAAATGGATAATGCAACAATTTTAGTGTGAGAGTTGTGTAATTTAACACAGTGACAACATTTGTGTTTGTGAACATCTGTAGCTCGCAGAAAGTTTACTGCTGTGCTTTGTTTGCTTCAAGTGGCAAGATTCCTTGCTTGAGTCCTGGTTTCTCCCCCAACAGATTCTGTGATGGTAGACACACTTTTTACCTTTATTGGGCCTTCCTTTTCACCCATTAAATAGAGATTACAATACCCTGTGGCCCTAACTCATAGTGCTAGCAAAAATTAAGATAATAAATGTGAAATTGCAGTGGAATCTATTTTAAGTGTTAGCCAAATCTAATTTTTGGCACACATTACATTTGCAAAAGACCTCCTTAAAATCATGCAAAACAGGTGTCAATGAAAAAATAAATATTGGGTGACCCATTTGGCAAAGCTTTATTTGAATGTAATAGGTTTTCTTTAAAAAGCTAACAAGCACTTTCAAAGTTTGTTTTGTCATCCACATATGCACATGCATGTGTGTGTGTGTGAGCTCACACACACACACACACACACTCAATGTGACTCTGCAGATATTGTTTCTTGGGATTGGCTGCCATTTGCCGTCACTAATCAGACAGTTGTTAGATGTGAAGGTAGTTGAATGATCATAGCTAATTTTAATTAAATCAGTAAACTGAAACTCAAAAAGGTACTGGCAGTGATTTACATTTTCTTCAGGAGTTTGCAATTCAATAATATCAGACCTTTCCAAGAAACACCTTTTAGGTCTTTAATGTACCTCTATCTCGAGTTGACCAGAGCCCTTTAATCCTATCCAGCATCAATTTAGAAGGCATCATCTTTACTAACTCTTACAAATTGAATTGTGTTCCCTTAAAACTTGTATGCTCAAGTCTTAACCCCCAGTACCTCTGAATGTGACCTTATTTGGAGATAGCGTCTTTACAGAGGTAATCAGTTAAAATGAGGTTATAAGGATGGGTCCTAATCCAATGTGACTGGTGTCCTTATTAAAAAAAAAAGGAAATTTGGAGGCAGACACATATATAGGGAGAACACTTGAAGATGACGGCAGAGATCAAGGTGACGATTCTACGAGTTAAGGATTGGCTATGGGTGGTTGCCAGCAAACCACCAGAAGCTGGGGTGGGAGGTATGGAACAGATTCTTCCTCACAGATTCCAGAAGGAACCAACCCTGCTGACGCTTTGATCCTGAACTTTTAGCTTCCAGAACTGTGAGTCAATACATTTCCGTTATTTATGGAACTGATTTATGGTACTTTGTTATGGCAGCCTTAGCAAACTTATATAACAACAAATCCCCTCCTCCAATTTACAAGTTTGGTGAACAAATGAAGAGGAAACTTTAGCATGTAAATGATTATTAAGACAAGCTATATCCTGTGGGTATTCAAAGCTACTTACTTTTAAAACATCCGTTACCAAAGAGATGTTATTTCTATTCACAGACTTGCTGCTAAATTATTTGGAATATTTTGGTTAGAACAGATTTCTTCTTCAGCAGAATTCCAGCGAAGTAGTGTGAGTATGGGCTGTGAGCCAGGATATAGAAATGGTTTCATGATGGAGAACAGAAGCTTATAATGGGATTAAATTAAAGCTACCTCCATCTTTATTTAGCTTTTAAATGTGATAATGCAGTGAAAACATCCAGTTCCGTGCCTGGAACATAGTAAGTGTTCAGTAAATAAATCTAAAATCTGAAACCTCTGAAGTCTAGGTAGAGTCACCCAATTTGATTTTAAATGGGTAAATGTTTTTGAAAAGCTGTTATGTGAACTCTGCTGTGATCCACATTGGCTGTTAAGCATAGCTCCCAAACAATGTCCATCAGAACACTGAACTAACCTTGTGTATATTCTCATGCAAGAAAGTCTATAAAACTGAGCTTTTTGGAGTTATCTGTAGACATGTTAACATGTACTGCTAAGGATAGGTCAAATCAGGATATCAGACCCTCCTTTCTTTGTGCTTCTGTTACATATTCTGCATTATCTCTATTTTAGTTCCTAACACAGCTCAAGGTCATTGCTGTGTGTGTACTTCTCCCTACCAAACTCTAAGCTCCTCAAGGCAGCTTACATCTTCCTTCTTTATGGCTCCAGGACTTAGCATAGTATCTGTCATGTGGAGGCACTCAAGGCAAATAGTAAATATGTTTACATGTTGAGAGAACTTCTACAGGATGCAAATTACACCACATAAAATCTTAGCTGGTCTACTTTTCTGCTGCAAGGCTGTTCAGAATTGAGAGGCACGTTAACATTTCAAACTTTAAAACCTCAAGAGGCTTTACATATGTTATCTTATTTGGTTTTTAAAATAACCCCCCAAGAGAGGGTGGATATTATTATTATTATTCCCATTTGAAAAATGACAAAACTGATCCAGGGAAGAAAAGTCATTTGCATATGGTGATACAGATATGTATGAGCCTAACCAGGCTCTAAGTATTGACTCCCAGTTCAGCAGTTCTGTTGGGCCGTTCTCCTTCCTGCAGCTGTCACGTGATGTAATTTATTGAACGGCAGTTGATGTCACTGACCACGTGACTTTCTAACACAGCCACTGAGACCACTGAAAATTCTGGATCTACTAAAGTCCATCCAGCTTTCAGTTTTCTATACAAAGACTGAAACTCTCCTAAGATAGAGAAAATAAAGGATATATACGAAGTAAAGACATTGTAAGGGGCAATAGTTCCAGTGACAATACACCATAAAATTAGAATAAGCTGGGCGTTGGAATAAGTTGCATACCAAATATCCTTGGTAATAGGATTTTCCCCCCTGAAACAGACCAGAAATGGTAGAAATAGGACACATGTCAGTCAGTCTGACTTATGTACCCTGTACAAACCTTCAGGCCTTGTAGGTTAATTCTAAGGAGTTGTTTGTAAACCTGGGCCAGTGCAGACACCCACTGCTCTTACAGAGCCCAGAGAGAAGACATCTCTAAACACTGGGATGCCTGGCATTGAACTTGCCCAGCAGCTACTTCCAGAGGCCAATTTCTTCCTGAAATTTCACTGGAGGGAAAGCCCTATTTAGCACTTAACAATACCTATAAACGCACATGTGGGTTCATACGTATTTTCTTTCCATATGTATTTTCTTTATATGTATAGACATATGTGTAAAATGTGAGGACAAGTCAGCACTTAAATAGGCATATGTATTTCACATCTGTTTCTACACATGAAGAGGGTGTGGAAGAAACAGGGGCATTATTTCTTGGCACTTGTACTATGATAGGTGTGAGTCTGCCCCAAGGACTCACAAAGAGGTGGTTTCTACAGCATGATTTTATAGATCCTAAAAACCCTGCCTTCACCCAACTTCCCTAAATGTCTTATCATGATAATAAAGGCATTATTTCAACGGAGTCTTACATAAGTGTATACATTTAACAGTCATAGCCAATTTTTATGAAATACTTATATATACTTTAGATTTATTAACTCATTCAATCTCAAAATCACACTTTGAAGTTAATGCCATCGGCATTCTCATTGTACCAGTTAAAAAAAACCCACCAAGACAAAAGACAGATTTGGACACAGGAAAGCTGCCTGTAGAGTTTGTGTGTGTAACCACAGTCTCCTGCCCTGGCAGTGGGCTTCTGAGATGGGAATCTGTTATGTCATTAACACTTACTGCCCAAGAGTGGATTGGTCTGTTAGTTTAGCTTCACAAAGGGCTCTGTCCAAATGACAATTGAGATGAGATTATTTCAATGTGTAAAGGGAAATTTAACACTTTGTGGAATAACGTACTTACCACCCAGAGAGGACTCAGTGATTAGGAGGATATATAAGAGTCAAATTTGTTTTAAAGTACTTATTGAACACCTACAATGAGCTTGATGCCATATTATCAACTGTGGAGAGACAAAGATGAATAAATTATAATTTCTGCTTTCTGGAAGTTAATGGCACACTAAGGGTAGGTAAAATAGGCAGGTGAACGGACGCAGAGTGTGCTGAGCAAGATAAAACATATAAAATAAAGTCAGCAGGTGCCAAAGTATCTCTGAAAGTATCTCTGACCAGGAGATGCTGGGAAGAGGCGACAATCGAAGTTTGGTATGGAATGAAAAAGAGTGTGTTAGGTGAAGAAGTTGGGGGAGGGCATCTTAGGAGAGGGAACACATCCTCAAAGAAGGGCTAAGGCATGTGAAAGGACCTGGCCTTGTGAGACAGGTGGGGTGTGAATGGAGGAAAAGGAGCATGGAATGACGTAGCAGGAGAGCCCTGGTTCAGCTTGTGAAGGGTCTTACAAGTCAGGCAAATGATTTGGACTTTGTCCTTCAGGCTGGTGGCTCTCATCTGGGGATAATTTTGTCCCCCACCGACGGAAGCTCTTTGGCAATGTCTGGAGACACTATGAGTTGTTCCAGCAGAGAAGGCACTACTGGCATCTAGTGGGTAAGGCCAGGGATGCTGCTAAACCTCCTTCAATGCACTAGACACTCCCCACAACAAAGAATGATCTGGACCACAATGTCAGTGGTGACATTGTTGAGAAATCTTGCTGTAGGGAAAGGGCAGGGGTTTTAAATTAGGAGACTGATATCAATATCTTTATTTTTTTAAATATGCATCCTTGGGCTATAATAGGAAGGGACTTATGACAGAGCAACCTTTTAGTAAGGACTGGCCATTTATTGAAGGCTCGCTGTATGTGAGGCAAACCCCCAAGAGTGTTAGAAACATTGAACTTATTGCTCAAAATAACCCCATGAGATTATATTTCTCTACTATAACAGATGTAGAGGACAAACGTATGGACACCAAGGGGGGAATGTTGCGGGGCAGGGTGGTGGTGGGATGAATTGGGAGATTGGGATTGACATATATACACTAATATGTACAAAATGGATAACTAATAAGAACCTGCAGTATAAAAGAATAAATTAAATTAAATTAAAAAAATAACCCCATGAGAAGGTGTACGGGTAGATAAAGTATCTCAAGCAAAGTGACCCAGTTAGTAACAGCCAAGTTAGGATTTAAACCCTCACTCCAATGCCTAGGCACCTCCCCCCAACCCCTAACACTGTCCTACCCCTCTAGTCTCTGCATAACTATAGAGGTGGAAAACTAAGGTTGAATTCTGACAGTAAGAATGGGAATGAAGAGAAGCCAGATTTGAGAGATATTTGAGGCAGACTTAGTCAATAGGATTTGGAAACACATTTGATGTAATGGGGTTAATAGAGGAAAGACCAAGGGTGACACTGAGGTTTCTAATGTAGATAAGATTAATGATAGGCTATTTCATTTCATAGTATTTCATTATGAAGTCTTTAATAGTATCGAGGTCAAACAAAATTATTCCCTTGAAGTACCCAAGAAACTCTTGAGGGAGTGGTGATAATGGAATTGCCAGGGTAGAAGAAGTAATGAGGTCATTTCTGGACATATTGAAAATAATTAGAATATGTGGTGGAACTTGAGAAAAATGTTCATAATCCATTAGCCTATAGGTGCTGGTTGGACCATGAGAATGCCCAGGGACAGTATGTAGAACAAGAAGAGAAAAGGACCAGGGAAAAAAATCTTGGAGAATCCTTAAGGCACACTCAAGACAGGAGAATTCTGGAAGAATAGGTGGAGGATTCTGAAATATTTCAGATCTTGTTTCATACTTCTAAGTAGAAAGATGTATGTATATATCCTTCAGTGGCATGTAAGTTCATTAGTGATATAGCTATTCATATCTTTAGATTTTGTTTGTATCTATCTATCTATCTATCTATCTATCTATCTATCTATCTATCCTTCAATGGTAGGTCCATGGAAAAGGAAAAGGGCACGGAGTTGTAGGAACTCGCACATTCCTCTGAGAATGGTCCTAACTTCTACAGTATTAAAAGTGGGCTTTCCTGGCAAAACATGTACTTGTATAATAAATCTTATTGCTGGCCCTTACTCCACAGTGAGATGTAGCTAACTGAAGAAGCCAGCTTGTGGTCCCTTTACCCAAGGAAATATAGATGCTCATATGATAAGAGGTTGGTAGAGGGGATTCCCATTTCTTTCCATGCATGGAAAGAGAATTTCTAGCCTAGAGAACTAAGAGCTCTCCAGCATTGCATTCATTGAAAATGAATAAATTCAACTCTATTTTCATTATTAACCCTTTCATGGTATCAAGGAAACAAAATGATTCCCTTGAAGTGCCCAAGAAATGCTTGAGACACAAACTGCAGACCATGAATTTTGATCCCCTGCAGAGAATAAAAGTAAATTTTGAATTAAGAGGAATAGACAAGTGAAATTAGGGAAGTGGAAATTTTTCAGTTTGCTCTGAATCATAGGTGCCAAGGGTTAGTTTGTTCTTCAATGTTTTACACATTTCATGTGTATGTAACCAGGCATTTATACATAAACACACACAAATATGTATTATTGCACAACAGCATTTACCCAGACTTCTGCTTTTGCTTGCATTGCATGCCAATCCAAGCCCATGTCTCACAGAAGCCTGCACAAATGATTTTTAAAATGAAACATTCAACAAAAGAATTGTTTTTTTACAGGAGGATCGGGGGAAACATGTGAACTATGATGTCAAAAAATCAGCTGATCTATTCCTAATATATTTTTAGTGGCACAGAGTCAAGTCAAATGAATATATTGAAAATTGAACCAAATACTTTTGAGCTTAAATGTGCCAAGAGAGACCCATCTTGTGAAAAGATCACTGACGTCACTTGTGTCATGCTTCCCATCAAAGGCTTTGTCTGTGTTCACCAAAACATCAGGGTAATCAGGCTTGATAATGGTTATTGGGGAGCCAAAAACAAACAAACAAACAAACAAACAAAAACCCTTATATTTTCATGACATCTTTAACTTTTATGTACCCATAGCTGAGTAGGCCAATAAAAGCAGGATACCACACAAGGCCAGACTCAGCAGTTTTCTGGGTATATGAGAGACCGCAGAAGAAGGTCTCTCATATGATCAGTAGATGATGAATTGATCAGTAGAAAGTGAATTCCTCTTCAATAAAGACCATGTCAGCTAAACTTAAGCCCTAATGAACACTCATTCGGTTATAGTCAAGGGAATGCTACTAGAATCGTTTGCAGCGTAACCCTAATGTTCTAGCATCACAAACACATGTCTGACTGTAAAATAATGTTATTTAATAATATTTCTTATACAATAACAAAAGCACATCCAATGGCACAAAAACTGGTCTTAAAATATAGGCAGCAAACAGTCTGAAACAGAGAAGAACAAAGCTGACTCCATATTGGACTTATTCCTTTAGCTCTAAACTTCCTGCTCTGTTGCCTGTGCTTAGTCATGTTGGCTCTGCACGTTTTGGAAAAGAATGTTACCTATAACCTGAAATACACAGGATAGCCTATTCTCAGGGCTCTGACCTTTAAGAGTCCATTCATACAGAGATTAAAAGTTGCAGAACAGAGAATAACAATTGTCGTTTTGGAGGGTTACAGGAACACTGTGACCTGACCTTCATGGACAGCTGCAAGAACAAAGGATTCTGGCACCAAGAAGTTTGCAACAGCTAACCACACCCCCTCTCCTTTTAGTATAAAAGAAGCCTGAATTCTAACTCAGGGAAGATGTTTCTTTGGGCCACGAGTCCACCATCTTCTCGTTCCTCTGGCTTTCTGAATAAAGTCGCTATTCCTTGCCCCAACATCTTGTCTCTCAAATTGCTGTCCTGTTGTGTGGCAAGCAACACAAGCTTGGATTTATGTTACTTGGGGGACGAGGAGATTTCTCTTCATGAGGAAATGAAGTCTGGAAAGATTGCTCTACCAAAAAATTGGCCAGTTTACATGGTAAAAGATAACAGGATTTCTTTGGGCTGAAAAAATCTGCATTCAGGTCACTTCGGGGTCCTTGGGTTTTGCCCTCAGGTTGTCTATGTGTTTTCATTGCATACGAGGTAGCTTTCCCATGGAGAAAGCAAACTTCATCCCTCTCATGAGTAGCTATCCTGAAAGTAATTCAGTCACCTTTCAGAAGGCAGAAACTGTGTTTATCTTTTTTTTTCCTGGAATTATACACCCCTCCATTATTTTTTGCTTTTTTGTTTGTTTTTTAGTTTCCTACTTGTATATCATCAGAATTAACGCAAACAAGCACAGAAAGTCAGTCAGGGCCTCTTTTTTTTTTTTTTTTTTTTTTAATTCTAGGTTCTGTCGTCTTGTCTTCTTTTCCTCCTCCAACATTTCTCTCTTTCTCTCCACTCCACCTCTCCTCTTTCTTCTCCCCCATCTTTTCCCTTTTCCTATTCCTCCCCCGCTTGGCCCTCCTTCCTCTTTATCCCCCTCCCCATCCCCTTCCCCCTCCTCCTTCTCTGCCTCTTGTTTCTTGTTACTCTTCCTCTTTCCTCTTCCTCCCCCTTTTTCCAGTCACAGCAGCAATGTTGGCAGTTTGGCTAGGGTAACCCACCTTGCTAAATTCCCAGGTGGATGTTGCATGTTTCAGGATGTGACGCATGACAGACGCAGGCTTCTCTGCCAGGAACAGTTTGGCCTGGAACATTGGAGAGTGGAGGGACCCAGGAGGCATGGGCCTGGGCTCAGAGAGCATCTATCACTGCCTGGCTGAATAATACTCAAAAGGCTAGCCTGACAAACACTGGACTAGACCAATATTTTTTAGCAAACACCACAGAGATATTTGGAGCAAGAACAAAGGTTAAAGCTTTGATTCTTTCAGATAATGTCTCTGGCTACCTTCTTTTATCCCACCGTCCCCCATTCACTGTTCTCAGTTACAGAATTCTTCGCACTTAGTGAGAATCTGTCTCTTCTTCCTCAAACTCATCAATGGCAGTTATATTTTACCTAACACATACATCTGGCACAAAGGTGATACCCTATAATTTTTGAAAAAATAAAGTAATGAGAACATTGTATTGAGTCAGCACGATAGAGGGCAGAATTTCTTGAAAATTTGTGAAGGTTTCTATACGTTTAAGATTGCTATTCTACATGTTTGACTAGGTGGTGGTGGTGGTGGGGTTGTATGTATGATTCTGTGTTTTTCAGTCACTTCTACTTCCCAGGCTAGTTATCTTTGTTGATGGGCAATCCTCTGCCCTTCCTGGTGATGCCGACAGCTGAGACTAGGCACCTGTCTGCTCTGGGATGAGCCCTACCAGCATATGTAAATGTCTACTTTGCAGGTAAACTTTACGGACCAAAGCACCCGTTCTGTTCATGGGAATAACAAGCATTAGATTACCTTCCCTTAGAAGGCTGAGCAAATCTCCATGTTGTCGGGCTGTTAGAACCACCAGAGATAGGATTTCTAGGGATGGGTCATCACAAGCCAACTTCAACCAACCTCTGGGAAAGAGGAAAAAGCAAGTTACAAAGTGACAACTCAAATACATTCAAGAAGGATACTGTTTCCCGAGAGACATGCAGCAAACTAAGGACTCCCCTCCCAACCCCAAACGCACACAAAATGCCTTGAGAAATGTGTTTTGTCAAACAGCTACTTATTTTGAATATCTGGTAACTTTTAGACTTTGTGTGATCCAATGTTACTGCTTGTACTCGGAGAAACTGTTGCCTGATTCCATTTTTTTCCCTCCTCCCAATTTATTTGCTGTGTAGACACAATTTGGGTGAAACTCTGTTTGACTAGGTAACCCAAGGAAATTTTCTGATTGGTGGAGTCCCCACCCATCCTTACCCAATTTCCTAGTGGAATTTTGGAAAGCACTGATGACCTTTTGTAAATGTACCACACCTCAAATTCTCATTTTTCCATTTTGTGAGCAGTTCTTTCTCTCTGACCCTGGTCTTCATCAAAGCAAACCAGACAACTCCAGGTACTTCCCTTAAATATTTTAGCAGCTGGACTTCAGCACCTACTCCAGATCAGAGTAAGCAAGATCACCTTTGGTGTGCTCTCATAAGCCACTGCTTCTGATTAGTCTGAGGAAAAGTACAAATGACTTCCAGCTGAAACAAGCTTCATCCCTGTCCAACTGGCTCATGTTGGGGAAAGCTTCCTGTTGGCTCCCCAAACAGACCTACTGCCTTCTGACCAGGTCTTGGTTGGAGTTCAGGGAGTAGTGATGTGAGGATACGCCCTTCTTATTCAACCACTGGAGAGGGGATGCAGATAATTAAGTTCTCTCGTGTCTTTCCAACACTAGACAGATGCATTTTCTGTCATTGTGGAATATAAATAGAGCTGGGAAGGCCTGTATAACAGGACATTACAGCTAATTTTTCCTCTCTGAAGCGTTGCCAGTACTTTGAAAATAAGTTTCCTTGCTCTTTCATGAAAGAGCATCCTCGATTCAGTTGATATTTTGGTTGAAGAATCACACTGGTCCTCATTTTACAAATTCATTGCTCTTGATAAAGAAAGCCAAAGTAACCTGCCAAGTACCCACTTCTGCTGCTTTTTTGGATCTGCCTATCTCTCCTGAAGCTATGTCTGGCATTTTCTCTTCCATAATTCTGCCTACAAGAGACTGGAGAGTCACCACAGACACATTCTTTTTGAGGGACACTCTTGGGTCCATTTGTGATTATTAAGTAGTTCAAGGTCAAGGTAGCTGAGGTATTGGGTAGGAATTAATCATAGGATGCAGTTCTTGGGTATGGATAAAAGTATGACTCAGTTTCACTTATTACCATCCCCAGAAATGTCAGTAAACTGGGGAAAAGCAGCATATCAGTGTGACTAGAATCAATCTATTGGATCCTGAGAAATCCTCTAATCTTTCAACTTGCTTTCAAACGGAATCCTATTTACCCTTGCTAGACCTTTTCTATGAAAAATCATGTAAAGTAGTCTCATCTCCCAAACGGACTGCATTTTTCTTATTCATCTGACTGTCTCTATCAATATCATGTACTCAATACAGTTTTGAATAGACAAGTAAATTTAGGGAAACTATCAGTCCACTCTCTTTGGTGTCAGATTTGCATTTCTTTTTCCTGGTAAGAGTGATTATAGTTATATAGGTTATAACTTAAGTATGCAGCCTTTGCAAATGAAACCCACAATGAGTATACAGAAAAAAACAAACAAACAAAAAACATAGAATATCAGAGAACAAATAAAATTTAGAAATTTACTCCAATTTCTTTACCTCACTGTGGTAGAAACTGAATCCTGGAGAAATGAATTGACTCACAAAGGAATTTGGTAGTGAAGGGGATTGGAATATGCCACCCCAAAATATGCCAGTTTGGCGTATGGATTATTTTGAGCTGAAGGCAGTTGAGAATCAGCTGATGTATAAAGAAGGCTTATTGGAGCTTCCCTTATATGACTAAAAGCAGAAACTTCTGGGAAATGAGGACTGCCATAAATCCCCTCTCCAGAGGAGTTTTATGGCCATGGAGAAGATGGAAAATCAGCATTGAGATTAGTCTACACAAATAAACCTTACTAAAATAACTTATTTTCCATTAGTTTCTCCATATATTTACCTTTCCACAATTTACTGCTCCTGAAACCCCCAAAACCGTCTTCTACTTGTCTAGTCACTTCTCCACAATTTATTACCCTTTATTAAAATAGGATATAAACTTCCAGGTCTAACCACTTCTGTGAGTTTCCACTTCTTTTCTGTGAAGTCATGTGCATGTAAAAATATTAACACCAATAAAGAAACATATATTTTCTCCTGTTAATCTGTTGCTTGTGAGTTTAATTTACAGACCTCAGTGACAGGGTCCAAGAAGATGGAGGAAGTTTTTCCTCCCTTATAAGTGGCAAAGTTAAGTCTAAGATTCCCTGATCTTTTGATCGACTTTTTGGCAACCAAAATAGAATGAAAAACAAAAATTATATTCTATTTGTGATATATTATTAACATATTACATATAAATATATTCTATTTATGAAATATTCTTAATACACTACAAAATACATTAATACATTACAAAAATTATATTCTATTTATGAAATATTCTTAATACATTACAAAATATCACCTTGTATCTTTTGTTATATTTCCCTGTTTCTTGTTGAGAAAGTTTGGAGGATTAAGATTAAGGTAATATTTTCTTTGAATTCACTGGAGAATTTTCATATAATCATCAACTCAGGAAAAAAATTCTGGTTTGCTTATCCTCCCTCAACTGACAAGTGCTTATGCAAATGAGTATAGGAGAGTGTATACAAACTCAATCTTTAGTCATATGGGCCAGAGTTAACCCAATGATATATTACATCAAGGCTGGTTATGAGATCTTTGACAATATTATTTTCGTGTGTGTATTGACACTGCAGACAAATTGCTTGAGGGTCCTGAAATCTCAATCTGATATTTATCTTAGCCTTTTGAAAAACTACTTTTTCTGCAGCTTCATTTAAGCAATTGTTGAAAATCCAGAATCCAGGTGGGGTAGAGTGAGCCTCAGTGCTTGATTTTCTATTTTCCTCAGTGAAATCCTGCCTGTGCTTTAGAGAAAGTTGTGCATTTTTCATAGCCAGAGCAAGAAGCTGATGGAATCCTTTTGGTTCTGTGCAGCAGAAATGAACTGACTTACGAAGGCTACAGTGCTTATTTATGTGTAGAGTTTAATGCTAAAAGGTGCCATTAAAGGTGAAGACCACATCTAATGTCAAAGCAGTTAAAATCTTAAACATCCCTAATGACTTCTTTTAAGTCATAGCTATTCCTTTACAAAAACAAACCAGTGTTAGATTAAGTGCCGGGCACTCACATTACAAATGATACCAGTCATCTGGATTTCTCATTATGGAGCTTCTGCCAAGTTCAGACTCTTTGCCAAGGATGATTTAACCATTCAGTGTCAAACTGACCTTGTACTTGGGGATGGGAGTGGAGAGAAGCCTAATTGCCTGAGCATTATTTTCTTGAATTCTAAATTACTGAGGACATGAAACTTTAAGCTGAAGATCTTTCTTCACCACTGTAGTTACAATCTACTCTCCATAATTGCACTACTGAAACTGTGTGCGTGGAGGCCGCTTTTGCTTTTGCATATTAAATCAAACAAATACTTTAAAGAAGGGTTTTAGGGGACAATGGAAGAAAAAGGCGATAAATGGGTTAGACCCTAAGAGTTGGCAAAATTAATGAAGACTGTTTAATTGTTGGTGTCTGCTTATGTGTGTTTGTTTCTTTTTGTTTTTAACATCTTTATTAGGGTATAATTGCTTTACAATGGTGTGTTAGTTTCTGCTGTATAACAAAGTGAATCAGCTATACATATACATATATCCCCATATCTACTCCCTCCTGCCTATCCCATCCCTCTAGGTGGTCACAAAGCACCGAGCTGTTCTCCCTGCGCTATGCGGCTGCTTCCCATTAGCTATCTATTTTACATTTGGTAGTGTATATATGTCAATGCTACCCTCTCATTCATCCCAGCTTCCCCTTCGCCCTCCCGGTGTCTTCAAGTCCATTCTCTACGTCTGCGTCTTTATTCTTGTCCTGCCTCTAGGTTATTCAGAACGTTTTTTTTTTTTTTTTTTTTTTTTTTTAGATTCCATAAATATATGTGTTAGCATATGGTATTTTGTTTTTCTCTTTCTGACTTACTTCACTCTGTATGACAGACTCTAGGTCCATCCACCTCACTACAAATAACACAATTTCATTGCTTTTTATGGCTGAGTAATATTCCATTGTATATATGTGCCACATCTTCTTTATCCATTGATCTGTAGATGGACCCTTAGGTTGATTTCATGTCCTGTCTATTGTAAATAGAGCTACAGTGAACATAGTGGTACATGACTCTTTATGAATTATGGTTTTCTCAGGGTATACACCGAGAAGTGGTATTGCTGGGGCATATGGTAGTTTTATTTTTAGTTTTTTAAGGAACCCCCATACTATTCTCCATAGTGGCTGTATCAATTTACATTCCCACCAACAGTGCAAGAGGGTTCCTTTTTCTCCATACCCTCTCCAGCATTTATTGTTTATAGATTTTTTGATGATGGCCATTCTGACTGGTGTGAGGTGATACCTCATTGTGGTTTTGATTTGCATTTCTCTAATGATTAGTGACGTTGAGCTCATGTTCATGTGTTTGTTGACAATTGGTATATCTTCTTTGGAGAAATGTCTACTTAGGTCGTCTGGTCATTTTTGGATTGGGTTGTTTGTTTTTTTGATATTGAGTTGCATGAGCTGCTTGCAAATTTTGGAAATTAATCCTTGGTCAGTTGCTTCATTTGCAAATATTTTCTCCCCTTCTGAGGGGTGTCTTTTCATCCTGTTTATGGTTTCTTTTGCTGTGCAAAACCTTTTAAGTTTCATTAGATCCCAGTTGTTTATTTTTGTTTTTATTTCCATTTCTCTAGAAGGTGGGTCAAAAAGGATCTTTCTGTGATTTATGTCATAGAGTGTCCTGCCTATGTTCTCCTCTAAGAGTTTTATAGTGTCTGGCTTTACATTTAGGTCTTTAATCCACTTTGAGTTTATTTTTGTGTATGATGTTAGGGAGTGTTCTAATTTCATTCTTTTACATGTATCTGTCCAGTTTTCCCAGCACCACTTATTGAAGAGACTATCTCTTCTCCACTGTATATTCTTGCCTCCTTTATCAAAGATAAGGTGACCATATGTGTGTGGGTTTATCTCTGTGCTTTCTATCGTGTTCCATTGATCTATATTTCTGTTTTTCTGCCAGTACCATACTGTCTTGATTACTGTAGCTTTGTAGTATAGTCTGAATTCCAGGAGGCTGATTCCTCCAGCTCCATTATTATTTCTCAGGATTGCTTTGGCTATTCAGTGTTTTTTGTGTTTCCATACAAATTTTGAAATGTTTCTCCTGGTTCTGTGAAAAATGCCATGGGTAGTTTGATAGGGACTGCATTGAACCTGTAGATTGCTTTGGGTAGTATAGTCATTTTCACAATGTTGATTCTTCCATTCCAAGAACATGATATATCCCTCCATCTGTTTGTATCATCTTTAATTTCTTTCATCAGTGTCTTAAAGTTTTCTGCATACAGGTCTTTTGTCTCCTTAGGTAGGTTTATTCCTAAGCATTTTATTCTTTTTGTTGCAATGGTAAATGGGAGTATTTCCTTAATTTCTCTTTCAGATTTTTCATCATTAGTGTATAGGGATGCAAGAGATTTCTGTGCATTAATTTTGTATCCTGCAACTTTACCAAATTCGTTGATTAGCTCTAGTCATTTTCTGGTAGCATCTTTAGGATTCTCTATGTATAGTATCATGTCATCTGCAAACAGTGACAGCTTTTCTTCTTCTTTTCCAATTTGGGTTCCTTTTATTTCTTTTTCTTCTCTGATTGCTGTGGCTAAAACTTCCAAAACTATGTTGAATAATAGTGGTGAGAGTGGACAACCTTGTCTTGTTCCTGACCTTAGTGGAAATGGTTTCAGTTTTTCACCATTGAGAACGATGCTGGCTTTGGGTTTGTCATATATGGCCTTTATTATGTTGAGGTAAGTTCCCTCTATGCCTACTTTCTGGAGGGTTTTTATCATAAATGGGTGTTGAATTTTGTTGAAAGATTTTTCTGCATCTATTGAGATTATCATATGGTTTTTCTCCTTCAATTTGTTAATATGGTGTAACACATTGATTGATTTGCATATATTGAAGATTCCTTGCATTCCTGGGATAAACCCCACTTGATCATGGTGTATGATCCCTTTAATGTGTTGTTGGATTCTGTTTGCTAGTATTTCATTGAGGATTTTTGCATCTATGTTCGTCAGTGATATTGGCCTTTAGTTTTCTTTCTTTGTGACATCTTTGTCTGGTTTTGGTATCAGGGTGATGGTGGCCTCGTAGAATGAGTTTAGGAGTATTCCTCCCTCTGCTATATTTTGGAAGAGTTTGAGAAGGATAGCTGTTAGCTCTTCTCTGAATGTTTGATAGAATTTGCCTGTGAAGCCATGTGGTCCTGGGCTTTTGTTTGTTGGAAGATTTTTAATCACAGTCTCAATTTTGGTGCTTGTGATTGGTCTGTTTATATTTTCTATTTCTTCCTGGTTCGGTCTCAGAAGGTTGTGCTTTTCTAAGGATTTGTCCAGTTCTTCCAGGTTGTCCAATTTATTGGCATATAGTTGCTTGTAGTAATCTCTCATGATCCTTTGTATTTCTGCACTCTCAGATGTTACTTCTCCTTTTTCATTTTAATTCTATTGATTTGAGTCTTCTCTCTTTTTTCTTGATGAGTCTGGCTAATTGTTTATCAATTTTGCTTACCTTCCCAAGAACCAGTTTTTAGTTTTATTGATCTTTGCTATAGTTTCCTTCATTTCTTTTTCATTTATTTCTGATCTGATCTTTATAGTTTCTTTCCTTCTGCTAACTTTATGGGGTTTTTTTTTGTTGTTGTTCTTTCTTTAATTGCTTTAGGTGTAAGTTTAAGTTGTTTATTTGAGATGTTTCTTGTTTCTTGAGGTAGGATTGTATTGCTATAAACTTCCCTCTTAGAACTGCTTTTGCTGCATCCCATAGGTTTTGGGTTGTCGTGTTTACATTTTCATTTGTTTCTAGGTATTTTTTGATTTCCTCTTTTATTTCTTCAGTGATCTCTTGGTTATTAAGTAGTATATTGTTTAGCCTCCATTTCTTTTGTATTTTTTCCAGATTGTTTTCCGGTAATTGATATCTTGTCTCATAGCGTTGTGGTCGGAAAAGATACTTGATACGATTTGAATTTTCTTAAATTTACCAAGCCTTGATTTGTGACCCAAAATATGATCTATCCTGGAGAATATTCCATGAGCACTTGAGAAGAGAGTGTATTCTGTTGTTTTTGGAATGAATGTCCTATAAATATCAATTAAGTCCATCTTGCTTAATGTATGATTTAAAGCTTGTGTTTCCTTATTTATTTTCATTTTGGATGATCTGTCCATGGATGAAAGTGGGGTGTTAAAGTCCCCTACTTTAATTGTGTTGCTGTCAATTTCCCCTTTTATGGCTGTTAGCATTTGCCTTATGTATTGAGGTGTTCCTATGTTGGGTGCATAAATATTTACACTTCTTATATCTTTTTCTTGGATTGATCCCTTGATCATTATGTAGTGTCCTTCTTTGTCTCTTGCAATAGTCTTTATTTTAAAGTCTATTTTGTCTGATATGAGAATTGCTACTCCAGCTTTCTTTTGATTTCCATTTGGAAATCATGGAATATCTTTTACCCTCCCCTCACTTTCAGTCTCTATGTGTCCCTAGGTCTGAAGTGGGTCTCTTGTAGACAGCATATATATGGATATTGTTTTTGTATCCATTCAGCCAGTCTATGTCTTTTGTTTGGAGCATTTAACCCATTTACATTTAAGGTAATCATCGATATGAATGTTCCTATTACAATTTTCTTTATTGTTTTAGGTTTATTATTGTAGGTCTTTTCCTTCTCTTGTGTTTCCTGCCTAGAGAAGTTCCTTTAGCATTTGTTGTAAAGGTGGTTTGGTGGTGCTGAATTCTCTTAGCTTTAGCTTGTTTTGTAAAGGTTTTAATTTCTCCATCAAATCTGAATGAGATCCATGTTGGGTAGAGTAATCTTGGTTGTAGGTTTTTCTCCTTCATCACTTTAAATATGTCCTGCCACTCCCTTTTGGCTTGCTGAAAGAACAGCTGTTAACCTTATGGGGATTCCCTTGTGTGTTATTTGTTGCTTTTCCCTTGTTGCTTTTAATAGTTTTTCTTTGTACTTAATTTTTGATAGGTTGATTAATATATTTCTTGGCATGTTTCTCCTTGGATTTATCCTGTATGGGACTCTCTGTGCTTCCCGGACTTGATGGACTATTTACTTTCCCATATTATGGAAGTTTTCATCTATAATCTCTTCAAAAATTTCTCAGACCCTTTCTTTTTCTCTTCTTCTTCTGGGACCCCTATAATTCAAATGTTGGTGCATTTAATGTTGTCCCAGAGGTCTCTGAGAGTGTCCTGAGTTCTTTTTATTTTTTTTCTTTATTTTGCTCTGCAGTAGTTATTTCCACTATTTTATTTTCCAGGTCACTTATCCGTTCTTCTGCCTCAGTTATTCTGCTATTGATTCCTTCTAGAGAATTTTAAATTTCTTTTATTGTGTTGTTCATCCTTGTTTGTTTGCTCTTTAGTTCTTCTAGGTCCTTGTTAAATGTTTCTTGTATTTTCTCCATTCTATTTCCAAGATTTTGGATCATCTTTACTATCATTGTTCTGAATACTTTTTCAGGTAGACTGCCTATTTCCTAGTTATTTGTTTGGTCTGGTGGGTTTTTACCTTGCTCCTTCATCTGCTCTGTGTTTCTCTGTCTTCTCATTTTGCTTAACTTACTGTGTTTGGGGTCTCCTTTTCGTAGGCTGCAGGTTTGTAGTTCCCATTGTTTTCGGTGTCTGCCCACAGTGGCTAAGGTTGGTTCAGTGGGTTGTGTAGGCTTCCTAGTGGAGGGGACTAGTGACTGTGTTCTGGTGGATGAGGCTGAATCTTGCCTTTCTGGTGGGTAGGACTGCGTCCGGTGGTGTGTTTTGGGTTGTCTGTGACCTTATTATGATTTTAGGCAGTGTCTCTGCTAATGGGTGTGGTTGTGTTCCTGTCTTGCTAGTTGTTTGGAATAGGGTGTCCAACACTGGAGCTTGCTGGTCATTGAGTGGAGCTGGGTCTTAGCGTTGAGAGGGATATCTCTGTGAGCACTTTCGCCATTTGATATTACATGAAGCCAGGAGGTCTCTGGTGGACCAGTGTTCTGAACTCAGCTCTCCCACCTCAGAGGCACAGGCCTGACACCCGGCTGGAGCACCAAGACCCTGTCAGCCACATGGCTCTGAAGAAAAGTGAGAGAAAAAGAAAGTAAGAAAGAAAAAAATAAAATAAAATGAAATTGTTAAAATAAAAAATAATTTTTTAAATAAAAAAATTTTAAAGTAAAAAAAAAAAAGAAAAAAAGGAAAGAAAGAAGAGAGCAACCAAAGCAAAAAACAAATCCACCAACAATAACAAGCGCTAAAAACTATACTAAAAAAAAAAAAAATGACAGAACCCTAGGACAAATGGTAAAAGCAAAGCTATACAGGCAAAATCACACAAAGAAGCCTACACATACACACTCACAAAAGGAGAAAAAGGAAATATATATATATGTATATAAAAAGAAAAAAGGAGGAAGAGAGCAACCAAATCAATAAACAAATTTACCAATGATAATAAACTCTAAATACTAAACTAAGATAAACCTAAAGCCAAGAACCAATTAGATGCAGAAAGCAAACCCCAAGTCTACAGTCCCTCCCAATGTCTACCGCCTCAATTTGGGGATGATTCGTTGTCTATTCATGTATTCCACAATGCAGGATACATCAGGGTGACTGTGGAGATTTAATCTGCTGCTCCTGGGGCTGCTGGGATAGATTTCCCTTTCTGTTGTTTGTTCGCACATCTCCTGGGGTTCACCTTTGGATTTGGTCCCGCCTCTGCATGTAGGTCACGGGAGGGCGTCTATTCTTCTCTCAGACAGGACGGAGTTAAAGGAGCAGCTGCTTGGGGCTCACTCAGGCCGGGGGGAGGGAGGGGTATGGATGTGGGGTGAGCCTGCGGCAGCAGAGGCCAGCATGACGTTGCACCAGCCTGAAGCGTGCCATGTGTTCTCTGGAGGAAGTTGTCATTGGATCACGGGACCCTGGCAGTAGCGGGCTGCACAGGTTCCCAGGAGGGGAGGTGTGGATAGTGACCTGTACTCACACACAGGCTTCTTGGTGGCTGCAGCAGCATCCTTAGCGCTTCATGCCCATCTCTGGTGTCCGCGTTGATAGCCATGGCTCGCGCCCGTCTCTGGAGCTCATTTAGGGGTGCTCTGAGTCCCCTCTCCCCGCGTACCCTGGAACAATGGTCTCTTGCCTCTTAGGCAGCTCCAGATTTTTCCTGGACTCCCTCTCAGCTAGCTCTGGCACACGAGCCCCCTTCAGGCTGTGCTCATGCAGCCAACCCCAGTCCTCTCCCTGGAATCTGACCTCCGAAGCCCGAGCCTCAGCTTCCAGCCTCTACCCGCCCTGACAGGTGAGAAGACAAGCCTCTTGCTCTGGTGAGTGCTGGTCAGCACCGATTATCTCTGCAGGAATCTCTCCGCTTTGCCCTCTGCACCCCTGTTGCTGTGCTCTCCTCCGTGGATCTGAAGCTTCCCCCCTGCCCACCCCCCATCTCCACCAGTGAAGGGGCTCCTAGTGTGTGGAAGCTTTCCTCCTTCACAGCTCCCTTCCAGAGGTGCAGGTCCCGTCCCTATTCTTTTGTCTCTATTTTTTCTTTTTCCCTACCCAGGTACGTGGGGAATTTCTTGCCTTTTTGGAAGTCTGAGGTCTTCTGCCAGCATTCAGTAGGTGTTCTGTAGGAGTTGTTCCACGTGTAGATGTATTTCTGATGTATTTGTGGGGAGGAAGGTGATCTCCACGTTTTACTCCTCCGTCATCTTGAAGGTCTCTCTTTGTTTTGTTTTGTTTTATGGCCCTGAAAAATATTAGGCTTAGGTGGCAGGGCTATGTAACAGGGAATAAAATATTGTCTGAGCCATAAGTCCACCATTCTGAATGCATTAAAAAATGAGATCCTAAGTCTTTAATTTTAAATGCTTCCTTGTCACTCTGCTATTATACTGGGAGATATAATTGTTGTAGGGCTAGTTAATGGAACCAAGCTTTGCATGATCATTAAAGTAATTAGAAGTATTACCTAATCTGAGTTGTCATTAAATCACCCTTTTTTATGCTGAATAGAACTGCATTATATTAAGGGGTCCTTAAAATATTCTGGAAGTAGTTTGTTATTTATGGTGTCTAGATAATGCTGCGGGGGGGAAGAGATTAATGCTTGCTGAGCTCCATAGCACACACACTGAAGCCGTTTTTCTCAAAGCACAGAGGGTGGCCTAAAAAAACTACTCTGTACCAGGAGGCCGTTGGTGGTAAGTGAAATTCACAAGATTCACTCACTTAACCAAACTCCTTACAAGTCCTACGGATACAACTTATCCATCTAGACCTGACATTTGCTGATAAGGAATTGTATACCTCCTTTTGTGGTCCTGGCTTGTTGGTATACATGATGATGTCTTCTCCACTGTTACTGGCTTGCCCAAAAGCTCACCAAAGTCCCAGGGAGACATTTGGGACAATTTTATCGACAATAGTGCAACTCCTTTTCATGAACATTTACTACATGTCAGGTACTATTTTACATGTTATCAAATTAAATTTATTATTCATGCAAATCTTATGAGGAAGGTTTTAACCCCGTTTACCAACTGGGACTGAAAGATAATTTAAGTATATTGCTTAAGATTGCACAATATTCAGTGGAAGTGAGGTTTAAATTAGGCCTGGCTCACTCCAAAGCCCAGTTTTCCATCAGAACATTCTGTGCATGCTGGCCCCAATCAACCACCCTGGTGGTATCAGTGATTGTTAGTTATTATTTTCCTTTACTATGTCTCATTGATTTGCTTCTGTAGTTATGAATTTAGAAGAGGCTGTAGAAACTTTCATTTGAGATTTTTTTAGTTTGTTGTTAAATAAAAGCTAATTTGGAAAAATGGTTTGAATGCAGTCCTGCTCAGAAGCTACTCCATGAGCCTATGATTCCAGGAACCATCAGTAGACTTGACATTTATTTATTTGTAAGTTGCTTGCTAGGAAAGAGTTTTGAGAACTCAAAAGTAGTCACTACTTGGTCACTATTGCATGCTACATTTATTGGACAAATTAACTGCCCTTAGGTTCTAAATGTTATTTTCTCTTGAGAGAAAAGGTTAAAAACTAATTAGCTAAGAAATTTTTGGAATGATCAGGAAGATTCAATACCTGGATAGGATTTTAGAAGTTCTCCCATACACAGCCTCTAAGCATTTCTGTTTCAGCATTTTCCTTTGCATTCTTAATCTACATGTTCCAGCACTTCTTTGTTTATTTTGGTGGTGAAAAAGTTTGCAACTCATTGTTTATATTGCTAAGAGTTGCTTCTTTGAATTGTCTTCCTCTAGGTGAATGGCAAAATTTTGCTAGGGGCAAAACTGCAAAAATGTTCATCTTTGGCAACTTGCTAATCTGCCTCACCCTCAGCCCCCATTCTTGGCCTTTTAATTGGTTGCTATTACTAGCGCCCAGTGGTGTCATATTTCCTCATCCCCTACCCAGGATAAAATATTGAGTAAACTCATTCATACCAAGGGATTTCCAAATGAATAATATCCTTACCAGTAGCGTTTGTTTGCTTTATCTTAAAAAACCTAGGGAGAGGATCAACAATTATTTCAAGAGTATAAAGGACTGATGGTACTAGACAAATGCTGTGTGTGTGTGTGTGTGTGTGTGTGTGTGTGTGTTTATATTCCCCCCCCCCTCCTTTTTGGGAAAGCACACTTCTGGCGCTTGATGCCAGGGAGAGGCATGTGAGGCAAATGGGCTAATTATTTGTGCATCATCCCCTTGGCAATAGAGATTAGCTCAAGGCTTCTGTGATGGAGCCAACTAAGTTCAAAGTTCTTTCTTGGAATCAACATAGAGAGGGAGGGAGAGAAGCGTTCTTTCTGCTGGGGTTGCTAAAACAGGTAAGTGTGAAAATGAAGTACCTAAGGCAATCATTTTGGCCCCATGTAAGAAGCGTCTATGCAGTGAGAAAAATAAAGTCAGCACACAGAAAGAAGTACTAAGAGATGGAGAGACAGCACTGTCACCGTGACTCATTTCAGGCCAATCTAGCTGTACCTGAAATTAGATTTAACTGTACTGCTCAAATTGCGTGTGTGTATGTATGTGCACATTGTATGTATACGTTATTCACAAAATCCTTCCTTATGTGGAATCACACTTCTCCCACTCAGTGCCGGGGATGAATATGTGAATCAGAATGACTAGGCTTCCCATCAATTTCTACGCTGCTTTTGGTGAGAACAGGTATTGGGTCTCGGGCTAGGCTGATTCAAGTTTTTTGGTACTTGGAAGTGAAAGGGTCCTGACTAATACATTAATGGTAGGATTTAAAACGCTTTTTTTTTTTTTTGCGGTATGTGGGCCTCTCACTGTTGTGGCCTCTCCCGTTGCGGAGCACAGGCTCTGGACGCACAGGCTCAGCGGCCATGGCTCATGGGCCCAGCCGCTCTGTGGCATGTGGGATCTTCCCGGACCGGGGCACGAACCTGTGTCCCCTGCAGTGGCAGGCGGACTCTCAACCACTGTGCCACCAGGGAAGCCCCTAAAATGCTTTTAAGTGAAATATTTTTCAGTAGACAATATTCCTGTTGCTTTGCTTATACCCTGGGAATGTCACTTTGCTGCTGGTTTTGAGTAATAATGCTATGCTGATGTCGCAACCTGAAGTTATTTGCTGATAGGTAGCGGTGATCTGTTGTCCACCATTTCTTGTTGGTGTCCTCAATATGATTCAATTCAATTTAATTCAATTTGGTCCAGTTTAATTAATCTGGACTAGGGGCTCAATGAGGTCCTTTTCTGGAAGTAAGCAGTGAACCAGATAACTTTGCAGTGTTACACTTCTACTTACAGGTGTTAGGAAAGTATGAGCTACCGTTTCAGATCTTGCAGGACAATCTACACGTCTTAGGTCCATCTGTTGAGCACTGATAAAAAATAATGACTTGTCTCTGTTTTGACCCTGGGTGCAACTCAGAGGCCTTTGGTGAGTAGAAGATGAGATTGGTGACTACAAGCTGATACTTGACAAATTCACTGAAAGGAAAAAGACCAACTTGCATTTGTATTTCTAGTCCTGGGTGGTCATATGGCTTTTTCAACATCATTGCCAACACCCCAGTTAATGAAAGACTATACAAACATGAGATGAAAGTATGAATTCTTTGGTTCTTGGTTTGAATTTTTATTTATTTAAGTGATTACGGCTGTGTATTTATTTATATGCACGTAGACTCGCGCATTTCTTTATAACACTCTATAAATAGCTATAATAAGCAACCTAGTGAAATATCACATGGATTCCAGTGGAAGAAAAGACCAAACTGGTGGGACTGTTGTAACTTTCTATTACTGCTCACTCCCTTTTTTCTTTTCTAATAGACTTTATTTTTGACTCCTAAACTGTTGCCATTGAGTGTGACTAAGCCTTTGCCCTGAGAACCTTTCAGACTCCTAGTCATTGACTTTTGCTTCCCATCTGGAGCTCAGGTTGTCTTTGACCCTCTGGGATGACTCCAGGCTCACCATGCAGTCAGGGGTCCTGTGTAGGAGGCTCCACTAATGTGGGTCACTTCCCTGGTCACCAAGTCAAGGTCTGCACATGTCAGCTGAGGACTTTTTCAAACTTGCTTTTATGAGGCTCAGTCGTAGATTGGACCAAACAATACAAAATCAGCTGGTTGAAAGTAAAAAATTCAGGCAGTCACGGCCGCTTTTGTCTACAGATTGGCAGATAACCAGTTTGCATGATGGTTTTTTTTCAAATTTAATTATGCAGGTTTGAAGCTATATCTTAACAAAATCCAGCGTGCTTGCTTTGATTATCTTGACTGGTCAAGAAAGTCATTATGAAAAAATAATGTATGAATTTTGTGTATTGAATCATTAAAATAACCAACTTAAATTTTTTGTGATAGATTTATTTGATGAAATTTGATATTTTATTTTATGGCAAATAAGCCTGTGGACATATTACAAATACAATTTTGTTCTTTTTATTCTTTCTCCTTTTTTTTTTTTTGACAAAGGCCCTTTTTATTTTATCAATATTATTTATTTATTTTATTTTTGGGCTGCATTGGGTCTTCGTTGCTGCTCGTGTGCTTTCTCTAGTTGCGGCAGCTTCTGTTATTGCAGAGCACGGGCTCTATGCGCACAGGCTTCAGTAGCTGTGGCTCGTGGGCTCTAGAGCGCAGGCTCAGTAGTTGCGGCACACGGCTGTAGTTGCTCTGCAGCATGTGTGATCTTCCCAGACCAGGGATCGAACTCGTGTCCCTTGCATTGGCAGACAGATTCTTTTATTTTTTTTCTTTTTTTTTGCGGTACGCAGGCGTCTCACTGTTGTGGCCTCTCCCGTTGTGGAGCACAGGCTCCGGACGCGCAGGCTCAGCGGCCATGGCTCACGGGCCTAGCCGCTCCGCGGCTTGTGGGATCTTCCTGGAGTGGGGCACGAACCCATGTCCCCTGCATCGGCAGGCGGACTCTCAATCACTGCGCCACCAGGGAAGCCCCGGCAGGCGGATTCCTAACCACTGGGCCAACAGGGAAGTCCCTCTTTCTTCTTTTTTAAAAAAATTTTATTTTATATTGGAGCATAGTTGATAAACAATGTCGTGTTAGTTTCAAGTGTACAGCAAAGTGATTCAGTTTTACATATGCATGTATCTATTCTTTTGCAAATTCTTTTCCCACTTCGGTTATTACAGAATATTGAGCAGAGTTCCCTGTGCTATACAGTAGGTCCTTGTTGGCTATCTATTTTAAATATAGTAGTGTGTACATAATCCCAAGCTCTGAATCTATCATTGAATTTTAATTTTCATGTCATCCATAACCCAAATGAGATAAATCTTTGATGATCAGAATTATTTTAGTAATAGGAGCCTTTAACAAGAGAAAATATGTTTATAGCCTTAATTGGATCTTTTTTCATTATATCAAAGCTGAGTTTCTTAACCAGTTGTATAGTAGACTGTGACAATACATGTAAATTTTACTGATTCCTTTCATTATAAAGATTTGCATATTTATGAGGAAAAAAACCCAGGAATTATTTAAACACCAATTATTTTCTTTTCACCAAAATGACAATCTCACATAAATTATGACTTTTCAATGTGTTATTCTGACTTTATAAATAGATCGGTTTATGCATAGAAATATGTCTTTTCAAATGACTGGATCAGGTTGACTGGTGATCATTTTGATGTTAGAAAAAAGCAATTGGTGATTACAATTCTGACACCAACTCTGATATGTGTTTTTTTCTGTACCACCAAGCAAATCTCCAACCCCATCTGGGTGTCCTACAGCTCAGTTCAATTCTGACACTGTCTTCCTGGAGTTAGTGTCAGATCTCAGAGGCTAAGGGTTCTGTCCTACAAGACTGCAACCTCCCCTCTTCTCCCCCCAGGTTGTCACCTGTGCTTCTGACCTATCAGCTATAGATCAGAGGTTTTCACAACCCATCATGGGGTTCAGTTAATTTTGGTGGAGTGGCTCACAGATCCTAGAGAAACATTTTACCTGCTAGATTACTGGTTTGTTATAAAGGGACGTAACTCAAGAGCAACCAGATGGAAGAGACGACTCTCCAGATTGTCCTTCTCTCCTAGTTACCTCTATGTGTTTACCAACCCAAAAGCTCTCTGGGCCCTGTCTTTTTGGGTTTTTATGGAGGCTTCCATACAGAGGCTTGATTGATTGAATCATTGGCTAGTGGTGACTGAACTCAACATCCAGACCTCTCTCTCTCATATCAGGAAGTCAGTGAGTAGGACTGAATGTGTCAACCCTCAAAACACATGGTTGGCTCCACTGGCAACCAGCCCCCAACCTTGGGAAAGTCATCTCATTAACATAACAAAAGACACCTTTAGGGCTCTCATCACAGGAAATTCCAAGGGTTTTAGTAGCTCTGTGCCAGGAATGGTAACAAAGGCCAAATATATATTTACTATGTCACAATATCACAGCTATCGAAATGGTGTATCCAAAAAATTCATCATGGAATATTATAAAACACTATGCTACAGTTCAATGGGATGCAGAGGTTTGTAAACTGAAATGTTATGACATTAATGAATTTATAATCTATTTGATGAAGGTATGTGAATTCATACACATACACACACGTACTCTAACTAACAAATAAATGTTGTCGTCAGAAGGGTAGAGAAGTTTGGAAATGTCCCAGAGGGCTAAGATGACCAGGGACTTGAGATGGGGCTTGAAGAATGAGACAATTCGTACGGTTGAAGAGGGAGAAGAAAATACTGTGGAAACAAAATTGTAAAATGAGTCCTTATTCTTCTCACAGAGAAGTAGTGTAGCAATATTAAAAAAGTAAAGAAGGATAGGGTTTTAATAAAAGGTCAGAGAAGTGACCTGATGTCTCTGATCAAATCCTCGTTATTCATAATCTTTTTCTACATACTGGTTCAATGTTTCTCATTAACCAAATTAACAAGCTACTTGATTAAATTAACAGGTCAGTAGGTGCTCTGATTTCCTATTGCTTTATAATAAATCACTCCAAAATTTAGTGGCTGAAAACGATACTATATATTTACAGTCTCTGATGCTTTCTGTGGGTCAGGAATTTGAGGAGCGTTTGATTGGGTGGTTCTGGCTTGGGGATATCTCATGTGATTTCAGGCAGATGTTGGCTGGAGCTGTCAGAGCAGGGATGAGGGATGCTAAAGCAGTTGGGGGTTGGCTGGGTACCTCTTTTCATGGATTCTCAGAGCCAGTGCATGTGGTCTTCCCATACAGGTTAGTTTGGGCTTCTTACATCATGGTGGCTTCAGGACTGTCAGATATAAAGAGGGCTCCTGAAAGCGACAAGAGTTAGAATTCTAATAAGTCAAAAACTTTGTTGCCTGCCTTCTGTGACCTAGCCCTGGAGGTCACACGGCATCAGGACCACCTCACAGTCATATTGCATCCAATTGCAAGAGGAGGGAACACAGACCCCAAGACTTGATATCAAAATTCAGGTATAAGAAGGGAATACTGAATAGATGATACTGTTTTATCAATTTTGGAAAATATAATCTAAATCATTTTGGGCATTTTGTTTGGTTAAGCACTCTCTTTGAGGAGTAAGAAAGTAGTAGAAAAACCTTGAACAAGTGATGCTTATTTATGATTATTGGTTGAAATGGATAGATAGTATGCACTCAAAAGAGTGGGTAGCATTCATTTATACCCTGGTATAATCACATTTACTAGTGACCCAAATAACCCATCTCCCATCCACAACTCGTGGCTTTTGGTCCCTAATAATCATATAACATTTGGAGATTGGCCCTGTTAATAATAGAAAAGTCATCTTCAAAACACTTCACAGGGTTTTAAGATTTTATTTTCTTATTCATCCTTCATTTGAATCAAAACCCAACCTGGTAGTGTTTCACAGTAGTTCTCTTTAGGCTGGATTTAATTGCTGGAGAGATGTCTTCTATGAATCCAAACTGTAGCCTGCATTCTTGTGGGCTCATGTGTTTTTGGTTTTTTGTTTTTTCTTCTTATGTTTTTTAATTTGGGTTCATGTTTTAAAACACAGCTAAGGGTGAAATAGACTTTTGAAACAGAACAGCTTTTTACATTATTATTGCTGTTATTGTTATTATTTTAAACATGGAGCTTCATGTTCCAAACATATTTCTTATGTCCTTTTACAAGAAAGAGCAATCCTCCTTGTAATTCTCAAACATGAGGCAGAAAAGATATTATTGAATACCATCCTCTCACCTAAATGAGAAATAGATTTTCTCTTCATTTCCTGGTGTTATTTTTCAAGAGAAATGTTCTCTTGCCTCTGCTTTGGGTTTCTTTTCCTTGTTTTCCCTTCTTTCATGGATGAAACATCACCAGGGAAACATCAGCTACAACTGCACGTGGTTAACTTGCTTTCACCCCAGTTTTACAAGGCACTTTGGACTGAACCAGATTACTCCACTAAATGCTTCTTAACTGTCTAAAATTGTCATGAAAGTAAAACTTCTGTTTGTACACTTTCCCTGAGTGCCTTCACCCCTTCTCCAGCAGGGTCCTGCTTCACTAAGGATCATTGGTGTTTTATCAAGGGGGCAGTCCATATAATACAAACTGTTGTTTACATGAGGGAAGCCAAAAAGACTGTACAAAAGGTCGATGGCATTGACCTTGGCTTGTTATGAATATCCCCTGTGTATAACAAGATTACAATGAAGACTTTGGTTTAATATCCAGAATTCTAGACAGCATCCCTAGAGTTACAATTTGGAATAATAGCTATTTGTTTTGCCATCAAGAATAGGGAACTGGAAAACACAATTTTCTAAGAAGTATGTGTTTTAAACTGTCAGCATTTCCAATCATCAGGTTAGATAAGATTGCTACTAGCTTAAATGTTTAACTAGTGATCCCTTCAAGTATTTCTCCTTATGTCTAGATGCTATTAGGGATACAACTAGGAAGCAGTAAAACAACTAGAAGCTTGGTTAATTCATTAAAAACTATGGTATGATTTCTTCATCTCTAGATACTGAAAAAAGCAACAACCTTTTGAGAATTTCACTTCAGTTTCTACTTTCCAACTGTAGGCATGCATTTCTGACTTTTTTTTTTATTGGTATCCTCTATGAGGATTAAAGAAAAAGTTGTAAATGAACTTCAACCTGGACTTTACACCTTACATAAAATGAACTCAAAATAGGTCATGGGGACTTCAGTGTAAAATACAAAAATATTACAACTTTTAGAAAGAAGCATAGAAGAAAATCTTTGGTACCTAGAGCTAGGTGAAGAGTTTTTAGACTTGACCCCCAAAGCACACTCCATTAAAAAGTAAAATTGATAAATTAGACCTCATCAAAATTAAGAACTTTAACTCTGTGGAAGACCCTATGAGGAAGATAAAAAGACAAAGCTATTTATTGGGAGAAAACCTTTGCAAAACACATATCCAATAAAGGCCTCATGTCTAGAAAATGTAAATGACTTTCAAAACTCTATAGTAATATCATGAACAATCAATTAGAGAACGAACAAAAGATATGCGCAGACACTTCAAAAAAGGACATACAGATGGTAAATAAGCACATGAAAGTATGTTCAACATTACTGGCTGTTAGGGAAATGAAAACGAAAACCACAGATATCACTATATGCCTATCAGCCATTAAAATAAGAAATAGTGACAACGCCAAATGCTGGTGGGAATGCAGAGAAAGCAGATTGCTTACACATTGCTGGTGGGAATGAAACTGTCACAGTCACTCTAGAAAATAGTTTGGCAGTTCCTTTAAAAACTCAACATGCACTTACTGTACAATTTAGCTATTGTAGCCTTGGGCATTTATCCCAGAGAAATAAAAACTCATTATTACAAAAACCTGTACATGAATGTTCATAGAAGCTTGATTTGTTATAGCGTCAAACTAGAAACAACCTAAACATACTTCAACAAGTGAATGGTGAAAAAATCTGTGACACGTCCATACCAGGATGGCTATCTAGCAGTAAAACTATTGATACAGGCAAAAACTGGGGTCCATCTTAAGGGAATTAGGCAGAGTTTAAACACCTACCTCAAAATGATACTTTATATGATCGCATTTAAGCAACATTCCTGAAATAACAAAAACTATAGAGAGTATCTCTATAGAGATGGAGGGGGTTGAGAAAGCTTAGGAATGGAAGGGTATAGAGGTGGCTGTAAAGGGTTAACACAAAGGCTCTTTGGAGATAGAGCAGTTCTGTATCTTCATTTGTGGTTATGGTTATGTGACTCCATACATGGGATAAAATTACACAGAACAAATAGATACACTTGTGGGCAGGGAAGCCCCTCTCCAGCCCTCCACATACAAATGAGTGTATGAGGGCCTGCAAAACTTGTGAAATTTGAATAAGCTTCCTAGATTGTGCCATTTTCACTTTCGTGGTTTTGATATTGTACTATAGTTTTGCAAAATATTACCACTGGAAAAACTGGGTGAAGGGTACTGGGTGAGACCTCCCTGTACAATTTTCCTGCAAATTTCTGTGGACATATAAGATTTCAAAATAAAAAGTTAAAAGTCATTGGCTGGACTCAATTTAAGGTGTAACCCTGTATTGTTAAGAAGGATGTATTTATTTCTGCTAAGAGAAAGGAATAAAAGCAATCAACACCAAAACAAGATATATTAAGAAGCAAGGAACACGGAGAAGGCTGTCACTGTAATTCATTGGCAATTAATTTAGAAATTCGTGTATGGTAGATATGTTTGATAAGTGTTATGCTTGCTTACTTATTTTTTTAATGACTATAATTATAGGAGGGTGAGAAGGAGAGCAGAGGTAAATGCTACCAAAACACAGTGCAAAGCCTCATAGCCTGGGCTCAAATTCTTACTGGCTTTGTTGTTGTAGTAGCAATAGCAGTTTCTTCCAGATCTAAGCCTAGAGAAGACAGTAACAATTGAAAATATGCAAAAAGTAATAAATCTATTTGTTCCCCAAAAGGTTTTAATCATATTTTTAAAATTTCTCATTTTATACCATCCATGTTGGAATTCACTTAAGCCTGAAATCAGATGGTGTTTGGAGAAAGAAAAGCAGTTTGGGAACAAAATTTTGAGATGTTGGTATGCTTAGTCTTTCACACTAATAAATAAGCAAATATTGAAACCTTTTTACGTCTTTTCAGCAATGGTAGTATATTTGAACTGTATTTGTGTATGTGTATGGTGTGTGTGTGTGTATATATATATATATGTTAAATTTTGCATGGTTCCAAAGAAAATGTCATGTTTATTAAGAACCTTCAAAAAAGTGCAGAATTTGTATAATTGGTTTTTGAAAAATCACTATTTGTTATAGCAATAGGAGACTTCTTTAAGAATTATGGTACTTTCACACAAAGAATAATTATGCTATAAGCTGTATATGTCAGACCTCAATGTATTACTATGGGGAGGGGTCTCTAGAAAATATTATTTAAAAATGCAGAATAGAGAAAAGTATGTAAAGTCTCCACCATTTAGCTAAAAAGGGGGCATACAAAAGTGTGTATATATATTTGCTTATATTTAAAAAATCAAAGGAAAAATATAAACATTTTAAAATTCATTTCTTAGACGGGGGTAGAGAATAAGGTGAAGGTCACAGGGACAGAAACTCAACTTCTTTCAGTCCACCTTGTTTTGTAGATCTGACATTGAAACCATATATATAGGTCACGTAATTTTATTTATTTTTATTTTTTTAATTTATTTATTTTTGGCTGCGTTGGGTCTTTGTTGCTGTGCTCGGGCTTTCTCTAGTTGCCCCGAAGGGGGCTACTCTTCGTTGGCGGTGCGCCGGCTTCTCATTGCGGTGGCTTCTCTTGTTGCAGAGCACGGGCTCTAGGCGCACGGGCTTCAGTAGTTGTGGCTCGCGGACTCTAGAGCGTAGGCTCAGTAGTTGTGGCGCACGGGCTTAGTTGCGCCGCGGTATGTGGGATCTTCCTGGACCAGGGCTCGAACCTGTGTCCCCTGCATTGGCAGGCAGATTCTTAACCACTGAGCCACCAGGGAATCTCACGTAATTTAAAAATAAAATTAAAAAGCAACCCTTCAAACTTGAAAGGAAAATGAATCATATGATCTTAACTATGCACAGAGTTGGTGGCATAGCCTCACAGAAGAGCTGAGTGACTGTAAAGCACAGCAGTTTCCCTGTACAATCCAAGTGGGATACAGTTTAAAGACAAACAGAGCTGCAGAACATTTTTCAACTTTTAAAATATTTTTGAAATATATTTTTGATGTTAGTGTTAGCATGTTATTAAGCAATGATTGGACATTTGATACTAAAGAATTAGCAGTTTTTTTAGATGTGATTGTACTTTGAGTATATTTTTAAAGAGTCTTCATCTTTTGGAGAAACATGCTAAAATATGTACACATGAAATAATATGATGCCTATTTGTTTCAAAATCATCCAGGGGTAGGGAAGTGGGGGAAGGGTAGTTGAAAGATGGCCATGAGTTGGTAATTACTGAAGCTGGGTGATGAGCACATGAGGTTCATTATCTTTTTCTTTTTCCCTTCATGTAAATTTGAAAATTTGAAAATTAAAATATTAAAACTTTCAATCAAATCACAGTTGAAAATTTAAAATAAAAGAAGATGTACTGCTTCCTTCAATACCAAAGAAGACGGTATCTATGGAAACTCATTACTGATAAGCTCAGGATAATTTTTAAAAATTACAAAAACAGGGCTTCCCTGGTGGCGCAGTGGTTGGGAGTCTGCCTGCCGATGCAGGGGACATGGGTTCGTGCCCCGGTCCGGGAAGATCCCACACGCCGCGGAGCGGCTGGGCCCATGAGCCATGGCCACTGAGCCTGCGCGTCCAGAGCCTGTGCTCTGCAACGGGAGAGGCCACAACAGTGAGAGGCCCGTGTACAGCTAAAAAAAAAAAAAAAAATTACAAAAGCAAATGTTCTCCATCAAGGTTCATTAATTTACTTTATTTCAGACTACAGGAGTACAGGAGTCTAGTATAAGATTTTTGAAAATCGTCTTCAATTGTACAAATGTAAGAAAAGCAGGGCTTCCCTGGTGGCGCAATAGTTGAGAATCTGCCTGCTAATGCAGGGGACACGGGTTCGAGCCCTGGTCTGGGAGGATCCTACATGCCGCGGAGCAACTAGGCCTGTGAGCCACAACTACTGAGCCTGCGCATCTGGAGCCTGTGCTCTGCAACAAGAAAGGCTGCGATAGTGAGAGGCCCCCGCACCGCGATGAAGAGTGGCCTCCGCTTGCCACAACTAGAGAAAGCCCTCGCACAGAAACGAAGACCCAACACAGCCAAAACTAAATAAATTAATTAATAAACTCTTACCCCCAACAGCTTTTTTAAAAAAAAAAAAAGAAAAGAAAATTAGTTTTTTCTTGGGCCTGGAAGAAAATACCACTTGTTAGATAGCTTTCTGTGAGAAAATGTTCAGAAGCACAAACTTGCATCTCCTGCTTGTCTGGTCCTGCTGATGGAGTCTCCATCACCCACCATTACTCTGCTGGAGAGAAAGAACCATGACCATTAGAAGGCCAGTGTCAGTCCTGGAGCTAATTTTTCTGAACTTTATATATTTAACTGTAAAATGAAAAGACTATACCTATTTCATAAAGCAATTGTGAGGCTTAAATGAAAAGAAAGAAGGTAAAGTGCTGAAGATGGTGGCTGGAAATCAGCAAGTACTCAATAAATGTATTTTTTTAATGTTTTATTTTTCCTTTTTAAAGGAAATAATATCCACTGCATGTGGTTATTAGCTTCAAGTGAAATAATGCACGTAAAAGTCGTTATTATTATGCCCATGTTACTGCTAGGTCACAGGATGATGATATCACCACTCAGCAGACGGCTTATCTCATACAGGGTTTTTGAAACACATGGGGTTCAGAGTTTGATGGACTTCCAGAGCCATAAGTAGGCTGATATCATCGATGGAAGCATATTTATTTGGGTGAGACTTACTGTTGACTTGGTGACTTATGGCACTCAGAGCTTTGTTTACTGGAGTGAGTCTGCCCTTGATTGTCTGACTTTCAGAAGAGAGTTGCTGATACTGGTTGCTTGGCTTGCAAAAGTGTGTTCAGTGAAGTGAGTTATTGATGGACCGAACAAGTTAAAACCTGGTTTTGATGACTCTGCTACCAAAAGTACAGATCAATGAATCTTGTCCTAAGCTTGTGGGAACTTTTAGGTTCGCAAATCTCATTTTTCGCGTACCTAATTTTTGCATGTCCAATTTTCTTAGGAGCTATCTCATCTAAAAGAAATAAATCTTACATCCCCTGATGCTGAATACCAATCTGCAGCTCCAAAGCGAAGAGAAGTGAAGAAGCAATCCCCTACTAATGGTTTTAGGATGGGCCAAGATGTTTAAACTCAAGATGGAAGATTTGACAAAATTGATTTGTCCATTTTGTGATTCCTCTCATTTTGTCTCATCCATGCTCGTCACCTGGTTGGCTGGAGAACTGAAATTTATTGGTGAGTGTAGCAGGTGCTTAGCAAATTTTACTGGTATTACTCTTGGTGAGAGGAACTAATATTCCTAGGGAGGTAGGTGGGGTGCTCACCAATTCAACTATTTTCAAGACTGTTGAGAGAGTTATCTATGAACAGACTCATTTTCTCCTACCTGTAATTTTTTTTCAGGTGGAGAGGTAACCAAAACATTTCTGAGTCACTTATGATATTTATTACAATTGCATTTGTTTTTTTAAACTTTTTATTTTATATTGGAGTATAGTTGATTAACAATGTTGTGTTAGTTTCAGATGTACAGCAAAGTGACTCAGTTATACATATATATGTATCTATTCTTTTTCCAATTCTTTTCCCATTTAAGTTGTTACATAATATTGAGTAGAATTCCCTGTGCTGTACAGTAGGTCCTTGTTGGTTATCCATTTTAAATATAGTAGTGTGTACATGTCAATCCCAAACTCCCTAACTATCCCTGCCCCCCATCCCTCCCCTCTGGTAACCATAAGTTCATTCTCTATGAGTCTGTTTCTGTTTTGTTCGTATGTTCATTTGTGTCATATTTTAGATTCCACATAAAAGTGATATTGTATGGTATCTGTCATTCTCTTTCTGACTTACTTCACTTAGTATGATAATCTCTGGGTTCATCCATGTTGCTGCAAATGGCATTATTTCATTCTTTTTAATGACCGATTGGTATTTCATTGCATATATATACCACATCTTCTTATCCATTCATCCACTGATGGACATTTATGTTGCTTCCATGTCTTGGCTACTGTAAATAGTGCTAGGCACTGTTCTTGATGCTTCTGAAGATACAGAGATGAAGACAAAGTCAATGCTGCCTTAAAGCTTAAGCTCCACCGAGGAAGGTTATGAACAAATAAACAAATAAATATAAAATGCATGAATGTCAGATAACAATAAGTTATTTAAGTGCTGGGGTAGAACTTGTTAGGTCCCTTGAAGAACTAACAATTTGGTGGAGGAAACAAAGCATGAATATACAAAAAGTTAAATGGTTAAAAGTGTCAAGCAACCTAAATAAGAATTGAAAAAGACATCAAAGATTAATTTCTATTAAGTGCTGTAGAAAGCAAATGATGGAAGTGTGGAAGGGGGCAAGATTTGCTCTGGGCGTCAGTGTTCTGGGGACGTTGCGGGGAGAAGACTGAAGAATAAATACGGCTTGGCTGGTTGGAGGGAGGAAGGTGTATTCTTGGGGCAGTGAAAACAACTTAATTGTCTCAACGAGACAACTGAAAGTTCATTTTTCTGCTCATAGTTGCTAAATGTGACAGATTTAAAGAGTGTAAGTTTGGCCCTTACAGCTCTTAACACTAAATCTGAAGCCCCATTCAATTTCATCAACCTGACCTCAAAAACATCAGCATGGTGCCTGGAGGTTCATGCATCAACTTCTGAACCTCACCAGATGGATGTGCTTTAAAAAAAATGCAAACAAAACACTACATTTACCATGCCCTGTAGAGTATGAAAACCTAGCTGACATTCTCATTTACTCATCATCCGTCTCCTTTAATATGTCATCCATCATTTGCTCTCATTTCCCTTAAGAGCTTGTGAAAAGTTGGAGGGCAAATAGCTGAGCAGTCCAACGCTTTCCGTTATTTCTCTGATGGGACTGCAAGGAGGAAGCTAAGTTCCGTTGACAACAATGGCTGATGCACAACTGAGTCTTGAGGCAGGATGAATAGCAACGTGATTTTGAACTAGTGGAGCACTTCTCTGTTGGGTAGAGCATTGAAATGCCAGTTGAGAGTAAAAAGTTCGTTCGGGTTTTTCCATAATGTCTTATGGAAAAACCCGAACGAACTTTTTAACCAACCAAAGGATACAGCTTTGTACCGATCCAGGGATAGGTATATTCCAAAATAAGGTGTTGCTAAGCAACCTTTCTGGAAAGGAGCCTCTCTGTCCATGCTCCCTGGAATTTGAACAGACGTCTAGAAGAGTAGGGCCAGATCCTTTCACACATTCCCTTGAAATCCTAAAAAGGTAAACTTGAAATCAATCCTGTGGGCTAAGGTGGCTGAAACATATGTGAAAGAAATGAGAGAATGTTTTCAAGCAATGAAAAGGAAGTGGTAGACGAGTTTTTTCTCCTATATTGATGGAGACATTGAGGAAAGAACAATGGCATATTTTTTAAAAAAGCAACCAACAGTACATCCTTATTTAACTGTTATTTAACTTCAACAATGCCTTAGGTGTCAGAGACACATTTAGAGGAAGGGGAATCAAATTAAATTTCCAGGCTCAATGATTGCCCATGGAGCCTTGTAACCTGAAGACTCAACTGCCTTCCTTCTGAGTGGGCTGTTTTTCCAGCTCATTGTGATTTTTTTTCTGAGACTTTTTGAGGGATGGGGGTAGCGGTATGGTGTTGAGATAAAGATAAAATTCACGAGTGTTTGTGATATATACACACTTCAATTATTTAGAAATATTTGAATTGATCTCGTCAGAGGGAATGTGTTCTAAAATTAAAAACTCAGAATTGAATATATCAATATTCCAATCACCAAAATAAAGAAATTTAAAATGAATTCAGTGAGTTAATATTAAGTGCTGAGTGTTTAATAAACGTCACTATGTTACGTGCCATGGGGAATATGAATAAAGACATGACATACATCCTTTGAGAACTGCCGCTCTTACTAATGTCCCAAACAGAGTCTAAAAAATAGAAGCAAATAAATGTTTATAAAACTTTAGTGGCTGTGTTTATATATACATATTGGTTTCAAAAATCTTACCAATGTCCAGTGCCGTCAAATAAGATTTTCCGTAAGAGGGCCCTTCTTATGGGAGATTAGACTCTAAGTCAGAGGAAAAATGAAAATGGTAAAATCCCACTTTGTCTCAAGCTGTGCATTCTTCTACCTCGTCATAACATAACCAACATAGCCAGATTTTCCTCTAGCAGTGGAAAAAAGCTGCTGATGCTTGCTAGGCCAGCAATAAGTGTTGGTTTGTGTTTAGGGCCCTTACTCAGCTCTGTCCTTGGACCTGGGTAAGAAGAACTCCTGTCCTGAGCCATGTATTTTAGACTGCCTCCCTAAATATCACAAAGTATTTTTTAAAAGAGTGAATAAGTGTATTAAAAATATATGACTGCTTCTTGTCACTTAGGATCCAGGGCTCAGTGCCAGTCCAGCATGATCCATTACCAGGGCTGGCTACATAATTTGTGGGGCTGAGTGCAAAATGAAAATGTCCCTTTTGCAAAAAGCAGGAAAAATTGTGAAAGATGCAAATGACGATATTCTCTGTCCTTCCTCCACTGGTGTCTCCCTCGCGTGACTTGGAACAATGTTTTTTAATTTGCTCCTTAATATCCCAAGTAAGGGAGTTTACATTTTTAAATTATTAGCATGCATCTTACCATTCATCTTTATTTTGTACAATGCAAGCTGTAAATGTGAACGTCAGATCATGTAGCTTACAGACAGAATTACTGAAATTACACATTCTGCATTTTGTGGTTCAATCCCAGGAGCAGGCCAGGAAAGACAAAACGCAAGCCAGAGGAAGAAAGAAAGGCTACTGCCCCCCAACCACGGTTGCAGCCAGCTGAGGGAGAGCTTGGGATGGAGATACTGGCTGGGTAGGGACCCTCCTTCCTCTCCGATGGCATAGATGCAAGGGAATCTTGCATAAAGTATTGTTGCCTTGCTTTCCTTCCTATCCCCATTTATGGTTCTGAAGATATTTAAGAATAAGTGTGGTATTTTCAACAGTTGGCTCAGTAGGTGAGAGACGTGTTCACATTACTGAATACTCATTTCGCTGTTAAATTTGTAAAATGTAGGTCTAGATATAATGTGCATCGAATGTGATTGTGACTCTTCATATAGGCAGCTAGATGCAGGCCGACTGCTGGAAATGTGAATAGTCTTTTCATTAAAAAATTAATGACAATGAAATGTTCAAGCCTTTTCAACTTTACTTAAATACTTTCATTTAGATTTTAGGTAAGCATGAATTATAATTTATATCATGTCTTTTCATTTTAACAGATTTTTAATATTTTAGAAGGATAATTTTGAAAACATGTATGCAAAAATAACTAACTTTCCTTTTTTACATTTACTTTAATTTACATTTTTGTATATGAAGCATATATTTATATTTTACTTTGTGCTAGAACAATACCATATTGAAAAAAAATTTTGTGAAAATATTGTTTGTAACAATATAATTAGTGAAACAAAGAAAAGAATGATACATTTTTATGAGAAAAATGCATAATACTTTGTATATTGTGTATTCTTTACTTTATTACTCATCCAGATACCACTAGCCCATAAACAGGATATTCCTACATGCATAATAATAATTCCATTATCTTTGATGTTTTGCCTACTTTATATAAAAACAGTAGCTTTAATTACATTCATTTTTTAACTTTTGTCAATATGAAGGTATAATTTTCAAGGTTCAGCGGATAGGATTTTTCTACTTAACTCTTTGTTAACTTGATTTACAACTTTCAAGTATTTAGGCATGGTTTACAGGCCTCTATCTGTAGTCTTGCCCTGGGCCTCAATTGTTTGGTGAAGAAAAAAAATTCCGCTCATAGAAGAGAGTTTGCCTTTATGAATGGGACCAGTTGAGGGACTATAGATTCAAATGTCTCCCTTCTCAGGCTCACTCCATGATATGGACTCTTTGAGCTTGGAACAGTTGATAAAATTACTTGCATTACTAGATTGATTTTTCTCTGAGCAAACACACATAGTTGAATATTGTAAGTTAAATGTAATCATAATGCTACTCCACTCTAAGGCAGATGCTGAAATGAATAAACGGTTCATAATTAGTTAATTAGTTGTTTTATTAAAGTTAACAGGTTATGGCTTTTCTATAATTTTAGTGTTTTACCTTCATTCACCTAGTCATTCATTCAACACAACTTAATTGTTGGGCATGGCAGACACAAATACAAATAAGATATTCCATTTTTACTTTTGGCAAGTTGCTGAAATAGACACTATGACTGGGTCTTTGCTACAAAATAGCTAGCCATACCTTTAACAAATTGAAATCTTTACAGAAAATAAGAGGAAATTTCAACATGGCTTTCCAACTGTCAAAAACTGTGAAGCCTCTGAGACTTTACCCTGCTTTCCTGCTAACAAGTTGCCTGCCACAGTTTCATGGACGCTGGCGGAAGACACGAAACACCCAGGTCAGAGACAATGCATATTATTACTCACAACACAGCAGGCAGCATGTGCTTCATGCTTTCATAAGTTTCCTTGTCCTCCAGGCCTCATGGGGTAGTGGAGCCGCCCAAGTGGATGCTGTATATGCAGTGGGTTTATATCCTAGCTGAGGAATGCTCAGATTAGGAAAACACCATCTTTTAAAGGGATTACTAGCAAACTTGCTCAACTTTTACCCTAGAGGGAGAAACTATGTTTATTATTCTGGATAAATCTGCCCTTTGCACTAAATGGAAAGAGTATCTACATCTTCCAAGGCAGTTTGCTCTACAAAAATCCTTAAAAAGATATTTCAGAACAAAAACTTCTACTCAGAGGACACACAGAAATGTCAGAGATTCATGGATAATTTTCTTCCAACACCCACCAGAAATAACTTAAAACAAACACAAATAAAAGATGAATGATGAGCAGTGAACAAATATAAAGTGGGTTTTCTATGTCTTTCAAAATTGGAAATAATCCTCTCAAACCTTACCCCTGCTTTATCAACTAAGTTTATGTAACATTCTAAATTCTTTGTTGTCGTTTCAACAATCTTCACAGCATTTTCACCAAGGATATATTCCACTTCAAGAAATCATTTTGACCTCTCGGCATGAATCACAGATGTTTGTAATGGCTTCTAGAATGTGACTCCTTTCCAAAAGATTTTCAATTAATTTTGCCCAGATCCATCAGAGGCATCATTAGCTATAGCAGCTATTGCCTTACAAAATATATTTCTTAAATAATAAGACTTGAAAATCAAAATTACTCATTGATTTATGGTTTACAAAATGTATGTTGTGTTAGCAGACATGAAGACGGCATTCGTCTTGTTACACATCTCCATCAGAGCTCTTGGGTGACCAGGTGCATTGTCAATAAGCAGTAACACTTTGAAAGAAATTTTTTTTTCTGAGCAGTAGGTCTCATCAATGAGCTTAAAATAGTCAGTAAACCATGTTGTAAATAGATGTGTTGTCATTTAAGCTTTGTTATTCCATTTAGAGAGCACAGGCAGAGTAGATTTAGCATAATTCTTTCAGCATGGTAAATGAGCATTGGCTTCAACTCAGTCATCAGCTCTGTTAAACCCTGCGAAGAGAGGCAGCCTGTGCTTTGAAGCTTTGAAGCCAGGCACTGACTTCTCTCGAACTATGAAAGTCCCAGATGGCATTTTCTTCCAATAGAAAGCTGTTTGGTCTCCACTGGAAATCTGTTGTTTAGTGTAGCCACCTTCATAAATAATCTGAGCTAGGTCTTCTGGATAACTTGCAGCAGCGTCTCTATCAGCATTTGCTGCTTCCCCTTGCACTTCTATGTTATGGAGCCGTTTCTTTCTTTAAATCTCATGAACAAACCTCTGCTAGCTTCACACTTTTCTTCTGCAGCTTCCCCACCTCTCTTAGCCTTCATAGAATTGAAGAGAGTTAGGGCCTTGCTCTGGATTAGGCTTTGGCTTAAGGGAATGTTGTGGCTGGTTTGATCTTCTATCTAAAGCAGTAAAACTTTCTCCGTATAGGCAATGAGGCTGTTTTGCTTTCTCATCATTCGTGTGTTCACTGGAGCAGCACCTTTAATTGCCTTGAAGAAATTTTCCTTCTCATTTGCAACTTGGCTAACTGGCACAGTAAGCCTAGCTCTCTGCCTATCTCAGCTTTTATTTTATTTTTTTTCAGTACGCAGGCCTCTCATTGTTGTGGCCTCTCCCGTTGCGGAACACAGGCTCCAGACACGCAGGCCCAGTGGCCATGGCTCACGGGACCAGCCGCTCCACGGCATGTGGGATCTTCCCGGACCAGGGCACGAACCCGTGTCCCCTGCATCGGCAGGCGGACTCTCAACAAATGCGCCACCAGGGAAGCCCCTATCTCAGCTTTTGACATGCCTTCCTCACTAAGTTTAATCAATTATAACTTTTGATTTAAAGTGAGAGACATATGACTTTTCACTTGAACACTTAGAAACCATTGTAGAGTTATTCATTGGCCTAATTTTAATATAATTGTGTCTCAGGGAATAGGGAGGCCTGAGAAGAAGGAGAGAGGCAGTGGAGTAGCTGGAGCAGTCAGAACACATAAAACATTTATTAAGTTCACTATCTTATATGGGCATGGCTTGCATTGCCCCAAAACAGTTATAGTAGTTATATCAGACATCACTGATCACAGATCATCATAACAAATATAATAATAATGAAAATTTTGAAATGTGATGAGAATTACCAAAATGTGAGATAGAGACAAAGTGAGCAAATTCTGTTGGAAAAATATTCCCAATAGACTTGCTCAACTCAGATTTGCTGCAAACCTTCAATTTATAAAAAAAACACAATATCTGCAAAGGGCAATACAGAAGAGCAATAAAATGAGGTATGCCTCTATAACTTGTGTAAATCATGTGTTACAGCGTCCAGCACATAGAAATCACTCAATACATAAAACTGAATTATTTTTCATGTTTCCTGGAGACTGTGGTTTAAGTTCCAATACTTAAGAGGTTTGACCTGAGAACACTCCCATTCTATGAGGGAAAAGATGATGAGATGGTGCATGTTAACTCAACTAGTCATTTCACGATATATGGAAGTCAAAGCTTTATGCCGCACACTTGAAACTCATGCAGTGAGGCATGTCAATTACATCTCAGTAAAACAAGAAAGAATTGATGCTGCTATTTGAAAAAAAGAAAAAAGTTCTCCATGACTTATTAAGAAATGATAGAACTGGATCCATCCCTTCCCAAATGTCACCCTAATTTGTTGAGACTCCTGGGCCTCTCCAGTCTATGTGAGCAAAAGATGAAGAGTTTAGGAAACCATCTTAGAGGGTGATTCAACATGGCACAGATGAACTCAGCGATTGGAGGAGAATAAAACTACATCATAGTGAGTTCACACAGTTCAGTAAACCAGTCACATGTTCTATTCTTATTACTATAAAGGTCAAAAGAATAGAAATTCCATGTCTAGAATCATAATTCTATCCATCCTAATATCATTCTGATGCCTTAATTTATATTCTAATATTAAGTAACAGCGTTTTCTAAGCATAATTTTCAGTTTTCATGGAGTATACCATGTTTTGTAATTTAGAAAGCACTTTAGCTTATATTATCTCATTTAATCCTAACATTTGATACATTAGGTAGGGTAAAAAAGTTCTTTTTTTGGTATTTTACACAGAATGAAACAATTTTCTAAGATACTGAGGTCATGCAACTAGAACTAGGCTGAGCTAGGATCCTTTCATCCAATATTTAGCAAATGCGTACTAAATATGATGACATGTCATACACTCTTTAAGACAGCAGAAGTACAGTGGTCAAGGTGACATACAAAATACTTAATTTCTTAGCACTTACATCCTGGTAGAGGTAGATAGATGAAAAATAAATAACTAAACAAGGCTATCTCAGCTAGTTATAAATTCAATGAAGGGAAAAATCAGAGTACGTTCTAGAAAGTGAACAGAGGTAGGGCTGAGGGTCCACTTTGGGCTTGGTTGCAGGAGATTACACTGCAGCGTAGTCCTGAGTGAGGAAGAGCCAGCCACATAAAATACCTGGGGGAAGCATACTCCAGGCAGTGGGAACAACAAGAACCACAGACTGGAGGTGAAAGTAAGTTTGTCCTTTTCAAGCAACAGAATGTAACTGAGCTTTAGTAAAGTAAGGTAAGAGTGTGAGGGAAGACTTAGGTGAGGAAAGCAAAGGCCAGGTCCCGTAGGGCCTTAAAGACTTTGCGAAAGATTTTGCATTTCATTTTCAGTGCAATGGGAAACCACTGGAGGGTTTTAAATTGGGGTGTTTACATTTCAAGAAGTCTTTCTTGTTGTATAGAGACTGATGTTGGGGAACAAGAGTGTAGGCAAGGCGCCGTTTTGAAAGTCTTCTAAGCAAGAGATGATCCCGGGCTCCGGTGATGGCAGCCAGACTGACTGAATGACTGGATGCCGGATTAAAAAACCCATTGTTGGATTAGAAATCTAGCGCCCTTTTCATTGGAACCCATGTGACTTCAAAGTTTCCAAACTTATCACCCAGCTCTGGTAGGACCTTGGCAACACAGCTCTCTCTCCCCCGCACTCCTGTGGTTCGATAACTTTGACCTTCGTCAATTCCTAGAAACTACCAAACACGTTCCTTTGCACCACCTTTTTGCTCTCACAGCTGTCTTCTCATCCTTCAGGACTTAACATAAGAGATGGTCTCTAACTACCTTAGAGAATTATATAGTCCTCTCCTGCTCTTGTCTATCCCTTCTGATCCTTCCTATCAATCGTCGTAATGTCTAACAATTTATCTGTTTACTTGTCTGTCTCTCTCACTAGAATATAAGCTTCTTGGCAGGGACTATGTCTTTCTTGTTCATAGTTATGTCCCACCACATTAGGTTTTCAGTCAACAGTAATAGCTAGCACTTCGGATCACTAAATATATGACAAAGAGTATCATGAGCACTTTACATATATTAATGTCATCCTCCCAATAACCCTGAGGTTGCATCTATTATAATTCACCTTTTATGGCCAAGAGAATTACAGGGTTGAAGGAACTTGCTGAAGATCCCCAAATTAGTGAAAAAGTGATTCTAGGATGTGGATACAGGCAGCCTCCCTCCTGAGCCTGCAGTTTTGACCATTACCTTAATCTTCCTTCAAAATAATGGATAAATCAATAATGATGATACGTAACCCTCCCCTTAGCTCTAAATGATGTTTTAAGTGTATTTTTTAACATGGATAAATGAATGAATGTTGTTACGGATGAACAACAACAAAACCCAAATTGTTCTCAGCCCCATGTATGCTTTTATTGAAATGACTCAACGGAAACGATGTCACTTTCCAGTTTCTGCTGCCTGAGATTGTTTTTTTTTTTTTTTTACCCTTCGAATAATGGGGGGGGGGCATGATGAATTTTTCTCCCACTGCTTCTTACCCTGTGGTGTCTATGCATCATGTGATGTTTTACATTTCATTGAGTTCTGCTACTTCTAAGCTGCCAGGTTCACTGTCAATCTCATCTCTCAAATTCTTTGACCAAGTTATTGAGCAATCAAAAAAGCAACCTTGAAAAATATTTATAACAGAGTTTTCTCCATAGCCTGTTGGTTACAGACTGATTTACATGCACAGTCATGACTGGGTGAGTCTTAGCCAGGTTTTCCTCATGTTTGTGGCCCCAGCACCCGGCACAGTGCTTGGCACACAGTGGAAACTCGATACCTATTTGTTCAATGAATAATGAACCCAGCATATGAAACCTATTAGATAATCTTGGCCATGTGTCTCATTTGGTGAAATCATATAAAATGCATCCAACTAAGCCTCTGCTACCTGCTTAGGTCCTGGCTGATAGAGAAATCGTAGCACTGAAGACTTCTGGCAGGTGGGGACCATGGGGTGACTAGCTCTGCTGTTCTCCTGCTGGTCTAGCAGCACCACATTTCCTCTCTGACTGTCTGGTCACCCACCTTTGCTCATTCCATGGCTGATGCCCTGCTCAGCTTCTCCAGCCTGACTCATGGCATGACCTGCTTTCCAGGCTCTGCACCTTCCTTCTGGTTCCCAGACTCTGACGGGCATTCTCCTTCCTGGCACCGAGTTTCTGTGGACAGATATCTGGGAACAACCCCACCTTGGCATGGCCTGGGGGATCTCAGTTTCCACCCCACCTTCATCCTGAGCCTGCCCCCCCGCCAAAAAAAAAAATTACTCACTGCCAGTGCTGATGGGTCTTATCCTAGTTTGGAATGATCTATTTTCACCAACCGCCAGATTCATCTTTGTTCTTACAACTTTTTGGATGCTTAAATGCCTTGTTTTTTTATTTCTCTTTTGGTCACCTTAATTCTCCCTTTCTTTTCTTATCTACAGTTTCATCAAACGTTTTGCCTGTCTCAAATACATATCTGACCAATCTGAAGACAAACACCAATGTCTCAGTGCTTCTTGAAAAGAAAACCTCCCTGGTGAGGGAAAACCTCCCAGAATTTCTCTGTGTTAAGAGTTGAAAACAATGCTTGGAACAAAAGTAGGAAAACGAAGGCAGCTTTTCAAGCTTTGCAAAGGAGAAACAAAATGTGAACTGTATATACAAGAAAAAATGTCCTTTAATTTTTTTCTTTTTTTAACATATTTATTGGAGTATAATTAAAATGGTGTGTTAGTTTCTGCTTTATAACAAAATGAATCAGTTATACATACCCATATGTCCCCATATCTCTTTCCTCTTGCATATCCCTGCCTCCCACCCTCCCGATCCCACCCCTCTAGGTGGTCACAAACCACAGAGCTGATCGCCCTGCGCTATGCAGCTGCTTCCCACTAGCTGTCTATTGTACGTTTGGTAGTGTATATACGTCCATGCCACTCTCTCACTTTGTCCCAACTTACCCTTCCCCCTCCCTGTATCCTCAAGTCCATTCTCTAGTAGGTCTGTGTCTTTATTCCCATCTTGCCCCTAGGTTCTTCAGAATTTTTTTTTTATTCCATATGTGTGTCTTAGCATATGGTATTTGTTTTCCTCTTTCTGACTTACTTTACTCTGTATGAAAGACTCTAGGTCCATCCACCTCACTACAAATAACTCAATTTCGTTTCTTTTTATCACTGAGTAATATTCCATTGTATATATGTGCCACATCTTCTTTATCCATTCATCTGTTGATGGACACTTAGGTTGCTTCCATGTCCTGGCTATTGTAAATAGAGCTGCAATGAACATTTTGGTACATGACTCTTTTTGAATTACGGTTTTCTCAGGGTATATGCCCAGTAGTGGGATTACTAGATCATATGGTAATTCTATTTTTAATTTTTTAAGGAACCTCCATACTGTTCTTCATAGTGGCTGTGTCAATTTACAATCCCACCAACAGTGCAAGAAGGTTCCCTTTTCTCCACACCCTCTCCAGCATTTATTGTTTCTAGACTTTTTGGTGATGGCTACTCTGACCGGTGTGAGATGATATCTCATTGCAGTTTTGATTTGCATTTCTCTAACGGTTAATGATGTTGAGCATTCTTTCATGTGTTTGTTGGCAATCTGTATATCTTCTTTGGAGAAATGTCTGTTTAAGTCTTCTGCCCATTTTTGGATTGGGTTGTTTGTTTTTTTGTTATTGAGCTGCTTGTAAATTTTGGAAATTAATCCTTTGTCAATTGCTTCATTAACAAATATTTTCTCCCATTCTGAGGGCTGTCTTTTCATCTTGCTTATGGTTTCCTTTGCTGTGCAAAAGCATTTAAGTTTCATTAGGTCCCATTTGTTTATTTTTGTTTTTATTTCCATTTCTCTAGGAGGTGGGTCAAAAAGGATCTTGCTGTGATTTATGTCACAGAGTGTTCTGCCTATGTTTCCCTCTAAGAGTTTTACAATCTCTGGCCTTACATTTACGTCTTTAATCCATTTTGAGTTTATTTTTGTGTATGGTGTTAGGGAGTGTTCTAATTTCAGTCTTTTACATGTATCTGTCCAGTTTTCTCAGCACCACTTACTGAAGAGGCTGTCTTTTCTCCACTGTATATTCTTGCCTCCTTTATCAAACATAAGGTGACCATATGTGCATGGGTTTATCTCTGGACTTTCTATCCTGTTCCATTGATCTATATTTCTATTTTTCTGCCAGTACCATACTGTCTTGATTACTGAAGATTTGTAGTATAGTCTGAAGTCAGGGAGCCTGATTCCTCCAGCTCCATTTTTTTTTTCTCAAGATTGCTTTGGCTATGTGGGGCCTTTTGTGTTTCCATATAAATTGTGAAATTTTTTGTTCTAGTTCTGTGAAAAGTGCTGTTGGTAGTTTGATAGGGATTGCATTGAATCTGTCGATTGATTTGGGTAGTACAGTCATTTTCACAATACTGATTCTTCCAATCCAAGAACATGGTATATCTCTCCATCTATTTGTATCATCTTTAATTTCTTTCATCAGTGTCTTATAATTTTCTGCATACAGGTGTTTTGTCTCCTTAGGTAGGTTTATTCCTAGGTATTTTATTCTTTTTGTTGCAATGGTAAATGGGGTTGTTTCCTTAATTTCTCTTTCAGATTTTTCATCATTAGTGTATAGAAATGCAAGAGATTTCTGTGCATTAATTTTGTATCCTGCTACATTATCAAATTCACAGATTAGCTCTAGTAGTTTTCTGGTAGCATCTTTAGGATTCTCTATGTATAATATCATGTCATCTGCAAACAATGACAGCTTTACTTCTTCTTTTCTGATTTGGATTCCTTTTATTTCTTTTACTTCTCTGATTGCTGTGGCTAAAACTTCCAAAACAATGTTGAATAATAGTGGTGAGAGTGGGCAACCTTGTCTTGTTCCTGATCTTAGTGGAAATGGTTTCAGTTTTTCACCATTGAGGACGATGTTGGCTGTGGGTTTGTCATATATGGTCTTTATTATGTTGAGGAAAGTTCCCTCTATGCCTATTTTCTGGAGGGTTCTTATCATAAATGGGTATTGAATTTTGTCAAAAGCTTTCTCTGCATCTATTGAGGTGATCATATGATTTTCTCCTTCAATTTGTTAATATGGTGTATCACATTGATTGATTTGTGTATATTGAAGAATCCTTGCATTTCTGGGATAAACCCCACTTGATCATGGTGTGTGATCCTTTTCATGTGTTGTTGGATTCTGTTTGCTAGTATTTTGTTGAGGATTTTTGCATCTATGTTCATCAGTGATATTGGCCTGTAGTTTTCTTTCTTTGTGACATCTTTGTCTGGTTTTAGTATCAGGGTGATAGTAGCATTGTAGAATGAGTTTGGGAGTGTTCCCCCCTCTGCTATATTTTGGAAGAGTTTGAGAGGATAGGTGTTAGCTCTTCTCTAAATGTTTGATAGAATTCGCCTGTGGAGCCATGTGGTCCTGGGCTTTAGTTTGTTGGAAGATTTTTAATCACATTTTCAACTTCAGTGCTTGTGATTGGTCTATTCATATTTTCTATTTCTTCCAGGTACAGTCTTGGAAGGTTGTGCATTTCTAAGAATTTGTCCAGTTCTTCCAGGTTGTCCATTTTATTGGCATAGAGTTGCTTGTAGTAATCTCTCATGATCCTTTGTGTTTCTGCAGTGTCAGTTGTTACTTCTCTTTTTTCATTTCTAATTCTATTGATTTGAGTCTTCTCCCTTTTTTTCTTGATGAGTCTGGCTAATGGTTTATCAATTTTGTTTATCTTCTCAAAGAAGCAGCTTTTAGTTTTATTGATCTTTGCTATCGTTTCCTTCATTTCTTTATCATTTATTTCTGATCTGATCTTTATGATTTCTTTCCTTCTGCTAACTTTGGGGGTTTATTGTTCTTTTTCCTCTAATTGCTTTAGGTGTAAGGTTAGGTTGCTTATTTGAGATGTTTCTTGTTTCTTGAGGTAGCATTGTATTGCTATAAACTTCCCTCTCAGAACTTCTTTTGCTGCATCCCATAGGTTTTGGGTCATTGTGTTTTCACTGTAATTTGTTTCTAGGTATTTTTTGATTTCCTCTTTGATTTCTTCAGTGATCTCTTGGTCATTTAGTAGTGTATTGTTTAGCCTCCATGTGTTTGTATTTCTTACAGATTTCTTCCTGTAATTGATATCTAGTCTCATAGCATTGTGGTCGGAAAAGATACTTGATACAATTTCAATTTTCTTAAATTTACCAAGGCTTGATTTGTTACCCAAAATATGATCTATCCTGGAGAATCTTCTATAAGCACTTGAGAAGAAAGTGTATTCTGTTGTTTTTGAAATTAATGTCCTATAAATATCAATTAAGTCCATCTTGTTTAAAGTATCATTTAAAGCTTGTGTTTCCTTATTTATTTTCATTTTGGATGATCTGTCCATTGGTGAAAGTAGGGTATTAAAGTCCCCTACTATGATTGTGCTACTGTCCATTTCCCCTTTTATGGCTGTTAGTATTTGCCTTATATATTGAGGTGCTCCTATATTGGGTGCATAAATGTTTACATTTTTTATATCTTCTTCTTGGATTGACCCCTTGATCATTATGTAGTGTCCTCTTTGTCTCTTGTAATAGCCTTTGTTTTAAAGTCTATTTTTGTCTGATATGAGAATTGCTACTCCAGCTTTCGTTTGATTTCCTTTTGCATGGGATATCTTTTTCCATCCCCTTACTTTCAGTCTGTATGTGTCCCTAGGTCTGAAGTGGGTCTCTTGTAGACAGTATATATATGGGTCTTGTTTTTGTATCCATTCAGACAGACTAAGTCTTTTGGTTGGAGCATTTAATCCATTTACATTTAAGGTAGTTATCGATATGCACGTTCCTATTACAATTTCCTTAATTGTTTTGGGTTTGTTATTGTAGGTCTTTTCCTTCTCTTGTGTTTCCTGCCTAGAGAAGTTCCTTTAGCATTTGTTGTAAAGCTGGTTTGGCGGTGCTGAATTCTCTTAGCTTTAGCTTGTCTGTAAAGGTTTTAATTTCTCTGTCAAATCTGAATGAGATCCTTTCTGGGTAGAGTAATCTTGGTTGTAGGTTTTTCTCCTTCATCACTTTAAATGTGTCCTGCCACTCCCTTCTGGCTTGCAGTGTTTCTGCTGAAAGATCAGCTGTTAACCTTATGGGGATTCCCTTGTGTGTTATTTGTTGTTTTTCCCGTGCTGCTTTTAATATTTTTTCTTTGTATTTAATTTTTGATAGTTTGATTAATATGTGCCTTGGCATGTGTCTCCTTGGATTTATCCTGTATGGGACTCTCTGTGCTTCCTGGACTTGATTAACTATTTCCTTTCCCATATTACAGAAGTTTTCAACTATAATCTCTTCAAATATTTTCTCAGCCCCTTTCTTTTTCTCTTGTTCTTCTGGGGCCCCTATATTTCGAATGTTGGTGTGTTTCATGTTGTCCCAGAGGTCTCTGATACTGTCTTCTTTTCATTCTTGTTTTTTTATTCTGCTCTGCAGTAGTTATTTCCACTATTTTATCTTCCAGGTCACTTAGCTGTTCTTCTGCCTCAGTTATTCTGCTATTGATCTCTTCTAGAAAATTTTTAATTTCATTTTATTGTGTTCTTCATCACTGTTTGCTTGCTCTTTAGTTCTTCTAGGTCCTTGTTAAATGTTTATTTTATTTTCTCCATTCTGTTTCCAAGATTTTGGATCGTCTTTACTATCATTATTCTGAATTCTTTTTCAGGTAGACTGCCTATTTCCTCTTCATTTGTTTCGTCTGGTGGGTTTTTGCCTTGCTCCTTCATGTGCGGTGTGTCTTCCTATTTTGCTTCACTTACTGTGTTTGGGGTCTCCTTTTCGCAGGCTGCAGGTTCATAGTTCCCATTGTTTTTGGTGTCTGCCCCCAGTGGCCAAGGTTGGTTCAGTGGGTTGTGTAGGCTTCCTGGTGGAGGGGACTAGTGCCTGTGTTCTGGTGGATGAGGCTGGATCTTGTCTTTCTGGTGGGCAGGTCCACATCTGGTGGTGTGTTTTGGGGTGTCTGTGGCCTTATTATGATTTTAGGCAGCCTCTCTGCTAATGGAAAGGGTGTGTTCCTGTCTTGCTAGGTGTTTGGCATAGGGTGTGTACACTGTAGCTTGGTCATCGTCGAGTGGAGCTGGGTCTTGGTTGAGATGGAGGTCTCTGGGAGATTTTCGCCGTTTTATATTATGTGGAGCTGGGAGGTCTCTTGTGGACCAGTGTCCTGAAGTTGGCTCTCCCACCTCAGAGGCACAGCCCTGACGCCTGGCTGGAGCCCCAAGAGCCTGTCATCCACACGGCTCAGAATAAAAGGGAGAAAAAAAAGAAAGAAAGAAGATAAAATAAAATTAAAAAGTTATTAAAATAAAAAATAATTATTTTAAAAAATTTTAATAAAAAAAAAGGAAAAGAAAGAAGAGAGCAACCAAACGAAAAAACAAATCCACCAATGGTAACAAGTGCTAGACACTGTACTTAAAAAACAAAAACAAAAACGGACAGACAGAACCCTAGGACAAATGGTAAAAGCAAAGCTATACAGACAAAATCACACACAGAAGCATACACATACACACCCACAAAAAGAGAAAAAGGGAAAAAAATATATATATATCGTTGCTCCCAAAGTCCACCTCCTCAATTTGGGATGATTCGTTTCTATTCAGGTATTCCACAGATGCAGGTACATGAGGTCGATTGTGGAGATTTAATCCACTGCTCCTGACGCTGCTGGGAGAGATTTCCCTTTCTCTTTGTTTTCACAGCTCCCCAAGTTCAGCTTTGGATCTGGCCCTGCCTCTGCGTGTAGGTCGCCTGAGGGTGTCTGTTCTTCGCTCAGGACGAGGTTAAAGGAGCCGCTGATTGGGGGCTCTGGCTCACTCAGGCCGGGTGGAGGGAGGGGCACGGAGTGCGGGGCGGGCCTGTGGCGGCAGAGGCCGGCATGACGTTGCACCAGCCTGAGGTGCGCCGTGCGTTCTCCCAGGGAAGTTGTCCCTGGATCCCGGGACCCTGGCGGTGGCGGGCTGCACAGGCTTCCTGGAAGGGAGGTGTGGATAGTGACCTGTGCTCGCACACAGGCTTCTTGGTGGCGGCAGCAGCAGCCTTAGCGTCTTATGCCCGTCTCTGGGGTCCGCGCTGATAGCCGCGGCTCGCGCCTGTCTCTGGAGCTCCTTTAAGCAGCGCTCTTAATCCCCTCTCCTCGCGCACCAGGAAACAACGAGGCAAGAAAAAGTCTCTTGCCTCTTTGGCAGCTCCAAACTTTTCCCCGGACTCCCTCCCGGCTAGCTGCCATGGCGCACCAACCCCCTACAGGCTGTGTTCACGCCACCAACCCCAGTCCTCTCCCTGGGATCCGACCGAAGCCCGAGCCTCAGCTCCCAGCTTCGCCCGCCCCGGCGGGTGAGCAGACAAGCCTCTCGGGCTGGTGAGTGCTGGTCAGCACCGATCCTCTGTGCGGGAATCTCTCCACTTTGCCCTCCGCACCCCTGTGGCTGCGCTCTCCTCCGTGGCTCTGAAACTTCCCCCTCCGCCACCCGCAGTCTCTGCCCACGAAGGGGCTTCCTAGTGTGTGGAAACCTTTCGTCCTTCACGGCTCCCTCCCACTGGTGCAGGTCCTGTCCCTATTCTTTTGTCTCTGTTTTTTCTTTTTTCTTTTGCCCTACTCTGGTACGTGGGGAGTTTCTTGCCTTTTGGGAGGCCTGAGGTCTTCTGCCAGCATTCAGTAGGTGTTCTGTAGGAGTTGTTCCACCTGTAGATGTATTTCTGATGTATTTGTGGGGAGGAATGTGATCTCTGCATCTTACTCTTCTGCCATCTTGAAGCCCCTCCATGTCCTTTTATTTTGAAAGCGGTCACTTTCTAGAGATTGTTCTTATTGTATTTCCATTTTTTTCATTCTGCTCTCTAATGCCTTTTTTCTTCAAAAAGATAATATTCCCAGGACAGTGGTATACAGTTTGAAAAAGTTTGCCTTGTGTGCCCCCAGCATCGGAACCAAAGCCAATGGCATTTTCTACTGAGGAAAGTCATCTCTTAATTATTTCTGTCTGGATTATCTACTGTTTGTTTGTTCTAGATTTCCTTCTCCAAAACCCAGCTTGTGCCAGAACATCTCCAAGTTCCATCAACTCCTCTAGTCTAGTTTTTTTTTTCTCAAAAATAATGAGAATTAACTCTGAGATTAGCTTAACTAAAAAATAATTGGGTAGGTTGCTCTACAGAAAAATGAATTTCACAGAGTAACATGAAAAAGAGAGGAATCATTTTGGATTCTCTATTATTATTATTATTACAACTACCATCACTAGTACTCTGATTATTACTTGGTCACATGACACTTTAAGACAGACCCCACCCTTTATTTTTCTGTAACATCCAGCTGAGCCAAGCACCATTTTGGAACTCTCTTTTTAGTTAATTCAGAGGCCATAATTCTCCTACTGTTGAAAAATTATTTGGAACAAGGCTATTTCATAGCCTCGCAAGGTTTGAAGAGATCTTCAAGTTTAACCTCATACAACCACCATCAATTGTTCTGGTGTCCTCTCTGACGTTCCTGCCAAGAGGGTGGTCTGGCCTCTGATGGAACACTTTGGGGATGGTCTGTTCTCTGAAACACTAGGAGGTCCTCTCTTTGATCAGCTTTCACCTCATTCCTGGAGCCATTGTAATTTCACTGTGGTTGGGTGGCGGAACACTCCAAAGGGATTGAAGGTAAGACTTGTCAGACAGGCCAGCCAAATCCAGTTGCAAAAAGGCAATTTGCTGTTGCTGGAATTAGTCCAGCACAGATACCATTCATATTAATAGGGATCTTTTTCAATTCGAATCTTATCTCCATGAGCCAGGGAGAACATCCATTGTTCTACTGTTGTAAGTTAACAGCTTTGCATACTTTAGAAGCAATGAGCCTAAACAAAAAGGAATTTTCTTCCAGTGGTTTGTGGCCAGCAGGAGCTGTAGTGCATACCGTGTGCAGAAGAAATTTACTGCAAGTCTCTCTGTTTAGAGCAAGTCTCTCTGTTGCTTATTGCTTATTTTATTACTCTGAGCTCCTCTCCTGTCCCAGTACTAACCCTTAGCTAATGTTAACCATTAGGCAAGGTAGAATTTCTTTTCTTAAGCAACAGCTCATACTTAATAACTGTCATGACAAATAACTTTGTTCTATTATACTAATTACTCAAAGGAATGTGTAGCTTTCTCGTATTTTAAACGTTCTGTTTCTCATATAATTAGCTTGTTAAAAAAGCTACCCTTACCTGTAACAGGATGTGGTCATTTGGGGAAGCATATCTTGCATTTACAAAACATATTTTGATATGAAACAAACCCTGCTTCCTCTCTTGCTGCAGGTCAGAATTATAAAGAGGTAGCATTTAGAAGTAAGAACACTGATGAATGAACAGCCACTGAATTCGTCTTTGGGAGGATGGAGTTTGGGGACTCTTAGCTACTCATGGCACAGTAAGTCTAGTGGTCCCCGAGCAGGACCACAGAACCACAGGCTTCCAGAGTATTAGACGCTGGGCGTGATCATCAGCCTCGTGACTCATTCACGGGTGAGCTGGAATGGGGTGATCCAGGCAGGAGAGAACTTTAAAGAGAAGCAAAACTGTAGCCAAATGACTAGCAGGGCCCTGGAGTGCTGGGAAACCCAGGCGTCTGTTGGACTTCCCTCCCCCAAAAAAGGGCTTGTTTGTGTAAAAGGTCCCAGGCATTGAGTTTAGGTACAAGATTGGACACATCTGGAAGATGTAATTACTGAGCCTGCAATTAGTAAGCATGGTATCAACACACATGGAGCAGATTCATCTACTTTTTTTACACCTTCTGGGAGAGTTCAGCCTTTCAAACTTAGGTCTTAACTTTTCATTTGGGAAAATTGGTAACCATTCAATTGTTCGTGAGAGGTGAATTCTTATTGGGTGATGGAATGTGGCTACTGTGGAAATGATTTAATTCGATCAGACCCCTAAATTTCTAAGCCCTCCAAAAGGTGATTTCTTGAGACACAGAATGTTCTCTGAGTGTGTTCCTTGACTGCAAGAGCACTGTAATACGAATCATTATACTCTAATTATATTTCAAATAATGTTAGTCTATGAGTGAAGCAATTTCTGTTTAAAAATGTTGCCCTGAGTGAAAGTCCACTGGTGATCTTTCTAGAAGATTGAAAGAAAACAGAACTCAGAAGTTTATACATACATATAAATATATGTATAGGTATAAATTCCAGAATTTAATCTATGTAGAAATTAATATAATTATATAATTGTATATATATATTTATATAAATTCATATACATTTCAGAAAAAATATATGTGTGTTTATCTTTGTAGGTCAAAACTAAAATCTCCATCTAGATATGCATTATTAGTATTTGACTGCCGGGCTTTAAGGGTTTAAGAAGAGGTAGGAAGGGGGAACATCTATGAAAAAAGGCTGTTCTCATGCCATTTTCCAGTCTGGGTGGAATTCAAAAGTATCAGAGTTGGTGAAAAAAACCAGCCTTCTTCTCAAAGGTTTCTTGGCCAAGTTTTGATACCCCAAGAGGCTGAGGAAAACATCTGACCTTCTGGATACATACCACACTATCCAAACCTTTTTAGGCCAACCCATCACAGGCAATGGCCTCAACAAAATAGGCAGTACCTTAAGCAAACAAGACAGGGAGACTCTAAAGACAGGCAGCCTTATACTTTAGTTCCTGTAAGAAATGGTCAACTCAAAAATGTTTTCTTTTAACGGAGTTAAAAATAGTTGAAGCTGAAATAGCTCATCCTATGAAACACTTCAGAGTAAAATGTGTGCTTTACTTTTTTTTTTCTTTTTCTTTCTTTCCTTAAAAAATGTGTTGGCATTAGACAAGTCGGGCCGGAGCAGCCAGGATGGAATGTTAACCATGCTACCGGATGGCAAATTGGAGAGGAACACGCCTTTCATCTGAATTATAGGCTGGATAAGGAATGCACTATATTCTCTGCTATGTATGAGCAGGAGAAAACTTTCCCAGGGTATTTTTCTTTTGCATTTCTGACTCTTATTGGATTGGAAGCTGGTCCATGTGACCCAGCGGGGTCCATTTTCCATAATAAGGCTAAAAATATGCCAGAAATGTTTTCTTTAGCACAGTGTCTGAGTGTCAAACATGAAAGCGACAGAACTCCTTTTCCTGCAGATTCGATTTCACCTTTTCCTGGAGAAAGTTCCACTGTTATCCTACCATTCTGTCCCAGTGTTATTTTTTTGATAGGCTCCATCACCTGGCATGTAGTCCCAAATGGAATAATTGTAGAAATGTATTCGGTGTCCCTGTAAACTACAGATTTTGTTCTCTCTCTATAGTTATGTCTCTAATGACTCACCTTCAGTAAATCATAGCCCTCAAAATGTTTTTTCCTGTAATGGGAATGCATTGTCACTGAGTCACGCATATCCTTAACCAGGTCTGTTGTGATCAGTGAATTACATCTAGGATTAAGGGAAGTCCAGGACTGTAACAGAGTCTATCTAACTGGATATGAAAGGATAATAAAGTGATCAAGAGCATGTACTTTAGTCAAGAAGAATTGGGTTGAATCAATTGATAGCCATATAATCTTTGGTAGACTTTATTTCCAAACTTTTACTTCTTCTTCTGCAAACTGTGTATAGAAAGTTGTTGAAAAAATTCTGATGTGTTTAGCATAGTGCTGGGGCTATTTTAAGAAAACCTGTAAACTTGGTCTCATTTCTAATTGATTGACTCAACTAACCAGAAAAGGAGTTCATAATTCCATGGATAAAATGCTCTCACTATGATTAGGAATATTGTTCCCGTCTCCTGATTCCTGGGTATGCCTGTCATTCAAGCGATTTAGACCAGTGGTTCTCAAACGGAGGCAACGTTGCTCCCCCAGCAGACGTTTGTTTTTGGCTGCCATACCTTTGGTGCGGTGGGGATTACTGGCATCTAGTGAGCAGAGGCCATGGATGTTGCTAAACATTCTATCATGCACAAGGCAAAACTCCCCTCAGCAAAGAATTGTCTGGACTGAAATGTCAGTCATGCTGAGGATAAGAAACCCTGGAATACATTTTTCAGAACAAAAACTTTAAGGTCTATTGTTTGATCTGGAAAGCTACCACAGGAGACATTCAAAGAAACAAACCCATTACATTTCTCTCCCTGCCTCATCTATTCCAGGAACAGTTTTGAGCTCCTACTAAGTTCAGAGCCACTTTATTGGTGGTTGAAATATAGTCTGGATTTCTGAAGCCCATGTGCTTCTCAAGAGGCCGTGATGCTGGGTAATGGGTAAAGGACAGATGGAGGAATTAGCTAAATCCTCCTGATGGTAAATGCATGCATTTAATCCTAGAGATTAAATATAAATGAGAAACAGCTTTCGATGGTTTAGTATCATTCCTAAGATTAAAGGAGAATTTTCCAAACTAAATTCATCTCCACAGCAAGTTGATATTTTTACCGATTTAAGAGGCTTTTACTAGCTTGCAGTAATATGTAGAAACCAGCCTTTCTACAGAATAGTTGCTACTTTTCCCAGTCCAGGCATTGCCAGATGCCAGGTATGAAGAAGGCCAGCTTCAAGGCTCACAAAAATGATATTCATTTCAAAGAAGTTCAAAGTCTTGTTTTCACTGAATTCAAAAATTAAAATTTTCTTTTTTAATTCAATAAAAGTATTTTGTCTCAGCCTCCCATCTTTTAAAGCTCTGAATCTTACTTTACTTTGCAGGAAGTGTTATCTGCTTCTGTCAAACTGCAAAGAAGCTGGTTTCAATTTAGAGATCTAACTGTATATGTAATCACATACATTAACCAATAACGATTTATAGTGTACATTTTTCTCCACATGTTTATAGTAAGTGCTTTCAGGATTATTCCACTTTCTTCCTCATTGCCCATGCTCTAGAGGTATTTGTCATAATTTGCTTATGATGGCTTCTCTCTGATTTCCCCAGAGTAAAAGTTCACTCAAATCACCACAGCCAGCTGAGGTGGTTCCATAATCAGAGGAATAAATGAGTCCAGGCTCCTGTCTCTTGAGGTCTGTTATGGTTCATGGCAAACTGAAAAGTTCTCAACCACTTATTATTTCTATTCTTGGTCCTGAGAAATTATTTTGCTTGTGTTCAGGTTAAATTTTTATCAGTACTAAAATTGTTGGTGTTGTAATTGGTTGATGATTGATTAACACTAGAAAAAAATTAGAAAAGCTTAGTATAAAAATATCTATAGAAAGCTACACCGCACTTTGGTAAATTAACTTAAGACCACGCACAGTTAATAAAGACTGGACAGTGGAAAGGACTTGATAAAGGGTATCCACAGATTCTAGTTTTACTCCCAGATGCAAACTAAGTAAGTTCACTTAGTACTTCTAAGTGTCCGGTAACTCGTCTAATAAAAGTGGGTGGATTGAACTTCATGATTCCTTTTAATGCTATCATTCAACAATTCAGTTGAAAATAACACTTTATTCCAAGTGTGTGATATTACACAGAAAAGAGGTCTATAATTAAATTTAGGGCACATGGGGCCACTTGGTTAAATAGTCAATTGTTTCTTAGCAAAAATACCAAGAAGGGCTCTGTGATCTATAAATATCCATCATGTTCATAGCTCTGTTTCAGAAAGCTGCCTCTGGTGGCTTCTTCCACATATGCTGAGATTCTTGCCACGTGAGTTCATGGCCCTGATCATAGATGATTAGATGATTTAGCCATGGAAGCACCTGATACAAAGGCAACAATGTATATTTTGGGCAGTGGCTCCTAACATGCCCTAATATATCTCTTCTATACTGTAAAGTAAATGGCTGAGCCAATCCTTGAGAAGTTTGTTATGAGGGGAAGTCAGCAGATAGTAGAGTGGCGGGGAAACCAAGAGAAGCTTAGGAAAATGGCAATAAATAGAAGGCATGAGGCATCCAATGCCATAAGAAAACAGAATCCATGGAGGAATAAAAGCCTGAGGCAATATTTGCTATAAGTAAGCAGAAACCCTGTACTGCCAGTTCCTGTCTAGCCACAAGAGACATATTCAGAAAAGAGACACCCTTGGAAACATATATTAAAATCCAAACCAAATTTTTTGGGTTGTGAAATCATCATGATTCACGGTATTCATGACATTAAGAAGAATTAAAGGAGAAGAAAATAATGGTCTTTTCTCAGGTGGGATGCATTGTAAACAAATGCTAGTTATGTGTCTATGAGCGAGTTTGATCTAGAGTCTCTGCTGGTGCCTGTACAGTGTGCCTTGATTTAACTTTGACCTTGAGTTCCATGAAGGTTGAATTGTGTTTCATTTAAGTGTGGTTGTATCATCTCTAGGTGGTAAGTGCTAGAACTTTGATATCCCATATTGTTCCTCTCCCTCCCCATCCCCCTGCCCTTCTTCTTCTCCTTCTCCTTCTTCTTTGTCTCCTTCTCCTTCTCCTCCTTTTCCTTCTTCCTCATGTCTTATATATGTCTTTTTATGCTATATGTATCCAGAAGAGATGAACCGTCCCTCATACCTCTCTGCATTCCCACTGACAGCCTGTTAAGGTGCTTCACACACAGTAGAAACTCAACAAATATTTGCTGAGGCAGTGATGAGGTGACAGAGAGTAGAATTACTTTTTCCAAACACGCACAATTTAGTTAATGCACTTTATGGAATGCTAAAAGTTATTTTTCTTTCTACATCTTAAAAAAGTTTGAAAAAAATGTATGTGGACTGGACATATGAAACATTCCCTGGAGTATCCTGGCTCTGGTTACCTAAAGTCATGGCTGGGTCATGCATTCACCAGAGGTCAAAGCTTAGAGAATGCAGCTTTGAAGCTGCTCTGCATCAAGGTGTAATTTCAAGTTACTAATAACTCAGGAACACTTGATCTCTTTCCTTATTCTTGCCCAGATGAGTCATTTTCTTGGTAGTTTACCTTGAGCTCCTCCTGTTTATACACAGCAGACTAGCTGGCATGGAAAATTGTGTGCATCTGTCTTTCATATTGAAACATATAGCTTTATGTGTTTTCTTTCTCTCCATACTATTCTTTTTCTCCGTGGTTCGTTTCTCTAGTCCCATTGTCTTTGCCTAAAACTAGGGAAATTTCTTCCAGGGTGAGTTCATCCTAGATCTATCAGGAAGTTGGGGTCTGTACCTTTGACTGAATTTATTATATAAGAACAAAATAAATAACAAAAAGACTCACTGCATTGTTTCCCAAAGAATGATCCAGAAGAATTTCCACTTTTCAGAGCCTCATTTGTTTTCTAAATCCCCGAAGAGAGATTTGACTCAGCAAAAAATGAGTTTTGAGCCTTCTTCAGCAGCAGCAACGGCAGCTGAGCTGTGGATCTTGGCTCTAGGACTGGCCTAGTTATTCAGCAGATTCTGTCCCAGCCAAGCCCTGGAACGGCTTTTAGCCACTGCCACAGATGCTGCCTACCAACTGTTGCCTAGGTGAGGAGAGCCTTGGCCATATATCCTGGCACCCTCTCCTTCCCCAAATCTGCCTGATTCATTTGTTCACACCACACCTTCAGAGTGGAAGGTATGATTGCTTGCCTTCTTGCTTGCTTATTTTTTCCTTTTCTCCCTTTCTGTCTTCCTTTTTTGACCTCGCAAGTAATCCAGCTAAAAAATGGAATTAGAGAAGGCACCCATGGATCAACAACAGACAAAACAAGAAAAACTACTGTTGCTTATTTAAAACCGTTTTGGGTTCTTTAAAATTTCTTTCACTTTATTATTTTTTTCTAACAGCATCTTGGGTTTTGAGCAACGGTTTGCTTTCTGTAGTTTTGACTTAAAGATTTGTCTTCTCTGAGTCTATGTAGTTGTAGGAGAGGTAATTGGTTAATAAATGGTATGACACACACACATAAAGTTGTGTAACACAAACTCAGAAGCCATTAAGAAAAGATTGATAGATGTGACTACATAAAAATAAAAATATTCTGCATGGTTAAAAAAAAGGAAAAAAATAGAAAACACTGTAGGTAAAGTCAGAGAACAAATAAAATAGGGAAAATGCTTGAAGCTCATTTCTCAGGCAAAGGACTAATTTCTTTAATATATAAAAAGCTCCTGCAAATCATCAAGAAAAAGATCAAATCTTTAGTTTAAAAATTGTAAAATATATAAATTGAAACTTCATGGAAGTGAAATTAAAATGACTTCTAAATGTATGAAAAGATGCTCAAACTCACTCATAATAAAAGAAATACAAATTGAAATAAATTCAGATACCAGTTTTTGCTTATCAGACCCAAGTGTGAGTCTACACTGTGTTGGCAAGGCTGTGGATGATCAGGCACTTTTATACAGGGCTGGGGGTGAATATAAATTGTTAACACCTCTAAGGAAGCAATTTGGCAGAATCTATCAAAATTATAAATGCACACATATGTTGACTCAGAAATTCTACTTCTAAAAAAATTACCCTAGGCATATACTCACCCCTGTGTGAAATGGCACATATATAGGGCAATTCTTTCACGCAAGAGATTTTAGACAACCCAAATGCAATATTATTAAGCTGTTAAAAAAGAAAGGAGGCTCTTTGGGTACTGACATAGAAAGCTCTCCAAGAAATATTATTAATAGAAAAATCAAGGTGCAGAACAGTGTGTATAGTATGTTCCCATTTGTAGAAAAAGAAGAAAAAATTAGAGACTGATACAGAATATATATTTGCTTATATTTGCATAAAATAACTGGATGGAGGATGCACAAAAATTCCCACAAAAGGTAATAAAATGGCTGTAGCATTTAAAAATTTGTATGCTAGGGCTTCCCTGGTGGCGCAGTGGTTGAGAGTCTGCCTGCTGATGCAGGGGACACGGGTTCGTGCCCCGGTCCGGGAAGATCCCACATGCCGCGGAGTGGCTGGGCCTGTGAGCCATGGCCGCTAAGCCTGTGCGTCTGGAGGCTGTGCTCCACAACAGGAGGGGCCACAATGGTGAGAGGCCCGCGTACCACACACACAAAAACAATTTGTATGCTACGTGAATGTCTTTCCTAATTAAAAAATGAATAAATAAGATTATTAGGAAAGAATGTGTCTTAAGGCAGTAGTACTTGAGACTACACACCAGCAAGGTGGTCTATAGCATGTATCATCTGAAGTGCCGGTTGCATCATCATTTCTTTTTGTCTTAGTTCAGGCTGTTATGAGAGACTATCATTGACTGGGTGGCTTAAAGAACAAACATTTATTTCTCACAGTTCTGGAAGTTGGAAGTCCAAGTTCAAGGCACTGGCAGATCTGGTATCTGGTGAGAGCCTGTTTTCTGGCTTGCAGATGGTTGTCTTTTCATTGTTTCTTCACATGGCAAAGAGGGTTTGGGGGTAGAGAGAGAGAAGGAGCTCTCTTGTGTCTCTTTTTATGAAGGCACTAGTCCCATTCGTGAGGACTCCACCTTCATGACTTAATTACCTCTCAAAAGCCCTACCTCCTAATACCATCACAATGGGGGGTTAGGATTTCAACATTAGGATTTTGGGGGGACACAAACATGTAGTCCATAGCATCCTTACAGATACCTCCTTTCATATTCTACCTTTAAAATTTTGCCCTTGCTTTCCTCCAATTCTCATTAATTTTCTAAATACATTTCTACTTCTAAATTTCCTTCATTTATTATTCTTTTGACCTACACATACATTTAATAGCCTGCTCAGAGCTTGAATAGCATTAAACACTATTTGTAAACTTCATTGAGACAGGTGACTGAGTGAGTTTTTAAGCCTGGAGACCTTATTCTGAGAATCAATGGAGACAAGAGTGTGGTTTGACTTATAAAGTAAAATTAAACATGAACAAAAGATTTAATCAAGCAGATCACTTACTGCCCAAGGAAATTTTCTTATAAGTACCTGGGCTTAAGCCAGGTATGCTGCTCAGGTCTAAACAAATTGAGAAAACCTTTCAGTTCACGTCTTATTCTTTAGAAGTTTTGCAGAGCTGCCACTGAGTAATAAAAGAAGATTTATGGGTGGTCAGTTAGTTCCAAGTCACCATGACCAGGAAAACTCTAGCAACTAAGAACAACTTACTAAAAATGTGACCTTATTCAAATCACTAAATCTCCCAGAAATCCCAGCATCTTCATTTGTATGATTGGGATGTTTTTGAGAGACCAAATAAATTATCAGTATGGATGACAGCAATAACCGCTGTGGTAGCTGGTCTCCAAGAGGGCCCCCAATGAGCCCTACTTTCTGGTACTTATACCCTTGTGTCACCTCTCCCACATTGGACCAGTGTTGTCCTGTGACAAGTAGAATATGGCAGAGGTGGTGGTATGTCATTTCTGAGGTTAGGTTATAAAAGTTCTTTGTTCTGTTCTCTCTTTCTCTGTCTGTCTGTCTGTCTCTTTCTCTAGGAGAAGCCAGTTGCCCTATTGTGTGCAACTTTATTGAGAGGCCCACATGGTGAGGCACTTAGGCCTTCTGCCAGTGGTCACATGAGTCAGCTTGGAAGCAGAATCTCTAGCCTGGCCAAGCTGTCATATGGTTGTAGCTCTGGCCAATACATTTGAGTACAATCTTTTGAGATACTCTAAGAAAGAACTACCTTATTAAGCTGCTCCTGGATCCCTGCTCCCCAGAGACTTTGTGACATAAATGTTATTTTAAGTTGCAAAGTTTTGGGGTAATTTGTTACAGTGCAATAGGTAACTCATACAACTCACATATCACCAGCAATAACTCACATATCACCAGCAATAATAACCAGTCAATCTTTTCTCCTTTTTTTTTTTGCTTTTCCATACCTTTTAACCATTTTTACAGCTGTTCACACGACAATCACATTTCCACTTTAAAAAAAATGGTTACAAAGATGCACAGAGAAAAGAGGAAAGCAAAGGAATAAACTACAAGCAATTACATAAGTGATACTTTTGTGATCTGACATTTTGTATCTCTTCTCTTCTTCATAGAAAGAACCTCATGGTGTTACTAAGGTCTAGATTTGGGTACAGTGATTCCAGTGGAATGATTGCCTTCCTGACTCACCATTTAGGTACCTGAGGCTATATCATCCACTGATTCAAGCACTTGTCACCTCTGCCATGTTGTCCTGATTAATTACCACTCCTGGCACCCAATGCACGAGTCTCATGGGCAGCTACTCAGAAGACCAAGGTCCCTGATGGGAACAGGTATTCTGTTTTTATTGCCGCTGATAGTGAACAATTGCATCAGATTTGTTGCCTTGATTCTGATTCAGATGGTTTCCATGAATTGTATTCAGTTTTAACCTGCAACAGCCCTTCCTAGAACACACACAAGGACTGAGAAAATGGAGAGCACTAACAAACTCTCATCACTTACACCTCAGTCCTGAAGCACTTCTTCCATCAACCTGATTCCTTACCTTCTAGCCTTTCTTCTTACCATTTGGGCCCCTATCTTATCTCTGTTTCCCTAATTCTTGTTTTCTGTCCTTCAGGTCACCTTTGCTAAACATCATACTTTGTTTCGCTTGGCCCTGTGATCTTTTCCTCTTGGTGCTGCCTCATTGGTAGAGATTTGGCCATAGTTTACTCTGTTACTTATTCCAGAGCCCCTTGTATACAATGCTGTCAGTCCCTAAATATAGACTGCAGTTGTTCTCAACCGCGGTTGGCATAAAAATCACCTGGAGAGTTTGAAAAAATATTCAGATGTCCAGGTCCTATTCGAGACCAATTCAATTAGATTATCTAGGTATAGGGCTCAGGCATGAATATTTATTAAAAGCTTTCCAGTTGATTTTCATGAGTAGCCAGATTTTAAAAGCAATAATGTGCAGCAAGTTCCATTGCTGTACCCACTAAACGAAAACCATCTGGGAACCAGATTCACACTCAGTGGCCAGTTTTTGACCTCTGACTAGAGGATGAGTTGACAGGCTTGCTGGGAAGCCCAGGGGCTTTGTTTGTGTACTTGCACAAGATGCTCCAGATGGGTAGAGGAAACAGTGAGCAGAGAATTCAGAAGCAATTAGCTTGTGCATATGCTTTCAGGGCAACCCTGCTCCAAGAGGACATCTGATAACCTGCAGATAATTATAAGTTTATGATGAACAAACCATTGCTGAAAGATGGCATCGTGCACATCTGTTGTTTAGAAAAAACTGTTGCAGAGTTTTTGACTTGGCACTAGGAATCTCAAACCATGGCTAATGATGTTTTCCTCTGACAAATTCTGTTTGTGCACATGGAGATTCAAGATAGGATGGGTGTTAAAGCTATGAGAAAGAAGGAATTAGGAGCTTGCCATTTTGGGGGAAGAATAAAACTACTGCTGTCTCCATATACAATTTTTAACCTAAGCATATGAATGGCCATATCTTTTGGCAGTGTTAGATATAGATATGACATTGAGAATATGGATCTGATCTTTCAATTAGTGTGCACAGCAAGATTCTCAAGATGAATAAAATATCATTTTAATGAACTTTTCAAATTTATCTCCTCTAACACATTTATATTATGACAGCAATTTTAAGGGATGCTCATATGCAGAGCAAATGCTTGTTGGATTTTTTTTCACATTTTAACATATCAGTTTAAGATCTTTTAATATAGCCACCATCACTGCTCTATTGACTAATTAATGGAAATGGTATTGATAATCTTAAAAAATTTAAGTTAGTTCTATTCATAAGCTAGATGCATGGGTATGGGCTAAACTCCACCCATAATCTTGATAAAGAAAATTTATATATTGAATATATAATGAATATATTGAATGGATATGAATATTGATAAAATAAATTCAGCATTTGAAATTGGGAGTTCTTAAACATTTACCAGTATTCCAGGCTCATTCTGACTGATGGTCCAGCTGACTGGGGGGTGGGAGCTCCTAGCGGGGCACAAAGAGTCTGTCTGTCCTGAGAGGTACCAGCCTGTAGAGGCACACAGACCTTCTTTTGGATCCTGGCTTCAGCACACACAAGTTACGTGACTCTAAGAAATCACTTCCCCCCTCACGCTGAGTCTCCAAAAGGAAGGTTGTGATATCTGCTTTCCCAAGTGATTGTTACAGTCAAATATTGTGAATGTAAAGCACACACCTGCTATTTACTGAGCTCTCCCTCTGAACAAACACGTCATTAAGTGCTGAGGGGAAGAAGGAGAAGTATAAAGCATAACCGTTGTCTTCTAGCAGCTGACAGTATATTTGGGACAATAAAATACAAAGAACCCAAAGTTAACTAATTAAAAGCACAAGGTATTATTTTTTAAATGTAAATCAACACACATTATCTCACAAATTATCTCACTATCACTGTGGGTCAGGAATCTGGGTCTCACAAGGCTGCAATCACAATGTCAGTTGGGCTGTGTTCTCATCTGGAGACTTTACTGGGAAAGAATCCACTTTTAAGCTTACTCAGGTTGTTTGAGAATTTTTTCCTTGTGGCTGTAGGGCTGAGGGCCAAGGATCTCAGCTTCTTGGGGGTTTTCAGGGTCCCTCAGCTCCTAGAGGTTATATGCAGTTCCTGCCATGTGGCCCTTTCCACAGCTCCTCTTACAACATGGCAGCTTGCTTCTTCAAAGCCAGTGAGGGATAATGTCTTTAGAGTGAGTTTACTAGCATGACAGAATTTTACATAATGCAACATCATCCTGGGAGTGACAGCCCATCACCTTTGCCATATTTGGGAAGAAGCAACAGGTGCTGCCTACACTCAAGGGGAAAGGGATCACACATGGGTATAAATACCAAAAGGCAGGGATGATTGTGGTGGGGGGGGGGGGTCTGTCCAACATAGCTGTGTTCCAATAAAACTTTATAAAAACAAATGACATAATCATTAGATGCTATTAAAGTATACAAATTCAGATGAAGATATTTGTCTTTTATAATCTCATGTATCTTGCATGTCATAAGCCATGAAATTTCCCTTTATTAAATAGGTCTTCTCACCCTCACCTTGTGTGTAAAGGTATGTGATTTAACTTAATCCTCAAAATGACCATTAGGAGATATCATTTGATTGATAAGAAGTAAGCTAAAAGATGTGTCTTAACTATAAGGCATATAAATACTCTATGTAATGAGTCAGAGGTTCTGAATATGAGTCAACCAAATGCTATTTGTAGTACAGGTGGGATTAAGAATCTGTATGTTGGGCTTCCCTGGTGGCACAGTGGTTGAGAATCCGCCTGCTAGTGCAGGGGACACGGGTTCGAGCCCTGGACTGGGAAGATCCCACATGCCGCGGAGCAACTGGGCCCGTGAGCCATAACTACTGAGGCTGCGCATCTGGAGCCTGTGCTCCGCAACAACAGAGGCCGCGATAGTGAAGGCCCGTGCACCACGATGAAGAGTGGCCCTCGCTTGCCGCAAGTAGAGAAAGCCCTCGCACAGAAACGAAGACCCAACACAGCCAAAAAAAAAAAAAAAATCTGTATGTTGTGAATATTAGGCTTGGGATGTGTAAGCTGTTATTGTCAATCTAAGGCCTGCTGGAGTGTAAGGTCAAGTGAGTGGAGAACTAGTGCAAGGAAGCAGATTAAGTCAGGTTTCCATAACTACCAGTGGTTTGCTTTCCAAGGGCTGATCTTCAGTACATGTTGACAAAAATGCTCCTGGAACAAAAGGTGGGGTGTGAGTCATCTTAGGGGCTGGTCAGAGTCAAGGGAAATAGGGTAACCAAAGACAGAATAGGGATTCTGCACATAAAATTTCTCTTTTGGGAGCAAAGGAGAGAAAGGGATTGCATTTCTTTTCTGTGAAGTTGCCTTACAATGAAACTATTCATTTTGCACTCATGGCAGCCTAATACTAATAATGGATCAGTTTCATGACACTTTCACAAAGATAGACTTCCTAAAATTATTAAGCTTGATTATAACCTTAGAAAGTGTTTGTCACTGAGCTTGTAATTATGTAAGTCTCCTATGCTGGGTTTTTGAAGATCAACCTCCAAAGATAGATCTCAATCCATCATTTCGTGGATAAGTGACATGCTTTGTGGACCCTTAAAGTTTTACTGCGTCTGCACAGTTCAAATTGCTTGATCAATTTAAAGAAAATAATGTTCAATAAAATTTGGGGGGGTTGTATAAACAAAGCTTTTTGATGTAATACAAATACAAAATTGATAGGTTATATTTTTCTTCCTTTTTGAAACCTGCAGAAGAATGGCTCACAATTTGATGAACCACCTGATATTCACTAGCTGCATAGTATGAAACAAAGAACCCAGGACATGGTTTGTGTCCAAGAGGTGATTCCTGAAAAACTACAGGTCTTTAAAGACAGTAAAATAACCCACGAAAGTATTTTTCTCTAAAGATATGAACAAGAAAATATGACTTTTATAAAAAAGACAATTTTAATGTCTGACGGACACATGAAACATGGCGCCTTAGAATAAATTCACAGTCACAGAGAAGGTAATGTTATTTGGAAAGTATAGTGTCCTAAAATGAAGCAGATTTATGGAGAACAAGCACTATTCGTTTCCTTGGAAGGCCTTTGGGAAAATATGTCTCCAAGTGACCGTGTGGAGCCAGTATTTCGGAGACAACATAGAAACCACGTGTGCTTTTTCTCGCATGTCCAGTGATGCCTAATGTGGGTGTTCATTGAGCCTGACAACCAGATTGTCCTTAAAAGCAGCTGATCTCATTCCTCGTGGGCGCCAAGTTCCTGAAGTCGTGGATGAATCCAGAAGCACTGGCGCTGCCGCATGACTCACCTCCCTGCCTGTAGGCCCCCTGAGCGGGCCGTAGGACCCCCGCCACCATCAAGCAGCAGAACAGCCTCTTTGCTATCAGCCGTCTCCAAGAATGCGGATGCAGCCGTTAGCCTGTGCTCTTAAGCCTCTTGTGGTTAACATGAATAGCATTCTTTCAATTGCTGCAGATATGAAATAGCCTACGTCTTCAAGTCAACAATTAAAAACTCAGGGTCATATTTTTGCAGGAGATGCTGAAAATGTTTGAGTTGGGGGGTGAAACATTTTGAACTTGAGTGGTATGTATATTTATTCTGTGTCTAAACGTTGCAAATGAAGTAGAGATTTTTCAGTTATTCAGATTTTATTAGGATAAGGAAAGTCAAGACAGATGGTAGGCTCACCAAATAAAATATTTTTTATTGCATTACTGAATACTTAACAAATAGTTATTTTTGTTAGTGGAAAATGGGCTGAATTAACTTCTCTGCCCCTTAGTTCTCTCATCTGTAAAGTGGGGATAATAATCTATATGCTACAGAGTTAACAAACACCTCTGTCAGTTTTAATATCTATAAAACTGGGGTAACGATACTACCTGCATATTAAGGCTACCTACCGAGCCTGGTCCCACCTTATTTTTCCTTCGGAATTTAGAAGCAGAGCCAAAAGGAAGTGTGCTAACCTTCTCTGCAGATTTGTTTTCTCAGAAGCCTTTTCTTTCCCTTTTTTTTCCTTTAAAAAAATTCTAAATCTCCTCTTCTGTCTTCTACTACTTCCATGGAGCACTTTCCTCATAATCCCTCTGGTTAGGTTCCTAACATTGTCACCAGCCTCCTACTCCTTCCTACGTGCTACTCTTTCCCCTGAAATGACCCTCTTCCTCAGTCAAATCAACCACCTCTGCTCCTTTCAAGGTCAGTTCCAGGGTCCCCTGGAGCCCCATCAGCTGTACATGCTGCACCCCCTTCATCCCCTGCCGACCCCAAGGACCCTCCTAGCATTCTGAGTCTACTGTTGTCATCATGCTAAACTATAACTGCTGATTTACAAGCCTGACTCAACCATATTTATAATATTATATATATTTTGATCCTGTGGGTTCTGGCAGAGTGCCTGGCACCTAGTAAGTGCTTATTAAATGCCCACTGAAGCAACAAATCAACTTGATAAAATAACTCCAATATTTTGCGCATCATCTAATTACCTGATTCTTCGGATTCCCTTTCTAACAGTGATCGCTCCCCAAAGAACAAATACCTAGGAGAAATATCCATTTATCTGATACCTCTCTGTTCTATAACTAGGTGGAATAGCTTCCATGGAAGAATGCACCCACCTTGTTTGTGTACTTTGTGTACTGAGCTCCCTGCTCCTTTGTTTTCTTTTTTTTTAAATAGTTAAGTAATAAAACTGAAAATTATTTGCTAATATAGCCATCGCCAGATCTTCATGGGCTGGTTAATATGTTACGATAACCAACACTACATCTGTCAGAGCAGATAAACCTATTTCTTTTAGGAAGATGAATGGTTGTCCAAGTTAGTTCGGCCACCAAAATGTTCTTTCACAGGATACAGGATGGAGAGAATATTACCATGTACCAGTAGCAAAATCTTGATACGTGGGTGCAGAGCCCAAGAGGTTGTGACACAGTATGTCCCAGTTTGCTGGGAGAGCTCCAGTTTATACGGGTTGTTTGAGTATAATTATTTGCAGCACCCTATTTCTGTCTTAAAGATGTCCTAGGTTGAAAAGTAATGGCCACCAGATTGAGAGGGGAGAAATGATGGTGGCTCACACACATATGGATCTATCTGCTGGCGAGTGTTCCATGTGTTCCTTTCATCTTATTTCTTGTCCTCTGTCTCCCAAGGAAGAACAGTGTCTCCTCTGGTGGCTGCACTAACCAGACCATTTTGCATCAGGGCGTAGTCATCTCACTCTTAACTGGTAAAGTCTCACTTCTTCTAGTATTTCTTTTATTAGACCATTTTGAATGAACTATACTGATTATTGAATTAATTAAATTATGTAAGTAAAACTTATGGTAATTTGACTAAAATATAACCATGAGAGTTGTTTGTCCTTGCATTTTGTCATTTTGTTCAGATGACTTACAGCTGAAGTGGAAGCACCTAGAATCTTCCCCATAGATAATGCTTCTTGCTTGAGTTCTCAAAATAGTAAGAACCAATAAATTCAGACAAAAAGTGGGGGCAGAATCAGGATAGGCACAGATGGCAGCATAGAATAATTATTTCTACATGGCCACTTTTGTCCAAATTACCAGTTGGGTCTTCCCAGTTTAAAGAAACAGCTCACTGTGGTTGGCCTCGAACATGGTTGGGGTCAAGATTGGGGAAAGGATGCCATGGTTCCCATAAGCTCATCAGCTAAATCAAGCCATTCGGGTTCAGTGCACATGTGCAAACCCTCCTGGGAAAATCTGAAAGTTCAAGGTGCAGAGTTTTCCTGTTTCAAGGGCAACAGTCTGCATCATAATTAGAATTCAAATGTTTTGTCAGTTAGCTGGAAGGATTTGTCTGGTAAATGAAGGGAGAAAATGCAGTGGCAGAAGCAATTTGGATAACTTTTTGAGTATCTCATACGTGTGAAGGGGAAGAATCAAAGTGTTCTAAGAAAGAAAGAACAAATTTCTCCCCCTTTCTCCTTTGTTTGTTCTGAGTTTAAGCCTGAATCTGAAATTCTTTAAACCAGCATGAATAGCCTTTCCTTATTTCTAGTGGGACATATTTCCAAAATTTTCTTTACATCCTTGAACTTAGCTTCTTTTGTTTACATTTGAACACACCCACTTGCTTATGAGCATATCAGGCTAGAGACCCGCAGCCTCAGAATACCTAATGATTTCATTTGACTTGATCACGTTAGTTATCAGTACCTTCTCCATTTCCATTCATATTCATGTAATAGTAAGGCCAAAATTCAGTGACATATTACGTAATTGCACAAGCTGCTATACAGTCAGTGAGAATTGGGCTTTTTCCCAGGCAGATGATAAAATCTTCTATGCAACAGCTCAAAATGTTTGATGACGGATGAATGCAAGTCCATATTTGGCACAGCAAAGGCTGGTTATAATGTCTAGAAGAGAGTGTGGGATGTGCAGTGCTAAGTGTATGAAAGCCCACCTATACATACACACCTGCACTTTTACACACATCTACACACCTCTATGCATATACGCATTAGGCTCCACAGGTGCTCGGGAAGGATTTCATGACTCAGCTTTCAGGACCCTCTTTCCCACAATGGACATAGCGAGCACTTAGCCACCATTATTAAAGAAGAACTGATCTATAAGGATAGCTTCCCTTCAAAAGGAAAACATAACAAACCAAAATAGAAAACAGCAAACGCAGTGCTCCACAGAATAATTCAGCCATCCTTCTGTTTCCTTTCAACTTCCTTTCCCCTTCTCCACAGTGGCCATTTCAAGTCTCCATGTTCCTCAAATGTCTTTTTTTTTTTTCTTCTTTTTTTTTTTTTTTTGCGGTACGCGGGCCTCTCACTGCTGTGGCCTCTCCCGTTGCGGAGCACAGGCTCCGGACGCGCAGGCTCAGTGGCCGTGGCTCACGGACCCAGCCGCTCCACGGCATGTGGGATCCTCCCGGACCGGGGCACGAACCCGTGTCCCCTGCATCGGCAGGCGGACCCTCAACCACTGCGCCACCAGGAAAGCCCTTCCTCAAATTTCTTAAGCCATCATCTCCCCTTTTCAAAAGGTAATCTAACTTACCAATTTCCAACTTCACAGAGTAGGTAAACGTGGTAGGATGGGTTCTCCATCAACCTCTGCCCACCAGTCTAGGGCCTCACTGGAACCACTCCCATCATTTCTTTCTCCATCTAATTATGATGGACAGGATGTCCCTCCTCCCATCTAAGATGAATAACTTTCTGTATTCTCTCTTGCCTTCCTAGAGACACTCTGCCCCTCTTATTTCCTCATTCACTTTATTGGAGCTCTTCACTGTAGCATTAGAGCACTTGATAGGCCCTTTCTTCCGGTCTGCAGAAATATCCTGCAAGAAAAAGACAAGCCTAGGCTGCAGGCAGCATGTCTGAAAGAGTAGTTACTGAGTGTCCACTCTATCAAGCACTGTGCTCACCAGGGCACATATGGCCAACAAGTGCCTGCCCACATGAATCTTACATTCTAATTCACAGAGATATGCTTTTAGAAAAAATTACCAGAAAGAAAGTTAGGTAGTGACAAGTTATTAAAAAAAAATAAAGCAGGATAAGGGGATAGGAAATGATATGTGCTGTTATTATAGGATGATCAGGACATCTGAGGCAAAGTTCCTGGGCAGAGATTTCAGCATGCCTCAAGGCAGAAGCATGCCCGATATTTCAAGGAATAACAAGCTAAGTGGCCAGGGTGACTTCTGTGCACAGTGAGACTGGGGGGGTAGGAACAGAGGAGGTGGACTAGATCACATGAGACATTGTAAATAAACTTAGGTCAGGAGACAATCATGATATCTGCAGAGAAGATGGTGGTGAAATAATTGGACCATCTAGAAGCTGGTAGTGGATGGGGTGAGAAGCTTTCCAAATCGGGATATGTTTTTAAGGTAGAACTGACAAATTGCCTTATGAATTAGGTGTGAAATGTAAGAGAAAAAGAAAAGTTAAGGAGACATATTGCCAGAAGTTCCACCAATCTAATCTGGAATCTTGCAAGGACAGAAATGCCACCATTTCCACCTCAAGTCAAGGATGGTGACAACAGAGGTAGGGAGCTGGGGAAATTTAGGTGGAAATAAGAGTGAGACCAGGATTCTTCCAAGCCCCTCCTGCTAAGCAGTCTTTGCTAGACAGAGTGAAGAGTCATGCTGTGAAGATACAGATAAGGAGTAGCCTAAATATAAGAAATATATATAGGACCTCCAACCATAAAAGTAGTTTTTCAAATCGCTTCAAAGCACAGGTCAAGAGTATGGTTGTAGCCATTAAATAAGGGACTGTGAGATGGGAAGAGAAGAGAGATATGTTTTTAGGAGATAAAGTTGCCTGGATTCATATAGCTATGAACTGACAAGGGAGTTGGCTTTGATACTAGCCCATGGAATTTATCACAAGCACATAGACCCAAAGCAAATAGACCAAGAGCCTACTAAATTTTTAAGTGAGCTGTACTGCCAAAAAAACCCTATGACTGGCCAAAAGAGCCTGTATTTCTCAAACCCTGAGATAATCCCAAGGGTCCAGGAATAACATCAACAGGAAGTGGGCTGCTCAAGTGGTCAGGCCCCAAAAATTGCATCCTTTCCAAAATCTATCTCCATGGAAGACAATGGACAAGGGAAATCCATTCATAGGTTAGAACCAGGGGTGTTCTGATTAGTTGACCAAGGAATGCCTTCCAATTGCCAGGGCAGGTTGTCCTTGTTATTTATGGCCAGCAGATGATGATATGTGCCATGTACCAGTGATTTCTGCATGTTTCACACTGCCCTCTTTTCCAAATGGAAGTTTTATTTCATGTATCCAGTTCTCTGCTAACCTTTGTTAGTGGAAGTGCCCAGATCTATTACATATTATCTTGGCCTGTATTTTCCAGAAGGCTGAACCTGAAACAAAGGCATATGTACTATCACTTTAGCAAGATGTGCAAACCTTGGGAACAGGGTTGAGAGCAAAGGAAGTCAATCAAGTAAGAAGGAAGAGCCAATGTAGGCTCTTTCAGTCGGCTGCAACTAAGTGCTTGTACGTATTTTGTCACACAGAGTTTTCCTCAGGGAATCCATATAAAATATGTCTTATAGGTGTACATAGGTGAGGTGTTGGGATGGAGAGAGACAGAAAGAAAAGTTTTCCATTAGTTCTTGTCTCCCAGCAGCCAAAAGTTTACCCTTTGGAGTTCAACAATTTTGTATTCTAAGTTGAGCATACATGGGCACTAAGTAAAGACCCATGGTCTCCAATATCTCAGTATCAACAAGGAAGCCACAGGGCAGGGGGGAGGTGAGGTGGTGCCAGGTTGCACCTGCATGATGTTGATGGAATCCCACTTACGGTATGGTGTGATGATAGAAGGACAAAAAAAAGGCAAGTGAAACTGAGTGTATTTGAAGTGCTATGTAAGAGGGGTCTGAAATACTTTAGGACTAGTTTTCAGGATTGTGAGGAACATACATGGGTCTGATGAACAGGGCTACCTATCAGTCACTGATCCTAGACTCAGAATTGGGATCACTAACTAGATGAGAACTTACTTGTCTCTCTTTTTTGGAGGGATGTCATGTAGTGTATGTAAGAGAATTTTTGAAAGAGTATATACAGAAACTGGGTGTAAATGAATGCTGTGTAACCGAGAAGTAGACAGAAGTTGTCTCCCCAGCAACCATTATACTGACCCCCACGATCATGTAGTACCCATATAATTTCTGTGGCCTTGACCCTATACCCTCTTCCAGTGGTGAGTTCCAGTTGGGGTGAGCTCACCAACATTGTCTCAACCCCTATGGGCTACAGTGATTGGCTCAGGAATCCAAGCCCAAGTCAATCCAACTTACCAACAAATGTACAAGACTTTTGTTTAGTGAAGAATTTTTCCAGACTGTATGCTTTGCAGATGTGAAGCCTGGAATTGCTGCAGCCATTTTGTTAATCATGAAGGAAGACAGTCTGAGGGTGAGGCCAGCTCATGGAGAAGCACAACAGTGAGAATACAACAGAAAAATATGGTTGATGCCCTGAACCAACTGCCTGCAAACTAGCCTACAGTTTACACAAAGTGATAAGTTCTCTTTATTGTTCAGACTACTTTGATGTGGGTTTTTCTTCCCTGGTACCTAAGAACACCCTAGATGATATACTAATTGTTGGGTCAAGCTGAGGATAATTTTGCCTGGGTTATAAACTACTAAATGGTGCATTTACAGAGTCACAGTAGTAACTCAGGAGATTGTAAATGTGTGGTGAAAGACGTCTGCAAACCACCAAGTTCAGTTAGGGAGACTAGGTTATAGGTTCCTGATATAGTTGCAACCAGAATATGGACTTAACTAGCTGAGTTAAAAATGAGTCAACCGGGCTTCCCTGGTGGCACAGTGGTTGGGAATCTGCCTGCTAATGCAGGGGACATGGGTTCGAGCCCTGGTCTGGGAGGATCCCACATGCCGCGGAGCAACTGGGCCCGTGAGCCACAACTACTGAGCCTGCACGTCTGGAGCCCGTGCTCTGCAACAAGAGAGGCCGTGACAGGGAGAGGCCCGCGCACCACGATGAAGAGTGGCCCCCGCTTGCCACAACTAGAGAAAGCCCTCGCACAGAAACGAAGAGCCAACACAGCAAAAATAAATAAAATAAAGTTTAAAAAATGAGTCAACCAAATTGCACATATACAAAGAGAGAATGTGTTATCAGAGGGATATGAGCATCACGGGACCTAGAATTGGTGTTTCTTAAGGAAAAAGGATTTTTAGTGGTTACTCAGTATTATCCATGGATCTGAAATACTGGATTTAGGGTCATAAGCACCCTCATCCCCCAGATAGTATATTAGGAATTCCAAATAGTCATTAAGCCAATCTATCTCTCTTTGCTTGGATTCTATGCTTTCCAAACAATTTTTAGGAAAATAAGACTAGTATAACCTCACTAAAAAGAAATATCTTCCAGTGTAAATTTTTCTTTTGGAAGAGTAGCGATAAAATTAACGCTAAAACTTAAGCATAATGAAACAAAGTCAGCTATTACTTTTTCAACTGAGTATTTTCACGTATACTAACTAGTTACAGTGCCTTAGAGGAATGGCCATATTTTGGCATCAACTAACAAGTTAGTACTTCTAAACATTTATTGTATCCCTGTGAAATGTGAACTTGCATAATTTTAATAATGATTTGGTAAATAGGGCTCACATTGTTATGACTCTGACTTGGTAATAAATATATTCATCATCATAATCAGCACCATTACCACCATTTTGAAGCTGGGAAAGGGGTTATAGTGGTGGTAGAAAAGACATACATAATTGTCTTCTCTGTTATATATGCCTCATGCTTTTATGCATCGTATCACAATATACTGCATCTATTGTGCTTAATAAATATTTGAAAATTATTTGGATGCATAGGTTAATGGATGAGTGATCAAAATGAACGCATGGTTAAACCAGGATCAAATGAAAGCACTACAAAATCGTAATATATAGAATTATAAAACTTACAAAATGCCTTTATATATATCATCAGGTTTAATCTGCACAACATGTAAGGTTATTATTATCCACAGTTTATAGTTGACAGTTAGGTCTGATGAGATTGACACAAGGACACAAACTGCTGGTTAAGAAAGTGGACCCAATGAACTACTTTCATTGAAATCTAGTCCCCTCCCTTACTATCAATAATTGGACCAATGCCACAGCTCTCTCATCTATAAACGGGGAAAAATAATGAAATCTACCTCATAATTCTGTTTGAGAGGTGAAGGAGAAAATTCATGTAAATGCTTAGAACAATGTCAAAGATGTAATAAACATTAAAAAATATTAGCTATCCTTTTTGCTGCTGAGTGCCTTGTGTTATGTTGCAAGCTAGAGGTCTAATCAAGGCTTCAATAAAGAGGGATATGTTGAAAACTAAAATAGTGTCTCATGGAAATAAAGTGGACCTGAAATAAGAAAGCCATCAGGGGTCTTCTGCAACTCTCTCTCATTGTGGCCACGTATTCTCTAATTTTTGGTTCTCTCTGTATGTTTATTCCATTGCTTCTTTCTGCAAAAGGAATCTTTCTTCATGCTCATCAGTAGCAAATAGCCAAAGTGGTGGTCTCAGCATTACTTTTATGTTTTCTTTCAGTTTAAGCACCTACCAATGTCTACCTACAATTTCTGTGTCTCTAGGCTGAATTTTTCAACGTGAGAACCCCACTGGCTTTCACCACTTAAACTCTCCACTTATACTAATCAGAACTGTCTGAAGATCACAAGGTCCCAACATGAACACAAAGACCTACTCCTTCTGTGGAGCCTTTTTTTTTTGTCTTAGGGAAGGCAGTAACAGAGAGCTGGACAGTCCTCCCTAAAACATGACCTCAGTGAATGATTGGGTTCCGAAAACAAGATTGTCTTCCTCTTCACCATTCTGATTCCAAGACTCCTGTCATTTGACTCCATTCTGACTCCAAATACTCCTGTCTAACCTTCTAGAATGCATTTTTAAAAATTGAAGTATAGTTATTTACAAAGCTGTGCTAGTTTCAGGTGTACAGCACAGTGATTCTAATATATATATTCTTTTTCAGATTCTTTTCTCTTATAGGTTATTACAAAATATTGAGTATAGTTCTCTGTGCTATACAGTAGGTCTTGTTGGTTATCTATTTTATACGTAGTAGTGTGTATATGTTAATCCCACACTCCTAATTTATCCCTTCCCCCCTTTCCCTTTTGGTAACCATAAGTTTGTGTTCTATGTCTATGGGTCTATTTCAGTTTTGTAAATAAGTTTATTTGTATCTTTTTTGTTTAGATTCCACATACAAATGATATCATATGATATTTGTCTTTATCTTGCTTACTTAGTATGATAATCTCTAGGTCCATCCATGTTGCTGCAAATGGCATTATTTCATTCTTTTTTATGGCTGAGTTATATTCCATTGTATATATACACCACATCTTCTTTATCCATTCATCTGTCGATGGACATTTAGGTTGCTTCCATGTCTTGGCTATTGTAAATAGTGCTACTATGAACATTGGGGTGCATGTATCTTTTGGAATTAGAGCTTTCTCCAGGTATATACCCAGGAATGGGATTGTTGGATCATATGGCAACTCTATTTTCAGCTTTTGGAACTCCTTTTTTTGATGGAACATAGACACAGTAAAAAATCACCAGTTCCTTCAGTGGTTCAGATGTGATCCTGTGCTTCTGACAGAGAGCTCAGATCTTAGCCTCCTGCATCGGTCACCTCCTGAATTGGTACTGAATCATGGCAACATCTTGAAAAGCTGGTTTCTGCCTTTCCTGGACTCGTCTTCAGGCAAGCACCACCACTGTTCCTGTAGTTACACTGATACCCCTTGTAAAAGTGACAGGGCTGGTCTATCATTATTCATGAACATGCTGTAGTAGCAACACAGTTTTATCCACCTATGAATAACTTTAATTTTCTTTTTACTTTCATAGATTTCTACATTGTTAATGTGTTCATTTACATTGAAGAACATGAAGTCAAGACTTAGACCTGTTATTATTATCATTCTAAAGTAAACATACCTTCTGTCAACACTTCAGTAAAAATAAGTGTGACACCCACATAGACTGCATATTTTAATTTCATTGGAAAAAGAAGACATTAAAATCTATCTGTTAGACTCTTTAACCATGTATCATGAAGACCTACGCTATGGATTTTATTCAGGTCCTAGAGAGTTATCTCTATATAGGAACCAGCACCATCTTTCTGAACTATTCTGACTGATGATGATTATTATTATTATCTGATTATTCTTTAATTCAAATGACTTACCTACCTGTGAATGTTACTGCTTTAGTGATTTTTTTTTTCTCTGTGTTAACCAACTGTTCCAACAAACTGCCTGAAATGTGTTACTCTTTCAGTGTTGTGTAGGGAAAAACAATGTGAAATCTTTCGGCACCTACTCTGCTGGAGGAGTGAATCATCCCCTTAATCATAAACACCAGGATGTTCATTGAGACAGTAAGGAAATAAAAGAGCTTCAGAGGAGAAAATAAGAAAAAAAATCTCCTTAAAACTGTTTACTTGATCGAACTAGAAATGGCAAAATAAATCAACTCATATTTTAAAAGGAAAATATACCCGAGTCCTTCTATCTAAGCCTCCGAACTTAGAAAAACTGGGCAAAAGGAATGTACATCAATAGGTCCAGTGTTTGAGATAGTTAAATATGTGAGCAATTAGAAAGGCAAAAGGACAAATGAGATGTCAAGCTTTTGGCTCCAGTTTTTATAGCCCATTTATGTGTTTCCTGATTTTGATTCCTATGTAGCCTCCAATCATAGCTTATCTCAGACATAGCCTTTAGTAAAATGAAATACTTGGAGTTGTTTAAATATATTATCTCTTCTCACTGCTTTCAGGCTCTTGGTACAGTCACTGTATTTGTTGCGTTATTAAACCTGATGGACATTTTTTATTCCTCTCATTACTTGATCTCTCAATAGTATTTGACACTGTTGTTGACATGGTTGTACAATACATGCCTTCCTTCTTGATACACTCCTCTTCCCCAGCTTCTGTGCCTCACTACTCTTTCATTTTCCCTCCTACTCTGGCTTCTCTCTCTTGGCATCCTACCTCAACCGACCAGCTTTGATCAGATCTTTAAACGTTGGAATTCCTCAAGGCCAAATCCTGGGTCTTCTTTTCTTCTCACCCTATACTGTACCCCCCTAGATGAATTTATGACTCCAATTATCATGAATTCTCTCAAATTTATAGCTTTCCGCCAGATCTCTCAACTAAGCCCTAATGCCTCAATCAGTCAGGCTGCCATAACAAACGCCATAGCCTGGGTGGCTTAAACAATAGACATTTATTTCTCATGGTTTTGGAGGTTGGAAAGTCTAAGATCAAGGTGCCCACAGATCTGGTGTCTGATGTGGGTCTGCTTCCTGACTTATAGATGGATGTTTTTCTACTGTATCCTTGCATGGCAGGAGAGAGGGAGGAAGCAAGTGCTCTTGTATCTTCTTATAAGGTGGCTAATACTATCATGAAGGCTCCAACTTCATACCTAATTTCTTCTGAAAGGCCTCACCTCCAAATAACACTGCACTGAGGATTAGGTTTCAACATAAGAATGTGGGGGGTGGGTGCACACAAATGTTCAGTCCATATCACCTAGTATATCCAGTTACCTCCTCAAAATCTCCACTGTGATGTCTGTCATGCACTTTTTCTTTTTTTGGTTGTACTGAGCAATACTTTATTAAGAACTTTGTTTTGTTTCCTAGTAGCTACATTTTTTTAAATTGAAGTACCATTGATTTACAGTGTTGTGTTAATTTCTGCTATACAGCAAAGTGTTTCAGTTATACGTATATACATTCTTTTTCAATACAGTTTATCACAGAATACTGAGTATAGTGCTATACAGTAGGACCTTGTTTATCCATCCTATATATAATATTTTGCATCTGCTAATCCCAGACTCCCAATCCGTCCCTCCCCGCTGACCCTTTGGCAACCACACATCTGTTCTCTAGGTCTGTGAGTCTGTTTCTGTTTCATATATGTTTGTTTGAGTCATATTTTAGATTGTACATATACATGATATCATGTGGTATTTGTCTTTCTGAAACTTAGTATGATAACCTCTAGGTCCATCCATGTTGCTGCAAATGTCATTATTTCATTCTTTTTAATGGCTGTGGAGTAGTCCATTGTATGTGTGTACCATATCTTCTTTATTGTCAGGCACTTTCAACATAACTTTATGAGCCTAAACTCCCTAGTTGGAATTCAGGGAAGATCAGGGCTTAAAGGAGTCTCAACTCTTCTTTACATTCATCATCATCCACATGTTCATACCTAATGTACATACCTAATCCATGTGTAGCAGATTGGCAGATGTTGGGGGAGAGAATGGTTTCAAAGTCAGCCAGACTCACAGGAATCTTGAAAAAGAGATCTGATACATTATCCCCTTTGGTCTGGACAAGAGCTGGGGGCTTTCTTCAGAGAACCTTGCAGTAAGGATCAAAAGGTGATGGGTATAAAACATGGTGAGAACTCACTCGGATGCAGAGATCTTGGGAGGAGAGACAACAATGGCTTATAGGAGTTTAAGCTTACACCTCTCTGTTCCCCAGAAGAACCAAGGAGGACCTGAAAGGAGTGTGAAGTCCTTGAGACCTCACAAGGTGTGGGAGCAGGAGGTCTTCATCTGAGGAGGCTGGCAAACAGATAGGATTTTACACAGCCAACAAGAGTTGATGACCTGCTTGATGCAATGGCACCTACCCACTGGAGAGGTAATAATCACCATCTCCAGGTCTAACCCCAGTATTCCAACAAAGGTTCTGTCTCTGAAGGAATCCAGAGATTAGAGACAGGGAGGAAAAAAAAAATCAACATGAAGCACATGGTTGAACTAGAGTCGCTGGGAGAAATTTAAAATGACCCGTTAGAGATGAATATTCAGGAAAAGTACAAAACAATTTTCAGGAACTAAAAATAAAATAGGATTTTTGAACTCAAATAATACAGTCCTTGACAATGAAGATGATGACTACTAGACCTGAATTTGTAGCCTGAAAAAATACAGAAGATAGAAAAATTGACAGAAAAGGTAAGAGATTTGGAAGCTGGATCCCGAGACCTAAATGTATAAATTAAAAGAATGTCAGAAGCAGAAAGAGAAAGAAGCACTTTAAAATTTTAGTAAATAACTTGACATGTTAAGCTATCTGTATATTTTGCTCTATATTTTAATTAAGTTAATATTATATTAAGATTATACTGATATAGGAAAAGAAACATAAATCTGAGGAAGAGTGAGAAGCCCCAAATGGCTGGAAGACAGTGAGGGAATGGTGTGAAAAGATGGAGTTGTAGAGGCAGTGTAGTTTGGGGTCACTTAGGACTTCATGGGTTATTATATAGACTTCCACTCAGAGTGATGAGGCAGCCACTGGAGGATTTTAAGAAGGGGGATGATGTAGTCTAACTGATGTTTTAACAGGCTCACTCTTGTTGCTTGGCTGAGAATAAACTGTGGGGAGACAAGGGCAGAAGCAAGGAAACTAGGGAGAAGGCTATTGAAATAATTCAGGAAAGAGACAAAAGGCGACCGTCATCATTCAGGCTTGAATAACTATTTGGAGTTGGCAAAAATCTAGTCAGATGCTGAAGGGAGAAATGGAAGGGTAATCTGATTGATTGGATATGGGATGGGAGTTAAAGACAAATATTCAAAGGACTCCAAGTTCTTTCCCCAGAAGAGACTATGGGAAGAACAAGTTGGTGGAAAAATCAGGGGCTAACTTATGGATTATTCATTTTTAGGTGTCTAGTAGACTTTTCCAGTGCTGCCAGAACACCAACCCTGGGTTTTCATGGGCCCAGAATCTGCCACAGTCTCTCCTATCTTCCTTTTATGTCTTCCCACCACCTACCCCTCTAGTTCAGGTATTCTTCCTCTATCGGAGGAAGGCAGGGAAGACAAAACCTATTCTCTCCCTTGCTCCTCCAATACATTCTGTCTCTCCTCACAAATTTCCCACTTATCTCCCCACAAATCATCCAAGATCTCCTAAGAACTTAAATCTCTGGGGAGAAAAATCCACAAAGACATTCAGGTACTTTGGCTAGTGTCTCACAGCTTACTTCTCTGGAGGAAATGAAGTATATCACTCAGAATATTCTCTAGACACATTAATAGTACTTAGCATGCATTAAGGGTATACTCCATTCCAGCCCTGTGAGTTATTTTATTTAATTATCTCTGTAAATCCTTGATTGAATTCTGGTAGTGGCACTTACTACTGCTCTGTGAGTTTTGGAAATTTTCCTGTTTGTTAATACTCAGCTCCCTGGATTGTTCAGTAGATGGAATATTTATCTTCTTAGCACTGGCATGAGAATGATATGTGAGCTGGTCTAAAGCACCTAGCAGAGAACCTGGCACTTAGTAGATGCTCCTCAAATGTTAATTCTCTAGCTTATTTCTCTCAAAGTTTATGTTTCTTAAATGAAGTATTACATAGATATAGATAACACTTTTAATTAGTAGAGAGGTGATTATAGAAAATGAATTGCCAACATCCTTATTAGTTCAGAATAGTTTGAGAAACAAAAGATGGACAACGTTAGAAAAGGTCATGTGATAAGTGACAGTTCAATGCAATAGTCCAGAGAAGGTGGCAGTCAGGCTTAGACAGACAAAATGGGTAGGACTGAGGTATGTGAACAGATCATGAAGGACTTTTGGACATCGGGCATTGAGTGAACCAAGATGTGGGGAGAGAATTGTGGATGATTTCTTGGGGAACAATGGATAGATAATTTGACTCGAGTGGTGTTTTCAAAGAAAGGAGCAGTGGCACTTGAGGTTTGGAAATAGTAAGAGGGACCAGATAATTAGCATCTAATTTTGGATGAAAAGTTTGGGACTTTCCTTAGTGGGAAATAGAGTAGTTATCAAAGGCTCTTGAAGCAAAGATTAATAATCATTTATAGAACACATATGTATGAAATAATTATCATGCTCAAAACTCTGCATTAATCATGAAAGTTTAATTTGGCTCTGATATTTCAGTTTGCTTGGATGGAGAAAAGAATGGAAACAGGGATCCCAGTCAGGAAACGAATACAAGAGGTGAGGTTTGAGATGCTTAGGGCTGGGCTAGGATGCTGACAATGGCCTAAAAAGGGAAGAGTAGCTGTTAGAGGCACCAAAGAGCAAGAAGTGCCAGCGCCTGGGCAGTGAACGGATGTGGGGGGAGAGAAAGGGGAAGAGGATTGTGGGAGGTTATTTCAAGGTGTTCAGTTTGAGTGATCGAGAGGATCATGATGCCGTGGAAAGAAAAAGGGAAGTTAGAAGGAAATGTTGGCTTGGAGAGGGAGATAATGGACTCTTTTTGAGGTAATAGCTGTTTGTTATAGATGATAATTCGGAATAGAAAGAAAGAGTTCTTTTTCTATCCCTACACTGGATGCTTTCAATCAGATAGGAAAGAATGGTTTATAAATTAACAAGGAAAACAACATTTATATTATTTGGTTTGCTTATAAGTTAAAATCAGGATTTGTATTACTACCTAAATTTATGAATTTTTTAAAAAATTTATTTATTTATTTATTTAATTTTGGCTGCATTGCATCTTCCTTCCTGCGCGTGGGCTTTCTCTTGTTGCGGCAAGCAGGGGCTACTCTTCATTGAGGTGCACGGGCTTCTCATTGCGGTGGCTTCTCTTGTTGCGGAGCATGGGCTCTAGGCGCGTGGACTTCACTACTTGTGGCACGCGGGCTCAGCAGTTGTGGCTCATGGGCTCTAGAGCGCAGGCTCAGTAGTTGTGGTGCATGGGCTTAGTTGCTCCACCGCATGTGGGATCTTCCCGGACCAGGGCTCGAACCCGTGTCCCCTGAATTGGCAGGCAGATTCTTAACCACTGCACCACCAGGGAAGCCCCTAAATTTATGATTTTAAAACAATACATTTATTTTCAAAGCACATTTCACCACCTCCTAAATTTTAGCTAATCATACTAATCCCAGATGATGGTTTGTAGGGTCTAAGAAATGCCACTGCAATATTGATCATCCCTCCTGCCCACCATCACCTCCATATTTCAGATCTGCCCAGGCGGTATATACTTGGTTAAACATGCAGACATTTAATGAAACAATAAAAATCTCTGGAAAGGCAGTCTGAGGATCATGTGGGACCTGGAGAGAACCTTAGTGATTATCAAGTGTTGGTCCATACCAGTGGCTTTGTGTTTTTGTTTCCTAAGTTCATGTTTTTGTTTTGGGTCTAGATGGGCTTCAAAGATAAAATTTCCTTCTAAGCAGATCCTATTCGACTGATTACAGCTTACCCTCCTGTGAGTTTTTCCCTCCTCATTCATTGCCTCTGTCTGTTCTTCTCTGCCAGACTGCAGGGTTTTTATTAGCCCACAGTCCCCCGACTGCAATTCCCTCTCTACATATGCCTGGTGAACTGTTCAGTTATTACTGTTCCAGTAGAGAAACAGCCTTGTCTGAGACGATTGTGCCTCTTTCAAAGGGAGAGAGGAAAAGTAAGATAAAGGGAATAAAATTTTTTACCCCTTTCAGAGGCATTTTAACAGCTTTTTAATAGTCTTTTCTTGATGTATGTGTAGCATTCAATTTTGTCCTTACTTACATTTAGAGAAGGAGGAAAACATTTCCTGTTTGTGAAAAAACCACAAAGAGCAAAATATATTTGCATCCTGTTATCTGGCCTCTTTAGCTTCTCCAAGAAGACGGGGTATAAATAACTCAATAATTTTGGCACTGGGAGTGTATTGAGTTTGATATAAGTGGCAACAGGTGGAAACATGCTGTAGCAATTGAACTGGGTATAACCATGCCCCTTAAATTTCTAATGAAAATTCCATATGCATATGTGATCACTTTAAATGCGATGGAATTTTTGAATGTCTCTGAGACAGCTTGAGAGAAGAGATAGGTGACATGTGTTATGATTTTTTTAAAAAGATAACATTTAGTATTCATTTGATTTGGAATGAAGATGGAGAAAATACTGTGTTTCAGTTTCATGGTCATATTATTTAGAAATGCCATACAACGTGGATCTAAAAGCTTTACCAAGATGATTATTTCACTTTTTCACGTTGGTTACCTTAGGCTGAAGAGCTTTTTTGTTGGATTCTGCCTTCCCCCTTTTCCTGGGATTCTAGGGCCAAATGTAAAAAAAAAAAACCTAAGTTCCGAATTAGGATATAAAAGGGAAAAAATGTAGATAGGTTTCTGGCACCAGCTGCCTCAGAAATTCAGGCCAGGGAGTGCTTTGCATTTTGTTCGGAATATTTGGAAGTGGACCTAAATTTCAGAGATGCCTACCTCTGGGAACCAAAGCACCAGGCAAAGGAATCTGCCAATAGTTGGGAAAGACTCTGCTTGGAGCCAACAGTGCTTCTCCTGTGGAATGGTGCAGGGCTGCTCAGAGTTGCCCACCCACATTGCCATCTCCCACGCACACCACTGCAAACTCTTCTGAGACCTGAACAGAATCAAAACTGGGCAGGGCCCTTTTTCTTTGGCAGAGCTGAAAACACATGATGAGGTGCTTTCTGCCTTTTGGAAGCAGCAGGGCCTGGTGATTTACAGCTGATCTAAGATTTGGAACAGGCTCATCTTTTAAATGGAGGGCATAAACTGTGTGTCCTGTCTGTAACTGGGAGGGCTGATGGCTGAGGATAAGGGCCTAAGACAGCAGGCAAGAAGAGTGCTATCTTGGTTGGTTGGTGTGGATGGAATTGGCACTGGGACCCGGAGAGAAATTCGTCTTCCAGTGCCTTGGTTTCCCGGTGCATAATGTCCCTGGTTTCTCTGAAACATGCCTGGGTATAAAGCATGGCTTAAATGTCACCTCCATTCGTTGTTTAGTTTTGCTTCCTGTTTGCTCTTTTCCCCTGCATCCTAGTCTGGCTTTAGGGGTTTATTTTCAGGAGGAAAACAAGGAACCACATGAAACAAAAGGATGGGGAAAGGTGTGGTGCTAAATTTCGAACCCACTCAACCTTGTGAGTTTGGAGTTTTCAAGCAACCTCCTGCCTCCTGAGATTTCAGTTTGTTTATTCTTGGTAAAATGCAGCTTACTGTTTTTAAGAAAAACAGCTTATAAAAATGCTTGAAAAGTCTTCTTGGACATCAAAACACCCTTCCCAAACAATATTGTGATGATTTATCATGTAAATGAGTCAAAACAATGGGAGCGACATTTCCTATAAAGTATGTGTGGGTTTTAAAAACTAAGGGGCTAGTGCTTGGCTAAACATACTTGGGTTATAGAAGTTCAAAAGCATCAGAAAACCAGCCTGAGATGTTTGCTGAGTCTAAAATGAGGCCAATCCAACCACTCTCAGCTGAAATGCAAGCAATTTATTAGTAAAAGAGCTCATGGATGTGAGTACTCTTCAATCTCTGAGCTGCGACTCTTGTAGCCAAAGTAATCTCCAGGAAGTGATTGTAATATTGCTCTCAAGTAAGCTTGGGACCAGAGCTCCCAGCCTATCTATGAAGGTGGATCAGTGACTCAGGACCAGGCACCTCAGCCTCTAGCCTCACTCATTCTCAGGCTTAAGGGCTCATCTCTGGTGACGTGATATTCCCATCACTGCTATTTGGAAGTGTGTTGTTTTTGTCAGATGGGAAGAACTTATTTGTCACCTCTCAGACCCCTAATTCAAATCTCTAAGTCTACTTCTAGATACAGAAGGTGAGAAAGCTAATATCCTACTGGGATGGAGTGTTCCTCAGATGTGTAATTTCACCCATTCAGGATTCTGCATATCCATGGATGTATTGGGAAGTACCCCAAATCCATGTTATCTCCAAGAACATCTATAAAGCACCCATATTGACAACTGCAGAGGTCAATAGATTTAGGTTCTGAACCAATCCACAGATTTTATTAAGTATCTCCTACAGATAAGTTATTATAATAGGTGAAATTCTTAATAAAACATGAAGGAGAGAGTCTTTTGACCTTAAAGAACCTTGAATCTAGCTGAGGGAATTCTGTGACAGTAACAATATGAGGCTCTGTGTGATAGAACCTCATGGAGAATATCCAGGAAAATCTAGATTTTTCAGATAGGAGAGAAATTCCTCTTTTGAGGATAATTGTAATCCTTTTGGAATATATGGCATTGAAAATAGGAAGGAGGGTTAGAGTTTATAGACATAAATGTGGGAGGAGATGGAAGCATTTATGTGGAATAGATAATTGTAGTCAAAGTCCTAAAGAAATGAGGCACATGGCAAGTTAGTGAAAAGGTCTAGAAAAGCTGGACTGAAAGGTCAGTACAATGATTTCTGTGTTCCTCTGAATAATGTATGATGCCGGAGGAAAGGAGTTATATGATTTAATTTGTCTGGGAAGTTTGTGTCAAAAATGCTAACATTCAAAACATTGCAGGATTTTGGGGGAATATTTAACAGGCTTCTCTCCAAGAGAAGGCATAAAAATACAATCCATTGGGGCTTCCCTGGTGGCGCAGTGGTTAAGAGTCCGCCTGCCGATGCAGGGGACACAGGTTTGGGAAGATTCCACGTGCCGCGGAGCGGCTGGGCCCGTGAGCCATGGCCGCTGAGCCTGCGCGTCCGGAGCCTGTGCTCCGCAACGGGAGAGGCCACAACAGTGAGAGGCCCGCGTACCGCAAAAAAAAAAAAAACAAAAAAAAACAATCCATTGGACAGAAATATGTCGTGAAAAGACAGTATTACTAGATTGGCAGATTAGAAAAATCCAGTATCTGTAGGAGTTATTGTAAAGACTTAATGAGCTTTAATATGTAATTTGCCATTATTTGTTCTTAAGCATAGTGCCTGTGCCTAGCACATATGCAATAAATGTTTGTTTCTGTTATAATAGTCATGTTACTTGGACAAGGAGTTTGACAAAGACTTTCATGATACCTTTGTAGACAAAGTGAATACACATCATTTGCGTGATCTGAACAATTAAGGGGCATTGTAATGAGTTGAACGGCCAGGCTTGGAGAGCACTCACAACACATGTTGTGAACCCAAAGGGGAGCCTTTAATCTTCTGCCAAAGGCTTCACTCATCATCCTTAACCTGGTCAACATATTAATTGATGACGACGTATAAAGTGTGTTAATCAAATTTGCAGATCATAGGAAGTTGGGAAAGTGAGTTATATTGGTTCACAGGATCTTAATACAATAGTCTCAACAGACTGAATACTGTTGAAAAATATATATATAGAAAGGAAAAATATTCAGTCTTATGTTTGAACCTCAAAATCAACCCACATAGAAAACAGCAGAGAGGGACTTTGCCAGGAATAAATTAGAAAAAGACTTAAGGATTTATAGAAGACTATAGGCTAAATATGTGAAAACAGGAAAAGGTGGTTTATGGAAAGTATAATGTGATTTCAGATTGTACCAACAGACACTTGGTATCTAGATTAAGGGAGGGGAAAGTCCTATTTGATCTGCACAGGTCATACCACACATCGTAACATTTAATATAGTGCTTGAGAGAGATGAAGACTAACTAGAGCTAACTGAAGGTCTATGACCCAAAAGGGGAGTAGACTTTAATAAAATGACCCACCCACAAATAATAGGTGCATTGGGAATTTTTCATCTAGTGAAGAGTAGTTTCAAGAGAGGGTAAGGCAACTGTATTCAAATATTTGGTAGTCTTTCATTTGAAAGAGAACTTAGACTTGGTTTCTATAACACCATATGGGAGAATTAGGGCCAATAGTTCTATCAAATTCTTGTCATCAATGTGTATTGAATGCCAATTCTGTTTCAGGTATCATGCGAAGCATGGAAGCAAACACAAATAAGAGGGGCTCTTGCCCTAAAAGAACTCACAACCCATTGGATGACAGAAGCACAGGCAACAATGCATAACACAGCACGATGTCTGGGACCCTGGTCCAGCAGTGCAATTAACTTTGCCAGACAGTGATTTTTTTTGACCAGTATTATACAGCACATAATTTAAACACTAACAGCATTTTTAAAAATTCGTAAAAATATTTTTTTTAAAGTCTGGCATTTTGTACCTCTTGTCCTGCAGTTTTCCTTTCCCCGGAGGCAAGCACTGTCACCTCTTTTAACTGATTATTGTATTATTTATCTCCATGTCTTAAGTGGCATGGTTGTACCGTTACTTCTTGATTTTTCAGTTGTAGGCTTTATCTGTTGACATTCCCTTATGCAAGATGAGGGTTTAGCTCTCTCCTTCCACCATACATGGGCACCCTTACAGCCTCCATCCCCTCAGTATAATTATGTTGTGTTTTGGTTAAAGCCAAAATTCTGTTATCAAGGCTATGAAAACTATTAATAGCTGTGTCATGTAAAATGTGGTTACTCTTCTTTTCCTGCAACATTTTTTACTTTCCCTAGAATTCATATTTCTCTCATTGTTAAATTTAATTCATTTTATATGTATTTATCACTAATTCAACCCCAAACACTTCATCATTTGTCTAAACCTTTTCTTAAGACATTCGGGGCCATTTGATTGCCATTCATGTTCATCTTCCAGAATTTCTCCCAAAGCCTTCTCAGTTACTCAACCTGGCCTGGTTGCTCTATGCCTGGGGCTCCATCCTGCAGATTCTCTTTGCCTTTCTCCTCTGTTGGGACTCTTCATGGCCAGCATCCCATGTCTTCTCTTAGATAACAATCTTTTCTGGATAAGCACATGCTCTAGTAATTTTCCATGTGCAAGAAATTGAGAGATAAGCTTTTGAGACATGGAAGATTTGATGACATCTTTATTTTACCCTCATATTTGATTGTTTATCAGGGTCTATTCATCTATATTGGAAATCATTATCCTTCAGAATTTCGAAAGCACTGCTTTATTGCCTTTTACCTTTCAGGGTTCCTGAGAAGTCCAAAGTTATTGTGATTCCTGATTCTTTGCATATAATTTTTTTTTTTTTTTTGTCTTTGGAAACTTTCAGGATTTTCTCTTTGTTGAAATTTCACAATCTTGTGCCTTCAGATGGGTGTATTTTTGTTTATCTCACTGGGAAATTTGTAGGCTGTTTCAATCTTTTCCTTCCATTTGGGGAACTTTTCTTGAGTAATTTTCTTGATATTTTCCTCCTCTCCATTTCTCTATTCTTTTTGGAACTCCTCCTTTTTGGATTTTGGAGAACTTGTACGGGTCCTATTATGTTCATATTTTTCTCTTTTATTCACAACTTCTTTATTTTATTTTTTTAAATCTCTGATTCTTATTACATAGTTGCATTTATATTTTATCCCCTTGATTATGTTAATGAAAACTTGTAGATATTTAAATTTTCTTCTCTCTGCAAACCATTGTCTCAGCGAAGTTGCTTTGTGTGTTGGGATGAGGGAGTATATTCCATACTGGAGGCTTTTCTCAAAGGTCTAGTCATCTTTAGATTTAGGAGTAGGGCACTCACAAGCTGATTTGCTGCTTTGAGTGTATGAATGGGGACTGTTAACTATCAGTTTCACTGTAGAGTGATTTGGCTGAGCTATTTTAATAGAGAATCACCACTGTCAATATCTTTATATCCTTCTTTTTGGCAAAGAAATATTTCCCATGGGAGATTTGTTCAATGTCCCGCCTGGCAGTCAGTGTCTGGGAGCCAAGTGGACACAGAGAACACAGGGTGTTAGCTTTCAGTGTGCTGGGGATTACTTTTTTCAGTAAGACACCTGCACCATCCACTGTGCCTGCTGCTACTTAAGGTCCTGAGTTTTGTGCTTTATAGACGAGAAACTGACGAGGGACAGTCTGCCATAGTGAACTAGGGAACTGAAGATCTGCCCATTTCTTAAAAGATACTTTCAACCATTTTTTAAAAATCTACTACCCTTTACTCCTACTTCGCAAGGTACTTGACAAGGCCAAATTTTCAGCCTTTGGGGATTACGTAGTATAAATCTGGGTTTGTTTTCAGTTTCCCCTACTGCTGGCTTAGTACTTCTATTCCTTGGGTGTCTAAGTCCGTTACCATTCACCCATCTGATTTCTAGCTTCCAAAATTATTTTTTCCCTCTTATGTGTGATTGGGATATTTGCAGGAAAAGTGACATTGGTGAAGATTTTTTTTTTTTTTGACAAGATGTCAGACTTTTTCCAAGCAGTGGAAGCAGAAAGGAAGAACAGCACAACCAACAGAAGAGATTGTGAGAACTTGATTGGAGAATTCAGGAAATGATGAGTGAGGCTAGGCCATCAGGTGTTTGGGGTAGGATGAGGCAGTAATCAGGAAGACTGGAAATAAAGAGAAAGGGCACTCCATGACTGCACAGAGATGAGGGGAGAATAGAGAAGTCTAAGATATTCTGTAGCTTCTAGATTGAAAAAGTGAGTGTCCAGCAATTAAGGAAACTTATGGGGGCCATATTCTAGCCACACACTATTGGCCATATGTATCTCAGAATGGACTAGGTTCCCTCAAGTAGCTGTTAAGCCCTTAGGTGTAGCTGTTAAGCCCTTTGGTGGACAGAGGTAGGAAAGATTCCAGATTGCTCGGCCTATGAAAAATGCCAACAAATTTCCAACGTATGCATGCACCTCTTTTAAGCTCCTGGCCTCAGCTAAGTTTTGAGAAGTGCAGGAAGGCCGTGAAGGAGAGGGGAAGGAGAAATAAAGAGGCTGAGAAAAAAGAGACACAAAGAAAAAAAACACATGGTGATGACATCATTGCCGTGTTATAAAACTGAGCCTTAAATCTGCAAGAGTCATTTCTGTTCTATCTCAATAGGGAGAAATGTGCTGAGCTCTTGGGGTCATTGACTAACATGTCTGCCAGATGGATCCTGGGTTTGGCTGCTGGACCAGAGCATTCCGTCTCAGGGTTTAAGATACAACAATGCATTATTAAACCTGTTTGTAACACAATGTGCAAGATGACATCATATCCCTGGGTGTGTGTGACCTCACCAAAACTGTGTGCCCTGCTGTGTAAGAAAAGTGAAACTCTGGGTTACAGTCAGTTAGGTAGAAGTTATTATGGAGACTTTTAAAGAGCTGCCCTTCCCCCAGTCTTGTTCTCTTTTCTCTCAAATCCAAAATATTCTTTAAAAGAGGAAGAACAAAAATTTTATGCAATCCTTCATCAAAAAGATGTAATAAAAAATGTTGAGAAAAAAACCATCTGAAATGAAGGAAAAATGGAGATAGCCTCAGGAGATTGTGATTTTTAGTCTGGGATCTCAGTCCTGGTCGTTCAGGAAATAAAAACCACTGCATAGAGAGAGTGCATGGACATACATACACTACCAAATGTAAAATAGATAGCTAGTGGGAAGCAGCCACACAGCACAGGGAGATCAGTTCCGTGCTTTGTGACCACCTAGAGGGGTGGGATAGGGAGGGTGGGAGGGAGACGCAAGAGGGAGGAAATATGTGGCTATATGTATACGTATAGCTGATTCACTTTGTTATATAGCAGAAACTAACACACCATTGTAAAGCAATTATACTCCAATAAAGATGTTTAAAAAAAAAAAACCACTGAATATTTAGAACAGTAAGACCTTAATGCAGGGAATGGGTTATAGTGGAGATAGACGAGCTATGAAGTCTAATGGGGCAGTGAGACCATTCTGATCAGTAAAGGCAAGAAGATGCTGCGTCCTGTGAGCTGGATGCAGGGAGTATGGGGAGCCTGTTAGGTGGGCAGTGGAGCTGCAGCTGCTGCCAGAGGTACTCCTGGAGGCAGAGAAAGAGGTGCTCTGGTCTCCCCTCCCCTCCTTGGACCCTCTAATCTCCCACTAGTGTTTCTTTCTTAAGGGTTGAGTCCAGAGGGAAACTGGGAGCCTGGGAAACCCGGCCTGTAGGGGTCAGTCCCCCCGAAAGCAAAGCAGAGCAGAGGAGCATGAGGAATAGATCTAAGGGCTTCCCTGGTGGCGCAGTGGTTAAGAATCTGCCTGCCAATGCAGGGAACACGGGTTCGAGCTCTGGTCCGTGAAGATCCCCCATGCCGCGGAGCAACTAAACCCGTGCACCACAACTACTGAGCCTGCATTGTAGAGCCCACAGGCCACAACTACTGAGCCCGCATGCCTAGAGCCTGTGAGCCACAACTACAGAGCCTGCGCTCTAGAGCCCGCATGCTGCAACTACTGAACCCTGTGCACCTAGAGCCCATGCTTGGCAACAAGAGAAGCCACCGCAATGAGAAGCCCGTGCACTGCAACGAAGAGTAGCCCCCACTCTCCGCAACTAGAGAAAGCCCGCACTCAGCAACAAAAACCCAATGCAGTCAAAAATAAATAAATTAAAATCAATAAATTTTAAAAGAAAAGAATAGATCTAAAAGCAAAGAGGTCCAGAATCAGCACATCTGGAAAGACAAATGCTGCCTTCAAAGGAAGATGATCATAGTCTGCAAAATCATTAGGGATGTGGGCACAGTGAGGGCATGATTATCCATCAGATCCAAAACCGGATGTGGAAGAATTAGGAGCTGAGTTTAACTGAACAGCACAGAGGGCAACCACCTCTACTGCCTCTACAGCCAGAACTTTGGATTGGATTTCATCCATGGGCCTAACCAGTGTGACTCACTATATTTCATTAGTATTCACTGGTAAAACTAAGCACGGACCACAGTAACGGAAAACATTATTTTGGTAGGAAAAATTTAAATTTGTGTTTTATAGGTGTGGTTTTTGTTGTTGATGTTGTTATTGCTAATAACACTGATATCCAATACACATGCATTTATTTATAATTTGGGAACTCACTGCTGGGTGATTACCTTGTTTTCACAGGTCAATCCCATTCCCAGACATTCCTACTTCAAGATTGAAGTAATTTCTTTAAAAGTGATGTTCGACCGTTGACTGTTGATGCAATGTTCTATTATTAACTAACATGTAATTAGTTCATTAAAAAACTACCTCAGCTGAATAGCATGTAACTTAATACAACCTATCAAAGTGGAGAAATCCACAGTTTCTCACAAATGGGAGCAAAATTACAGTGCAGGGAAACTGGAAACGAGAAGATGCCAGCTGGCAGGACACTAAGTGTTTCGGATTACCGTGTGTTTATGACCTCTGTGTTCTAGAAAAAAAATTAATTAGATTATGCTATTTGAGAATCTTGGAATGCCATGGCTCTGTGCCAGGCTTATCAGAACCACACATCTGAAGTTTAATTAAGCTGTTTTAAATTTCACCCGTATTTCTAAGCTTTGAAAAAGCAATAAATGTAGGAACTAATAAATAACGGTGGAAGAATGCTAAGATTCCCTCAGATGGCAGCATTCAGTGTAAAATCATGGGCTGTTCCAAAGTCTACTATACACTTGTTTTCTTGAACACGAACGTGATACGAAGCAGTGCTCTTTCTTTAAGAGTATTTGGAAAGTAAACATATGCAACGTGGGAACTCTAATTATAGAAACTTAGCAAGTTGTTTTTGAAAATGCAAATCATTCTTTAATAGTGTGTCTGTATCTCAGGTTGGGGTCAAGATGGAGAAAGGCAAGTGAGTTCCAGCACAGGGAAAGGGAAGAGAAGGGAAATTTGCTTCTCGTTCACCTTGATGAGGGAGTCTTACTGACTGACCTTCCAGCCTGTCATCATATGAGTAGGTGTCATTTTTTTATTATTTACTTTTTCTTTATGTATTTATTTTTATTGAAGTATAGTTGATTTACAATGTTGTGTTAGTTTCAGGTATACAGCAAAGTAATTCAGTTATACACACACACACACACACACACACACACACACACACACACACACATATATTTCTCTTTTTCAGATTCTTTTCCCTTATAGATATTGAGTATAGTTCCCTGTGCTATACAGTAGGTCCTCACGGGTTATCTATTTTATATATAGTACATAGGGTGTATATGTTAATTCCAAACTCTTAATTTGTTTACTTTTTAATTGTGGTAAAATATACATAACATAAAATTTACCATTTTTACTATCTTTAAGTTTACATCTCAGCAGCATTTAATATATTCACACCGTGGTAATTCTTGCCACCATCCAATCCACCTGCAGAACTTGGCTTAAAGTTCTTTCATTAATCATTTTCTAAAAATTAAAAAAAAAAGAAACTTTAAAAAATGCTCTAGGACTATTTGTTCACTTTGGTCAAGGGCTGAAAATGTGTGGGACAGTATATCTGTGTCTGCATGTGTGGGACAGTACATCTGTGTCTGCAAGTGTGGGAGCCCGATGGTCCTGCCTCATGGTCCTACAACTGAAGAATCTAAGGGGTTTGACTGTGTTATCAGATAAGTTAGTTGTGATTGAGTAAAATGACTGTCCAAACAGACTTAATGGAAGGAGAATATTGGCTCCTTTTGAGAAAACAAACATGACAGTACAGAAACTGATACCACTTTAAAGAAGCTATTTCATTAGATTATTAATTATTAATGAATATTCAACAAATACTTACTTACTGAACACCTACTTGTACTAGATATTGTTTTAGGCTGTGAGGGATTCATGGTAAGCCCTGAAATTCAAGGGATTTCAATAATTCAAGACTAAGCCCTCACTCCCATAGACCTTATATTCCAGTAGGGGAGTTTCTAGATACACAGATAAGTATACAATAAATTATGAAATGTTAAGTATGGATAAGAGAAATGAAAGCCAGTTAGGTTTCCCTTTTCCCATTTATTCCCACTTACAATATTCCAGAGACAAAAAAGAATCATGAGAGTTAAGAGAAGAGAAAGTCTCAACACAAAAGAGGTGACCAATATGTTCACCGCTGCAGAAATATTTGGGAGGAAATAGACTGAAAAAGTCTGATCACAAGTCAGTGCCCTTTGAAACGGTATCTATATGGGGGGAAAATACCTGGCAGAAAACTAAAATTCAGTAAATAAACTGTTTTATCTAATAACATCAACTCACATATTTGGCTGATTTCACTACCTGGATTAAGCTCATCCATTCATTCAACAGATATTAACGGATTGCTTAATTTGTGTCTATCCTGGTGATACATATAACAGTGAACAAAACAGAAAAAGCACTGCTCTCACGGAGCTTTACACGCTGGAGGAGACAGATTTTGAACATAGCAGTAAATATGGAACATGTTAAGTAGTTACGAGCTCTATGAAGAAAGGAAAGTCAAGTACCAGGGAATGGAACCTTGGCCCTGAATATGGAGTGTGCCTGGCATCCGTGAGGAACAGAAAAGCCCAATGTGACCGGAGCACAGAAACAAGAGGGTGAGGACAGATGATGTGGTCCAGGGATGTAGGGATCAGATCTCGTAGAGCCCTGTAGGCTGATGTAAAGACCTCGATACTGACTGTGTGTGGGAGCAGAAATCAGTGAGAGTTTTAAACAGTGGAGTGGAATGATCTAACTTATGTCTTTGTAAGATAGCTCTGCCTTGTGTTGTGAACAAATTGAACATTTTGTATAGTTGTGGTGCAGACATACCCTGAAGGCCATTGCTAATTTTACATACTATCTTTTGCTACTTGATTCAATGAAAAAAAAAAATCAGCCTGGCTACTTATTACCTCTAGGTCAATGACGGATGAGATGATGTATTGGTATCGGTCAGGGTAACAACCAGTAGGCTATATATTAATACAAATCTATACATTAATAATATGAATAATATTAATTATACATTAACTATAGGTCATAATACACACACACACACACACACGAGAGAAAGAGAGAGCAAGGAAATGGCTTTTGTGAGTTGAGCTGTCTAGACAAGCCCCAAATCCCTAGGACAGGCTGTCAGGATGGGCAGGGTAGAAACTCGTAAGCAGGAACTGATGTTCCAATTCACAGGTAGAATTTCTTCTTCCACAGGGAAACCTCAGTTCTGTTCTTAAGGCCTTTCAGTGGATTGGATGAGATCCACTCAGGTTATCCAGGAATCTCCTTTATGTAAGGTCAACTGACTGTAGGTGTTAATCATACTTACTACACACCTTCACAGCAATACTGAGATGAGTATTTGATTGAATAACTGGGTACCAGAACATAGCCAGGTTGTCACATGAGGGATCATCATAGAGGACTAAGCAATTTTTACCCAGTAATAAGTGGAATGGCTTTGTGTAGACTGTGAGAACTCTTTCCTCTACCCTCTGCTTTGTAACTGGCTCTTTTGAATTACGCAGACAGCCTCAGATGTGGATTTCCTGTCTGATAGGCTACAGTCAGGTTCCAAATGACAAAACATTAATTAGGAGGATTGGTCTTGTTTGTGAACTCATTAGCACTCGGAGCCTGGCTTCTGTAGCTGGATCTTTCATTGCCAACCGGGTAAATGTCAGCCCCAAATGGCAGCCATCTGGCTCTTGTGTCCGACTTTGTTGCCCCTCCATTCGTCAACTCTTTAATAGAAGAAGAGTGGTATTGCCTGCACTGCTGTCCATATTCAGTATTCAAATGCCTCTTTTAGGAACAAAATAGTGCCTGTGTGATTTTGTGTAGGTCGCCGGTAAATTCTAGGGATGAGGAAAAACAACGCTCCAGTTCATCCTATTGACCCCAGTGAACTCCGCTCAATAAATATTTGCAGAGTGACTGAAGGCCAAAGCATGCCTTGAGTTTATGCAATTTGGTGACATTTCTACTGCGAAAACTGTGTTACTACAAACTTTATCTTGGAAAACTCCTGATAGGTGGTAAAGTTGCTCTGAACCTAGGAAGCTGCTATTGGCCAAATGATGTGCTTTCAGAGAGAAACATTTCCTGTGAATTAAAAAAAGAAAAAAAAGAAAAGAGAAAAAAAGAAGGCCCCAGCATGACTAATACGGTAAGAATGTTCTCACCTTCTCCAGGAGAAGAAAGGAGTCAGGTAGAGCTTTGCAGCAATCAGTGGTCACAAACCTCAGTAGACACTCCAGTCATTAACTAACCACACGCATGTGGCACATGGAATGGAACATCCCGGGGCTCTGAAACCACAGGCATCTATCTGCTGGATGAAAGGAAGCAGTTTCACAGGCCTGGACAGAAAAAGGATGTGGTGAATTTTCAAACAGTTCTGATTTATAGGCAAGAAGGTGCAAGGTTATGGTATGCAGAGAAATGAACCATTATATTTCTCGTCACCCCACACCCCCTTCCAGAAACCCTGGCTGCTGTGGTTTCTAGACCAAGACTGTCACCATGACAATCAGCAAGCCTGGTCCTTGTTCCCATTGTCCAGCCACACATCTGTGCAGTGATCCTTCAGGAATAACTATGAAGCCCCTGCCTTTGGTTACCAGCCAAACCAGGGTGTGATATTTTTTCCTGTTTAATTAAAAAGAAAAAAAAAGGCTTACCCATTTGCTTTTGCCAGCTATCTGAAAGTTCAAAAGGTAAAGAACATTTCCCTCCACAAATAAGCCGTGGAATGTATTTGGAAGTTGAGTTTTCATCAGCAGTTGCTGTTTTTGATCCATTTATTCCACTGCTAAGGAAGGTAAAATAAGGAGTTTTTTCCTGAAAAACAAAAAAAGCAACTTTGTATTTATAATTTGACATCAGTGGGAGGGGCTCTAGTAATTTCAGGTCATCTCTCAGACATTAATAGAGGTCAGTAACACCCTCAGGTGGGAGGGACTTGTCACGCCCCCTTGGCACAGGAAGAGTTCAAGTTTCCCTTTACAGGAAATAATAAAATGAATCCTTGCTCACTTCAAGCCCTTCTGATGATGGGCTAGGATGGCACTTCATAAACCCACCTATCCTTGTGAGAGACTCTCTTCGTAAAATTATATTCTTCGTTTATTATCATGCAAAGCTGAATGTCCTATTTACTGCATCGGGCTGCCAACAAGGTCCCATGAAGGACCAAGGCTTCTGTCCGCGGAACTTTGCAGGATACCCTCCAAAGGATTCCCTTTCGTGCTGACCCAAGGGCGGACAGGAGCTTATGGAGGAAGTGACATTTGGATGGGGGCTTGAAAGGCAGAGGATTTACACAATAGAAAAGGACACAGCCTAAGTGTCTGCTGCCTGCCTCACCTCATCTTCTAACATGCCGGGGTTGTTTTTCAGTTGCTGAAGAAAATTGGCTTAAATCTCCATCCTCCATCCATACTGTGGAGCATCAGCGTCCTCCTCAGTATACCTCACAGGTCTTTAGGGGTTGACTTTCTCAAGGTCATTTTCCTACAGTTTCTTGCTTCACTGAATTCTCAATCTCTTCTCTGCCTCTCATCTTCTCAAGCTATTTTTTTCTCTCTCTGCCCTACATCACTCCTACCCTTAGCTTCTCAAAACATCACTGACATACGGCTGCTCCATGCCTAGATTTTAAGATAACCAAGAAGAATCACAGCCCAGCACACAGTTGGCAACATCTTAAATTTTGTATCAGATATCCCTCACCAATCTCCCTGGTCCCGTTAGATAGGAGATATCTTAATAACCATCCTATTTGGGGTGTCACTTGTCATTAATCTGGGTCCACAGCTAGAGTAAGGCAAAACTAATATATCAAGAGATCCCCTGATATTACAACTTGAAGAACCAACAAACTTTCTTTTTTCATAGCAGGATGGAGTCAGTTTTCCAGGCTCGCCTTTGGCCCTGCTGCATGGGATCATTCGGGGACCCGATTGGGAACGAGTTTTTGCTTCCTTGTCCTCCAGGCCTTGTATTCACGTGGCTAAGACTGACAAACCCCAGTTGTCACAGCCACAGGAAAGGGGAAGAGAGTGGGAAGGAACACGTACCGCCCATGGCTCTCAGCCAGGACTGGCACCTACCACTTCCGCTCAACGCCATGTGTAGGAATTCAGCCTTAAGAGCAAACTAAGTGCGGGGAGCTGAGAAATGTAGTTACTACTCAGGTAGCTCCGTGCCGGGCCCCATCTCCTTTACTACAAAAGGAGGTGAGAACCACTGTGGGTGGAAACTTGGCAGTCTCTGCCACATCCTCCTTCCACTCTTTCCCTTACACCTATCTTTCCTTCTCCACTTCTCAGCAGCCAACATTTAGATTCCTGCCATATTTTTAAGGAAAAACGATGGATGACACAGACAGATGGAAAGATATACTGTGTTCTTGGATTGGAAGAATCAATATTGTCAAAATGACTATACTACAGATTCAATACAATCCCTATCAAACTACCAATGGCATTTTTCACAGAACTAGAACAAAAAATTTCACAATTTGTATGGAAACACAAAAGACCCCGAATAGCCAAAGCAATCTTGAGAACGAAAAACGGAGCTGGAGGAATCAGGCTCCCTGACTTCAGACTATACTACAAAGCTACAGTAATCAAGACAGTATGGTACTGGTGCAAAAACAGAAAGATAGATCAATGGAACAGGATAGAAAGCCCAGAGATAAACCCACACACATACGGTCACCTTATCTTTGATAAAGCCAAAGCAATCTTAAGAGAGAGAGAGAGAAAAAAAAATGGAACTGGAGGACTTGATTCTTCATGGTTTAATGCTCTTCTCCCAGAAAAGACTCAGTGGCTGCAACTTCCATCACTAAAACAACCCGTTAAGCTCTGCACTGAAGAATCTGATGCTTCTGAGGTAAGTGCTCCCTGTTCCTACAATGCAGTCACCAAGCAGTTGTTTCACTCTGTGTGTGCATGTGCATGCCCACTTATGTGCAAGCATGTAAATGAGAATTTCTTCTTTCTGGTACTTGAGGGACTGAGGGCAAGATGGGGGGAGGGGGAAGTATTCCCTAAGAAGGAAACGCTGAAGCAAAGTAAAGGAAAGAGGAAAAGGTGGTTGCTTCCGGGTAATGGATGGTCAAGTTTACTTGGCTCATAGGTTACAGGAAAAGGGATGGGGGTCTTAGTGTGGAATCTTTCCAGTCGCAAGTAAACAGAAACCAAATGCAAACCAGCAGAGGCTAAAAACGGTGATATGCGAGGTTGTAGAGGTAGGTCTGGTTCCAAGTCTGGCTTGATCCAGGGCTCCAGAAAGTGTCATCAAGTCTTCGTCTCTATCTCTGAGCTGTTTGGCCTCTGTCTTCCCAGATAGGCCCTCTCCAGAGGGGCCCTGATATCTCTAGGCCATGTGTTATCTGGAAAATGTTTAAGTTGATGTTTCCAGCCAGTCGCTAAGGTAAAATAAAGGCGAAATTCCAAAGCCAGGTCATCCAGTTCAGAACTTGCAAGGTAAGGATGGAGAGCTAGTTCTACTGCTCCTGGGTTGTCCTGACAGAATGAAGATTTTAAAAAAGGGCAGAAGTAGTGGTTGGGGGACGTTTCTGAAAGTAGAGAGGGGAAGGATTTTTTTAAAGAAATTTCTCTGGAGAGAGCTCTTCTCCAAAGCCTTCTCCATGCCATGAGCACCTCATGTGGGCTAACTCTTATGCATCAAGTTTACTGAGGACACATCTGTGGACTGCTCTGAGTTGGGACACACAAACAATGGATGTCTGAGTCATAGACCATGAGAGCAGGATGGAGGATCTATCTTGGGATCAGCCAACCAGTCCAGAATTTGTTGAGACAAGTGATGCCTGAGTGTCTTTGAAAGACTAGGGGTTGGCCAGATGGGAGAAGAGCCAGTGTGGGCTTAGCCTGGGTCCTGCCCAATAAGGCCACCAAAAGGCATGGAGGGAACTTTAGTAACATGAAACTGGAAATGAACAGTGTATTCTTGGGGGCTGCAGAAGGACTTACTTACAGGAAATCCATCATTATGGGTCAGGGGAGCTGCAGGAAGTAGGTCTCCACTAATGGGAATTTCCAAAAAACCAATGAAAGTACCTACAACAGGTAAGGATGGTTTTACACATTTGCCACCCAGAGAGCATGAAGCCAGCTCAGGAGAGGACCATTTTAAGTACGAATTTTCCTTACTTCTTAACATTCCTCCTTCTCCACCCATAACTCTGATCACAAAGGGATCAGAAACTAGTTAGCAAGTGGACGGTTAGGAGAGGTATAAGGTAGAGAAATATAGAATAAGTCAACCATATCATTTCTATTTCCCCCAGCTGCCTCCCAGTCTGAAGCAGCCCTGAGTCAGGGGATGGGAAAATATTTGACTTAAACCAAGTTCAAAGTTTTCAGGACTTCCCTGGAGGTCCAGTGGCTAGGACTCCGTGCTCCCAGTGCAGGGAGTCTGGGTTCGATCCCTGGTCAGGGAACTAGATCCCACATGCCACAACTAAAACCCGGCACAACCAAAAAAAAAAAGTTCAAACTTTTCACTAATATCTTGGACTCCACATTGCAATTTCTAAAGTGGACTCTATTTGTGACTTAAAGTGACTTTAGGATCTAAGTATGATCAGAAAATTGGCTATAAGAATTTTTATCTAGGTAGGAAAAACTTTAAAGGGATAGTGGAAAACAAAAAAATAATTTCATTTGATTGCCTTATAAATTCTGCTTGTTCAGTGTTTACATCTTCCTACAAATCATGATCCAGAGGGGGAAAAATATCTTCGCTCCTCCAGAAACCATAAAATTCCCTAAAAACACTCTTAGTGTTCCTTCTGGAGTCACTGCCCCACCTGCCAAACCTGAGACAAAAGAGTCAGGTTTTGTCTGACCAGAAGTAAGTTCCACCAGAGCAGGGGTCTTCTCTGCCTTGTTCACTTCCTGAGTCTCCAGGGTCTGAAAAAAATATCTTATATGTATAGTAGGAGCTTAATAAATATTTCTGGATTGGAAAAAGCAGTATAATCATTGCCTTCAAGAAGCTTAAAGTCCAGTAGATAAGAAAGGCATGTAAGCACAAGAGAGTAGAGAAAGTTCAATGACACAGGAAATCATAAAGCTGTCTAAGAGAAAACAGAGGGTTGGCAGGGTCGGGGAGGTGGGGTGAAGGAGGGATGCCTAAGGCTTCCAAGATATGATGCAATGTGGGATAGTAAAGGATAAACAGAACATGGCCCCTTTAGGCCGTTGTTTTCCTGCCCTCCCCTTCTCTTTGAGGGTTTTCATTTTTTGTCTCCTCTTTTGATGGGGAGGAACAATGGGCAAAGGGTGAGTACTCTGGACCTGCTCCTTCCTGGGTGTGGTCTTTTCTGTGGCTACACCAGTGGTATGACTTTACAGGATCTCAGCACGAAGCCTGTGGGACTGTAGCTCTGTGGGATCTTGTCAGATCCTACCCCAGCCCTAAGGTCAGAACTGGGGAAAGATGTAGTAATCACCACAAAGGCACATGGGCTCAAAGGCAAAGCTGGCGTTGAACAGAACCCTTCCTGCAAACTGCGCCTGCAGGAAGCAACCGGGAGCTTTTCCTGTGTGCAGTCAGCTCCGTGGGGTTAAAATATGATTAAGCCTAAACATATAAACAGCAAATTCCCAAGTTAGTGATGATATAACATTCTGTTAGGGTTAGGCTGGATTAGAGCTGATTGTGTTGCCTCATATTGGAATCTGGCCCAAAATGTTGATTCCTTTTATAAATCCTGTAGTCATCCCCAGGAATAGCATGACCACCAAAGAGAAGCCTTTCTAAAGTTTCTGGTTTTAGTGAGACATTCCTTAGCATCACCTGGGAACACCCCAAGCAACACAGACTGGCTCTTAGGGCCTCGGGAAAATCGCACACATCTAGAGAGGAGGGCCTGTGGTACCCTGGTCAGGAACACGGATGGCGCAGACCCGGGTGGAGTGTGCTCTAAATCACACCCTAACAGAGAAGGAACGTGAAAGGCAGTTCAACATAAAGGAAAAATAATACCACACTTGGTTGAAATCACATCCAACTGCAGTCAGGGCCCGATTTGTAATCCTTCATCCTTTCTGGTATTCATTCAGCTGCTATCGACGCCCCCCAGGAGGGATTCTTCTTCCAGGGCAACAAATGCTCAATTCATCAGGGAACAGAAGCCCTGCTCCTGTGCTATTTCCCCAGGATCTTCAAAAGGTTTGAATATAAATAGAAACCAGAGACATATTATTTTCAGAAATGAGCATATTTTCACTCTAGTTTAAGGATGTGGATCCTTATCGCTCCCTTCCACGTGGAGAGCATCCCTGCTCTGCACCATGTTCCTGGTGATTTTAAAGAGAGCCTGCAAGAAGCCCCAGAAGGTGGGCTACCCTGCTCTGTTCCAACCACAGCCTTTCTGAAGGCACTTCATGCAAAAGCAAATGTTTCAACTGGGTAAGGAGCTAAAATAATGAAGCTCTTTTTTGTTTTCTCTTCTTTTCTTTCTTCCTTCCCTCTTTCCTCCCTTCCTTCCTTCCTTTCTTCTTTTCCTTTCTTTCTTTCTTTCTCTTTCTTTCTTCCTTCCTTCCTTCCTTCTTTTCTTTCTTTCTTTCTTTCTTCTTTTCCTTTCTTTCTTTATCTTCCTTCCTTCCTTCCTTCCTTCCTTCCTTCCTTCCTTCCTTCCTTCCTTCCTTCCTTCCTTCTTTCTTTCTTTCTTTCTTTCTTTCTTTCTTTCTTTCTTTCTTTCTTTCTTTCTTTCTTTCTTTCTTTCTTTCTTTCTTTCTTTCTTTCTTCTTTCTTTTAATATTGTCTCCAAGAAAGAAATGCTGCAGGAAGTCATAACCATAATAGTTATCATGATATTAATATGCAACATCTGGGTGTCTAGGGATGATAACAGTAGGCACACCAGTCCTCCTAAGGCCCTAGAGACAATTACATCTCAACTCTGGGTTAATGAAAAAATGGAGCACAGTTCTTTAAGTTTGAATTGGAGTCTACTTTGTAACACTGCTGGGATTGAACCAAAGCTGGTGAACCATCCCATGTTAAAAAGTGAGCTGTTTTCCTATTTGATAAAATTAGAGAGTAGACTCTAAACACTTGAATTCAATACAAGAAAGACTTCAGAATGAAATGCTTGGTGTTATCGACATCGTTCCCAGACTCATCTGGGAAATTCCCACCCACAAACCTTCTCCAGTGACCCTGATCTTGTGACTAACGTGTCTCCCGGCTTCTCCAAAGCCATCATCTTCCTGGCCTGCTGTCAATGGAATAATGAAAAAAACAGGGATCTGAAGAATGGAACTCGAGTCACTCTCTCCCCACTGCTGATTGCCTGGTGACAGGTTAGTTGGCCCTTTCAACCTCAGTGATTTCATGGTAATAATAATATTTTGCCTGTCTGAAGGCAGGAGGCTAGGCAAGACGGATGATGGATCTCAACTTGATGTATATTTTATCTACTTTACCTTAAACTAGTGCCATGAATCAACCAAATGACTATGCTCTGAACACAGAACTTACGTACACACACAAAAAGAATGAAACAAAGTTTAGAACTCATGTGACTTTGCTTATACCCACTTATTTTCATTTGAGCAACTTGGTATTTTCTCGGTTGATGGTGAGGTTTTTATATCATCAAATGATTCCTTTTCATCCAGGGTGGAAGGTCCACACTTCTATTGCTTTTTTCAGAGGAATTTAAAATAACAAATGGGCCATGTATGGTCAGGCCACTCAAGATGGCTGTCCTCTTGCTTTCTGTACATTCCCTGCTGGACCAGTGCCTGCTTCACCTACACCCCACTCACATACCTGACCTTCCTACACACTTGTCCCCACCCCAGGTAGTGATTGCTCTTATCAAAAGGGTAATGAGGGATATGCACTACTGCTAGTTTTCATGGTAGCGGAGGAGCCAACCTGAGTCAAATTCTGCTATAACTGGTAACCTCCCCCCTGACCCCTGGGGGTGAAGACTGTCACCATGTCCTGCCCACCATCTGCTGCACATGGTGGGGTGTCACTCCAGGACCTTGCTTCAGAGGTGTAAGTTCCCCCATCCATTAAACCATTGATGTCTCTGTCGCTGACTCCTGGCTCTTTCTTTGATCTTAACGCTGGGCAAGCACAGGCTTCATAGGCCTGTGGGGTGCAGCCCAACAGGCCAAAAACTCAGTCTAGTCACTAAGATGTCTCTGGGAGCCACCACCTCTTTTTCATTTTTGCAGCACTTCTTGCCTTATTACAATAGCTCTCTTGTCAGTCTTGCTGTTCAGGGGACCACCCCCCTCCAGTTCATTGCCTGCTTCTATTATGTACTTTTCTAGACCTAGATCTAATGAATCACCTGTGCTTCACCCTGCCTCCCGCACATGAGTGCCGGCCTTTCAGAAAGCTTCTCCAACTTGACTTTCTCATCTCACTTCCTGTTGTTCCTCAACATGAGATGTCTCACTGGCCACAGGTGACACTGGCCATCCCACCATATTCCACCAGGGAAAGACCTGCTTTCAAGCTCCTTCAGGTTGTTGGCAGAATTAATTTCCCTGTAGCTGGAGGACTCAGGTCTCCCCAGTCTTGCTAGCTGTTGTCTGGGGGCGCTGCATGCAGTTTCCAGAGGCTGCTCTCAGGTTTTTGTTCCATGGCCCCCTTCACACACTTCCAAAGTCTTTGACTTCAGAAAGAACCCGGTCCATTTCCAGACAAAGAAAGACAAGTACTGTATGCTATCACTTACATGTGGAATTGAAAAAATACAACATACTAGTGAATATAACAGAAAATAAGCAGACTTAAAGATATGGAGAACAAACTATTGGTTACCAGTGGGGAGAGGGAAGGGGGGAAGGGCAAGACAGGGGTGAGAAAGTAAGAGGTACAAACTATTAGGTGTAAAATAAGCTACAAGAATATTTTGTACACCATGGAGAATATCACCAATATTTTATAATAACTATAAGTGGAATATAACCTTTCAAAATTGTGAATCACTATATTGTACACCTGTGACATGTAGTATTGTACAGTGACGATACTTCAGTTTAAAAAAAAAAAGGCTCACCAGATTAGATCAGACCCACCCTCGTAGTCTCCTTTGGATCAACACAACTGACAGGGACCTTGATTACACCTGCAAAATCCTTTTTGCCATATAATACAATCATAGGGGTAATATCTTATTCTAGTAACAAGTTCTACCCACACTTAATGGGAGGGAAGTATATAAGGTCAAAGATCACAGGGGTCATCTTCAAATTCTACCATAACGTCCTTTCCTCTTCCGCCCGACAAACTATTTATCATCCAAGAGCTAGATTAAATGCACCTCCTGTGTTAAGGAATCCTGACATCCTCAGGCTGAGGTGCTGGCCCTGTGGGTCCCTATTTGTCACAATACTATTATATGTATCACATCGTATTATGCCTAGCTGTGTGTATCTGTCTGAATTAAGATGTAAGAAATTGGGATATTGTGGGATTCTCAGTTTCCTATTGTATACTGTGAATCCCATGTTTTTTGATACTGAGTTCACTGTGTTAAACCCCTTTCTGGACACTGTACACCCTACTTGAAAGGGAGGTGTGTCAGGTTGTCTAGTAGGAAGTATTTTCCCAGGTGAGGGTGGAGGCTTCATGCCAGGTGATGCATGGGTCCTCTTTACTTCACACACTAGCCTTGCATGTTCAATAACTCAAGCCCTTCGCGCCAGCAGTACAGACATAAGGATTCAAATGTAAGATTGGAACTGCTACTCGCATCCGTGATACATTCACGTTTGGTCATAAAAGACTAGCTCGTATGAGAAAGTAGTCTTAGCAAACTGAACGCAAAGATGATGAAAAAGAGATGTAATCTTTAAAATTTAAAATTGGACAGTTATTTTGCATCTTTTATCCAAATGAATAAAGCTGGCGGTGATTAAAAATGGAATAAAATAATTAAGCAAGAGCACCTCTGGCGTCCATATAAGAACTTCAGAATGGCTGTTAGTGACACTGCATTCATTTTTCCCCTGGGAAATTTTCTTTCATAAAGGAAATGGAAGGAATTCACATTTACTGTGTTTGATTCTTCCACCTGGGAGCCAGTTCGGGTCTCATCCAGTCTTTCCAGGACAAGTGAATTCAGTTTTTTGGTACCATATCCCTAAGGTGCACACAGCAGAGATGAAAACCACATGAGATTATTGGATGGTACGTAGACACCAATGTGTATTCAAGATTTGGAGGAGGTAACTGCTTTTGCCTATTTAGCAATGCAAAATATAGCCTCTCTGTCAATTTTCTGGAAAGAAAACTGGAATTTGAGTAATTTTATACTATAGGCTGAATTTCAGGATTCTTCATTTTGAAAAGAATGAGCATGGGAAATCATCCAGAACCACAGCTCTTTGCTATGACTCCCTGAAAAAAGAAGCTGGAACTTACCTCCCTATATTCTTTCAGGCAGGGTAACCTCACTCAGCAACCACTCTGCCTTCAGAATACACCCAGGAGAAAGAATAAAGAATAACACCTTACCTTGAACCATGTTTGCAGAGAATTAAACTCTCTGCCAGTGGAACGCTAGCCACAAAGGCACCCGTTAGGACAATATTTAACGAAGCATCTTGACCTGGCACCAAGCTTCCATTAATGGAATCAAGAAAGATCTGCCAGTGTTCTGGGGAAGATGATTCCTACACTTCCCCTCCAAAATGTTTTCAAATATGCAGAAGAAAAAAAGAAAAAGATGTATCAAGTAGAATACCTCGTGGACAATTTTTCTAAGCTGGGATGAATTATGTTAGCTTCTGTTCCCTGATCATTCCCTTCCCCAAGAAATGTATGGCTATTTCCACTGCCCTAATCAGCAGAGACAGTTTAAAAATTGATCTGGAAAATCGGCAGTTGACCCTGTGATCCTGCACTTTGTCGACACGTTCGATCACATCTGGTCTTGAACTGTAAAATTGTTGGCCTATTCCCCAGCATACGGCTCTGACAGCTGCAGGCATTTTGTCCACAGAATAACTCCTCTCCCAGAGACTTAGGAAACCAGGACAACACAGCTTTCATTGCTAGATCCCTTAACCACAAAGAGAATTCTAACAAGCTTCTACGGAAAGGCCCTTCGGCTTAAGATTTTCAAAAAGAAGAAGCATTAGGAAAGAGCACAGGCAATAGCATATATTTGGGTGTGGGGAGATCTTGATTTACATTCTGACTCTATCTTTGACCCTTGGTTATCTAAAAGGGAGTAAGAGATTCATGTTCTGTTCTCTGAAAAAGAAAATATTGTAGGGATTGAATTAAAGTGCCAGGATTTTTAAAACATTAAAAAAATAATTATGTAAGTTACACGATTTAACTCAGCAGCATCATATTGCCCCCCTAGTCTAGAACAACTTGATATTTTATAGTAAAAGATATGTGTTCACTAAGTCGACAAGAGTTTACTGAGTATCTTCCCTGTGTCAAACTCATTTCTAAAAAATATGTGATATGCTTATATGTAGAATCTAAATTATGACACAAATGAACTTGTCTACGAAACAGAAACAGACTCACAGACATAAAGAACAGACGTGTGGTTGCCGAAAGGGAGGGGAGTGCAGGAGGGAAAGATTGGGAGTTTGGGATTAGTAGATGTAAACTATTATATACAGAATGGATAAATAACAAGGTCCTACTGTATAGCACAGAGAACTATGTTCAATATCCTGTGATAAACCATAATGGAAAAGAATATGAAAAAGAATGTATATATAACTGTATCACTTTGCTGTACACCAGAAACTAACACATCATTATAAATCAACTATACTTCAATAAAATACATTAAAAAAAAGAGAAAATGAGAAAAAGCCATGGAAGCTTTGATGGCTTGAAAGAGCGCACATCGATTCTATTAACATTTCATTGGCAGGAATTCCATCCTATGGCCCCACTGAGACAAGGAGGCTGAAGATCTCTATCAGCCTCTGCTACTCATTTATAGAATGCTTGTGATTTTCAGATCTTCCATTTTTCCTTCTTGTACCAACCTTCAACCTGTAAGGACTGAAAATTCCACCTATATTACAGATTTTAAAAGATTAAAAATAAAAATATGTGCTATGAATCATCTCTATAGAAGGGACTAAAGACATAATTTAGCTGACTAGGAAATCAACCTTTTGATTTTAAACTATCATTTTATGATATAAATAGTATACTAAAGGGTAATCTCTTTAAAATGTTTACTCTTATTGAACATATATTGAACTATCTCATTTAAATCACATAACAGGGGCATGAGATAAAATATCACTGCATAAGTAACAGACTCAGAGGTCTATAACCACATGTCCAAAGTTACACAGCTTGTTGAGTAGGTGAATCTGCCAGGATTCAAACCTCAGTTCTGTGTGACAGCACAGGGTATGTTGATAGCACGCCACCATGATAACCTCTTCAGGACTCTGACTGCTTCAAGGAGTTCCTCACAGACTTTCAAAGAGATTGACCCGTTGGCAGCATTAGAATAAGCTGGCATATTTAGGTCATCTAAAAGAGGTTATCTTAAAACAATATTAAGGCTTCCTGTAACTTAAGCTAGAAGTTCCATTTGAATTCCTTATGATGGCATCTAAGTTTGTCCTTTGACTCCAGTCTAAGTCTCCAGCTTCCCGAGGAGCTGTTTCTCCCACCCTCCTGGCCTCCATGCACTCTGCACTTTGGCCACATCATGTGACTTACTCTTCCCTGTATGGCCTGAGCTCTTATATGGCTCCATGACCCTCTTTCCAGAGAACCATTTCAACTGCTTTGTGACTTCCAGAGCAGGAATTGGGGACTCTTTTTAATTTGCTCCCATAGCATTCTGTGCCTATCTTTATTATTATACAAATTACATTTATTTTAATTATAGATTCATAGTAAACTATAAATTCACTATATTTTACCTATGCTTGTCATCCTAGTATCAAGTATAGCATTAGTATTTGACTTAATACATGTTCCTTAAATGAACGAAATGTAACCTCTTCATGTATCCCATCACTCTTCTTTTATGTTCCTTCCAAATGATGCTGAAAGTTAAATGACTTCTTATTGTATAAATATAGCTGATTCACTTCATTGTACAGCAGAAACTAACACAACATTGTAAAGCAACTACACCACAATTAAATATATAAATGACTTGTAGTTTGAATGATATTTTCAAAGCAATACTTAGGGGGATTTTCTCAGCACCCCTTGTGGTCACTCATGGAATTGCCCAATCATAGCTCCCTAAGTATAAGAAAGAAGGTAACACGAGCACTTGCAGAAAAACTCACACCCCACACACCAAGGCAAAAGACCAAACAAGCACACAATTCATCCATTTATTCAACTAATATTTGTCATTTAATTTCTAAGGCATCTCAGTCACATAGGACATCCAAATATTCATTTTCCTAAATGAAGATTTAGTACTCTCGATTCCCATGACTATGATTAATAGCTCTGATTTTTGATATTTCTAAGATACTTCTCATCTAAAAGTGTTATGGAGACTTTCTATTCCTGACAAGATGTCAAAATAACAGGTTTTCTCCTCCATTCCCAAGTCCAATCCTGAATACGCCAAACGTGGGAGAGACGTGAGATTGATTGGTCTGGGAAAACAATGCCACAAATTTGAGAAACTCCTGAAAGAGAGATGAATGGATTTTGATGTAGGAGAAAATGGTGGTTCAGAGATGAGGGCTATGTGCAATCAGGGGATAGGTTGGGGAAAATCTTTCCACTGTTCTCTTTTCTCACTACAGCCTTGCCCCACCAGGATTGTTGTCCATTCCATCACCACTGCAAAGCCAACACTGAGCAGTTCCATACCAGGTCTGCCCAGCTGGAGGCAGCATGCAAGTGCATCTAGTGGTGCATGAGGTGGGGAGCAAATGGTTGCAGGAAGATGAGCTAAAACATTACTTTCCTCTCCCTCCTTAGTTCCTAAACTCGTTTATTACAATCATGGAAAAGATCTCTTAGATAAGAGTAGTACTAAGGGTGATGGAACAGGGAGTTTTACTGAGGGGCAGGATTAACTGGTTGGGAGTGTGCCAAATGGGCAATAGTTCAGCCTAGATTTAATACCAATGTTCTCCATTCTGAGCCATATCTCCCTACCTCCATTAAATGTTTCAGTAAAGGCATCAGGATTTAGGATTTAGCTTCTCTCATTGGGCATCTTATTAACCAAAGTAGCTGATACATTCAGAGAAATATGAGCTTTTAGTGAATAATAAGAAATTTTATAAGTTACCTGCTATAAAAGAAAGGTAATACTTTGAATGATCTATACTGGAGGACCAGATTCATGTATTAGATCAAAAATGAATTAAAACCAAGTGTAAAAATATTCTCAAAGAGTTATGGAAAGATATGACAATTTGAAATAGGGTCAAGAAGTTTTAAAAAATAACTAATTGAATAATTGCCAAAACTTGGAAGCAACAAAGATAGCCTTCAATACGTGAATGAATAAAATGTGGAACATTCAGATAATGATATATTATTCAGCATTAAAAAGAAATGAGCTATCAAGCCATGACAAGCTTCAAATGCATATTACTAAGTGAAAGAAGCCAATCTGAAAAGGTGACATACTACATGATTTCAACTATTTGACATCCTGGAAAAGGCAAAACTATGGAAACAGTAAAAAGATCAGTGGTTGCCAGGGGTTCTGTTTAAGGCAAGAATACAAAATAAAATTAAAAAAATGAAACCTTACTGAATATAAATAATACCACAAAGGAACAAGAATCAGATCTGACACTAAACTTTTCTACTGATTTACAGATTTTCCTTACCACAAACTGATGTAACAAAACAACAAATTATGTTTCAAAATGTTTAAGAAGAATAATCTGAAACTATAATTTTGTACACAGAAAAGCTATTTTTAGATACAGGCATGAAATAAAGAGCTTCTCAAATATATATAAATTTAGAGTATTTCTTGCACAAAGATCTTCTTTAAGAACATTTTAGAGAAAGTAGTTTGATGAAAAGATGACATAAATCCAGGAAGATACCACAAGAAAAGGAATGAAAATATTATTAAAATTAGTAAAATTTAATGCTGACTATAATAATTCAGAACTAAAATTCAAGGTGAAGGGAACTGAGGGAATGTTATATATTATGCTAGTCTACTTGTCTTCTTTAGAGGGAAGATAGAGCTATCCATAAGCTTAAGAAATTGAAAAAGAAAATAATTATAACTAAGGGTCTTAATATATTTGGAGTAACTATGAGAATAATTAAACAGCAATCCCACTACTGGGCATATACCCTGAGAAAACCATAATTAAAAAGAGTCATGTACCAAAATGTTCATTGCAGCTCTATTTACAATAGCCCAGAGATGGAAACAACCTAAGTGTCCATCAACAGATGAATGGATAAAGAAGATGTGGCACATATATACAATGGACTATTACTCAGCTATAAAAGGAAACGAAATTGAACTATTTGTAATGAGGTGGATAGACCTAGAGTCTGTCATGCAGAGTGAAGTAAGTCAGAAAGAGAAAGACAAATACCGTATGCTAACACATATATATGGAATTTAAGGGGAAAAATGTCATGAAGAACCTAGGGGTAAGACAGGAATAAAGACACAGACCTACTGGAGAATGGACTTTAGGATATGGGGAGGGGGAAGGGTGAGCTGTGACAAAGCGAGAGAGAGGCATGGACATATATACACTACCAAAAGTAAGGTAGATAGCTAGTGGGAAGCAGCCGCAAAGCAGAGGGAGATCAGCTCAGTGCTTTGTGATCACCTGGAGGGGTGGGATAGAGAGGATGGGAGGGAGGGAGACACAAGGGGGAAGAGATATTGGAACATATGTATATATATAACTGATTCATTTTGTTGTAAAGCAGAAACTAACACACCATTGTAAAGCAATTATACTCCAATAAAGATGTTAAAAAAATAAAAAAAACTGTAAAAGAAATAAGAGAGAGAGAACTAAAGAAAACCAAGTGCTTCAATTTTAAAGATAGGACAAAAATAGTAAGGTTTATTTAAATGTCTGAATGCTGGATTTGGTATCTGATAAGCAGATGATTATTTAGAGCACATTAAAATAAAAGTCAAAACTTATCTGAGCAAATTTAACCAGAGCAGCAGGGTTTGCACATAGTACAAAAATGTAGTCCAAGAGGGAAGAGATATGGGAACATATGTATATGTATAACTGATTCACTTTGTTATAAAGAAGAAAATAACCTACCATTGTAAAGCAATTATACTCCAATAAAGATGTAAATAAAAAAAAGAAAAATAATTATAACTAAGGGTCTTAATATATTTGGAGTAACTATGAGAATAATTAAACTGTTTGTAATAAAACCTTCAGACAAAAAGAAATTCAATATTTCCAATGGAAGGCAAGACAGAAGAAAATAGAACATAAAATGGATGATAAATAGAAAATACTAAATATGAGTGTAGAAATAATATAATGTTTATTTTAATATATATAAGGGAATCAAAATAACCAATCAAAAGATAGATTGCAATACCTGGCAATTACAATATTACAATATTAGATTATAATATTTTCATTACTAAAGATACACTTAAAACACAAGGATATAAAAAGACTAGAAATAAAGAAATGAGAAATCATAACTAGGCAAAAAGAAAAATCCAAAAAATCCAGATAATTTTAATATTGGGAAAAAATAGAATTAAAGGTGAAAAAATAACAAAGGATAAGTAGGAACTACATACAAGTAAAAATTACAACTTAAGAGGTTACAACTATAGGGACCATATATTCACCAAACAATGTAGCCTCAAAATAAATAAAGCAACAACTGACAGAATTAAGTAAGAAGTAAAAAATTCAATAAAGTTGCAGATTTAAATATAACTGCTTCAGATTTAAATAATCAGCAGATGAGTAAAAATATAGAAAATTTGAAAAATATGACTAATAGGCTCATTAAGAGAGAGAGAAAAAAGTTTACACACAACAAGTGATAAATATGCATTCTTTTAAGTGTATATGCCTAAAATTGGCCAGGTACTAACCACAAATAAAGCTTCAACAAATTCCAAGGCTCAAACTTCATAAACACTATGTTCTCTGAACATAATACACTAAAACTGGATTAAAAACCAATACAAAAGTTTGGAAGACTTTTTTAAAATTTTGGCCACACCTCACGGCTTGTGGGATCTTAGTTCCCTGACCAGGGATCGAACCTGGGCTCTGGCAGTGAAAGCACAGAGTCCTAACAACTGGACCACCAGGGAATTCCCAGAGGACTTCTGTTTAAAATAAATGTTGACTGTATCCCTAGACCCATTAAATTAGCAGTAAAGTTTGCTTTGTTGTAGTATGTGTGTGTGTCTGTGTGTGTGTGTGCATGTATATACATATGTGTATTAAGATCTAAACCTACAAGAACAAGAAGAATGGACAAGAGTCAACAGCAAGAGACACCCCAAAAGCATATGAACTGTTGACACCAGGCACCTCTGAAAGATGATGTGAAAGTGAGGTTCTGTTTAAAAGCAGGTAGATTCACCAATATCCTCTGTCACCCTGTGCCATAAAGCAATGGGTTCCCTTCAACCAAGAAGAAGAAAATAGGTCAATGATCTGAAGAGAGAAAATGGACTTAGGAACACTAAGCTAAGTGAGGGCTAGTATACTACACTAAAACCATGGGGACTAATTCAAAATCTACATTCAAATTTTTGGGAATTTCAAACTTCCACCCAGATCTCAAAACCAGCAGCCAGGATTATGCCCTCCAGGCAGACTGTTGATAGAATCTTCCTGATGAAACTGACAATCCCAAGAGGAAAACTAATGGCACTCAATTGTAGGTTGTGTAGCAAAGTACACCAGAAAGACTAACCTACATGAAGTCCCCAACTGACAAGCCCTAACCACGTTTCAATCAACTTTTTAGTGGTTGTTTCAAAATACACCAGAAAGTCAATGACCAACAGATATTTGGAGATTCTTAAAATTAAAAATAGAGGTTAAAAAATGCTAACAAAAACCCAGCAATTTGGTACAACCTAAGATCATGAAGGGAGGAGAAAGCTTTACGTAAACTATTATACCAGTAAAGAGATAAGATATTGCTTTCATAAACCAATAGGATGCTATAATACAAATAGAACACAACACAGGAACAAAACAAAAAGGGCCCATAGCAATTAAAAACACTGTAAAAGAAATAAAAGCTTAATAAAAGAGTTGAGAGATAAAACTTCTCCAAAAACACAACACAAACAAACAAAAAGCAAAGCAACAAACAAAGAATAGGTTACAGGTGAACCTCAAAATATTGATTTCTTGTCAGTCTGGAACAGCTGAAGCCCTGCTTGGTTAACTCCTAAAGGACTGGTTAGCTCCCCCAGGCTATTCAGAGAATGGTCTTAGCAGAGTAGGGTTCAATAGCATACACAGCATGAAAGACATTGGGAATAGTTGATCTGGATAAAAAAATGTAAACAACAATAATCAGCAAACGGAGTTAAAAATGTTTACCTGAGTAGAGAGAGTGGAACCAGGGATATGACACTTTTATAGAATTGTTTCATTTTCTATATGATGTGCTGGTGCAGAAAGAGATTAAGGCAGTGCCTAGACTATGAGGTCAGCACAACCATCCCCTAGCAGATGCAATATTGTCTGAGGACAGTTCACAGCTGATTAACTTTTGGGGAATTGCCCTCAGCTGTGGGGAACTGTCCTGCCCAAGACTATGCTCTACTAAAGTGGCCAGTAGCCAGTGGCCAGTACTGGCTGGTGTGGAAATACAAAGGCCTGACCACTTCCTTCCATTTAAGACAACAGTGAACTGCCATCTCAGCTCCAGAACTCCCAGAGAATCCACTGAGGCATCAACTGCAAGTGCACTGAGGGTCAACTTCTCCCTCTGTCCAGTCTCACTTTATTCATTTTCTAACAGGTAGGTTTCTCAAGAGCACTCTGTGAAAAAGGAACTGCATGCAACTTTCGGTGTCAGAATTTCTTTCCCGAGAACCTAACCTAAGACAACATCTAATAAGTATATGGAAGGAGGTCCAATCTTACTACTAATTAGAAAATACAGATTAAAAACAATGAGCTATCAATTTATACTCATCAATGGGCAAAATTAGATAGATAATACCAATATAAGTTCAGGCAAGGACAGTTCTGCCTTTTAATTGGGGTATTTAGACCATTTACATTTGGTATAATTATTGGTATGGTTAGGTTTTAACCTATCATCTTGTTATTTGTTTCTATTGTCCCAAGTATCCTTTGTTCTCTCTATCTTATACTTTGGATGGATCTTTTACTCATGCATATTTTTGTAATATGATGCACTGGCCTTTGGAAAATATTGGTTCACTAAATTATGCAGAACTTCCAAATGTTGACACATATCATTATATAATATCAAAACAATCACATTTATCAAAATTACCACCAGTCTCATCAGGAAAATCCTTAAACAATGGGAAACTGTCAAGTTCACAGTAGTGGATACAGGTCTTTCATAATCTAATTTTCACTGGAAATCTCAAATTTTATCATTGGCAACAAATATCATCAGTTGTTCTCCTTGATGCGACAAATTCACTTTGTTCAATTTCAAGAAAATATTTCCCAAATGCTCAAGCCTAAATGACCATTATTTGAGTTTTTCTTATAAGTAAAAATTGTGTTCCATGAAAAAAGTGACTAGTTCCACTCAAACAACAACGTGAGCTTTCCCTGGAGACAACATTGCATTTCAAATGTGCAGCAGTAATGATTTATGCATACTTTCCCTTTTGTCACACAGAATGTTAAAAAGACACGTACTCAAGGGTTGGCATGTAGTACAATTAATAATTTTTATTGCTTCTTCAAGGACATTGCAAAGCGAAATTTGATTTTTTTTTTAAAACTACAGTTAATGGCAGTAAAGAATACGACTACTAGTATGGTTTGTCACCATGAACTTGATTTGTGCTAAGGTGCCAGCAATTTGCCCACCCTGGCTTTTGCACCAGCAGTGCAAATTCCAACCTGGTGAAAAAGGCAAATAACATCTTAATACTGTGTACCTAGACCAAGTGTACCAAGTTCCACTGTGATGCCATAGTACTCACAGGGTGCTGTGAGAGATTTTTAAATTTCAAGGGAAACCTAGCAGTACTCAATATCTGTTGCATACTGCACAAAGTACTAGCTCCAGCTAGTTCAGTTTCAAGGTAGATTCCACTATATTCCTTTTTATGATAGTGTATTTTTGAGATTTGATTTTTCAGTGCTTCCTGTGATAAAAATTAATGTGGAATAGTAAATGAGGATAACAGTATTCCATCTGATTCCAAGGTTTGAAAAGTTGTGCCCATCTGGTACACATACCTTATTAATAAATAACTGTAGTTATTCAAGAGTAAAATAAAAATACACCATTTATTTGCATTATTTTTTCATTTATTAAGATTTTAGAACATGAATACTTATTGAGTTCTTTCAGCCTAGCTACTTAGTATACAGAAATGCTGTGGATACATTATTGAGACACTAAGAGGGCCATGGACTGGGAACTTTTGGTTACCTCTGTCTCTGTACCATTATGAAAAAAGAATTTGAACTTTCAGTCACTCTGAAAGGGTTTCAGGAACTCTCAGTGATGTATAGACTACACTTTGAGAACCACTGTATTTGCTAAGTTCTCTAGTTCTCGAGTGTCAAAAGAAATTTTTAATAGTTATATGAATTACATGTCATCAGAAAATGTGCCCTCTCTCTATCCTGGCTTATTCTGGTCTATGCCTATCTGTTTGTCCAGGGCCTGGCACAGGCTGCCAGCTTAAGGTGAATTGATTAATTGAACTAGCATCAATTGAGTCCAAGCCTCATGCCAGACTCACTACTTTGGTTTGGAGATTTTTATCACATGAGATCTTTCCTCTGCCTTCAGGTAGCTTAAAATCTTGTGGGTGAAATTGGAAAAATATAGATTATCAACAATATATTTTTAAATTTTTTTAACAACTTTATTGGAGTATAATTGCGTTACAGTGGTGTGCTGGTTTCTGCTTTATAACAAAGTGAATCATCTATACATAGGGATGGACCTAGAGACTGTCATACAGAGTGAAGTAAGTCAGAAAGAGAAAAATAAATACCATATGCTAACACATATATATGGAATCTAAAAACAATACTTTTTAAATACTATCAGAGAGGCAAAAAGAGTGCTTGGAAACACATAAACAGGTTTTCTAGTTTAGCTTTTGTGGCTCATGGAAGATTCTCCCAAGACATACGTTGACTATGTCTCAAAGAATAAGTGGATGAGAGAGAGAGAAGGGATAGAGAGAGAGGAAATAAATGAATGAATGAGAAGGACTATATTGGTATGAATCAGGGGATAATGATAAATGAAGCTACAGATGGAGGCAGGGCTGTACCATTGTCAAGCTGTGAAGTTAGGACTTTATTATTAACGGGGTAGTGAGAAGTCATTGAAGGATTTCAAGGAGAGAGCTGACAGATTTGTTGTAAAAATCTTCCTCTGAGAGCCATTGAAGAACGGGTTAGAAGACGGCAAGCTTAGAAGGAGACCAGTTAGGAGCTGGTGGCAAAATTAAAGTGAGAAATGATGAATGCCTGAACTAAAATTTGGGTGGAGGTGGTCAGTGAAGAGGAGGGTACATTGACTTGGCAGGATGGTGAGTGGAAACCAGTGAGCATGGGAATGAATGACCAGCAAGGGTCCTTTTACCTTTTTTTTTTTTTTTTTTAAGAGGGAGGAAGTGCAGGTTTGCAAAGGGAAGATAGTAAGTTCATTTAGGTCATTTTGAAGTGTCTATTGAATATCCAGCAAATAGGTACTTATGCTAGAGTAGAGCTAACATTGTTCTGGCAACACTGCCAAGTTTCATGCTATTAAGTTCATTAAGGAATTATTGCCTAAGGTAGATATACAGTATGCTTCCCAACCACTGAGCAAAGAACAGGAAGAAAGAAAACAGGAAGGACAGACAGGGACTCTATTTTATATAGTAAACCTGAGTTCATAATCATAGTAGGATCCAATGATGCCCATAGGACTCTCCCATAGTACCTCTACTGGCAACCTCTTGTCTTATTTTTAAACACAGTACCTAAGAAGGGAGACTGCTCATTTATTTTCTTATTGAAATTGTACTCACTTCTCACTTTGTAACAAGGAAAGGGCAACATGGTTTTGCTTAGTTTCACAAAATAAATTAAATTTAGAAGTTCACATTTATCTAGTGCCAATTCAAAGTATCAGTAGGTTCTGTGAAGTAGAGAACTTCTCCAGCATCTGGAGTTCTGTTTCCTTTCCCAGAAGGGATTATGTGCAGCCTATCACTTTTCCTTCCCATACAGATTCTCTTCTCCCAGACCAGCTCTGTGTATAACAATGAGGCAGAAGGCAGGTTATTACACCTGGATGACTCAGACAAGGAAGCACTGACAATGGAGAGGCAGCCACTTGACCATTCATCACGTGAACTGAACAATCCCCTCACCTTTAGGCTTAACCCACACTGCGCAATATGACTCAAAGTTATCCAGTCACGTGTGTCTTTGAAAACAGCCCGGGGCTCTCTAGTTTGAATTGATCCTTGAGCCAAAGATCCAGGCCATTTGCAGAGATCTTGGCAATAGGCTCCGTAGCTGTCAACAAGCAGAAACACTGAGTTAACACGAACACTTTCAGTGAAGTGAAGTTAGGGGCAAGTCCATTTTCTAAATCCTACAGCAAGACGTCTGACATACTTGATGGTGCTTTGGACAGAATCTGGCTCTCTCAAGGATACATCTCCCTAAAGAGTAAAACATCTTTGTCTTGGAATCCACCGATGAGAAATTCAGAAAGGAGAGTGACAGAAGTTTACTTTTGTATTATCTAAGAAAAAATACTTTGCTAAAAAAAAGAGTCATGTGGTAAAAGGACCATTGGGACTTACAATCAGAAGACAGGGGTTCTGGTGTACATTCTATCATCTGCTTCTGAGACAGGACACTTTCATAAGCTGCTATAGTTTACTGACTTCATTGTCTTCCTTGTTTCCGCTTTCCAAGCTGTTTCCTAGGCCCTTGTTATTTCCTTGCCTCCAGGAATTTTGCAGGACAGAAAACAGGAGCTACACAAAGTAAATGGAAACTTTTTGTAAAAGCTCAAAGTGACTGAAGAGAGGTCAGTCACAAATTCTAAAGTGCTGAAGTTTTGCCTTAAATTTCCTATCTGTCTTATTCCCTAGCACTTCTCAATAAACCAGCGCTGAGCACAGAGAGGAAGCACATTGATGTATGTCGGTAAATGTGAGAAAGTCCTATGAACATGAAGGCAGACGGTGTTGGCAGAAATCTAACTTCTTTCTCTAAAAGAAACAAAACAAAATAACAGATTCTGTAAATAATAATCATGTAGCATTGAGACTGACTACTAACGTTGAAGACTCCTGAGCATCACAGAATGTCAGCAGTTAATGCTATTACTCCTGCAACTAGTTCTTGGTAGCTATGAACCTGTGACTGGATGCTGGAACGCTGACCACTGATTACCTCATGAATGACCTCTTGAAAGATATGAAGCTAAGGGCTGGGCATTGGAACTCTGCTGTGGAAAACACCCACATGTCCATGACCATGCTTGGTAGCAGAAATCAACCAAAGCAAGAAGAAGATGCTGTTGGTCTCAATTCTGCATGCCAAATTTTACGTCACTGCAACTCACTGGTGAAAACAAGTCTGCAACTAACCTCCTAACTGCAAGTCAGTGTTATTTCTAGCTTGGTAGCTTCTAAAGTACAGGAAGACTGACTAAAAAGGAGTGGAAATGGATGCTAACAACCACCATAGTATTCAACTGCTATGTAGATGTCTACCTCAGACAACATTACATATCTCAACTTATTATCTTTCTTTTCAAATATGCTTTTCCTCCTGTGTTCTATCTCAGTGGCACTAATTCCATCCAGTTTTCAAGTCAAAAACCTTGAGGTTATTTTCCATTTCTACTCCCTCTCTCCACATATCACCTGGTATGACACAAAATCTTCCTAAGCCTTTCTCACATGTGCCCCTTCTGTTTTGATTTCATGTCCTCATTATTTTTCTCCTGGTTTATTCCAATAATCTCTTTTATTTTAATCCACTCTCATGGATCACCCACTCTGTAGTCAGAGAAATCTCTCCCAATGCAAATATGATCATTTATATTTCCCCTGTTCAGAACTTTGCAGTGGCTCCATGTCCAAATTTCCAGCAAGGCAATATTTCCCTTCCTTCCTTTCCAAATTTATTGGTGATACTCACCCTTCTTCATACTTTACCCTCAGTCTTTCTGGATTAATTGGAATTCCTTGAAAATGTCTTCCATCAATTCATCCATTTACCCATTTATTAAATATCTATTAAAATCCCCTCCTTATTAAAAATATAATATGGTCAAAGATATAAAGAATATGATTGATAATTGTCCACAAGGAATTTACAGTTATAGTCTAAAGTGAACAGGTGGCTACAATACAGTGTGACAAAGAATTTCCCTATACAGAAGAGTTGGATGGGGTAGTCAGAGAAATTTTCCTCACATTGTGACCCCTGAGCTGAGTATTGAGGGATGAGTAGCACTAACTAGATGAAGACATAGGAAAAGAAGAAATGAAAAGCACTTCCAGATAGAAGAAGAAGTATACATGCAAAGGCCAGAGAAAGCAAGGTGTTTCAGGGTTCAGATTGTTGAGTGAGTTGAAGATTGTATTTTTAGGGCTCTCCAGAAAAACAGAACCAATAGGAGGTAAATAAAAAGAAATTTATTTTAAGGAACTGGCTCAAGTTTAAAATCTACAGGGTGGGCTGGTTGGCTGGAGACCCAAAAAAAGCTAGTGCTGCAGTTCAAGTCCAAAGGCTGTTGACCTGAAGAAGAGTCAATGTTGCATTTCAAATCCAAAGGCTAAAGCTAGAGAGACAGCCTGGGTAGAGCTGAGCCAACGTTGGAGTTCAAGTCTGAATGCAATCTGCTGGCAGACTTTCCTCTTGCTTGGGAAAGGTCAATCTTTTGTTCCATTCAGCCCTTGAACTGATTGGATGTGGCCCACCTACATTATAGAGGGCAAACTACTTTACTCAACCTCTACCAGTTTAAATGTAAATCTTTTTTTTTTGGCCAAGACGCACGGCATGTGGGATGTTAGTTCCCTAACTAGGGGTTGAACCCGTGCCCCCTGCATTGGAAGTGCAGAGTCTTAACCACTGGACCACCAGGAATTTCCCCTAAATGTAAATCTTACTTAGTGAAATAAGCCAGATATATAAAGATAAATACTACATAATACCACTTATATGGGGAATCTAAAAGAGTCAAACACATATAAAGAAGAATAGTGATTGTCAGGGGCTGGCAGAGGGGAAATGGGAGTTAGTCAAATAATACTGTTTCATTATACAATATGAATAAGCCCTAGAGATCTACTGTATAGCATAGCTTTGATAGTTACCAATTCTGTATTTTATACATAAAATTTTGCAGAGTGTAGATCCTAGGTTAAGTATTCCTATCACACAAAAAATAATAAAGAGTACAGTAGGAAACTTTGGAGGTGATGCATACATTTATGACATAGATTGTGGTGATAGTTTTATGGATATACTTATCTCTAAACTCACCAGGTTCTATACATTAAATATGTACAGCTTTTTGTATGTCAATCATGTCTCAATAAGTGGTTTAAAAATGTAAATCTCATTCAAAACATTCCTCATGGAAACATCTAGATCATTGTTTGTCTAAATGTCTAGATACTTAGAGACCACTCAAATTGACACATAAACTTCCCCATCTTGGGATAAAACTGAACCCAAGATTAGAAGGGCCAAATCATGAATGTCATGCTTCGGAATTTGAACTTCAATTTGGAGATCAGATGGAATCATTAAAAAGTTGTAAGCAGAAAGTCCCTTGAGAAGATTCATGTTTATGAAACATAATTCTGCTAAGAGAGAAGAAAACAGAATGGATTAATGACAAGAATTAAGGGAGGAGTTGTGGAGAAGGAGGGAGATAAATTGGAAACTGGTGAATTAAACACAGGAAGCTCTTGAAGCCATATAAGAATAATAATCTTCATATACCTCTGTTGTTTCAGGCTGTAATGTGTTTTCACCCATTGTCTACTTGGAAAAATCCTATTTGTCTGTCAAAACCCACTTGTAGTAAGCAGAATTTTAAGATGATTCCAAAGAATCCCACCTCATATAATCTCCTCCCCTTGAGTGCTTGTAGAACCTATCTATCTTATGGAGTATTATTCCTGTGATTAGATTAGACTAGATGGCTAAGGTGAAGGTCTTTGTTTTGTTTTTTTAACATCTTTGTTGGAGTATAATTGCTTTACAATGTTGTGTTAGTCTCTGCTGTATAACAAAGTGAATCAGCTATACATATACATATATCCCCATATCCCCTCCCTCTTGCGTCTCCCTCTCACCCTCCCTATCCGACCCTTCTAGGTGGTCACAAAGCATGAGCTAATCTCCCCGTGTGAGGAAGCTGCTTCCCACTTTCTATTTTACATTTGGTAGTGTATATATGTAAATACTATTTTCTCACTTCATCCCAGCTTACCCTTCCCCCTCCCCGTGTCCTCAAGTCCATTATCTACGTCTGCATCTTTATTCTTGTCCCGTTCCTAGGTTCATCAGAACGTTTTTTTTGTTTTTGTTTTACATTCAATAAATATGTGTTTGCATACTGTATTTGTTTTTCTCTTTCTGACTTACTTCACTCTGTATGACAAACTAGGTCCATCCACCTCACTACAAATAACTCAATTTCGTTTCATTTTATGGCTGAGTAATATTCCATTGTATATATGTGTCACACTTTCTTTATCCATTCATCTGTCGATGGACACTTAGGTTGCTTCCATGTCCTGGCTATTGTAGATAGAGCTGCAATGAACGTTGTAGTACATGTCTCTTTTTGAATTGTGGCTTTCTCAGGGTATATGGCCAGTAATAGGATTGCTGGGTCATATGGTAGTTCTACTTTTAGTTTTATAAGGAACCTCCATATGTTTTCCATAGTGGCTGTATCAATTTACATTCTCACCAACAGTGCAAGTGGGTCCTCTTTTCTCCACACCCTCTCCAGCATTTGTTGTTTGTAGATTTTTTGGTGATGGCCACTCTGACCGGTGTGAGGTGATACCTCATTGTAGCTTTGATTTGCATTTCTCTAACGATTAGTGATGTTGAGCATCCTTTCATGTGTTTGTTGGCAATCTGTATATCTTCTTTGGAGAAATGTCTATTTATGTCTTCTGTCCATTTTTGGATTGGGTTGTTTGTTTTTTTGATATTGAGCTGCATGAGCTGCTTGCATATTTTGGAGATTAATCCTTTGTCAGTTGATTTGTTTGCAAATATTTTCTCCCATTCTGACGGTTGTCTTTTCATCTTTTTTATGGTTTCCTTTGCTGTGAAAGGATTTTAAGTTTCAGTAGGCCCCATTTGTTTATTTTTGTTTTTATTTCCATTTCTCTAGGAGGTGGGTCAAAAAAGGATCTTGCTGTGATTTATGTCATAGAGTGTTCTGCCTATGTTTTCCTCTAAGAGTTTTAAAGTGACTGGCTTTACATTTAGATTTTTAATCCATTTTCTGTTTATTTTTGTGTATGGTGTTAGGGAGTGTTCTAATTTCATTCTTTTACATGTAGCTGTCCAGTTTTCCAGGCATCACTTATTGAAGAGGCTGTCTTTTCTCCATTGTATATTCTTGCTTCCTTTATCAAAGATAAGGTGATTACATGTGCGTGGGTTTATCTCTGGGCTTTCTATCCTGTTCCATTGATCTATATTTCTGTTTTTGTGCCTGTACCATACTGTCTTGATTACTGTAGTTTTGTAGTGTAGTCTGAAGTCCAGGAGCCTGATTCCTCCAGCTCCGTTTTTCTTTCTCAAGATTGCTTTGGCTAATCAGGGTCTTTTGTGTTTCCATACAAATTGTGAAATTTTTTGTTCTAGTTCTGTGAAAAATGCCATTGGTAGTTTGATATGGACTGCATTGAATCTGTTGATTACTTTAGGTAGTGTAGTCATTTTCACAATGTTCATTCTTCCAACCCAAGAACATGGTATATCTCATTATTCTTTGTCTCTTGTAATAATCGTTAAAGTCTATTTTGTCTGTTATGAAAATTGCTACTCCAGCTTTCTTTTGATTTCCATCTGCATGGAATACCTTTTTCCATCCCCTAACTTAAGTCTGTATGTGTCCTTAGGTCTGAAGTGGGTCTCTTGTAGACAGCATATATACGGGTCTTGTTTTTGTGTCCATTCAGCCAGTCTAGGTCTTTTGGTTGGGACATTTAATCCATTTATGTTTAAGGTAATTATCAATTTGTATGTTGCTATTACCATTTTCTTAATTGTTTTGGGTTTGTTTTTGTAGGTCTTTTCCTTCTCTTGTGTTTCCTGCCTAGAGACATTCTTATAGCATTTGTTGTAAAGCTGGTTTGGTGGTGTTGAATTCTCTTAACTTTTGCTCATCTGTAAAGTTTTTAATTTCTCCATCAAATCTGAATGAGATCCTTGCTGGGTACAGTAATCTTGGTTGTAGGTTTTCCCTTTCATCACTTTAAATATGTCTTGCCACTCCCTTCTGGCTTGCAGAGTTTCTGCTGAAAGATCAGCTGATTACCTTATGGGGATTCCCTTGTATATTATTTGTTGCTTTTCCCTTGTTGCTTTTAATATTTTCTCATTGTATTTAATTTTTGACAGTTTAATTAATATGTGTCTTGGTGTGTTTCTCCTTGGATTTATCCTTTATGGGACTCTCTATGCTTCCTAGAATTGATTAACTATTTCCTTTCCCATATTAGGGAAGTTTTCAACTATAATATCTTCAAATATTTTCTCAGTCCCTTTCTTTTTCTCTTCTTCTGGGACCCCTATAATTTGAACGTTTGTGAATTTAATTTTGTCCCAGAGCTCTCTGAGACTGTCCTCAATTCTTTTCATTCTTTTATTCTTTATTCTGCTCTGCAGTAGTTATTTCCACTATTTTATCTTCCAGGTCACTTATCCATTCTTCTGCCTCAGTTATTCTGCTATTGATTCCTTCTGGAGAATTCTTAGTTTCATTTATTGTGTTGTTCATCACTGTTTGTTTGCTCTTTAGTTCTTCCAGGTTCTTGTTAAATGTTTCTTGTATTTTCTCCATTCCATTTCCAAGATTTTGGATCATCTTTACTATTATTATTCTGAATTCTTTTTCAGGTAGACTGCCTATTTCCTCATCATTTGTTTGTTCTGGTGGGTTTTTACCTTGCTCCTTCATCTGCTATGTATTTCTCTGTTTTCTCATTTTGCTTAACTTACTGTGTTCGGGGTCTCTGTTGTTTTTGGTGTCTGCCTCAATGGGTAAGTTTGGTTTAGTGGGTTGTGTAGGCTTCCTGGTTGAGGGGACTGGTGCCTGTGTTCTGGTGGATGAGTCTGGATCTTGTCTTTCTGGTGGGCCGAACCACATCCAGTGGTGTGTTTTGGGGTGTCTGTGAACTTATTTTGATTTTAGGCACCCTCTCTGCTAATGGGTGGGGTTGTGTTCCTGTCTTGCTAGTTGTTTGGCATTGGGCATCCATCACTGGAGCTTGCTGGTCGTTGAGTGGAGCTGAGTCTCTGCATTGGGATGGAGATCTCTGGGAGAGCTCTCACCGATTGATATTATGTGGGGCTGTGTGGTCTCTGGTGGTCCAATGTCCTGAACTTGGCTCTCCCACCTCAGAGGCTCAGGCCTGACACCCGGCCAGAGCACCAAGACCTTGTCAGCCACATGACTCAGAAGAAAAAGGAGAAAAAAAAGAAATAAGAATAAAGTTTTAAAGTTATTAAAATAAAAAATTATTAAAATAAAAATGTATTAAAAAATAGGAAAGCAGGGCATCCCTGGTGGCACAGTGGTTGAGAGTCCGCCTGCCGATGCAGGGGACACGGGTTCGTGCCCCGGTCCAGGAGGATCCCACATGCCGCGGAGCGGCTGGGCCCGTGAGCCATGGCCACTGAGCCTGCGCATCCGGAGCCTGTGCTCCACAACGGGAGAGGCCACAACAGTGAGAGGCCCACATAATGCAAAAAAAAAAAATAGGAGAGCAACCCAACCAATAAACAAATACACCAATGATAACAAGCGCTAAAACTATACTAAGATAAACATAAAAATCAGAAACTAGTCAGTCGCATACAGCAAACCCGAAGTCCACAGTTGCTCCCAAAGTCCACCACCTCAATTTTGTGATGATTCATTGTGTCTTCAGTTATTCCACAGCGGCAGGGTACATCAAGTTGACTGTGGAGATTTAATCTGCTGCTCCTGAGCCTGCATGGAGAGCTTTCCCTTTCTCTCTTTGCTCGCACAGCTGCTGGGCTTCACCTTTGGATTTGGCCTCGCCTCTGCATGTAGGTCACTCTCTGGCGTCTGTTCTTTGCCCAGATAGCATGGGTTTAAAGGAGTGGCTGCTTACGGGATTCTGGCTTGCTCAGGCCCAGGGGGAGGGAGGGGTACAGAATGCAGCGTGAACCTGCGACAGCAGAGGCTGGTGTGACATCGCAACAACCTGTGTTCTCCCGGGGAAATTGTCCCAGGATCACGGGACCCTGGCAGTGGCGGGCTGCACAGCCTCCCAGGAGGGGCATGTGGATAGTGACCTGTGCTTGCACACAGGCTTCTTGGTGGCTGCAGCAGCAGCATTAGCATTTCATGCCCGTCTCTGGTGTCCACGCTGATAGCTGTGGCTCGCGCCTGTCTCTGGAGCTCATTTAGGCAGTGCTCTGAATCCCCTCTCCTCACAAACCCCGAAACAATGGTCTCTTGCCTTTTAGGCAGGTCCAGACGTTTTCCTGGACTCCCTCCCGGCTAGCTGTGGCACACTAGCCCCCTTCAGGGTGTGTTCACGCCACCAACCCCAGTCCTCTCCCTGGGGTCTGACCTCCGAAGCCCGAGCCTCAGCTCCCAGCTGTGCCCGCCCCGGCGGGTGAGCAGACAAGCCTCTCGGGCTGGTGAGTGCCGGTCGGCACCGATCCTCTGTGCGGGCATCTCTCCGCTTTGCCCTCTGCACCCCTGTTGCTGTGCTCTCCTCCGTGGCTCTGAAGTTTCCCTCCCGTCCACCCCCCACCCCGTCTGCACCAGTGAAGGGGCTTCCTAGTGTGTGGAAACTTTCGTCCATCACAGCTCCCTCCCAGAGGTGCAGGTCCCGTCCCTATTCTTTTGTCTCTGTTTTTTCTTTTTCTTTTGCCCCACTCAGGTACGTGGGGAGTTTCTTGCCTTTTGGGAGGTCTGAGGTCTTCTGCCAGCGTTCAGTAGGTGCTCTGTAGGAGTCGTTCCACATGTAGATATATTTCTGATGTATTTGTGGGGAGGAAGGTGATCTCCGCGTCTTACTCCTCCGCCATCTTGAAGGTCCCCCTGAAGAGGTTTTATAGATGTAACTGAATGCCCATCAGCTGACTGTTAATGGAAATTTAACAGAAGGAGAGATCTTTCTGGATGAGCCTCATCTAATTAGATGAGCTTTTTTTTTTTTTTTTTGTGGTACGCGGGCCTCTCATTGTGGCCTCTCCTGTTGCAGAGCACAGGCTCCGGATGCGCAGGCTCAGCGGCCATGGCTCATGGGCCCAGCCGCTCCGCAGCATGTGGGATCTTCCCGGACCGGGGCACGAACCCGTGTCCCCTGCATCGGCAGGCGGACTCTCAACCACTGCGCCACCAGGGAAGCCCTAGATGAGCTCTTTAATAAAAGGTCGAAATGTCAGAGATGGGAGGAGTAGCAAATGTTATCCAGTTGGCTTTGAAGAAGCAAACTGCCATTTTTTGGAGGGGTTATATGACAAGGAATAGCAGGTGACTCTAGTAGACAAGATCTTCAGTCTTCTAACCACAAAGAACAGAATTCTGCCAATAAATCTCAGATAAGATTTCAGCCCCAGCCAACACCATGGCATTCGCCTTCTGCAACCCTGAACTGAGGATCTAGTTGGGCCATGCCTGAACTTCTGACCTACAGAAAATAGCTTCTTAAGCTAGGAATGTAAGCTTTCTCCCATTTGGTAGCAGTTTATAGAGACATTTCCCCTTTTGAATGAGATGAGATAGGTGGTGATAGGAATAGTGTCTGAGCAGAGTCTGGAAGAATGTGAATAGTTGGATTTAATCCGAACAACAGATAATTGTTTGCATCCAACATTTGGACTAGAAAATGAGAGGTGTAAGCACCGACTGCCAAAAGCCATCATCTGGGGTCTGGAACTTTTTCCAGCTCCTTGAGATATCATTCAAAACTATTTGAGTTCTTTGAAGGCAGGTCAAGATGGATACATTCAGTATGCTGACTCTCAAGTCAAATGAGGGCGAAAAGTTGAAGATGTCATCCCATTAACTCACACGAATTCTAATGGTGATAATAGTAGTAAAAACAATGGTTTCTGGTACTGAAGGAAAAGAATTGGGTCATAAATGAGTTAAGTGAAAAAAATAACTATTCAGACTTTATCTCCCCACTACACAACCCTGCATATTAGATCACAAATATGAAGGGGGAAAAAGATGCTGTATTATATTCAGTGGCAAGATATTTGAATAAATGAATCTAAGTACATTTACACATTAAATTAGGCGGGTGTTTGAACTTTTCTAGCAACTCCAGGAGAGCAGCATTCTGCTTTATATGCCTCACCCTCTGTTCCCAGGGCCAAGAACAGTGCTTGGCAGATAATAGGCACTCAATAAATATTTGATGGCTGACTGACTTTCTGGGGAAACACATCCTAAAGCTGAAAATAATAACAAACTCTTCACCAAATGAAATCACTGAAATCTACAGCTGGCAAACCTCTTCCCCCTCTCTTTTTCAGATTAATTACAGTACTTAACATTTGTAAAGCATTTCTGACACATCAAAATGGCCAGAGGGGAATTTGTACTGAAAATCTAATCTATTATTACTAATAAATTGCCTTGTGGTCCCAACTATCCCCTAGGGATTTGGAGATGGGAGAGAAAGGGAAAGTCACTTTCAATGTTTTTCTCAATGTCTTAATTTGGGAAAACTCAGAAGTTTTTTCAGTGGTTCATTCTGAGGTCTGGGCAAATGTTCAAGCCCATTCCTGAGTTATCTCAACTGATTCATCCTCCCCCATCCAAAGCCAACAGTTGGGAAGGTTTGCAGCAGTACTCTGCCCTAACTGTACTTAGTGCTGAGAGGTTTTTAATCTTTTTCTTGTTGGTCTCCTTATCTTCTGGTGCTTCTCTGTCTCATCCCCTTTTCCAGAGGCTCCCAACATAATCAGCATCTCCTGCAGCTGATGACAGACACAAGAAGCAGATGGACTAAAAGGTTAATGGAAGGGGAATGGTAAGTCCAGATACAGAGAAAGAAAAGGCAACTGGAAGTTAAGCTGGGTTATACACAAGCAGAGATAGCTAGTAAAGGCTTCAAAGAGCTCAGAAACAGGGTCGGAAAAAGGCTTTCTATAGGTCAGCGGGGCAGTCTCTCCACCCAAAGAAAAATTATTGTCTCAGCAAATTAAAACAAAATTATACTAAAATTTCCCAAAGTGCTATTGGGTCTTTCTTTTTGTCAATGCATTTCTAGTAATTTGTCAGCTCCATCAGTTAGAAATCTTTTCCAAGTTGTGATTATCATTTGTTAGTGTAATGTTTCCCGCCCAGTATCCATTCTTTCTTATTCTAACAAGAGAACCCAGATTTGATTTTGGAGAATGATTTCTCTGCCATTAAGTGGCTTCTTGGTGAGACTGTCAATCAGAATATTCAGAGCCAAGTATGTGATCTATGGTGAACAAATTGGACTCTTTCTCTTTGGTGTTGGACAATGGAGTGAAACAAGGATTAAATTAAAAAATGATTGGAGCTATCTCAACACAGTGGTGGTACTCAGAGAAGACCAACAAAAGTTTTTGCCATGTAGAAGGAATCTCAGAATATCAAGTAGAGTTTCCTGTGCAGTACAGTAGCTCCTTGTTGATTATGACCTAAATAGGAAAACAATATGAAAAAGAATGGATATATGTATATATATAACTGAATCACTTTGTGGTACACCTGAAACTAACACAACATGGTAAATCAACTATACTCCAATATAAAATAAAAATTAAGTTAAAAAAGAAAGAAAGAGAGAGGGAGAATCTCAGAGTTGCCCTGGTTTCTTTTCAAGTTTGTTATCTCTCCAGGTATGTGCTCTACTCCCTATCCTTCTGACAAATTTTCTTTCGCTTAAGTTGGATGGAGTTAATCCCTGTTGCTTACCACCAAAGACCCCTAACAGATGTATCCAGCTTATTCTTGTTATGTGACATTCTTGCAAAGAAATATGTAATGACTGATAACGTGGGTGTATAAGTTTTTAGACAATAGGATGAAGAAGACAAAAGATACTAAACTGATGAAAGTTATGGTGGCCCAAACTTTGTTTACTTGTGCCATCCTGTATCATCACAAAACTTTCAAAGTGGCATGATTACAGCAGTTAAAACACCCCCATTCTACACAAGTATTACTTGTGGTTCTAGTTCGTAAATTGAGCCTATATAGATTAGTATCAAGCATAATTTCAGTACACATTTCCTTTTTACAGAGGGAACAACAGGCTTACTTCTGAAAGAAAACTGAGTTCAAATATTTTCGTTGAGACACAAGTTCTAGTTGCGAGGGACATGGATTTTTATGCCTAGGTCTCCAACTACTCAGTTTTTGTCATCCCCCCCAGAGTCAGTGCCTAAGGCAACTGTGGAACTTCCTGCATCCTTGGAAAAATGGCATGAAAAAAATTATGGGTAAACAATTAGCATATTTAATATTGTGAGAGAAATCTTTGTGACTTGTGATGTCCTAGGAAGGCTTTGTGATCAAGGTGGGACTTGATTTGGAATTTAAGTGATGGATAGCATTTGAAAAGAAAGAAGTAGGAAGGCCTTCCAGGTATAATGAATGGAGTTGGCAAAAGCATTTAGGTAGAAAAATAAAAGACACATCTGGAAGACAGTGTATAAGACAGCAGAAAGAGCCAAGGTAGAGGAATTTTTAGAGGAAAAACAGAGAAAAGTATGTTCAGGTTGTATGGCCTTGAAAGTAAGGCTAAGAAGTTTGGATTTTATCTACAACTAGGCTCTTGTAAGTTTTAGAGCATAGAACTGAGGAGGTAGAATGATGCGTACAAAGGTCAATTTATTGTGGGATATAGATGAAGAAAGTTTAGAGGAACTCACGTTAGAGATATTCTGGAAATGTTGGTAAAGGGTAAAGGTTGGAGGAAAAATATTATAACCCCAGGATATAATTTATGATTATCATTTGTTTTGTTACCAAATTCCTCCCACCAATTGATTTTCTGATGGTTCTCCCATTTCTTCTTGAAGCAAAGGATGGGAACATTTCAATTAATAGAGGATTGTAATGGCTTAGGATCCAAATATTCAAGGTTTTACTTTACTTTTGTTGATTGACCTATGTTGAATCAAGATGGACCCCAGGTGCTACAGTGGACCTAAGCTAGCCCAGTGGACAAATTCCTGCCCTTCTTCATTACTCTTTCCTTTCAGCATTTGAAAGAAAATTCAGTAAAGTTACTAAATCTCCTTGGGTGCTACTTAGGTTTTCTTGGCCAGATGTCAGAAATTTAGACCAATTATTCTTACTAGTTCTTACCCTTCCAATGAAGAGGAAAATAAATTTTGCCTTGCTTGTAATCCTCAGTCAGTCAGTAGTACTGACCTGAGCACTGTATCAACAGGAATTCTAAGGGTGTGTCTGGGCTCAGTGGGGAAGCACCATGTCTAAGAGCATTGTCAGCCATATGTGAGGAGATGGGGCCTCTCTGACTTAGGAACTCTGTTAGACTAGCAGGGCTGGTCTTACCCTAAGTAAAGCATTATTTTCTTCACAATGTAAGTAGTAGGTTCCAGGAAAGTCCTAGCATCCCCAAATATCCATTCAAATATTCCTGGGAGAACTTAAAGTTGAACTAATTCATCTAAAGCTTAGAAAACTTACACCTTCTCTCTTATGTGCATGGGGTGGGAGGTCAAGATCTCTGGGTCTGAGGAAGAAGAGGGATCTTCATCCTGGAAATTAAAATGGAGTTGGACTTGCTTTGCAAACAAGTTTTTAATATGATGATTTTCTTTTCTAGATCAAAATGTGGGGCCACTATTTGACAGGGAATTTTTTTAACTCAAAAATTAACTTATATTAACAATTTAAAAAATTATAGTGATTAAGTCCCATTTAGTAATTAAAATAATTGAATAATAGGCAGTTGAGACTGTCCATGAAAATCAAAACATCTGTTTAACAAATGAGAAAGACAAACAAGATTTGTTTGACACATACAAGAGATCATGAATATTATTTGACTTGGATTTCTGAGGCATATAATGATTTTCCTGCCCATTGTTTGTTATTTTGATGGATAGCCTTGTTCATACTTTAGAATTCTGAGATCAACAAGGAAAACCTATAGTTTAAGTGAAACTGCACGTGGCCAGATGTAAGTACTCAGTGATACAAATGGTTAAACTTTATCAAAAGCCAATATTATAAATCTTTCTAAAACAGACTGATTGGAATTGGAGATTTATATTATGAAAAGTACAAACTGTTACGAAAAGAATATTTTCATTTTTGAAGGTTAAGTTACATTCAAATGATTATTTTTTTGATATAGGACTTGGAATGAGCCAGAGACATGAGAAGGACATGATGCACATTGAAATCCATCAGAAACAAGGAAAAAACATGATCTTTATGAAGATAAAATAATTCTTTGTAAACTCGGGTTCAAGTTACAAATATTTGACTAATACAGAACATGTGTCTGTTCTAATAGTTCAACCACAGTCTAATAATTCAACCACAAATCACAGGTATTGTCACTGTAGTAATATGGTTCTTAGACGCCTACTCCATAAGCAGCACCAAATTTGGAGACTTTCATCATCGTAATTGCCTGGATTAATAAAATATTTCACAAAGTCAGTTGTCATCATCATCATCATCATCAAGAAACTTTAAAGACCAACTACAATAGACAAGAAACTCCATTTATACTCACTTTAACAAGAGCCTATATACCTAAATGCCTTGTTTAGATAATGGCAAACATGTTTTTAAAATAAATCAGTTTGCAGATAATAGGAAGGGGAGCAATACCATAACATCCAAACCAAGATTAGCTCACCAGAGTGTTCATAGAAATGCTTGTTTTAAAACAATAAATACTGTTCAGTCATGTTAAAGGCAATCCAAAATGTTTTTTTTCTAGGGTACAGTGGTGGGGCCACTTGGTTTTGTTATTTGACTCCCTCTTGGCCTGGGTTCCATACCCCACACCCTCTTCCCACTCCTCCCCGTGACCAGCTGGTGTCTGGGTGTGGGGCTGAGGAGAGGCGATTGCACAACACACAGCAAGAAAGGGACAGGCTTTGGCAACAGGGCCCCCAGAGATCCAATCCAGCTGCTGTAAAAGGAATCTTATGGCATGTCCCCACCCCACCCCTGACGAAATCACAAGTGATCTTGGAAAAGTTACAAGACCAACTTGCTGATTTGTGCAGATGTAGTGAATGCAGACAGCACAGCTTGCAGCATAAAGGGGGAACAAGGAGCTCTTAGGACCAGCTCCACCGTTACAGTGTTTCCATGACCATGGGCAAGGAGTGAAGCCCCTTCCGCTCAGTCTTAACTCAGAAATAGACACAAAAGTAACTCTTCACATTTCTAGAGGACATTGTGAGAACACTCCAGTAATACAAAGGGAGTACCAAAGTGTTGAACATTGTCATGAAGGAAAAATGAGAAACAAGAAGAGTTATGCATACTTCAAATAGATATATTTTAAATTCAAGGAAACTTTAAAAATAAAGTATTATAGGATGAATGTGGTATTGGAAATGTGACAGTGTAAAATGAGAAACTCTGCCTATTATTATTAAGACATCTGATTCAGTTATAACTCAATGTGTGTGTATCTGGTAGATTTCAGATCACAGTCTCAGGCATCTCATTTGATCAATTGTAGCCACGTGAGGTGAGCATGGCAGTCAACATTATTGCCACCTTGTAAATAAAAATACTGAGGTCCAGAGAGTCTTGGTGATGCAGCACAGCCAAGTAATACCAGGTTTAGAATTAAAAGTATTTAAGATATTATTGAGAAAGCTGCATTAAGAATAGATTTGTGTCCTGAGGAATATTTTTAAAGATTCTATCTGGCATTTCACTCTAAGATGTGGATCTGTAAGTAAGCCAGAGTAAGGAGGCTCATTGTAGAATTGGTCAATTGCTCCTTACAATGCTTATTAGATTGTCAGGTTGAAATATATGTCTATAAAAATGGACTTTTTAAGGATATTTACTTAAGAACCCACAAGAACAGAAACTACACAGCCAATCTTAGTGTTTTATGTAAATCATTAAGATGCTAAATGTCTCCTCTAGGAGAGTTTAGATGAGATGAAAATGAAGGTGTGCCCCACAGAAAAGTAAACAGGACCATTCTCTGATTGCAGGCACTCTTTTTTCCTTTGCCTTACTCCCCTTTCTCCCCGCACAACCTTTTACTTTGAAATCGTTGTCAAAGGTACAGAGAAGTTGAAAAAAAACCAAACTGTTGTGATAGCCTGTATCCCAACCCATTTGTGAACTATTTGTTGCAGGTAGTATAACATTTCACTTCTAAACATGTCAGTTTGTATCTCCAAAAAACAAGACACTTTTCTATATAACCTCAATACTGTTATCACATCTAAGAAAAATAACCATATATCCTTAGTATCATCCAATATCCTCCATATTCAAAAATTTCAGATTGTCAACAAAACCTTGTTTGTAGCATTTTTTCTGAAATACAATCCAATCAAATTTTACACATTGCATTTGGTTATGTTTCTTTAGCTCTTTTATATTGGAACAGTCCCCCTACCTTCTTTTTCTGAACTTTGACTTTTTGAAGAGACAACACCGATTTTCTTACAGAATGTCCCACATTCTAGATTTGTCTGCTTATTTCTTTGTGGTGAAGTTTAACTTGTAACTCTCCCCTTTGTTTCCATTAACTGGATGTGAGGTCCAAGGGCTTGTTTATGTTTCAGTTAAACATTTTCAGCAAAATAATCCACAGATGATGCTATGCCCTTTATATTGCACAATGCCAAGGGGTCTTATTAGTGATGCTAAATGGTCCAATGGGACCATTAGATATTTCTATAGTAAAGATACATTTTTCCCTTTGGATTGGCAAGTCATGTGTGAAATGATATATTTTTTAAAAATTTTTATTGGCATATAGTTGCTTTACAATATTGTGTTAGTTTCTACTGTACAGCAAAGTGAATCAGTTATATGTACACATATATCCCCTCATTTTTAGATTTCCTTCCCATTTAGATCATCACAGAGCACTGAGTAGAGTTCCCTGTGCTATACAGTAGGTTCTCATTAGTTATCTATTTTATACATAGTAGTGTATATATGTCAATCCCAATCTCCCAATTCATCCCACTCACTCTTCCCCCCTTGGTATCCGTAAATTTGTTTTCTACATCTGTGTCTCTAGTTCCACTCTACAAATAAGTTCATCTGTACCATTTTTCTAGATTCCACATATAAGCAATATTATACAATATTTGTTTTTCTCTTTCTGACTTACTTCACTCTGTATGACTGGCTCTAGGTCTATCCACGTCTCTGCAAATGGCACAATTTTGTCCTTTTTATGGCTGCATAATATTCCATTATATATCTACATATCTATATATCACATCATATATATATACACGTCACATCTTCTTTATCTATTCCTCTGTTGGTGGACTTTTAGGTTGCTTCCATGTCCTGGCTATTGTAAATAGTGTTGCAATGAACACTGGGGTGTAGGTATCTTCTTGAATTATGGTTTTCTCTGGGTACAGGCCCAGTAGTGGGATTGCTGGGTCATATGGTAGTTCTATTTTTAGTTTTTTGAGGAACCTCCATACAGTTCTCCATAGTGGCTGTATCAATTTATATTCCCACCAACAGTGCAGGAGAGCTCCCTTTTCTCCACATCCTCTCCAGCATTTATTGTTTATAGATTTTTTGGTGATGGCCATTCTGACTGGTATGAGGTGATACTTCATTGTAGTTTTGATTTGCATTTCTCTAATAATTAGTGATGTTGAACATCTTTTTATGTGTTTGTTGACCATCTGTATGTCTTCTTTGGAGAAATGTCTATTTAGGTCTTCTGCCCATTTTTTCATTGGGTTGTTTTTTTGATATTGAGCTGCATGAGCTGTTTGTATATTTTGGAGATTAATCCCTTGTAATGATATTGATATTATGAGACCATTTGGTTCCCTAGCAACATTCAATCTAATAGTTTTAGTAGCCTTTCTTGATCCTTGCACAATGGTGATTTTCTAATTCCGTCATTCCACCTACATTTTGAAGCTCACATTATTCTTTGTAAAGAAGCACTTTCTTTAAGCTTTATTTTATAAAAAAGAAAATGACAGAATAAATGCTTGATTCTCTCCTTTAGCTTTTGACCTTCAAGAAGGGGTATAGTAAATTGAATCACTTTGCTGTATACCTGAAACTAACACAACGTGGTTAATCAACTATACTCCAGTATAAAATAAAAAGTAAAAAAAAAGAAGGGGTATAATAAGGAAATGTTAAAAGTTGAAAAACACCTCTAAAGTGTTCAGAAATCCGGGATTTTTTCATAATCTGCAATTAGGTCAAAACAGCAGTGTTATTGTGGGCAAAGTTTAGAGATGCTCCATTAGAGATGCATAAAAGCCATCCAGAAGAGGGTTATTAACTACAGTCTACTTGCTTTAGAGGCCATTTGGATCTAGGCAATCAAATAGCTTATCTTCCATTTGGGAAGATATTAAGGAGATGTGAAATCTAACATTATGCTTAAAAATAGAGAGACTAAAACTGTTTAAACATTGTAGAGAAATTCGGCTAAAAGTCACCGCTAAGTACAACTGGACCAGGTGGTGAGAACGTTTCCCCCATAGCTGGGTACTGGGGAAGGGACAGGAGAAGTAGCATCTGATGTAACAAGAAATGAAGTGACTTGAGATCTCTCTTACTCTCCACTGGACTCTGTCCTCACCATCTCCTTTTGTACTATTTAAGTAATTTTGATTCATGAAAAAAAAACAGTACGAAGGTTCCCAAAGAATAAAATAACTACAGATTTAATCTTCCTCTTTTTAATTTATTTGCTTTTACTGTAGGACATAAAAGGCCTTTATTTCAATGCAGCCCACAATCCAGTGAGTAATTTCCCAGGCCAGGGTAAAGTCATCGAAAGTTCTGCAATGCCTTAGAAGATATTTCAAGACTTTCCTTGCCTTCTCTGCCCATCCCACTCCCCGTTGCTTCCTCCCCCTGAAGACTTGTACTCAAAGCTTAGAGAGCTAATAAAACCTACTGAACATTCTGTCTTCCTTTGGAAAGTGCCAGGCACTGATTTTGTTCAAAACACCATAGGTGGTGGCTACTTATTCCATGCTATTTGCCAGTCACTGGAATGGAAACCAGTGTGAGAAGAGAAAAACCCAAGAGACTACAGTGTAGGGCAGGCAGAAGGAGGTACAGCTGGTCCCTTGGCTATCACAGTCTGCTCCATCACAAAAAGGCAGCCAGAACTGTGGTTTTCAAATTTACAGTTAAAACACACACACACACACACACACATACTGTAGAGAGAGTGCTATAACATTCTCTCCCTCCCTGTCTCATTTCTTTCACCCTTTTTTCCCCCCAAAGAAATGGTGAGTTGAAAATATCACACTGTGTCAGACCAAAGAGTCCAATCAAACTTAACTTCCGTGGATGTGGGAAAGAGGCAGTGGAGGGGCAGTCCAGGCGAGGCTGAAGGGGGGCAGTCTGACCAAGGAAAGACCACCTCAAGGTTTCACTGTGGCAACCCCACTTTGGAGAACAAGCAACAAATGAGAGCCAGCGCAAATGTTAATGTAACAGGATAAGTGGAGGGAAGCTGCCCTTGGCAAGAGAACTAAGCCTGTTCGTTTTTATAATATAAGAGAAAGCAGGAGAGGGAGATTGTGGGCTCGCTCACCAGGTGCATTTTGCAAGCTTTCCCAGTTCCCTTTTCATTAGTTCCTCTCATATTATTGCCAGAGGCTTCCAAGCTATATGGAACAAGGCTTGCCATCTTGCTGAACTCATTCTGACTTCTATTTGTATTGCATGGTTTGCCTACTTAAAAAAAAATTTTTTTTTATCAGTAGAAAATAAGAAGCATCTCAGAAATTAGTGAGTTTCAGTTGACAGGGGCTAGATTCAATAGAAAAGTTCTGACGATATTTTTGAGAACCTCTGTGTGCTTGCATGCCTAATGGTCATGTGTAATGTATTGAATCTGTGTGCTGTCGGCTTTTATTTACTATTGTTTAAAAAATTAAATAAATGTTCCTTGGGAAGATGTTTAGAAGCACTTCACAGTTTCTCTTCATATCAATGTAGTGAGATAAGTTTTTTTGTTTTTTTTTTAATTTTTGGCCTTTGTCCTAAAGAATGTGGTTTCTCTCCAATATTTTTTGACACTTGTACCTTCGAACCTCACCGCATCCACAGACTGCTCCCTAACTGTCAACTTTACCCCAAATCAGGAATTAATCATTCTGCCTTCATTTCCTCAGGGAAGCCATGACACAAAAGAAATGTAAAAAGAAAGTCAGCCTATGGCTTTGGAGCCTAAAAATAAAGATTTCAAGTTCATGGAAAAAAAATGTATGATGTGAAAGTTCTAAAAGTTTGGCTTTGGGAGATATCTACAGCATTTGCCCAAGGGTAATTGGGTATTAAATGATCAGAATTTTAAAATCATCCTTTTTTTTTTTTTTTTGGTTCTTAGCATATATAAAGTTTCCATGAGAAAAAGGACAGATGCAAGGAGTCATTAACAGAGTTGGAAGTTGGGATGGGTCCCTGAGAAGTAGACTTGTGTCCTGCTCTTCCCTCTTCTCCAGCAGTCCCCAGCTGGGGGAAATGAGAGTAGAGGCATGACTCTGCTCCATCTTCAGGTAAAGACAAAAGAGGCATCGAGACTCTAGCATCTCCCTGGTACACAGTTGTTCAGGAAGAGCGGATATATGCGGTAGGTCTGGTCAGAGAGGACTCAGGTAGCATGATATAGTTCCTTTCAAAAAATTATGGCCCAGACAGAGACCAGTGTTCTCTACAAACTCCATATGAGCACAGAATCAGCTGAGACAGTCAAGGTCAAAGACCTAGTAGTGAATTCTGTAGACCCAGGACTGAAGTTAGATGGTACCTAATTATATCAGCAACCTGTGAAGACCAGTGATTTGTAGGAATGTGTGTATCCTGATAAGAATTCCACAGTCATCTATGGGATTTAAAAGTCAATTGGATAGCAAAGAAAAAAGCACTCTCAAATACTCTTTAAAATTTCAAGAGCTCTAAAAACGATGGTACATTTTAGTTACATACACTCACACAAACACACACACACATACGTTGGTTGGGATGAGAAGCTACTAAACAAGTAAATACAACTGGAAATTTCCATCCATTCCATCCTTACCCTCACCTACCCTGTTTTCATTTTCAGGACACGTAGCTTTTGTGACAAGCAATTATACAGTTGATATTTACATGTTCTTGTATTACCTAGTCCAGTACTTATCCCAAACTAGGCTTTGCTGCTTCTAAGCTAAGACACAAAAACTCATGCCTGGGCTTAGCAGAGGTAGACCACTAAGAGGACAATAAAAACATTTCTTCTGGAAGACAAAAATTGAGGGAGAAAACAGGTGATGGGTTGATGAGAAGTAACTCTGAGTTTGGGAGAACACATAGTCAGCCTTCTAGTAAAGGTACCTAGAAATTTATTTTCATCCTGAACTTTAATTCAAAACAGAACAAACTATGTGTCTATATCTATATCTATATCTATGTCTATATCTATATCTATATCTATCTATCTCCATCTGCCGATCATCTATCCATCTATTTAATAGAGTGTTAAACCAGGTTACATTCCCTGTGAATCTGCAAAACTTGGAACTGGCTTTCTCCACCATTAGTTGATGACCACACAGGAAAACTTATTTAATTTCAGAAACCTATAATTTTGAATGTAAACCTACTACCAAATGAGGGGGAGAAAACAATACATTCTAAGGAAAAATAGTAAGTTTTTTGTTTTTAAAATCATCTCCTGTATCAGATTTACTGGACTGTCACTTGATTTTAATAGAGTATATAATAAAGTTGTATATTTCTTAAACTCTCTGAGTGTATAGGGTGATATAATGTGAGTGACAAAATGTTATTTTTCTAATTGCATTTTGAACCAGGAACACGAAATGAGATTACATTACATTAAGATAGTTCTAGAATAAACTTTAGGATAGTTTGTAAAACCCTGGAAAGTGTTTTCAAACGAGGTCATGGGAATCATCAAGAAGGCAAATCCCTGAGATGGCAACAAAAATAGTAAAACTGAATAAACGTTAGATACACAACTTTCTGGGGGGATTAGAAAATCATTATCCTGGATGAAGAGAATTGAACAAATAACACCTCAAGACTCTAAGACTCCAGAATTTCCCAGAACTAGTCTTTGATGTGTTAGACCAGCCTTAATGGACAGAAGCCAATGACCTGGTGAGCCTGTGAAATCTTTTCTATCATCAAATATGTGATTTATAAGATAATCCCAAATATTCTGAAAATATTTGCAATATTTGGCTATTTTTCCATCAATGAAACTTATGGTTGATCTTTTCACTAAATGAATGCCAAATAAGTTTAAAATAATGGAGATGTTTATGTTTTTACTCACTGTGTTCATAGAACCTCTTTTCATCTTAATTCTAAAACTTCCTTGTTCTTTGTAGAAAAATACGGTCTAGTAAAAATTTCAAAAACTAATATTCAAAATCAAGCTGACTTGAGAGAGTGAAATTCTTGTCCAACAACAATTTACTTTGCCTTTTTTTTTTTCCTGCAGACATGTTGCTAGAAATGAGAAAGTTCAAATTGGCTGAAATTTATCATCAGACAAGAGTGCCAAACCTTGTGTTTCTAACTTCTGTGATCAGAATTACCTGGGGAGCTTTTTAAAAACTCAGATTCCTGGACCTCAATCCAGACCTCCAATCTGAATCTCTGGAGGGCTCAAAGCTCAATAATCCGCATTTAGAAAAAGATTGCCAGATGGTTTTGCATATATTAAATTTATGAAAAAAATATCTAATAAAAATCAGGTTACAAAATTTTTAATCAGTCTCAGATCACATTTTAAGTGAAACATGGAGGTGATAAAATTCTCTTTAATGTTTCAAGTCACACTACAAACACTAGGGAGAGATGGGATCATAGAATGGACTTTAGGATGGGATCATAGGTATTTGTATAAATGCAGAGTTGTCTTCAAACTATGTCTATTGTGTAAGAGTTTTACAATTTGTGCCCCAATCTTTAGAATTATCTTGCCCCCCTCTAATTTGTCAGGCTTTTCTTCTTCTTTTTCTTCACTCTATTTTTCTTACCGACTCACCTTTATAGAGTCTTTCCAAAGTATTCAAATTTAAATTTCAAAAGTGTACAGTCTTAAATTATACTTATATTTTATTGGTTTATATAATCGTTAAAATACATAAATACCTTAAAAACACAATGGGCATAACTGAGTTTGGAAACAAATACAACCGACCCTTGACAACTAAATTGGCAATACAGTAAGTCCCCTACATACAAACGAGTTCCATTCTGAGAGCATGTTCGTAAGTCCCATTTGTTTGTAAGTTCAACAAAGTTAGCCTAGGTACCCAATTAACACAATCGGCTATATAGTACTGTACTGTAATAGGTTTATGACACTTTTTACCCAAATAATACATAAAAAACAAAGAAACACAAAAAATAAACATTTTTAATCTTACAGTGCAGTAGTTGAAAAGTACCTTGAAAAGTACAGTAGTACAGTACAGCAGCTGGTATACAGGGGCTGCCATTGAGTGAACAGGCAAGAAGAGTTACTGACTGGAGGAGGGAGAGGAGGTGGGAGGTGGTAGAGATGAAGGATCGTCAGCAATAGAAGACGGAGGGCGAGCTGCAATTTCACTCACGCCTGACGTGGATGGAATGCAGGTTTGCATCTTTGAAAGTTTGAAACTTGAAGGTTTGTGTGTAGGGAACTTACTGTAATGGAAATGTATGAGAAGTTGACCTTCAGGTGAAAAGCATTCACCCTACCAGTGAGTGTAGTTTGTAGAGAGAATCCTCAGAGAATTGGTTGACCTGATCATTTAAGAGCCTATTGTATTATGATGCCCATTTAATACATGAGCGTACCATGGCACTTAGAATGATCATTAGGACACACATTCTCTGTGTGACAGAGACAGTTAACCAAGTCACTCTAAGAGCAAGATCGTGCCCCTTTCCAATGCTCCTTCACATGATGTTTTCTCTAGTATTGGCTTTAGTGGTATTTGGAATAAGACACTTGGAGCCTCTTGGGATCGGAGGCATCTTGCAATCCTTCCATCCATTATGTACATTGTCCCGTGGGTTCTACAGGGCCTAAAATATTCACTTTCACTCAGTTGTGTGGTTCTGTGACCGAGTGTCTCAAATGAAGTGCAAAATACATTAGCTGAGAGGGTAAGCATACTAAATCTTCAAACATAAAATGCTTGACCAATCCACTAGGAGAAAGCAGAGTTCTATGAAAAAAGAAATAAATTGTCAGCATATTTTGGTCACATGCAGCAGGCCTGGAAGCACAAGTGGTTGAAACCCTGAGCTAAGAGACATAAAAAGGAACCCAGGGGCCCAAGGAGGCGGGTGAGAAAGGGAGGTAAAGGAACAAAATCGCTTTTCTCCATTTCATGCTGAAAGTAGGGCCTGACCTTTCCAGCCTCAACAAGACCTGATGTCTAAGGATCCAAAACTTCTGCCATGAATTGGCCAAATTAAAGAAACATCTCTTGGCATAAAAACTCCATTGACTTTTTTTTAAAATTAATTTTTATTGGAGTATAGTTACTTTACAATGTTGTGTTAGTTTCTACTGCACCGCAAAGCGAATCAGCTATACATATACATATATCCCCTCTTTTTTTGGATTTTCTTCCCATTTAGGTCACCACAGAGCATTGAGTAGTGTTCCCTGAGCTATACTGTAGGTTCTCATTATCTGTTGACTTTAGGATAAGTCTAATCCTTTTGAACTGACCGAAAGTCTGCAGCAGCATCTAATGCTGTCTACCTCTTCAGCATCATCCTTCCCCAAAGTCTCACCATTTCAGACATAAAACTGACCAAATAGTCCATAGATCTCAAGGAGTCTTCAAAAGAACTTGTTATAACTTCTACTAAAGAGCTGTTATCTTTGTAACTAAAGTCAGAAGTTCTTCTGGAAATCTTTTTTTTTTTTTTCCTGGATGCCCAGAACTTAAACTTAGGACATTCTAAGATATTATCAACTGTTCTTCCTAGAAATTTAGCATCAGGTTAAAGAAGGATAAGAGCATATAAGTTCCTAGGTTTTGCTCTGTGCAAGGCACCTTTGTAAGCATTTTGCATACTCAATCCTCAGAATCACTCCAATGAAGAAAGTACTGGTATTATCCCCATTCTACAGATGAGATCAAAGAGGTTAAGCAAATCACTTAAGGCTACATAGTGGGTAAGTGGCAAAGATGGGCTCCAGATGGGCTATTCAGTATGCTAATAATTCAACGTGGCATTATTTACAAGACTTCTTATAACTTAGATTTTCAACAAGAGAGGATGGAGTTGGTAGATGATAAACTGAGGCATATTAAAAATTTTAAGAGTTTATCTGAGCAAAAATTGATTTGAGTTGGGCAGTGCCAAACCAAAAGTGATTAGGAGAACTCAGCCTACAGGAGCCAGGGGAAAAAAACTTACACAGAGAAGGTACAAAAGCAAAGAAAGGAAATTACTTGATTGGCTGTTATAAAGCCTAGTTGTCTGTTTGTGACTGGTTGTCCTTAGCTATTGATTTCTGTAACCTTGAGGCATCTATAGGCTTCGATTTTGGTTTGCTTATGTAGGTTACCAGGACATTAGTGCCACCTCAGTCGAATGGCCTACTTGTTTAATTAATGTAACTGGGTACATAAATTATGGCTCATCTATACAGTTGAAAACCATGTAGCCAGCCATCAAATAATGTAGAAGTGTTTTAGTTGACATGGAAAGATAAAAATAAGCTTCAAAGCCATAGAACAGTATGCATCTATCTTTATTAAAAAAGACACATAACATTGTGTAATGTATATATTTTTAAGTGAAAATGTAAACATATAATCAACTTATAAATATTAATAAAATCTAAAAACACATACACCTAAACGTTAACAGTGGTTATATGTAAATGATGGGAGAATGAGTATTTTTTACCTTTTTGTTTAACTGTATTTCCCATTTGATTACAATAATCACAAAGTGTTTAATTGCAAAAGTTAAATAAAGTAAAAATAGAAAGGGCATCGCTAAAAATAAGTGGGTTTGTATTAAAAATGGAGTTCATTTGTGTTAAGGTGGCAATAAACTTGGAGTTTATATTACAGAATTGCAGACTAACAACCTTGACAGAAAATGCTCTTTATGTGCTCATGGGAAACCCCAGAGAGAGGCCTGGGAGTTGGGTGATATCCCCAGCTATGACTGAGTTTTACAGACTTGCTGGACCCTGGTATCCCATGTAGGCATTCACTTTCCTAGACATCATATCTCATAAGAGATGGAAACAATCGTTCTAAATTTAACTGATTGGAAAACAGGAAGAAACTTAGACAAGTCCATTGTATAAAGAACTGTAATCTATGAAAAGCACAAAAGCCCATTTTATTATGGAATGCCCACAGTGGAATTCTTTTAGGGCACAAAAGTATCCTTGTCACTGACCCTTTACAATACTCTGGAAAAAGTTTTTAATTTTCTCAACATTAAAAAAATAGAATCATGTGTTTTTTGTCTTGATACTTAAAGAGGGAAAAAATAATTAGAAAACATGGAAGAACCATTTATTTTTGTAGTATGTGAAAGGGTTGTTATTGTTTGGCTGCAGTTGTGATGTGGTCTTTGACTTTATAAGGAAACTTGGATATCCGTAGGGTCAAAAGAAATCCTCAGTGAGAGAACAATGAATAAGGGTTCTAGACTGAGTTTGAATCTAATCCCAGTTCCATTTGTAAATACCTTCCTTGAAAATGCTCATCCCTTTTAGATTTCCAGACACGGCACCATCCTGGTCTGATCCATTTTTGCCTGTTTTATTTTCTCTTTTTGCCCCATCCTCAACATGTCAGAATATCCCAAGGCCCTCTCCTCAGCCCCCTATTCCTTTAACTCCTCTGGGTTATATCTCACCTACGCTTTTGCCTTCACATGTGCACAAGTAATTGCCAAATTGATGTTGTTAGTCCTGAGACAGTCAAGGAAGGCTTCCTGGAGGAGGCAGGTTTTCAGAGATAGGAAGGATTTCAGTTGGGAGGACATGGACAGGGGAAAGGAACCTCAGATAAGGGGAACACTATTAACTGAAGCACAGAAGGAAAGAAATTCCAGGCATGTGAGGGGGACTGCTAGTTTGATAGGAAACTCATTCATTGACTCCTGGAAACACCACATTTTATTTTTTATTAATTTATCTTTTAAAATTTACTTTACTGTAGTATAGTTTATTTACAATGTTGTGTTAATTTCTACTGCCCAGCAAAGTGATTCAGTTATAATATATATACATTCTTTTTCATATTCTTTTCCATTATGGTTTATCACAGCCTATTGAATATAGTGCCCTGTGCTATAAATAAATAACAGTACGACCTTGTTATTTATCCATTCTATATATACCAGTTTACATCTGCTAATCCAAAACTCCCAATCTATCCCTCCCCCAGCCCCACTCATCCTTGGCAACCACAAATTTGTTCTCTATGTCTCTGAGTCTGTTTCTGGGTAACATCACATTTTAGGGCAAGGATTTTATTTCCTTTTATACCTCCTTGTTCCTTTCCTTGTTTCTTTGTCTCCAAGCACCTGCCTGGATAAATAAATGTTCCTGACCAATTTGAACTTCTTTTACACATCGGTTGTCTCTCTCACTTCTATGCACCTGAGGCTGGGCCATCAAGGACAAATCCTGATCTTTCCCTGCTGACTGTTCAGGCAGAGCTCATTTCTTTTCCTGGTCCCTAATTAACCATTAGGATTAATTCACCATTTAGAGTCATTTGCTCTTATAACATGTTTTTTGTTTTGTTTTGTTTTTGTATAACATGCTCTTTTACTCACAATTTTTAAAACACAAAATTTAAAAATTTTTAAAAGAATAGATACATGCATATGTATAGCTGAATCACTTTGCTATACACCTGAAACTAACACATTGTTAATCAACTGTACTCCAATATAAAATAAAAATTAAAAAATAAGAATCTTACACATGGTTTTCTAGGCAATGGGAATGCCATTAATGCTGGTGAAGTGAATGAATGAATGGACACGGTTGTCCTTTGTAGCCCTGGTACTTTGTCTCAGGATCTAGGGATGATGGAAGATGTGCTTATGGGACAATTACTGCAAGTGATTCCCAGCATCCCAGGAGACCCAGAGCAGATCTCTGAAGAAACCTGCTAGGATTAGTAAAAGAAAAGAAAGGCTGATGGAAAATTTCCCTGTTGAATGAATTTATAAACAGAATATACATTAAAAACTCTCAATATTTCTGTGTCTGGGCATCACATACCATCCCCGCCCCATTACACTGAATAAATCTGTGGATGAAAAAAATTGAATGAATCTTAAAAAAAAAAACCTGGAGCTAGCAATGCCCCAGTGACACATCATATATGGCCTTATATATAGTACTTACTTAGCTTATTTTAGCCCGTAGTTGAACCAACAGGATGCTTACATATTTCTCTTATTGTGTTGTTTTAGAACATAATAGTCAGGCCAAGTCAGTTTAACTTGCTTGGTGCAGTGTTCTATCTCAATATATCTATATCAAGCTGAAATAGATACCTCATAGATGCTTTTTGACAATTTTGATAATGTATGATCAAATCTGCATAAAGAACTTTCAGTTTCATGGGGAAAAATATCATTTAACCTTGGAATCTCACACTTGGGAACTTATTTTAAGGACTTTTTTTGGGGGGGAGGGAGGAAGGAGGAGGGGGCGGGTGGGAAGGGGCTGGGATGGGAGGGGAGGAGAGGGAGATAAATTTCTTGAATGAAGATGTTCACTAAGGAGTTATACATTTTCCAAAAAAAATAATTTTTGAAAGCTAATATATATTGAGCTCTTCTTAAGTGCCAGACACTGTTTTAAATGCTTTATATGCATTAGCTCATTTAGTCTTCCACAATAACCGTGTGACGTCAGTATTATTAGTACCACTTTACAGACGAGGTAACTGGAGCACATAAAGTTAATGCAACATGCCCAGGGTCACACAGCTGGTAAATGTCCAACAATAGTTAAGTACATTGTTACATCAACTCGATGGAACTATTTTTAATGATCATTATAAAAACTAAAGAAACATTTAAAAATTCTCATAAGTTTAGTGAAAAATTCAACTATGATATTATATATACATAATGAGTTGTGACATTTAAAAATTGTAGACCTAAACTATGTGAGTCTAGGAAGGAGAAAAAAAATGATTGATATATTAGGATGATGGATTTGGTGTTGTTTAGTTCTTTCAGTCCAAGTTATTTTTAATGTAATTTTGTGAGTTTTAAAAAGTAATTACAGGGCTTCCCTGGTGGCGCAGTGGTTGAGAGTCCACCTGCCGATGCAGGGGACACGGGTTCGTGCCCCGGTCCGGGAAGACCCCACATGCCGCGGAGCGGCTGGGCCTGTGAGCCATGGCCGCTGAGCCTGCGCGTCCAGAGCCTGTGCTCCGCAACGGAAGAGGCCACAACAGTGAGAGGCCCGCGTACCGCAAAAAATTAAAAAAAAAAAAGTAATTACATAGAAGTAGGATAAATGTAAAGGGCAGTTAGCTTATTCTATGGGAGAATACCTTGTGCTTCTGTAACAGTTCTTGAGAATGGTATGATAGCATTCTAGATCTATCTCTTCTTAGTCACTATGTTTATCCACTATGCACTCCTCTAGATATCTATTCTCTCTTGGAAAATGGAAAAAAGAGATTGAAAAGACAAAGGTTTGATCCCAAATTTCATTTTTGTCTTTCTAATGTCTCTGAAAACTGTGTTGTTTACTGCTTTGTTTATTTGTTAGGAGATACAAGAACTTAGACTATTACCTAAGGAACCAGGTTGAGGTAACTAGCCAATGTAGGTCTTTGTCTAAAATGGACAGAAATACTGCTTCTATCAGCCACTTCGTTTTGCTCTGTGGATGCTTTGTTTGTTGTGAAAGGAGGGGGGAGAAACAACTTAGCTGTTGAAGCTTCATTGCCTGCCTGTTGGGAAGTTTGCTATGTAATATATCTGACATTCTTTGGGACAGACACAATTATGGCTTTCGTTCCCCTCCCCACACACACAAAGGGAAAAGTACCAACAAACAACAGGAAATAGATTTTATATGATGCTAGAAGGAAAGTCTTCACTTATTTGTATTACAACGAGGCATAATCCAAAATAACAGAAAAGCAACATCCATCAATTGAAATGGGCAAAGACTCTTAAAAAGATAATAGCCATTTAATAATAGCCTTTAAAATAATTCAAGGGAACCGGGGTGCAAAAACAAACTCTACACCCACGGTTGCAAACCTCTGGTTCCACAGGAGAGGCAAACACATCTGTCTCCCCACACATCTGGACCTCTCTTACCCACGCCTCCATGCCTTAGACCAACACTCACAAAAGCTATGGGAATAACCTACCATCTAATAGGAGGCTTTCCCACTTGCAAGTCGTATGAAATCATAAATCCTCCATTATTTCAGATGAACAGTGAAAATGGAAACCTTTAAAGTTTGTACTTTCCACAGGAAGTCTCAATCCTCCGTGAACAGATGATTTTGATTTTGGAGTACACAATGGGCCTTTAACTTCAGCTTCAGGGAGATGTTAAATTCCAAGACTCCTTCACTATCCTAAAGAAACAGCAATAAAATGTGTTTCGGGATTCAATTCCTTCAGCTTCAGAGGCTGAGATGGATGAACTAGTTTGGGGGAAATGAGACATGACCCAACCCCTTGCCTAAACAAAAATGACTCCACATTGAGCTTTTCACAAAGTTCACAATACCTTGCAATAGAAACTTTCTTAAAAAAGACATCTTGATTTTATGTTATACATTATCCTATTCCAATGGCGACTTGAAGTAGAAGACCTGAATTGAAGTTGAGAGAATGTTTGGATTCTTTTCCTCTTTCTTATACTAGTCAATTGTCCTGGAAGACCAACGAGGGACAACTACTGAAGTTGTGATCTCTGAAATGTTGAACCAAACTGTTCATAAGCATTAATTCAGTTAAAAATGAATCATCAGAGATGTGTTTAAGCCTTTGTCTTAATAGATCCAAGATATGTTCTGACTCAAGCTATCTTAACATCAACTCATCTTAAAATTTCTTTTAATCTATAAAGTAACTCTTCAAGCCATGGGCATTGACCATATATGAATTGGAACTGACAACATAGAAGAAGTGGTCATTATCAAAATAAAGAAATGAAAACCTGCATAGATTATGCCCCCTTTTTTAATTTAATTAATTAATTATTTTATTTATTTATTTATTATTTTTTGGCTGCGTTGGGTCTTCGTTGCTGCGTGCAGGCTTTCTCTAGTTGTGGCAGGCTCTCTCTAGTTGCAGCGAGCCGGGGCTAGTCTTCATTGTGGTGCGTGGGCTGCTCATTGTGATGGCTTCTCTCATTGTGGAGCACGAGCTCTAGGCAAGCAGGTTTCAGTAGATGTGGCTCGCGGGCTCTAGGGCGCAGGCTCTTTTTCAAGGAGTGAGTGATTATTTCATCATCCCTGCAGTCTGGTCTGTGAGCAAGAGCCTGAACTATAAGACAAGTGACCTCTGTTATTGTCTGTGACCATGGAAGAGATTTAACCCTTTCATTGAGGCAAAGACCACAGAACTGCCAGCTACTTGGGAGCTATCATTACACAGGAGAGAGCACACTTGGAGGCAGCTAGACTGGAGGTCAATTTCCAATGACATTTATATGAATCTGGTCAAGCTGCTTAATTTTTGAACCAATTTTCTCTCTCTCTCTTTAATCCATAGAAGTGTCAGGTATCTACTTCATTCTCTTGTAAAATGCCTACACACAATAGGTACTCAATACAGTACATGATAGCTCCATCAGATCCTGGTGGGCTAAATCAGCCAGACATTGACAGAAACAAGCAACCATTCCCGAATGGTAGTGTGAATTTTTAAGAGGATGTTTGAGCTTCATTCAAGAAAGGCCTTACTTCCCTTGGTTGTTTTTAAAGGTCTGTCTCGTATATTCTTTGGCAAAAAAGAATTCAAAGCATGCTCAGAAATGGTGGAGATAAGAAGAAAAATGGAGCCAGGGAGTGAAAGGGAGACAGACACTCTTCAGGAATTGATGGGCTCACTGACAATGAGAATCTGTTTGTGGGTTACAATTAGAGGGAGGAGAGGATGATTGAGTGCCTGTGAAGGGGAGACAGCAAAGGAAAGCCAGGGAGGATAGGGACAATTCTTTGTAGGCGTCAGCATGGGTTAGGATGTATTATGGCTCTTAGTAGTCTTAGCAATGACTATCTCATTATGAGGGAAGGACGGTGTAGGAGAAGATGAGTGATTCATTGTAAGTAAGAGAAGATAGTGTTTGATGTAGAGAGGATCAGAGAGACAAAGATGTAATACTGAGTTTCTAATTCAAAGAGACCATGTTATAGAAATCCCTAGTAAAGCTTCCCTTCCTTTCTTTTTAGAAAACAGAATGAGCTCACAGTGATTCCTCTAGAAAGAGGGAATCACAGAGAGGACAAAGGTATGCTGAACCCAAACCTGTACATTCTATACTTTTTTCTTTTTAATATAAAATTAACTTGTCTATTCAATGTCTGGGACCAACCCGATACCTTCATCAATTCTTATGTCAGATGATCTGATAACAAATTTGACAAAAAGTAAATTTTAATAAAGCTGTGTAGTAGTTACAGTGCTGTTCAATAAATTATTCTCTGGACTTTTCTAAAAGTTTGAGCTATTTCAGATGTTTTTAAATATAAAGAAGAAAAGAAATGGTAAGTCTAAAAGACACACATGTTCTTGCAAGTTCAGATAATCCCACTGGGGAAGTGTTTAAGTAATTGATTTTGAGTAACTTTGGCCTGAAAGTGAAATCTTGCTGCTTTCCCAAGTAATCTGGGGACTGAATGGGAATGCAGACGGTGGGATGGAAAATTTTAAAGGCTTCACCCAAAATGCTCTATTCTTTTATTTCACCTTGTTGACTTGAACAAAATAAATCTCCATGCCCGTAATTCCAAGAAGCATCTGTTTCTTGTGGATATACAAGGTCTAAAAATGTAGAGCATATGTTTGAGTTGCACCAAGAAATATGCCCACATGAACTCAGGTAAACCTCAGACCTATCTACCTCCAAGGGCTTATGCCTGCAAGTCTGCCTGTAAAGTGCTTAGGAAAGACCACGCTCACGCCAGATGTCATTAGTGTCGTAATTTCTACTCTATTGGATTTGGTTATGTTGTCCTTTCTTATTTTCATGAGGGAGTGAGGAAGGAAGAACTCATAGTTTGCTCTCAGTCAACGCTGCTTTCTCAACCTCCAATCAAGATTTTCACTGCGTTTCAAGTAATTGTTTTGCTGCTTTGCAGACAGTATATAGCAGCTTGTTTACTGTAACTCATACCTTCTTTTCCTTAATAAGTGACTTCTTGGTTCCCCCATTTCTGCACCTCATAAGAGATGACTCATAGTCTCCACTGGCCACATCATCAAAAAATTGTAATCAAAACCATATTATTGCAATGTGAGTCTTCTGGGTTAGTTAACTTTCTCAGCTTTATGTATCCCATTGGATGTAATTCTTACCTAAGTAACCTACTCTCTGTACATGTAGAGCTAACTGTGCATTTACTCTGCATGACTGTAGTCATCTTCCTTACACCAGTTATATTTTACATCCAGAAAAAAAACATACTCCCTTTCAATCCCTATGTTATGAAAGACTGTTTTATTTTTTTCAGAGGAAGTTCTTATCTCCCTCAAACTATTGAATGATGTCTTCAGAGAAAACTTTAGAAATGTATTCTAGTAGAATCTTCGCTGATGTCAGATGGATACAGGATTCAATACAACTCAGTTGAAATACATTTTCCATGTTGTACATCTCACGTTACTATCTGAGTTTTTAATGGTAGCCATCCTTCAAAATGTGGAACCACAGTAATAACACTGTTTATTTAATCTGTCCTGGGATTATTTAACAATTCCCAAAGTGGATTTTTAGGAATTCTTTTTTAAATTTTTTAATGTATTGATCCTTGATCTACTTAATGAACCATCTTTGAGAGAGATTCAGGGTAGAGGTGGGCATGTAGTTCTCCTTTTATTCTCTACTTCCCACTCCCAAATGAAGATTTTCCAGCTTTATGTTCCAATCAGGACTGAAATTTCCCCAAGAATGGAGGCTGATGACTTCACTTGTGCCACTTTACGGAAAGAAAAAAGTGCTTAGTGGAAATATTAGTCTATTGCTGTTGTAAAAAAACCAAATCACCATTTTAGTAGCTTAAAACAATACAAACTTAGTATCTTATTCTGTGGGTCAGAAGTCTGAGTGTCCTTGACTGATTTCTCTGCTCAAGTTCTCCCAAGGCCAAAATCAAGATGTTAGCTGGCTACTCTCTTACTAGGAGGTTCTGGGAAGAATCCACTTCCAAGATCATTCATATTGTTGGAAGAATTCAGTTGTAAGTGTTTGTAGTACTGAGGTCCCTATTTCCTAGCTGAATGTCATGCAAGAGTCATTCTAGAGAACAGCCATACCCTTGGTTTATGGCCCCCTTCTTCCATCTTCAAAGTCAGCAACAGTGGATGGAGACCTTCTCATACTCAATCTCTGTGACCTCCCCAGAGCTCCATCTCTCCTGCTTTGGCTGAGGCTGCATCTCTCTGATCCCAGCACAAGAAATCTCTTTGTCTGAAGGGCTCATATGATTGCTTACACCCACCTGGATAATCCAGGATAATCTCCTTATTTTAGGTCCATAACCTTAATTACACTGATGAAGTCCCTTTGGCCATGTAAGATACCATATTCCGAGGTTCCAGGTTTTAGGGAGTGGACATTTGGAAGGGGGTGTTATCTGCCCAACACATTGGGATAGTTTTCTCTTTCTGTGAGTAGTGTTGGCATCAGGATATGAGAACTTGAGAAAAATAGAATATTTTCTTTTGTTACTTTAGATGCCAAGAAAAACACCACCTAGGTAAACTCGTGAGTCTGAAGGTCCTGGGGAAATTCTCATGATGACATTTTAAGACACAGAAGTTCAAACTTGTGATTTTTTTGAAATCAAAATAATTTTCATAATGCCTTTCTTAATAATACCTCTTCATAAGATACTGTGTTAAGACATAGACATTTTCTGAGGTGTTAAGAGGGATTTGAATCAGGTGTGTGAGACCTTGGTAAATAACATACATTCTTTGTGTGAGGGGGTACTTTTTGATTCAAGAAAAGTCATTTTTAGGCACCAAATTTGGGACTGGAAGATGGTGGTATGTGTGTCTGAAGCTGAGATCTGAGAAAACTCGAACTGGTATTGAAGATGATGGAAAGGAAACAGGCACACTGGTCAGTTCTCCCTCAACTCGTATCAAGTTCACAAGATATGAGTGTGGCTTAGCTGAAGGCAATAGCTGAGTGAACACTGGCCTGGTGTCCCTTGCATGGATGCATCAAGGGTGGAGATAAAGAACAGCAGACCTGAGGCTAGGCATTGGCCAGTTTTGAGGAGGAGTTTGGAGCTAGGAGTTACTTGCCTTTTTTTTTTTTCTTTAGGGAATATCCAACTGACTTTTACTGAACCTTAAAAACAATGGTGGGCAATGAGAATATTGATGGAAATGCATTCCCTTCATAATTCTCAACTTCAAACATTTTGATATCGTACCACCGTCTTCTATTTGTAAGGCTCGCTCCCTCCAGTAGTCGGACTGCAATAAGAGCTCCTTGGCCTTTATCTTCCCCCAAACATCCCCTTCCCCCCATAGTAGTTGGATGCATGTTCAGGGTCTACATCTTGACCTTCTTATTGTTCATATTTAGGTAACTCCCCTTTATCTACTCCTGTACTGCAGGACCTCAGCCTTTTCTATCCGTGTTCACTATGGGCTTCCCATGGACATGGTCTATGAGAAATCCCATTAGGGAACAGACGTAACGATTATGTAGAACCTACCATAACACATGAATTGTTAACATACATTATGAAACTTTGTTTAGTTTTAAAAATCCTCCTATAAGGCTATGAGAAAGGAATTTTTAATTTCCTCACGATGAAATTGAAATTCAGAGAGGATCAATGTCTTGTTCAAAGGCACATACATGTCAAATAGAGCTGGTATGATTTGAACTCAGAAATGTAAATGGTATGAGATTGTCTGGCATCCTTTCACATAAGTAATGTCCGAGTAAACCACAAGCTCTAGCTAGGTAAAGGAGCATTAATGACATTGTCTGTCTCATGCATAATTGGCTTTTTTGTTCACTGGGAACATCACAGCAGATCACTTCCTCCTTACTAATTAGCTCCTTAGACTTTGTTCTTTGAGGCCTTTCTAAGATTCTGAGTTCTTTGTCCCCATAAGTGCTAAGATACTGGTTCTAGTTGAGGTCTATTCCTGGACACCTTTGGAACACCAGGGGTTAATCCAGTCCTTCGCTGGCCTGCACACCTTCCTGCAGGGCAGTGAGCTTCTGTCCCCTCCCCCACTAGGGCCCTCCTCCCCCCAGGAGAGAGACTCAGCAACCTTGAGATTAACTGGGAGCTAAATGCAGGCAAGTAGCCAAACCAAAGTGATAAGCATCCTGGTTTTGATGGAATACTTAGAAATCATTTCAACTTTTCCAGACCTAATGCAGTTAAAGGATGCGGGGGTGGAGGTCTCGTGGGTCATACAAATAACTTCACTCCAGCAACTCCTTTTAAGCTAAGATTAGAAAGAGTTGCCCTAATTGGGGGAAGGGGTCCCAGCCATATCCAACTGACTATGAAATGAGCTGTCTTTCCTCTTAAACTCGGTATCTTGTATTGGTTTGTTTTGGTCCTTATACAAACTGGCTTATTTCTGTTAATCTATTAGAAGAGACCCCATTTCTCACAGAAAGGCTACGTGGGCACAGTCTTTCCTGGTTTACTGTATGATCTTTGGCTGCTTTGTTAGGATACCGTCTTACATTTGTCTGTCTGTTTACGGACCGTGATAAGAAGTGAGGCTGACAGACTCCAGTCCATTTCCGCAGGTACGGAGGCTGAGGAGGAAACACTTTTGGAGAGGTCTTCATGACAAGAGTTTTCTGAGAAAGCTAAACTGATTGTGTCTTTTTTTTTTTTTTTTTTTTTAAGGATTATTAGCTTTGATTGCTGTTGTGGGTGGAATGAGCCTTAGCTAATGATGTCTGAAGGTACAAGGCTACTAGAAATCTGTGAAGGAGATCTGGAAGAGGGTGGTGGACCCAAGCCCTCATTTAAAAATAATTACTCAAGTTTCAGCCATTACTTTGAAGAAAACTATGAAATTCTTCACACACAGGCAAAGTCCGGGCATGACTGTGATCAAAGCAACACTAACAGTGCTTGGTATCCCCAGATTTCTACAGTGCCTAGTAGCACAGGCATTTCTAGGAGACTGGATAAGGCAGGGAGGAAGATGGAACTGGTATTTGGCTTACATCCTAGTACAGCCACAAGGCTTGTTAAAGCACTGTAGCTGGTCAACAGTTTCTGTGATGGGCCTTCTAAGTATCTTCCCTGAGCATCCTGCATCCTCCCATCATTACCCAGCACTGATGTCAACTATTTTAAATGCCGTCACTGGAGAAGGGAAGTTCTTTCAAGGTCTGTGTGTACTCACTGAGTTAGAAACAGAATTCAAGAGGAGCAGGGCATGTCCAGAAAGTGCTTTAAACCTGAGCTCTTCTCACCACTCTGAAGTGGTTGCAGAATTCTGAGAATCCTTATATCTTACTAGCAGTTGGAAAGGCCCAGTAGGTGGATAAGTCAGGTTTCAAAGAAAATTCCATTATGAAATTTAACCAGGTGGCCCAATATTAGGCCAACAATTCACATGTGAGTGCCTGAAGTCAGGTGCCTGGTTCAAACGTCAGAATGACTGCATAGAGTTATTCTCTTGAGTGGAAGAGTATCTGCTTTGGAATCAGGCAGATTTTGGTTGGAAGTCTGGCCCTCTCCATCACTAGCTCTGGGACCTCAGTCAGATTACAAAACTTCTCTGAGTCTTAGTCTCATTATATATATGAGAGAATAATACGTAGCTTGTAGGATTGTTTTAACATGGCTGGGTTTTTGTTCTCTGTTTAAAATGGAAGAATCATAGAGAATTGGGCCATGCAACGTGCTGGTACTTCCGCATCGCACAGCTCAAGTGACAGTAGCAAACGTAACTGGCCCATGAGTCTTCCTCCTAACTCACAGTCTTGCCCATTTTAGACCAGTCCCATGTGGGTCAGATCATTCCATCACTCCCACCTTCTTCTTGTCATGTATGTGTTTAGCTCCACAGTTAAGTTAGTTATTCTACTTGAGCATATATCTCTTTAGATCTTCTCTAATCTTTCATGTGATTGAGTTTCTTGCCTTTAGGTTGGGAATTACCTAGGGCTGGTAGCATGAGGCTTCTACGGAACTCAGAGTGCCCTTGGTCCTCAGTGTTGGTGACCGACAGAGCGATCCATGTGCTCTGGTCTGAATGTTTGTGTCCCACGCCCCATCCCCCAAATTCATATGTTGAAATCTTAACCTCCAACATGATGGTTTTAGGAGTTAGGGCCTTGGAGGTGCTTAGGACATGAGGGTGGAGCCCTCATGAATGGGACTAGTGCCCTTATAAAAGAGGTTCCAGAGAGATCCCTTGCCTCTTCCATCATGTGAGGATACGGTGAAAAGCCAGCAGTCCGCCACCCAGAAGAAGGCCTTCTCCAGAGCTCGACCTTGCTGGCACCCTGATCTTGAACTTCCAGTCTCCAGAACTGTGAGAAATAAATTTCTGTTGCTTATAAACTACCCAATCTATGGTATTTCTGTTACAGCATCCCCAATGGACCAAAGCACTGTATATTCTGCCCAGCCTAGATGCAGTTCACCATCCTCTCCCCAGAGAGCATTGGCCTGAGTACTAATATTGATCAGAGATGCCATTTATGGAACACCTCCCAGAGCCGGACCTCTGTTTACTCCATCTCATGCCCAACAGTGGAAGATCCTTCACAGATAGGAAACCTGAGCTCTGCGAGATTTGTCTCACACAGCTAAGGACAGAAGACAGAGGTTTGGCCCCTGTTTCTCTTGTCTCCAAACACCAGGCTCATTTGAATGTGCATCTTGTGATCCCTAGAACCCCTAACACACCTTTGTTCTCAAGTTGTCCAGATAAACCCTTGTTATTGGGGTAAAGCTCCAATGGATGAAATTGAAGCCAATTGTTAGGACAGCACAAAATCCCTCCTAGTCCAATCCTGAACAACTTGTTACCCAGAGTATTGCAAAAGATACCCTTGAGAAGGATAGTGATTAATGCACAGAGAGTATATGTGTAATGACACCCAGTGGGTGCAGCTGGGAAATGGGGAGGAATAAGGTGTTTCCAGGAAAACTTCAGATCACTTACATGTTATCAAATGATGGTTTTGTTTAAGAGTAGATTCTAACTGAGACACGAGAGTAACCGATTTTTGTAACAGATCTTTAAGCTCCCCAGCGAGGGTCCCGTGTGTGTCAGGTCCACACAGACAGACACAGACGGCAGTGAGGCAAGGAAAGCAGACGGAATGACCGTGCTCTATTCTCCATATGGATCAGTGAAATGTCTGAAACTAAAGCAGTGAGGTCTGAGGGAGGAGACAACCTGTGACCGAATCCCAGCCAGTCATTCTTTAGGTGGATGATCTTGACAGCGTTGCTTAAACGATCTGAGCCTCAGGGTTACTCATCTGTAAAATGGAACTAATAATAGCCACCACCTCCCTGAGTTATTATGAGTATTAAATGAGGTCCTATTTATAGAGCATGGTACATACTCTGCATGACTCAGGTGGTTCACCTCCCCTGACCTTTATTCACATCCAGAGGCAAAAATGGACCGACCAAAGGCTCCGTGGGAAATGAATTGGAACCAAACTCAGGACGATTGGTATGATTTCCTTAAACATGCATACAGACAGATACTACACAGAGTGTATGACAGGATGGAGAGCTGAGAATCTGAATGAGATTTTGTCCAAGGATAACAAGCCCATTGTGAGCATGGATACAAAAAAATGTGACAAAGCTACATTGTTTACTTCAGAAAGTCACTTAGGGCTTAAGTGTCACCACTACGGTGATAATTTTGTCTTGGGTCGTGAAGATCTGTACATGTGTATCTGAGGGGTCGAATTTTCCCTAGCAATGTTGGAAAAAAGATGCACAAATAAACGTGTTTCTCTGTTGCAGGCTGCAGCCGTCTCTGTTCAACAGAGCAAGAACGGTAAGCTTTAAATCTATATGTATATTACAGCTATTTTTCAGGAATAAGTGGTGAGGCGTTGGGGCCCAAAGCTGGCCTGCCTGCCAGACCTAGATGCTTCTCCCCACACCCGGCATTATAGGATTCTGCTTGAGTTAAAAATTTACATAACAGAAGAGGAAAACTAAAGCTTAGCCAAAAACAGCCCCCCAAATCGACCCCACCTCTGCTGCCATAAAGCTGATATAGCAACTGGGATTAAAATGTAACTTGAACCAAGAGAGTTTTTGCAAATAAGCTGAAAGCTGCCATTTAAGGTTTTTCAATGGCACCAACCGGATTAGATCTGCTCTGGAGACAGGCGTCTTTTGACAATCCCTGGGAACTGTGTCCGCTTACTGGAAGGCAGAGCTGATGCATGCAAAGTCAATTAAAAAGCTAAATGCGTAAAAAGACAGTGGCTTGACACGATTCATGCTAGGCATTTTCCAAACAACCCAGGCTTTATTTATCAGGGTTTTATGCAGAGAAGTGGAGCTCCAGTAGTGGTTTGAAACTGAAGTCTGAAAAAGCAAGAAATAAAAACAACCAAATTAATGCCTGACTGTAGAAGAAGAGAAATTCTATACCTGCTATAGATGTTTCTATGAATAATAATTCAATCTTATGCAAGACTTCTTTTTTTTTTTTAAATGAAGTACTTTATGTATTGACATTTGAGTGTGTGTGTGTATGTGTGTGTGTTAAATTTAGGTGCTTACAATCTTACAACTTGTGTCATTTCTCACAAGATACATCCCTTTTTCACAAATGCCAGGCAAGTAATACCTTTGTTGTCGGGGGAAACAGTGATGTTTGAGTTGAAGTTTCTAGCCACGACACTGACGAGTTTTGTTTTTGAGGCTCTGATGCCTGCCTCTAGTCATCCATAGATTTAAGCCCGCAGACCATTTGTTCCCCAGTATTCCACACTTTTAGAGATTCCTCATAGGTAAAGCTTATTTAGCAGGAGCTGTAACATACTGCCCTTAAAAAGATGCCATTAGCTTTGTGGAAAGAAGAAAGTCTAGAATAAGTCAATTATTTACTGAGTGCTTTTTAAGTATCACGGAGGTAGGCCACTGCTAGTTCGTTTTCACATCTATTTCACAAATATCCTAGGGATAAACCATTACTTCTGTAATGGTAAGAACTTAAAATGATCTTAATTAGTTATTTTGCATTCAAAGGATAATTTGGCAATGTTTTCGCTAGCATATTCAATTCAGTTTTTAATTTATAATCTTCTACTTCTTACAATACTGCATATGCCATCTGAAGTAGATTGTAAAGTGTTTCTTCTAAAATCTCATTCTCCATACTAAACTAAAATAAAACTCTGTAAACTGCAACATTACCTGAAACACTCCAATAAATCTTTTGGCTGATGTTTTATGATATTCCTGGTCATCTGTGATTTTCTGTAAATTAGTTCTCTTATCTCAGAGCCCACAGCTCACCTTTGTACCTCAAAGCCTAGAATGATGCAAAAGGCTCAGGAAGAAGATGATATTTCTATTCAATTCTGTTTTTCCTGAGTTAGAGTCAGTTCACATTTTCTAGTTAGTTCTTTTCCTATCACTCAACATGGTTAGCAAATCGGAGACTACACAGTCATGTGGACTATATTATTTGGAAAGCTTTTTAGAACTCCTTCAGCAGATCTAACTTCATATACCATTGGTCAAACGTGTGTCGTATATTCATGTCTTAACCAATGTCTGGTAAAGAGAATGAGATCACCATGATTGGCTTAGACTGAGGTACTGTTACAGGGAAGGTGGACATTTGATCAGACTCAGAGTTCTTTCAACAAGGAGGAAGGGGCCAGATGTGTGTTGTATAAATGACCAACAGTGTCTGCTACAGGTTGCATATGACCTGCCCGGGTCTGGCCAATCAATATCTAATATTCAGGGATATGTATAAGTTCCTTCAGGGTCTGGAGATGCCGTAAAAATGTGCTCAGATTTCTGGGACCAGAAGTGGCCATTCTACTCTGTTAGGCAGGAATCTGAAAGGATCTAAGTTCTAAAGCTGCTGCCATCAACTTGCCTCAGGTGGTGCCTAAGGCCAAATAATACTACTGGTTCCCCCTCACTGAGCACAGAATATGTACTAAGACAGAGTTCTAAGTGCTTTATGTGTCTTAACTCATTTAATCTTCACGATGCTCTATAAAGTATGTTCATACTGCTGCAGCTCTCATGCTGTGGTGGCTTTCTGAACCTGTACAGTGAAAGGAAGAACGGAGACAGAAACCAGGTCCTGATGCCATTATTTGAGCCCTAAACTTACTCATGCCTTCAGCGAGCACTTAGACTTTTCCATTACATGTGGCAATAAATATTCTTTCATTTGGGTAGGTTTTGGTTGATTTTTATGTCACTTGCAGCTGCAAAAGTCCTAAATGACACAGAAACCACTAACACAAGCCTTTCAACATGAAGCTAAGAAAACTGAGATGCACAAAAGTTTAATTCACTTGCTCCAAATAACACACCTAATTTGTGAGATGGGAATACAAGTTCCAGACTTCTAGTCAAATGTTCTTTCCCTCTAAAAATGATAACTGGTATTTAACATTGATCACTTCCTATGGGCCACATATGTGGACATGCCATGACTTATTCCATCCTCAGCAAGCCTGAGAAGAAGGGATCATCAGTGTCTCCATTTAACAGATAAGTAATTTGAGACTAACCAGGATACAAAACTTGCCTATGGTTACACAGAATCCAAGTGGAAGAGCTGGGAATCAGACCCAGCTGTGTGACCTGAGAGTCTGAGAGCTTCCTAGGGGCTCTCCAGCTTCTGACTACACCACACTGCCCACTATTGGTCCCTACATTTTGGGCATAAAGCAATGACCTTGACATTGATTTCATGGGCTTGTCTGGAAGCATCCAGCCCTCTTTGGTCCTTTATTTGCATTTAGCAGATGGACTTTACATTCTAACCTAATTTTATTTTTTTAATTTATTATAACCCCTCTAAAGGGTGCCTAATGTTGCATTCCTTGGATGCCTGGTCATAAGTGTTAATATAGTCTTTCCTGCAAGATTTTACTTAATTTTGACTCCTATTTTGCCAGAAACCAAACGCTTGAGAAGATAGCTGATGATACTGTTAGTCAGAACATATGGGCTTTAGGCTTAGTTTTCCCAATTAACACCATTTTGATTTTCAGTTGCTACTGAAGTACTAAGACCTCTGAATAATGTGAATAATACAATGGTCTTATCTACTTCAGAGTTGTTGTAAGGTTATTTGAAAGCTTCACAGTGAGTTAATGTAAGAGATTATATTTTACTGGAAAATTGTTTTTCTATTTTCAGTTTTTACATTGGCATGTAAAGAGATTAATGCCTTATAGTTGTTTACGGAATGCCTATGATTTGGGAAGTAGAGAAAATTACATAAAAGAAAAAGGAAAAAAACACTTAATTTTTCCTAAGTTTAATGAATTACTAGAGCTCAGGCTTAGCATGTAACCTTATTCATGCCAAATTGGTGCAAAGAGACTAAACATAATCATTTGACATTTCTTATTGGCACCAAATGGATTCAAGCAACTCATCCAGCCCTAGATTTTTTTTTTTTCCAGGATTGGGGTCTGCCTCTTTTAAACAAAACATGCAAATATAGAAAGTTTCAAATGACAGGGAGAAGCAAATCGGGAGATAATCAAAATGTCATTGATTAGCAACTCTGGAAGCTGTAGTTTCTCCTCATTCGCAGAAGGAAAACCAGTACCAGCTGGCAAGTGCCCTCCATTGGTGTCCTCACCAGACACGGTGTCCTTGCCAGACATGGTGTCCTGACAGAGACCCAACTGCGTAAATAACGGTAATGACAGCACAGTCTAGGGGCTCATAGTCATGAAAACCTTTTTAATAGCATCGTCATCGGTGTGCTCATTGTAATCACATTTATCACCAGCCCATTCGTCATCATCATTACCCCAGTATTTCCATAGTAGTCCTTGCTCGTTTAGGAAGTGTTTTCCTATGGAATGCTTACAACAAACTTGCACGGTGAGTAATGTTATTATCCCTGGTTTCATGCAAAGAGGCAAGAATTTCTTGTTGAAAGACCTTAGCTCAAGCTCTGGCTCAGCTCCGTTCAGTACACGTGAATTAACCACCTCTTTGTAACAGGAACCATGCTTGGGGCTGGGACTTCTCTGACCTGAAAAGCAGCTCCTGTCCCCGGAGAGTCCGTGAGCTGCCTCTCCTTCTTCTCACAAAGCTAATGGTTTTTGTGGTTAAACCAATGGTTTTCACCCTTGTGTCCCAGAACCTCAAGGTATTCACAGAGGTAGAAACAGGGTCCTTCAGGTTACTGTCAATATTTCAAAATCATAAGCTTTACCCTGGAAATTGAACCTTAACTCTGGAAAAGACTGTCCAGGCTAACTCACATATGGAAAAGATTGCAGAGGCTAGCTCACATGTGAAATCAACTTCTCTGAAGTCTGATCTTGCAGGGAGAACTTCTATTTGGCCAGAGTAAAGAACACTTCACGTATCACAGGGCATAAGTCCGGAGCTCCCTTTAACATGCCTGTCTGATCTTTTGCTGCTGTTCCAACCAGCTCATTGCATCCATAGTGCTAAGATTCCCCAGACAGCATTTTCCCAAACTGCCCCAAATCTTGGTGGTGTCATAAGTCTGCTTGCCGCAAACACACACCAGCTACATCATTCTCAATTTTGTTTTCAATTCCAACACAAATGTGTTTGCAGAGCTGAACACTAGCTCTTCAGAGCCTGCCAGGGATTTCTATTTAGGGAACATGAGAGGCTTCTGTAAACTGAAGAGTTAGTGAAAAAATTTCCTGGGAAGTCCACAAATACCCATTCTACAATGTCTCTTTAAGTGAGCAGTATTTTATTTGCAGAAATCTATAGTGTGATTGGTGGAGTACGGGGTGGGGATGGAATGGAGCATTTGATCCAGGTTAAAAGAGCGGGACAGACTCAAGTACATCTGTGACTCTGGGGTGGAAAAGGGCCCCACTGCACCTCAGGTCCTAGCCCCCACTACAAACCTGGGTGAGCTCCAGCCATAGCACATGTGGTGGTCAAAAGAGATCACCTGCCCTTCCCCTGGGTTCCACGGCATGTCTTAACAGTCACAGAGGTGAAGGATCCAGGTCCTGTGGACTCAAATTCCTTGCTCATTGGAGTAAAAAATTATTTCAGCCACAATTAAGTAAATTCCTTGTCAACTCTTAGTTAGTGGTTCACATAACTTGCAGTACAGTGCACCAGCGGAAAAAGAGATTCACCCCGAGGGTGGCCTCGTCCCACCAATCCCAGGGTACTTATAACAGTTAATATAAGGCAGTGACAGCAAAGCTGGCTCACAAAGGACCCCACAAGGGGCTTTCTTCACTGCCTAGGCTGGTGGCCTGCAGGAGCTACCTCAGTGGCTGGACTTAGCTGGCTGCCTAAAGGTTTCTGAGTTCAGTACCTGACCCCTCATTGGCCGCCCTAGTGCTCACTGCAGAACAAGATGCCAAGAAAAATGGTACAGGAGGGCTTTCTGTGTCCCCAGGGCCTTGTGCAGTCTGATGACATTACTAGGCCCTTAATGTACAGTGTCATAGACTCTTTAATATTAAATGTTGTCTATTGTTGGACTAAATAATAAATAATTTTCCAGAGGCCTAATGAATTCCTGTGTCACTCTCTTATATAAGGCCAGAAAAAATAACATTTGCTCTCATTGATATGTAGGATGTTTTTGCTTCTGTTTCTTTAAAATATTAGAAAAATCCAAAATTTCATGAAAAATAGAATAATATCCTGCAAGGAAAATAGTGCCCTTAATAACATTTATTATTGACTTTTAAGATCTACTCTCTTAGAGGCTTTCAAATATATAATACGGTATTATTAACCATAGTCACCATGCTATACGTTACATTCCCATGACTTATTTTATTTTATAACTGAGAGTTTGTACCTTTTGACTACCTTTGCCCATTTTACCCACCACTCATCCCCGTCTCTAGCAACCACCAATGTGTGTTCTCTGTACCTATGAGTTCAGATTTCTTGTTGTTCTTTTGTTTTTCTTTCTTGTTTTTTTTCAATTCCATATGACAATGAGATCATATGGTGTTTTTCTCTGTCTGACATTTCACTTTGCATAATGCCTTCAAGTTTTTGTAGAAATGAAAACAATCTAAGTGTCCATCCATGTTGTCATAAATGATGAGATTTCCTTCTTTTTTATGGCTGGATATTTCATTGTGTATATCTATATATCTATCTATCTATCTATATATACATATATATACATATATATATACATATATATGTATATATATATATATATATATATACAGATTTTCTGTATCCATTCAACCATCAATGGTCACTTAGGTTGCTTCTGTTTCTTGGCTATGGTAAATAATGCTGCAATGAACATGGAGCTGCATATATCTTTTCGAGTTAGTGTTCTCATTTCCTTTGGATCAATACCAAGAAGTGGAATTGCTGGATCACACGGTAGTTCTATTTTTAATTTTTTGAGGGAATTCCACACTGGGTACTTTTTTAATAAGCAGAGAATTTTATAGATTTTTTAAAATTAATTAATTCATTTATTTATTTTTGGCTGCATTGGGTCTTCCTTGCTGTGTGCGGGCTTTCTCTAGTTGCAGTGAGCGGGGGCTACTCTTCGTTGCAGTGCACGGGCTTCTCATTGTGGTAGCTTCTCTTGTTGCAGAGCACAGGCTCTAGGTGCACAGGCTTCAGTAGTTGTGGCATGCGGGCTCAGTAGTTGTGGCTCGCAGGCTCTAGAGCACAGGATCAGTAGTTGTGGTGCACAGGCTTAGGTGCTCCAGGCATGTGGGATCTTCCCAGACCAGGGCTCGAACCCATGTCCCCTGCATTGACAGGCAGATTCTTAACCACTGCACCACCAGGGAAGTCCAAGAATTTTATAGCTTTTGATGAATGTTAATTTACTAATTATTTGTTCTAGAAATCTTTGCCTAGATAAGTTTTCAAAGATACTTTCCTATTTTTTTCTAGAAGCTTCCAGAAATATTTAAATAACCCCCCAAATTCAAGTCCAGAATACAGCCTCTTCTAACGCCTGAGATGCCAAGTGAAGTTTTAATGCACAAAGAGAATGTGGAGGGTTCAGTAGCTTTGTATGTCCTGAGAACCAGTCTCATCATTCCCAGCATGACCAGTGAGTGTGAGGAGTTTCAAGGCCCTAATTTTGGTGTTATTTTTGGAGATGACTTGGGTTTCTGTAGTTTTGGCTTCTTTGAGGATCAGAGTCATGCTTTGTAGCAAAGGCTGCCAAGCTAAACTTTTCTCTGGGTGAGAAAGCACGTGTTTACCCACGTGCAAACCTGAGCTTTAGTGTCTTGCTGTAATTGCATCTGTAAAACCTCTTCCTCAAATATTACTCTTTGCCTCCGTGGAAAAACAGCATCTTTAGCAAAAAAAGACAAGTGGGCAAAGGTTTCCCCCACACCACCAGCAAGGTAACATTTAAAAATGGAAGTGGCTTGTGTAACCTACTTTTCTTTGGTTTTAAAATAACAGCTCCTAGATTTGCATTTGTTTTTAATTCTTGGCCCTGTGACCCCTGCTCCTGTTTCACTTGATAAATTCCATCTCGCCTTCCACAGGCAACAGTTCAACCCTGAGCTTTTTCTAACTGTTTCATCAAAATGGTTTTAGGTAAGTTACCACTTCTCCAGACTGCGAACTTTGTATTGAGAAAAAGAAAAGTATCTCCCAGTAATACTTTACCACTTGGATTTCCCAGTTTAAATTATGTTTATTGCTGTCTAATGTTAATTACTATCCACAGTTAGGTAGTATGTAGAATATAACACAAAACAGAGGCTCTGGAGATTCACCTATTTTGTCCCTGTAAACATACGTGTGTACACATGTATATATATGCATGCAGAAATCTCACAAGAATATAGAGAAAAGTCACTGTTTGAAAACAAAGAAGTGATTATGTACATTGAGAATCACTGCCAGAAACACAAGAAGAGACATTGTTATGTTATTTGCATTAATGAGAAAAAGAAGAGCTCCATAGAAAGATTCTGGATCCCTGACAGGTGGATACATGACAGATAGAAATTAATATGCATATATCACACAAACACTAATTAAACACATCTTATGTTATTTTTCAACACATGAGTTTTCATTAGTCTTATTTTTTCTTAATTACAAAAGTATGCATGCTTATTATAATAGTTCAAGCAATATAACAGTTCAAGCAATATAGAAATGTATAAATTCAAACAATTGGTGGCTCTTTTCCCCAATAGTTCCATTCCTGAGGAAAACAATGTCAATAGTCTGGTATGTATCACTTTATACAAACACATAAAAAGATGTACACACAGAACTTATTATGTTTTGCTTTTTCTTTAAAATAGAAATTGAATCATACTATACACGTATTACACCAAAATTTGCTTTTGTCATTTATTAATGTACCAAAGACATTTTGTATGTGTGTGTGTAACTATACATTATATAATATATATTTATATTTATATATATTTGAATTGTTCTTTTTAATAGCAGCATAAAAAATGATTTACTTGGGCTTCCCTGGTGGCACAGTGGTTGAGAGTCTGCCTGCCGATGCAGGGGTCATAGGTTCGTGTCCCGGTCTGGGAAGATCCCACATGCCGTGGAGTGGCTGGGCCCGTGAGCCATGGCTGCTGAGCCTGTGCGTCCGGAGCCTGTGCTCCGCAACGGGAGAGGCCACAACAGTGAGAGGCCCGCGTACCAAAAAAAATGATTTACTCACTGTGTTAGTCTGTTAGGGTTGCCATAACAAAGTACCACAAATTGGGTAGCTTAAACAACAGAATTTTATTTTTTCACAGTCCTGGAGGCTGAAAGTCCAAGATCAAAGTACTTGCAGGGTTGGGGTCTAGTAAGACCTCTCATCATATCCTCACAAGAGGCCTTTCCTCTGAGCACTCCTATTCCTGGTATCTCTTCCTCTTCATATAAGGGCACTAATCTTATTGGATTAGGGCCCCACACTTATGACCTTATTTAACCTGAATTACCTCTTTCAAGTCCCTATCTCTACAGTCACATTGGGAGTTATGAATGTTGAAGGGCACAATTCAGTTCATAATACTCACAAATTCCTCTACTGCTTGGCACATTTGGTTGGGGTTTTAATCAATTTAACTGCACTTTTCAAAACCATAATTTTTATAAAAATGGTTCACATTCATCATACAAATATATAACACAAAAAATACAATGGATAGAGGAGAAATGCAATGACCCAAATTCCTTCATGACAGAATAATCACTGTTAATCCCTGGTAAACATCATCCTAGATAGATACATGCAAATAGATAAAAGAACAGGTGGGTAGGTAGGTAGATAAATAATTGGATAGATAGAAAGATAGGCAGTTCTACACAAAAGCACATGTACTCTATTTTCATTGAAAACTGCTAGATTTACTATTATTCAAAGTTAATGAAAAAAGAAACATGAAAATAAAGATATCAATGAAATTTGGAATGTTGTTTCTTCACATCAGGAATTAAGAGTTTCTAAAAATTTACTCAGATTTTTTACACTCTCTGAAAAACATTAAATGGCTATGGTCATTATGTTTAAGTACATATTTCAGCCTTACATGATATTTATCAATCTCCTATGAAAGAAAAAGAGAAAGTTCATGCTCTCTGACTTCCAACATTCATGTTCATTTAATGATATCATTAGATTTTCCTTATCAAAATTTATATAATTGATATCCATTTCTGAATCTATATTTCCCACATTCATTAAGGTCCAAAATAAAAACATTCATCCATTGCTCACTAGCAATATTTTTGTTAGGGCGTCTCCAATCCTGACTTCTTTACTTGATTAACCTTTGAGAGCAGGAATTTATCTTCAAGTATGTTTATCAAGACATGCTCTGCATTCACTGAGTTCCTGCATGTCTGAGAATCTATGTCTTTTGATGAAAACTTGACTTGAGGTAAAAATTTCTGGGTCACACTTTCTTTCTTTATAAATTTGTAAATATTCTTCCCATATCTCTTGGCATCCAAAAGTCTGGTGAAGAATTTTTTCCTCCTTTTTACATACCCAGTTTGCTCTGCCTTGTTACTCCCATGCCTGCTTCAATGTTTACTCTTAAGATTTGTTAACTATACAAGCATATACATGTGTCAGGAAATATTTATTTTTCTCAGCTCATACTCCCTCCATAGTTTTCTTTTAACATCTTTATTGGAGTATAATTGTTTTACAATGGTGTGTTAGTTTCTGCTGTATAACAAAGTGAATCAGCTATAGATATACATATATTCCCATATATCTGCCCTCTTGCGTCTCCCTCCTATGCTCCCTATCTCACCTCTCTGGTGGACACAAAGCACAAAACTGATCTCTCTGTGTTATGCAACTGCTTCCCGCTAGCTATCTATTTTACGTTTGATAGTATATATAAGTCCATGACACCCTCTCACTTGTCTCAGCTTACCCTTCCCCCTCCCCGTGTCCTCAAGTCCATTCTCTATGTCTGCATCTTTATTCCTGTCCTGCCCCTAGATTCTTCAGAAACTTTTTTTCTTTTTAATTTCATATATATGTGTTAGCATACAGTATTTGTTTTTCTCTTTCTGACTTACTTCACTCTGTATGACAGTCGCTAGTTCTATCCCCCTCACTACAAATAACTCAATTTTGTTTCTTTTTATGGTGGAGTAATATTCCATTGTATATATGTGCCACATCTTCTTTATCCATTCATCTGTCAATGGACACTTAGGTTGTTTCCATGTCCTGGCTATTGTAAATAGAGTTGCAATGAACATTGTGGTACATGACTCTTTTTGAATTATGGTTTTCTCAGAGTATATGCCCAATAGTGGGATTTCTGGGTCATATGGCAGTTCTATTTTTAGTTTTTTAAGGAAACTCCATACTGTTCTTCACAGTGGCTGTATCAATTTACAATCCCACCACCAGTGAAAGAAGGTTCCCTTCTCTCCACACCCTTTCCAGCATTTAAGGCTTATAGATTTTTTGATGATGGCCATTCTGACTGGTGTGAGGTGATATCTCATTGTAGGTTTGATTTGCATTTCTCTAACAATTAGTGATGTTAAGCATCCTTTCATGTGTTTGTTGGCAATGTGTATATCTTCTTCAGAGAAATGTCTATTTAGGTCTTCTGCCCATTCTTGTATTGGATTGTTGCTTTTTTTGATATTGAGCTGCAAGAGCTGCTTGTATATTTTGCAGATTAATCCTTTGTCAGTTGATTCGTTTGCAAATATTTTCTCCCATTCTGAGGGTTGTCCTTTCATCTTTTTTATGGTCTCCTTTGCTGTGCAAAAGCTTTTAAGTTTCATTAGGTCCCACTTGTTTATTTTTGTTTTTATTTCCATAAAATAAAACCTAGGAGGTGGGTCAAAACAGGATCTGGCTGTGATTTATGTCATAGAGTGTTCTGCCTATGTTTTCCTCTAAGAATTTTATAAAGACTAGCTTTACATTTAGGTCTTTAATCCATTTTGAGTTTATTTTTGTGTATGGTGTTAAGGAGTGTTCTAATTTCATTCTTTTACAATAAGCTGTCCAGTTTTCCAGGCATCACTTATTGAAGAGGCTGTCTTTTCTCCACTGTATATTCTTGCCTCCTTTATCAAAGATAAGGTGACTATATGTGCGTGGGTTTATCTCTGGGCTTTCTATCCTCTTCCATTGATCTATATTTCTATTTTTGTGCCTGTACCATACTGTCTTGATTACTTTAGCTTTGTTGTATAGTCTGAAGACATGGAGCCTGATTCCTCCAGCTCTGCTTTGTTTTCTCAAAATTGCTTTAGCTATTCGAGGTCTTTTGTGTTTCCATACAAATTGTGAAATTTTTGTTCTAGTTTTGTGAAAAATGCCATTGGTAGTTTGATAGGGATTGCACTGAATCTGTAGGTTGCCTTGGATAGTATAGTCATTTTCACGATGTTGATTCTTCTGATCCAAGAACATGGTATATCTCTCCATCTGTTTGTATCATCTTTAATTTCTTTCATCAGTGTCTTATAGTTTTCTGCACACAGGTCTTTTGTCTTGCTAGGTAGGTTTATTCCTAGGTATTTTATTCTTTTTGTTGCAATGGTAAATGGGAGTGTTCCCTTAATTTCTCTTTCAGATTTTTCATCATTAGTGTAGAGGAATGCAAGAGATTTCTGTGCATTAATTTTGTACCCTGCTACTTTACCAAATTCATTGATTAGCTCTAGTAGTTTTCTGGTAGAATTTTTAGGGCTCTCTATATATAGTACCATGTCATCTGTAAACAGTGACAGTTTTACTTCTTTGCCAATTTGGATTCCTTTTATTTCGTTTTCTTCTCTGATTGCTGTGGCTAGAACTTCCAAAACAATGTTGAATAATAGTGGTGAGAGTGGGCAACCTTCTCTTTTTCCTGAACTTAGTGGAAATGCTTTCAGTTTTTCACCATTGAGAAGCATGTTGGCTGTGGGTTTGTCATATATGGCCTTTATTATGTTGAGGTAAGTTCCCTCTATGCGTACTTTCTCAAGGGTCTTTTTTAATCATAAGTGGGTGTTGATTTTTTTCAAAAGCTTTTTCTGCATCTATTGAGATTATCATATGGTTTTTCTCCTTCAATTTGTTAATATCGTGTATCACATTGATTGTTTTGCATATATTGGATAATCCTTGCATTTCTGGGATAAGCCCCACTTGATCATGATGTATGATCTTTTTCATGTGCTGTTGGATTCTTTTTGCTAGTATTCTGTTGAGGACTTTTGCCTCTTGTTTGTGATATTGGCCTCTTGTTTTCTTTTTTTGGTGACATCTTTGTCTGGTTTTAGTATCAGGTAATGGTGGCCTCGTAGAATGAGTTTGGGTGTGTTCCTCCCTCTGCTATATTTAGAGTTTGAGAAGGATGGTTGTTAGCTCTTCTCTAAATGTTTAATAGAATTTGTCTGTGAAGCCATGTGGTCCTGGGCTTTTGTTTGTTGGAAGCGTTTTAATCACAGTCTCAATTTCAGTTCTTGTGAGTGGCCTGTTTATATTTTCTATTTCTTCTTGGTTCAGTCTCGGAAGGTTGTGCTTTTCTAAGCATTTGTCCATTTCTTCTGGGTTGTCCATTTTATTGGCATATAGTTGCTTCTAATAATCTCTCATGATCCTTTGTATTTCTGCACAGAAGTCAGTTGTTACTTCTCCTTTTTCATTTCTAATTCTATTGAGTCTTCTCCCTTTTTTTCTTGTTGAGTCTGGCTCACAGTTTATCAATTTTGTTTATCTTCTCAAAGAACCAGCTTTTATATTTATTGATCTTTGCTATCACTTCCTTCATTTCTTTTTCATTTTTTTCTGATTTGATCTTTATGATTTCTTTCCTTCTGCTAAATTTGGGGTTTTGTTCTTCTTTCTCTAATTGCTTTAGGTGTAAGGTTTATTTGAGATGTTGCTTGTTTCTTGAGGTAGGACTGTATTGCTATAAACTTCCCTCTTAGAACTGCTTTTGCTGCATCCCATAGGTTTTGGGTTGCCGTGTTTTCATTGTCATTTATTTCTAGGCATTTTTTGATTTCCTCTTTTTTCCTTCAGTGATGTCTTGGTTATTAAGTAGTGTGTTGGTTAGCCTCTGTGTGTATGTATTTTTTACAGATTTTTTCCTGTAATTGATACCTAGTCTCATAGCGTTGTGGTTGGAAAAGATACTTGATTTGATTTTAATTTTCTTAAATTTACTAAGCTTGATTTATGACCCAAGATATGATCTATCCTGGAGAATGTTCTATGAGCACTTGAGAAGAAAGTGTATTGTGTTGTTTTTGGATGGAATGTCCTATAAATATCAATTAAGTCCATTGTGTTTAATAGGTCATTTAAAGCTTGTGTCTCCTTATTAATTTTCCTTTTGGATGATCTGTCCATTGGTGAAAGTGGGGTTTTAAAGTCTCCTACTATGATTGCGTTACCGTCGATTTCCCCTTTTATGGCTGTTAGTATTTGCCTTATATATTGAGGTGCTCCTACTTTGGGTACATAAATATTTGCAATGGTTTTATCTTCTTCTTGGATTGATCCATAGATCATTTTGTAGTGCCCTTCTTTGTCTCTTGCAAAAGTCTTTAGTTTAAAGTCTATTTTGTCTGATATGAGAATTGTTACTCTAGCTTTCTTTTTATTTCTATTTGCATGGAATATCTTTTTCCATCCCCTCACTTTAAGTCTGTATGTGTCCCTAGGTCTGAAGTGGGCCTCTTGTTGACAGCGTATATATGGGTCTTGTTTTTTTGTCCATTCAGCTGGTGTATGTCTTTTGGTTGGGACATTTAATCCATTTACATTTAAGGTAGTTATCGATATGTATTTCCTATTATCATTTTCTTAATTGTTTTGGGTGTGTTTTTGTAGGTCTTTTCCTTCTCTTGTATTTCCTAGGTAGAGACATTCCTTTGGCATTTGTTGTAAAGCTGGTTTGGTGGTGCTGAATTCTCTTAACTTTTGCTGTCTGTAAAGGTTTTAATTTCTCTGTTCAATATGAATGAGATCCTTGCTGGGTAGAGTAATCCTGATTGTAGGTTTTTCCCTTTCATCACTTTAAATATGTCTTGCCACTCCCTTCTGGCTTGCAGAGTTTCTGCTGAAAGATCAGCTGTTAACCTTATGGGGATTGCCTTGTATGTTATTTGTTGCTTTTCCCTTGCTGCTTTTAATATTTTTTCTTTGCATTTACCTTTTGATAGTTTGATTAATATGTGTCTTTGCATGTGTCTCATTGGATTTATCCTGTATGGGACTCTCTGTGCTTCTTGGACTTGATTGAATATTTCATTTCCTTTCCTTTCAACTATAACCTCTTCAAATATTTTCTCAGTCCCTTTCTTTTTCTGTTCTTCTTCTGGGACCCCTGTAATTTAAATATTTGTACGTTTAATGTTGTCCCAGAGGTCTCTGATACTGTCCTCAATTCTTTTCATTCTTTTTTCTTTATTCTGCTCTGTGGTAGTTTTTCTACTATTTTATCTTCCAGGTCACTTATCTGTTCGTCTGCCTCAGTTATTCTGTTATTGATTCCTTCTAGAGAATTTTTAATTTCATTTATGTGTTGCTCATCATTGTTTGTTTGTTCTTTAGTTCTTCTAGGTCCTTGTTAAACGTTTCTTTTATTTTGTCCATTCTATTTCCGAGATTTTTGATCATCTTTACTATCATTATTCTGAATTCTTTTTCAGGTAGACTGCCTATTTCCTCTTCATTTGTTTGTTCTGGTGGGTTTTTACCTTGTTCCTTCATCCACTGTGTATTTCTCTGTCTTTTCATTTTCCTTAACTTACTGTGTTTGGGATCTCCTTTTCGCAGGCTGCAGGTTTGTAGTTCCCGTTGTTTTTGGTGTCTGCCCCCAGTGGGTAAGATTGGTTTAGTGGGTTGTATATGCTTCCTGGTGGAGGGGACTGGTGCCTGTGTTCTGGTGGATGAGGCTGGATCTTGTCTTCCTGGTGGGCAGCACCACGTCCAGAGGTGTGTTTTGGGGTGTCTGTGAACTTATGATTTTAGGCAGCCTCTCTGCTAATGGGTGGGGTTGTGTTCCTGTCTTGCTATTTGTTTGGCATAGGTGTCTAGGACTGTAACTTGCTGGCTGTTGAGTGGAGCTGGATCTTAGCATTGAGAAGGAGATCTCTGGGAGAGCTTTTGCCATTTGATAGTACATGGGGCTGTGAGGTGTCTGGTCAACCAATGTCCTGAACTCAGCTCTCTCACATCAGAGGCACAGCTCTGACATGTGGCTGGAGCACCAAGACCCTGTCAGCCACACAGATTCTGTCCTAAAAGAATAAGTTCAGGGAGGCAGTGGAGCACTTGGCCCACAGAGATTTCTCTTGCTGTCACCCAACTCCTGATAAACACATCTCGTTCTACAAGAATGAAGTCACTAGCATCTGTAGTCACTGTCCTTCAACACACTCTGAAAGAGTTTCAGGGCAGAGATCAGGAATGAGACACTCTGTGCTCTGGGAAAACCTCACAGCTCAAAGGCATGACAGCTCTGGGAATTTCTTCCCTGTGGAGCTTCACCATTAACTGTTTGCCGCATCGCCAAGGGAGTCCCAGAGGCAATGGGCACTGAGGCAGTGTAGGTGGGGCCTGCGGCAGAGGGCACTGCAGATTCCGGCCCTGGGAGGGCAGACCCCAGACTCCGTGTGCACCCTTCAGTTCCACCTGGCTCCACTGACAGCCCTCGGACAATGTTCTTTAAAAATTAAAAATAAGAGTTTTCAGTGGGGGAAGTGTTCTCAGCCATCAGAAGGTTTTCGCGAACTCTCTCTTTGCATAGCTCCCTACAACCTTCGAGAGATATGGAGTATAAATTTGTCTGTTGGACATGAGTGAACTGGAGGAAAAGAATGCAAACAGATTAATCAGGAACCTTCTGTATTATTGTACACATAAGAAGAGAAGAATTGAAATTTCATAATGGCAGTAAACATGGAAATGAAGGGAGAAACAATCTGGAGAAGAAATTATTATTTTCTTGTCTGAGATAAATTTTAAGAATCAAATAAAGGATTTTATAGGGATATTTATTTATATTTTTGACTTTGAGTTTTTTCTTTTGCATGGCTCACTTTGTTTCACATTCTCCAAATGGATCCTTCATTTGATATTTCTCTGACAAAAATTTAATAAAAGTCAAGTCCTTTTAAATAGATAGTCTTATGTAAATAAGGAGTTCACTATTAAAGGAGAGGGACCAGTTGTCATTATCTTTGTTATACTTTGCTCAAAAGAATAGCTTGTTCTCTTACCTCCTTGTTGCCTCTAAAAATGCTAGTGTGTGTGTGTGTGTGTGTGTGTGTGTGTGTGTGTCAGCCCTGGGGGTCAGAGTTGAAAGTTCCAAGCTTCTAATCATGGCTTGGTCTTTCTGGTGACCAACCCTCTTCCAGGAGCCTACCAAGGATCACCTCATTAGAACAAAAAACACTCCCATCACCCAGAAAATTCCAAAGGATTTAGGAACTCTTTGTCAGACACCGGGGTCAAAGACCGAATATTTGAACAAAATGTTCTCCTAGTGTTCTTATCACTTAAGAAATTACAAGGGTTTTAGGAGCTCTGTGCAAGGAACCAGGGGTAGAGACCAATATATATATTTCCTATTATTTCACAGGATCCTCTATATTCAGTTACTGTGCGTTTTCTCTAATAATTCTCTGCATATTTTAAAATAAGTTTTTTATTTTAGAACAGTTTTAGATTTATAGAAAAATTATGAAAGTACCAAGAGTTCTCATGTAGCCCATACACCCAGTTTCAACTATGATTAGCATCTAACATTGGTATGGTACATTTGTCACAACTAATGAATAAGTAGTGATCCATTATTATTAACCAAAGTCCATACTTGATTCAGATTTCCTTATTTGTTACCTAAAGTCCTCTTTCTGTTTTGGGATCCCATCCTGGACACCACATTACCTGTAGTTGTCCTGTCTCCTTAGGCTCCTCTTGGCTATGACAGTTTCTTACTTTTTTTTTTTTTTTTTTTTGCGGTGCGTGAGCCTCTCACTGTTGTGGCCTCTCCCATTGCAGAGCACAGGCTCCGGATGCGCAGGCTCAGCGGCCATGGCTCACGGGCCCAGCCGCTCTGCGGCATGCGGGATCTTCCCGGACCGGGGCACGAACCTGTGTCCCCTGCATCGGCAGGAGGACTCTCAACCACTGTGCCACCAGGGAAACCCTCTTACTTGTTTTTGATGAACTTGACAGTTTTGAAGAGCACTGGTCAGGTATTTTGCAGAATGTTCCCAGTTGAGATTTGTCTGGTATTTTTCTCATGATTAGATTGGAGTTAAGACTGGAGAGGAAAAGTTGCATTTTCATCACACTACATCAGGAACATATACTATCAACATGACTTATCACTGTTGATATCACTTGATCACCTGGCTGAGGTAGTGTTTGTCAGATTTCTCTAAGTTATTTTTCCCTTCCTCTCATACTGTCTTCTCTGGGAGGAAGTCATTATGTACAGGCCACAATTAAGGAGTAAGGACTTATTCCCCACCTCCCTGAGGGCCAAGTTTCTACATAAATTATTTGGAATTCTTCTGCATAGGAGATTTTTCTATGTCCCCTATTTATTTTTTCAAGCATTTATTTATATCAGTATGGACTCATGGACATTTATACTTTAGGTTATGACTATACATTTTGTTTTTCTTAGTTAATTTTTTATTGGAATATAGTTGCTTTACAATGTTGTGTTAATTTCTGCTGTACACCAAAGTGAATCAGTTATACGTATGCATATATCCACCCTTTTTTAGATGATTTTCCCATATAGGTCATGCCAGAGTATTGAGTAGAATTCCCTGTGTGATTCAGTAGGTTCCTATTAATTATCTATTTATATATAGTAGTGTGTATATGTCAATCCCAATCTCCCAATTTATCCCTCCCCCCTTTCCTCACTGGTAACCATAAGATTGTTTTCTACATCTGTGACTCTACTTCTGTTTTGTAAATAAGTTCATTGGTGCCATTTTTTTTAGATTCCACATATGAGTGATATCATATGATACTTGTCTTTGTCTGACTTACTTCACTCAGTATGACAATCTCTAGGTCCATCCATGTTGCTGCAAATGGCATTATTTCATTCATTTTTAATGGCTGAGTAGTATTCCATTGTATGTTTGTACCACATCTTTATCCATTCATCTGTCAATGGACATTTAGGTTGATATGCATTTTGAATCAAGCCAGCTGTTTTGCCCATGAGTCCTACATCATTCAGATTGAAGACCCTTGTCCCTTCTAGAAAATCTCAACTTACATACGACTCTAGGAGAAAAACTTGAACAACTCAGAAAGCAGCATATTACCCTAAAGGAAAACACAGTCAGGGAGGGCAGATGAAGCTGAAGGACTTGTTATTTATGTGGGTGCTTGGCATCAAATTATTATTTGCCCCCATGGACTTTGTTGCTTCAGCTATAAAAACAATTGCTTTGTATTCTAATACAAAGTATTAGAATTTGCTATTTGGTATTTCTTTTGAGTAAGTGATTCCATTTTTAGAAAGTTCACCATATTCTGTAATGATTTTTGTGCTTATGTTTTCCCAAGGGAACATTTGCCCCAGCTCTATAAAGAAAATGTTCAGTTCTTAGGAGAGTGAGACATAACAGCATTCAAAAGTACATCCATAGATACGCTAGTAGTAATGTTCACATTTATGCACCCACAATTATTTTGAATTTTTGTGCACGTATAAGAAATATGCTAGGCAAGGGCTTCTTTAGGCTTCCAATGGCTTATGTTTAGAGTCCTGTTACCCTTAAAATAAAAGATACTCTTGGTATTTATTCTTAAGTATACCACATTGTGTTGATGTGTATGGCTATCTGCCAGGCTACTAGAAAAAAAAGTGCCAAGAGTTAAATTAATAGCTTTGTCATTATTGAATTTATAACAATGAATTTGTTTGCTTAATGCTTGTAGAGTACCTGGGTTAATTAGGACCTAGTAACCTTAATTCTGGTAGAAGAGGCACCTAAGGCTATACCAGGGAAGTGGGCACAGCATCGGAAGGCAGTAGCACACCCAGGGCAGCCATTGTCTGCTGCCCTTGCCTTTCATTCTTGACCTTCTGGATGCTCAAGTGTACCATCCTGCCTTTCCTCTCCATCCAGTACATGTCCTCATCTCTGACATTAAGCTCTTGGCTACTATCTTGGCTACTACTCCACTTCTTTATGAAGGTAACATCTTTAGGGACTACGGTGAGAATATCAAGATCGGCCAGGGAGCATCTTCCTTCATGCCTCCCACATCCCAACCTGTCTAAGCTGTGTGGGTGTAATCCACACAGGGCCCTCTTAATCTGATCTAGTATTACTGCTCATACTAATGAACCAAAGGTTGGCCCATCGTATCTTTTGTTCATCATTATGGTACCTGCAAAAAACGGATTTCTGGGAACAGCTCACACCACAAGCTTTATTAGGTGATCCGATTCAGACTTTTCTCTCTCTCTTTTGTTTACTGTCATTCTGTGGACTTGCCTCTGATCTCTCTCTCTCCCTCTCTCTCTCTCTCTCTCTCTCTCTCACACACACACACACACACACACACACACATTCTTCCTTGGTTCACTAGGATGTGATCTTCAATAACAATGTTGATGGAAGTGGAAAAAAAAATGTAAAGAAATGGAGTGAACTGGCACATGTGCTCATTCTTCTCATCCCTCAGCCTGGGAACTGGTTTCTCAGGTAACCTCTCTGGTCTTGGGCCCATTTCTTCCAACTCAAGTATTTTGGAAATTAAACTCAATCTTCCTTTATTCTTCATTCACTAAAAGACTACCCTAACACAAATATAGACCTTTATCTTTCCCTACCAGATTTCAAAAAGTGAAAGTAGAGAGGTGAGAGGAACAGAGGAGAAAGTCTATCAAGTCTAAAAAACTTTATCAAGAAAACAACAAAAACCTTCTAAAAGTTAAGTACAAGAAACCTTTATAAAACACCTGTATGTGACTGTCAATGTTTGCCATGGAGTTTATGAAGATGAACAAAACATAGAATTTACTTTCAAGGTGCTCCTGGTCTACTGGGAGAGATGGTCCCATAAAACTAAAACACAAGTACTCATATTAAGGGGTGTAGCTTGAAGAACATATGTGATTCTGTAGAAATTCATGGGTCTGAAGCAAAAATTCTTTGTGCAACTGCCAGGGCTGTGTGTGTATTTGTGTGTTTTCAGGAAAAAGAGATCACAAAGTATCATGGAAAAAAAATTGGGGTTTTGGTTTGAATCTTAGCTTTGCTATAATCTGTAACTGTGGGAAAGTTACTTAAATTTTCTTAACTTCCATTTTCTTTTATGTGAAATTAGGATAATAATACCCCATTTACATCTTACATAGTTATTACAAAAATATAAACAAATCATCTGAAACCATTTCTGAGACAAAGTTGGAGCTTCACACATATTTGTTCAATTTAAAGGGATCATTTAAGTTAATGCTCAAGATGAATTTTCTCATAGAAACATTGATATATTCTGTGGTTGGTTAAAAAGGACAATTACTATGGCATATGTATGCCCATTAACTATGTCTTACATAGGCTTATAGAATGGATTAAGTATAATAAAACTATTTTAACATTTTGGAAGGTTACTGTGTCCAATTTCTAAACACACAACTTAGAAATAAGTTTTTGAAAAATAAAATATCTCTGACTTGCATATATTTAAAGATTGCCTTGAAGTGTGATATCTTCCTTTTTGGCAATATTATCTCTTTCAAAAGAAATTGGTTCTACATTTTTTTAAAAGACATATAGTCCATAGAAAAATAGGAAAAAAAAGTCTGTTGAAAGTTTCAGAAGATTAAATTAATTCTTACTATAGGATATAACTAAGCCTTCAAACTAGAAGCATATATTTTTTAATTTTTATAATTAATTATTCCTTCTATAATCCTAGTGCCAGACACCAATTCTCAATTTAAATGTGAAACTGGTGCTGTTATCATTCCTATTTTACAGATGAGAAAACTGAGACCCATAGAGGTTAACTTGCCCTAAGAATCAATGCTATTTAGGAAAAGATTTGAGATGCTAAACTCAAGTATGTTATCAGAGTTTATGTTGTTCATCACTATAGTGAATAGCCCAGAAGATGGAAAGTTTGAATTACAGTTGCTGCTCTCTCATTATTTTCTAGAACCTTGTACATACAACAAAAGAAGAAGGTGGGATAAAATGTATTGTTTCTTCAAGTTTAAAATTTTGTTAGCTTTATAAAACAAATGATAGGATAGATGCTTTCCACCAAGAATTGTGTTTAGAAAATTATCTATAATATGAGCAAAATATGTAGATTATATTTAGTTTTTCAGCCTGCACCTCAGGCTCCTTGTTGGTATTCTGTACCCAATGATTAGACTGGTTGACCAGTTTGTTACTTAAGATCTGGCACCAGGACTTACTTCTTTTTGCTTCCCACACCTAGCACAATTCTTGAGCTATTATAGACATTTATTCTATAACACATTTAATGTGCCTTATAAATAGATGATGGACAATAAGTATAGGCTTAAGTTAAAAAACCCGGCAAAGGGCAAAGCATCCTATGAGCTGTATCACTTTCTGCCAGAACCTGGCCCTTCCACCTTACCTTGTGCCATCTGCTGGCACTGTTCCCTTCACAAACCACCATCCTGCCTTTGCTCTTCTCAGACAGCCTGTGTATTAGTTTCTTTTTGATGCCATAACAAACTACCACCACCTTTGTGGCTTGAAACAACAAAACTTTATTACCTTACAGTTCCCTGGTTGGGAAGTCCGAAATGGGTCTCACTGGGCTAAAGTCAAGATGTTGGCAGAACTCTGTTCCTCTTGGAGACTATGGCAGAGAATCCAACTCTTTGCCTTTTGCAGCTTCTAAAGGCGGCTCACATACCTTGGTGCTTGGCCCCTTTCCTCCATCTTCGAAGCCAACAACCACATCACTCTGACTTTGCTTCTGTTATCACATCTCCTCTGATTCTGACTCTGCCTGGCTCTTCCCCTTTGAGTGACTCTTGTAATGAGGATGTGTGAGGACCACTGCCTCAGAGATAGAAGGTAACTTCTTTTATATCTAGGTGGAGTTTTCAGTAGTCCAGGGGAAAATTGATGACTAAAGAGACACATTTGGGGAGTCATCAGCAAGCAAATGACAACTGAAGCCATGACAAAGATATTACTTAAACCCAGGAATTTATTCACTAACATTGAGTATGCCCACATACTCTAGAACTGATACTTTTTGTACACTATAGTACTTCTTGAAAAAGGCTGACTACAGCCTGAAATGATGGTCCTGTCTATTATTCATCTATGCTGATTTTTCTTTTCTCCAGGAATAATTTAGTGTGGAGAAAAGAAACACTGGGCAGAAAGAAGTGAAGGACGAGGCATAAGAAGGAAAACTTAGACTATTCTGTGTACATTTCTAATCTTTGATGATGCCTGTGTAGAGAGAAACTTTTACTTTGTCCACTAAATCATTTCCAGCATTAAAATAAACACCCGGCAGGTAGTGGCCTGTTTATGCAGTATTCCCAAATCCTTGTGATCCTATGCTCCAGTATCCCAAAAAGAAAATAAATTAACTGCCTCCTAAGTGCAAAGAGGGAGAATTTAACACTTTGCTTTATCCCTCTATCAGGCTATAAGTATATGTTAAGCTTGTGAGCATCTAAAGGTCAGAGATGGCCTTTCATTCTTATCTGTATTTTACAGTCACCCTAGCCTTCCACTTTGCACATAGCGATGGTATCGTATGCCTGAATGAATGAATTGATAGTTTTTATCTGGATGCTGTGTAACCACTAGTTTGTTACCTTGGTAGATAAATAATTCCCTTTTTGTGGATTTTTAACTTTTCTGTTTTTTTTTCACAAACAATATAATATAATCTTCCATATCATTAAAAAAATTCCTTTTTAATCTTATATTCTGCCATTTAGATATTCTCTCCTCCCATGTGTCTTACTTTCTTATAAAGATAAATAGTAACTGAATACCTATGTGCCTGGGTCTTCATTCCCAAACATTAGCATCTCCTATTCACTTCTCAGTCTCTTATGTTCCACCATTCCTTGGTCCAAGTCTCAATTATTTTTTTTAAAGAATTTCTTCTGGCCTTCCTTGGTGGCGCAGTGGTTGGGAGTCTGCCTGCCAATGCAGGGGACACGGGTTCGTGCCCTGGTCCGGGAAGATCCCACATGCCGCGGAGCGGCTGGGCCCGTGAGCCATGGCCGCTGAGCCTGCGCATCCGGAGCCTGTGCTCTGCAACGGGAGAGGCCACAACAGTGAAAGGCCTTCGTACCGCAAAAAAAAAAAAAAGAATTTCTTCTTCCTCTTTCATATTGATTATATTCTTTCTTCAATTCTTTCTTTTTCAGTTTTTTGTTATTTATTTTATGAAATGCAAATTTATGGCATTAACTCAAAAAATCAAAATTTTATTTTATCAAAGTTATATTTATATATAGGTTAAGAAAAGAAAAATAGTTTTAAAGGTCTTATAATGTAAAACAGTGTTTTTCTATGTCCCTCCAGATCCTGGATGTTTACTGCTCGTCAGAGGCAACCACTGTTGACTATTTTAGATGTTTCCTTTGATACTTTTCTTTATATTTCTAAACGATATGCATATTTGTTTATATGGCCATTTAATTTTTTAAAGTTTTTGATATCATCTTTTGGATCTCCAACTCTGAGAAATGAGGGATTAACTCTCTTATCCCATTTACACTCATATTTTCTCACCTATCATCTTCCCAAAAGTTACATGACAAATTTTATTATATGAATATTTGTGTTTACACTGAGTGCCTAAATATTATTTACAGCTGATATGAGAGGTGTATTCTGATTGTATACCCTTAGCAATGTATCTTATTTTTTCTTGGAGTTAATAATTGCCTCTCATTTTGGCTCGCTTACTGTTTTGTGTTCTACTCACTAATTTAATACCACACTTCCTGCCAGAAATTTAAATCTTCTTTAAAGATCTTCAAACAACTCAAGAAATCTTTCAGTTGCATTATTTTTCTTAAAAGACGTACATCTCAGAGCCCTCAGTCCTTCTGTTCTAATTTGTACTGGTTATTCTCTAGGCTGCCTGGGAAGGAAAGTGTTAACAGCCAGTTTATAACTTTCACTTCCCTCCTAGGGACACCTAAGGCAAGCCTGACCTTTGTCAGGTCAGAAAGTCCTTGAAATAATGCCTGAAATATAAATGTAGCTAAAAGATATATGAGGGTTCTTCAAGAACCACCATATATATTGATTATCAATCTAGGAATGCTTTCAACAGGATATACCTAGAATTTTTATTGTAAATAAACCTGCAATTTATAAATTAATGGGCTACAGCTGCATTGAGGAATGGAAATGAATGTAATCATGTAATCAAAGTACAACTTTGTGATAAACAAGGTTTATAAACAGAGAAGACCCTGAAACCTGGCAACTTGCCTGTGCTCAGAAGTTCCTTGTTACTATAAAACCAAAATGGAAAAGGAGCACAGGAATTTGTGTCTCAAAGATTTAGGGACTCCCAGATAAGGATACGATAAACCCCGTGAGTCCCTTTTTGGTGTTCCTTGCCAATCATTACTAATACATGTTGCTGGGTAGCGCTCATGTTTCCTCTGAGTCTCATTAGCAATTCAGTTCTTTTTGATCACACACTGTTACACAGCCACTATCCTGTTCATTCTGTCAATGGGAATTCTCCTCATCTTTCTGTTGTGCTGAATTCCAGTTTCCTGATTCTTGTGTCTTTCTCTTGCTGATTACTCCCTCATTCTGGAAATAGATTTCCTGGGCTTGAGTCTTGCTATGTTCACTTAATAGGTGTTTGATCTTGGGCATGCTTCTTAATTTCTCTAGTCTCAAATTCCCTCATGTGTAAAATGGGGATAGTCATATTTTCTATCATAACAGACAGGTTGTGATAAATAAATGAAATATGTAAAGCATTGAGAAAAGTGCATGGAAAAATCGACCTGTATAAGTGGTGGCTATTATTATTATTGATGGCACATATGCTGGAAAAAGGCATGTGGGAGGGCCATTTTTTAAACCATCATACTGAAAACTTTATTCTTCCTACTTGACATGGTGATTTAGTGGAGTAGGGAACTTCCAGTTGGAAAATATTTTCCCTCAGGTTTTTGAAGGTGTTTCTCCATTATTTCTAATTTCTGTTGATGCTTTTGAGAAGGCTGAACCCATTTTGAACCTAAAAACCTAAAAAGATGAAAACTTTTTAAAAAAAATTTTTTAAAAATTTCTCTAGATACAGTAAAAAGTCTCTTTGTGTGCAGTGTTAGTGAATTTTGCAACGGTGTACCTTACTATGAATTTTTCTCTTTCATCTTTTGAGCATTTGGACAGAATTTTTTAATCTAGAACTTCATATTCTTCAATTTTAGAAAAAATTTTTGAATTATTCTTGAATTATTCCTGCTTCTCTTTTTGAATATTTCTTAAATTTGAATTAGTCGTATATTGGCTTCCTAAACTGATCTCATTTTCTTCTCTGCCTTTTGTATTTTTCATCTGTTGTTTTCCTTTCTTAGAGTTCTACTTTAATTTCTTCGTCTTTTTTTACAATTTTTATTTCTCCTAATATATTTTTAATTTCCAAGGGCTCCTTTTTAATTCTCTGAACGTTTTCTTAATTGCATCCTGTTCTTGCTTCATAGTTGCATAAAAAGTATGTGCTTGTATATATGTATATTTGTGTGTATATAATAAAATCCTCTGTATAAATACCTACACAAACATAGATTTTCAGGTTAAATGTTCTCCTCAAATATCTAATAATCTTTGGCCATCCATTTATATTTAAGAGGTAGGTGCTAAAAAACCAATTGGAACCTATGGCAATCAACCAGTTGTGAGGATGGTAACACCTCTGGGTTGGAAGTGGTTGGAAGAGGGCCTGCAGGAGCTTCTGAGATGCTGTTAATGCTTTATTATTTTTTGACCTGAGTGATAGTTGTATTAGTTTTTCCTTTGTTATAACTGCAAACTCATTTTGGGCGGTTTTTTTTTCTGTATTATATTTCAATATTAAAAAACAAACAAACAAACAAACAAAAAACTTCTACCTGTTCTGGGTTTTGACCTCCCACTTTTCCCAGACTTCCATGATTCCATTCACAGTGTTGACTCCAGATTCCAGTCCTTTAGCTTGATCTCTCCAGAATCTCTGATTTGATGCTTCAACTTCCTTAGGCAGGGCTCTACATAAGTGAACCATGGTGCCGTAAGTTCATCTTGACCAAAATAGAACCTATTATTTTACTTTTCCACTGCAAATGATTAACAGATATTTCACTTTTTCAACTCCCACATTTCTTCCCATTTTAATCCATTACCGAACCCTATTAATTTGGCCATCATAATTTCTGGAAATTTTGACTTCTTTCTTGCTACTTCTATTGTTCTGCCTTAGATCTGGGCAATCAAAATGGCCTCCTAACCTTCCAGACTATTCTAAATATATCTATCATGTTTTGATTACTTTAACTTTATCATTATGGGTAGAATCAAATCCAAACATCCTGATAAACTGAGATCCTTTAGGATTTCACCCTAGTACACTTTTCTGATCTTATATTTTATGATACCTCTCTTAACTGACCCACAAGCTAGCTCTCGCCATAGAACTTCTGTATCCACTGTAGTGGGTGTAACACTTACCCTCTGTTTTCTTAGTTGACTTCTGTTTTTCCTTCAGAGTGTACCTCAGTTGTCTAGGTCAGTTTGTTTTTTTTTTCAGTTAGTTTGTGTATTTTTGTTTTGTTTTGTTTTTTGTTGATACAGGTTCTCCTAGAGATGGTTATTTCCTTTCCTTGAGAATACCTGTCTCCATTTGCCTTTTGAATACTCTAATTGTTGATACTCTGTTGGGGGTGAGGATTGAAGAGACAGTGATTACTGTTAAGTTATGATAACATTCCTCTAGCAGTAAATTTTTCTTCAGAGAAACAAGGTTTGTTGAACAATAAGGAGATACCTTACATTTAAACTTCAGATTTATGGGAGGGGGAAGGGTAAGCTGGGACGAAGTGAGAGAGTGGCATTGACATATATACACTACCAAATGTAAAATAGAGAGCTAGTGGGAAGCAGCCGCATAGCACAGGGAGATCAGGTCTGTGCTTTGTGACCACATAGAGGGGGTGGGATAGGGAAGGTGGGAGGGAGACGCAAGAAGGAGGAGATATGGGAATATATGTATATGTATAGCTGATTCACTGTGTTATATAGCAGAAACTAACACACCATTGTAAAGCAATTATACTCCAATAAAGATGTTAAAAAAAACCCCAAAAAACTTCAGATTTATAAGTATCAGTAGCTAAAGAAGAGCGGTTGAAGAGAATGGCAAGTAACTAGTAAATGCTGTGATTAGAAATCCCCAGCTGGTTGTAGCCTTTTAAAGTGATGTAAAAACTCAGCATCTAAATCGTATGACTAAGAAATTACCATGAAAAAAATCTTCTGATGTCAAATCAAAAATACTCACACCTGAGTGGGATGAAAGTTTCTGAGAGAATAATCAAAACACGACTGGAAAATACCATACCACAAACTTGGTGTCATGATGCCTTTACAATTCTTTATAACTATAAACCATTTAACGTTGTCCAATAAAAGCTCAGAAAAGGCTGAATAACATGCAATTTTCTTTGGCAAAAATAAAAGCCTGGTTTAAACACAGTGAAAAGGTTTGTATGGGTTCAAAAGGGGTGACAAAGACACTGTTTTTTGCTATCATTGGCCTGCTATCAACTTTTGTGTCCAAAACAAATGAATCTGTATGGAAGTAGTTAAAAGACTGAAGTGAACTAGTCCAATTCCTTTTAAGATATTATTGCTACACTATCCTCCCCCATTTGAAATCTGTGTTGGGAGATAGAGACCACTTCAACTCAATGAGTCACTTCTACTTCCTAGCCAGAACAATTAAACTTCTTGTATAAAACATGACCTGAAGCCTGCCCTTCACCACATCATCCCACCTCAGAAATCCCAGGGGTCATCTCTGACATTTAACAGCTCGCAAATTCAATTTCTTAGCTGATGAGGCCAACTTCATGCTTTTACGAATGAATATTAGGTTATTGCAAATTTTCTTCTTCAACATTTTAGGTAATATATAAAATGTGTTGTCAGTTCGACTGCCAGCCTGAATAACATTACACACGCCTCTTTATCATGATGGAGATAGTATTTGTAAGTCAGCTGCATGGAGAATGAGAAAAATCTTCCATCCTCCACTTCCCCTTCTACATCCATCGACTCCCAAAGAAAGAAAGAAAGAAAGGAAAAAAGGAAGAAAAACATAACCCAGTAAGTACAGCTGTATGGTCAATCTAGCCAGTATTCCTGCACTATCTTACCAGTTACTGAAACAGTTAATGCATTTTGCAAATTTGTTGCTTCTTTATTGTTAGCAGCTGAGCAGCTTTTTCCCTCCTTCTCTCAATTGTTATTGATCTTGTGCCATAGTTTGCCTACAGTCCCCTAACAGTATTAGCTCATTTTTACTCCAGTTTTGCAGATTAGCTCATCTGGGTTATGTTCTTTGGTATGTTGGTGTTGAGTGTTGAATACATCTTAATTTTTCATTTGTAAAGGCATTCTCAAGCATAACAGGTATTTAGTGAGTTTGATCTTCTTGTACATCATGTGTTTGACCTTCATACCAGAAGGGACTCCCAGATTTTCATTTATTCATTTTTTGATATCTATAGCAGATGGATTTATATGGAAAGGGAGAGGGGGTTGTATATTACTTTCCTTTATTTCTCAATTGTTTCTGAAGGCCATTCTCTCCTGGAATGTATAGTTGACATTATTGTAATGAAGGTTCTATTTCCATCCAGTTTCCATGGAAACAATGCAGCTTCCTACCCCCAACCCATACCAATGGACACAGTGTTTATGTAGTCTAATTGCAATTTTAGTTGCCACTCCTTTTTCCCACTTATCTCCGTTTTAGATCTCAGAGTAAATAAGAAGTCTAGTGCCATCCTGTTTTTGAGCTTTTTCTTTTAGGTACTTGAAGCATCATCTCTAGATTTCTATCACTATTTCTATTTGTATCTTTGTCTTTATGTCTTTATCTCCATCTGCGTCTACATCTACTTTACCATTTATCTATTTACCTGCAGTATGGGTGTACAAGTTTACTAGCTACCTGTAAGGGACTGGGCAAAAAAACTGGAGCAGGACTCAGATCCTTTCCCTCAAGAAAAGCCGAGAGTAAGAGGCAGAGTTGTTAAAAAAAAAAAAAAGACACATTTCAATCAAATGGAGTAAGAGTGGGAATAAACAAAGTGGTATGAGAGCCCATAGGAAAGACTGATTAGCTCTGCTTACGAATTGGGGAAGGTTTCAGAGTGGGTGAAACTTCCTGACAGATGAGTAGGAGTTTGCAAAACAGAAATAGGGGTGGTGGTATTAGAGGTAGAACAGTATGTGCAAAGCGCACTTAGTTAAATGTTTGGTGTGTTTGGGGAACAGCAAGAGAGCTGGGGGGGCTGGAATTTGGGTTGTGTGGGATGTAATGGCACCAGCCCAGGCTACAGGGATGGAAAAGACCTATGAGCTCATAGGCCCTTTTCTCCATCTCTTCCTTCTCTATCTCAAAGCCAAAGTGTCCATGGTGTTCTCATCCATGGCTGGCCCAGGAAAATGGATTTAATCTCTTTGAACTAAAAGAAAGGAGGTCAAGAATGGAGACAGGCTAGAAGCCAGGTCACAACCTTTCTTCTCAATAGCCAAAAACACTGGTTTTACATGTGAAGGCCTGTGTGCTTTTTAAACTTGAGTTACTGAACGTTTAGGTAATGTGCTATTTTTAATCTGTTTGCTAAAGTCAGCCATTCCTCGTCCTTAAATCCATTTCTCTAGATCTAAGGATAAAATGTCATTTGATGCACCTTCATGAAATTGCACTTGACTTATTTGAGATTCAGTTCTAGCATTAAGATGAGTGATGAAAAACAAATTATTTATTGAGTCTTTCCTCTTTCCCCATGCACACAGTCAAAACATTTTTCCCTCCCCCAGAGCAACTAAACAAGCTCTATTATACCTCCACTAGGGGACAATTTAATTTCTTATTCCATTTTGCCCAAGCATGACTGCATGCCTTTTAATTATAAAAGGTATTCCATTGCAGTGATGGCAGTGGAAATTACATAATTGGAATTCCAGATAATATTCACTAGATTTCTTGTTTACAAAAATATTAAAATTGTGCTTCAAGAGACAGCAAGAGATTAGTTCATGAGATTCTTTTACCAAGAGTCCTAGAAACTTTCAAGAGCCAAATACATTTTTTCTCTATTTGTAAATACTAAGTTAATTACTAAGTAGGTATTATACTTCGTGAGATATCAAAAAATGAAAGCCAAGTTACCCTTAAGAATGAAGAGCCACAGTTAGATTTCAAAGGTATGACAAAGAGTGTCACAGGAATAATCTAGTAATATGTATCGAAATAAGAAATCCAAAAGGAAAGCTGGATTTTCGTTTCATTTTCTAATGAAAGCAAAATTAAAGATAACTTTTGGATTTCCAATTTCCTAGAAAGAGCATTTAAAATTATATAGTCTTTTCCCTTTTTCTAAGGAGATAAGAATAGAAAATTACTATACTCTTAGGCCATCAATTTGATTTTTTCTGTTTCTTACTACCCTGGCTTCGACTGCTGATAACCCACTTAATATTGCCTATTTTTATTTTAAAATAAAAAACAAATTAAGACTACTGTGTGTATCAACTAAGGATTAAACTCCCGTCCCCTCAATGGCAGAGAGGTAATACACAGCAGTGATTAAGAGTTACAAACATTAACAGATATGTTCAGATTCAAACTTTGCTGCTTTGAACTTCAGCTGATTACTTAAAACTTTCTCTGGCTCAATTTCTCTTCTCTCTTATAAAATAGGATTAATGTTGCCTATCTCCTGGAGCTGTTTTAAAGCTTATATTGAATGTATGCAATTGACAAAGTGCCTGGCACAAAGTAGTAGCTCAGTAAATGATTGTAACATAAGTTATTACACACACACAAATATGTATATGTGTATTAAATCTCATACTATGAGGGACTAACAATGAATGAATCTATGTTTATTATGTTTTGTTTTTTCTTCTTTTTCTTCGTTATATAATTATATAAAATCTCTAAGGGAAAATGAACACAGGATAAGTAAAACATAATCCTTTAATAGAGTGTTATGAGCACTAATAATGATGAATTGCACTGTGTGTTACAATAATTTTGAATAGACAATTATATATCATGAAAAATACTTTTAAGATTTATATCTTCATCTTGATGTGAAAATAAATTTTTATTTAAAAATAAATTTTATATTAAAATAAATATCAAGTCATAGAAGATTGTGAGTGAGAACACTTTAAAAGTTATATTTAAAAGAACTATATTCTGTTTCATATTTCTAGTTTTCTGCACTATATTATCTTATTTGGCTAGATATGCTTTATAGAAGAATTTTGCCTCATGCCATGTGCATGAAACTCATTAGTGTTTCAGCTGATTAGCCATCTATTTCATACATAAAAGCCGAAAAATCGTCAATATTTTGTTGAAAACTTCAAGTGGATTACATATTTCCCCATCTTCAGAAAGATAATATTTTGAACTTCATTGAATGCTTTTGTGATTCAGAGCCATTGCAATAATATGTGATGATGACATCGGAAACGGACTATTTCGCATGCTCTGATAGTCCTAGATTTTTATACTTTTAAAATTTTAGTGTCTCCCTTTCACCATGTTTCTCTGTTCCTATCACTCCGTAGCCATGAACATTCTCTCTTGCTGTCATTGAGTATAAGAGATGAATTGTCCCACTTCTACTTCCAAAAGCTCTATTACCTATTTTATCTACTTATGCATCAACAGATTATTAGAAAAGAAAGGAATTAACCCTCAATAAATACCCCACATGTGTTATTCCATAGAATCCTAATTACCTACCTATGAAGTAGGGGTAATTAGCACTAATTTTCAGATGAGCAGAGACTGAAGTGGCTCAATCATCTGCATATGCGCATTTATGACCCTGTGAGAATGGTGTCTAAAGCCAATGTGTATGTGGTTCTCCTCTGTGTCAAGTATATGAGTACCACTAATTTCCTCAAGACCATTATTTTGCATTCTTCATGCTTCTGCTATGACCGAGATTGTTGATGTTGCTAGATGTGTAAATATTTCTCGCATAATGTGGTATATACAGTTCAGAACTCACCCTCATGTTTTATGAAACTGCTACCTTTTTGAGAAAATAGGGATGGGCAGTGAAAACCTGTGTACTTTTTTAATAGATTACTAACAAAAATAATAATGATACTAATAAAAATATAAGCACAGTATAAAAATAAATTTATATTAAATAAATGTCATGGAAAATATTGAACTTTAGAAATAAGATAAGAGGGAGCTTGATGGAGGGAATACTAAGGAAAAGATTATAAAGAAGAAGGCTGCTGGGTTATAGAGACAAGGCTAAAAGGCATAAAAATCAGGGAGAACCACGCAATAAGCACTTCATAGAGCATAGTCAAACTGAGCCAGGAGAAAATAAATGGGGGTGACTGGGCTTTGGGGATCATGCTCTATTCCTTCATGCATTCAGCTGGGTTGGTGTGCTTTGTATTCTGTTGCTGTAACTATATGGCATGAAATATTAACACATTGGGAACAAATTGTACATGGACAGCAAAATTTCCACAGTATCCTGATAACATTCCCTTACTTCCTAATACTCTATCACTAATTTATGTATCAGAAACATTTATCGTACTACAGTTGACTGTAATGCTTTCATAAGTGAATGACATGGTATTGTCTTTTTTATATCAAATATCTGGTAGTATGACTGTGTGACCACCAAAAATATAAAAAGGCAATGCATTGGGAGAGTAAATTGGAAAGTCCTATGATTTGACAAAATACATACATCTTTCAAACAATCGTATTGATAGTGTTTTGCCCCAAATGGTTAGATTTATAAAAGTATTCCTGGGATGCTAAAAACAAAAATCCTGTGTGCGCCACATGCCGATTCCTTGGGCTTTCAGGAGTGTGAAGGGATCAGTGCATGGCATAGTCTCTCAGGAGGGGATTTCATTCAACACCTGCCATTAGAAAAGAAACTCCATGCTGTGCTCCAGCATTTACTAAGCCTTTACTGAACATTCATTGCATTGAACGCCCTTCTTGCTGCTGCCCCATGCTCTAATCATGTTGGCACCATGTTTTAGTGGAGATCAGGTGTGCTGAATAGAGTAGAACCCATTTCTGTCCTCCAATGGGGATGGTAAGAGCATGGCTAGTTTTTTAAGACTGTGATTTTAAGCAAGTTATTTTATATCTCCAAGCCTTACTTTCCTCAACTGCAATATGGGGACTAATAATTCCCTGTAATCCCTCATAGTTATTTCAAAGTTAATTTGTAAAAATGAATATGAAGTGCTTAGTGGAAAAATTCAAAACCACAACTTAATGAAAGGTGATGGTGGTGATTACTATTACTACCGTTAGAGTTACTGATTATTACTTGGATTTTGATATGCCAGCTGTCAAATGATGTGCCCTGTATCAGAACTAATCCTCCCAAACCCTATGGCATCCTGTTTAGCTAAAGCACAATTGTTCAACTAGTTTACAACTCCAAGGTCATAAACTTATCTCAACAAATTTATCGAATATTTACTAGGTGGGAGGCATTTTTGCTAATGCTGCATAGAGAATAATAAAACTTGTTTTTTACTCTGAATGAGCTGACTAATGAGTGGAGAATACTAAGTAGAAATTCATGCTAGAGAGCTACAAAAGTGAACATGGTAGAGAGCATGGATTGTAGACGTTGATATATCTAGACTCAAAAATCTGCTCCATCGTTGACCCCTGAGAAAGTTGACTAAACTCTAGGCCTCAGTTTCTCTCACCTCAGGTAACATGGACCTACCTTTGGAGAATTAAAGTAAAGTGTGTAAGGGGTAGGCACTTTTGCCACATCTGACATGTAGTGTCACTCAATGAATGTAACAATTCCATAAAGATGAAGCAGATAACTTTGATGGGAACAGATTAAGGAAGGATTTTTATGCAGAAGATGGGATTTGAAATTGGTCTTTAGCTGAAAGATCGTTCTAGTGTCATCTATATGTTAATGTGTCATTTTTTTTTTCTTATTTCAGTGATTAGTTTTAAATAATTCAAGATTATTTAAGAGGTCAAAAGTAAGTCCATTCAAATTCAAAAAGTTCAGATCAAAAATTTAAGGTTGACTTCAAAAAAGAATCAAATAAATCTGAGATGTATACAGTCAGTGTAGATCCCTGTAGCCCTAACGTGCATTTAGGAGGCCTTAGCTCCTACATGCGGGAGCTCCGTGCTCAGCTCACTGGGAACCACATGTTTGCCCAGCTCCCTCTGGCTGTGTTAAGAGCATTTGGCCCTAGTCAGAGCACAGCTCTGTACTCCACGGAAAACAGACTGCAGGACAGGAGTTACAGGAGTACTGTGATTGATTTCTCCGTTTTCTTTGTTTCTTTTTTTCTTAAAGGGAGAAAAAAAAAAGTGTTCTAAGAGAGACACAAGGCTCAACAAGTTGCGTCTGGGATTTATTCCCGGTATTACTTGGATTTTCAAGAATTTTTGGAAATCTTGCCTTTCAGCCACAGCACTCCTCAGCAGTATGGATTATTTGCCAAATTCATTTCAAGCTCTTGAATTTACAGTTAAAAGAGAAATAAAAAAGTCTTTCATTTGTTCCTAAGCTGTTTATTTTGCTTGTAAAACCAATCATAATGTCTACCCAATAAAAAGAGAAATGCATGAAAGTTATAACTCCAGAAAAGTTAATGTTGAAGCCTGAAATTCCCCCAGGCAAAGCCAGAAGTCATTTTACTGAGACAGAGTTTTCTCTTTGAACTTGGGAGGGCACAAGCAACACTCTCGCTGAGAAAATTCTCCCTTTATCCTTCTTTAGAATTCTCCTCTTTAAGAAAGAGTGCGGTTAACCTCGGGATTGGAATGGCTGGGCTTTTAGGGCTTGAGCCGTAGAAAACTGGTAGCAACCTTCTGTTACTTCCTAGCACCAGGAAACAACTTAGAGCCTAGCTTGGTGTGATGCTCTGTGGTGTGTCCCGGCCAGCGTGGTGGCTGGGTATCCACTGTGACTATGGCTGTGCTCTGGGCCCTTCCCCCTCTACCCCTCTGTCCCTGCCCTGTCCCACGATCACCCATCACCACCTTTCGGCGTGGCTCATACACACACCGCTACATGGCAGGCTGGCCAGCTGCGAGTTTGGAACCAGAGATACTAAAAATGTTATAAAATGGACTTTTTCCCCTACGAAACACCCAGAGCAAGGCTGATATACATGCCGAGAAGCAAAATCCTAAAGGAAATGAGGCAAAACACAAAAGCCAAACCTAAAAACTACACCATCCAATTCGTTTCAGACCTACTAAGACCAGCACTGGCCATTTGGGATCCTGTTTTGCAGAAAATCTGGACACAAATCAGGGTTTTTGTTTCTTGGGTTTAAAAACTTTTCATCACTTTTTCCTTCTAGCATTGAAAATACAACACTAACTACTTTACCAGGAGAAGCAAAAGTGTTGGAAAAATAATTTCGCCCCTGCCAGCGCCTGCTATTGAGATCAGTGCCCTTTCCAATTTGTTCCTGACTCTCCGAATATATATTGTTTTCTCATTGGGAATTTTCTCCTTATGTGAAGATGAAGACAGAGCATCTGTGACAAAAACAAATCGGTAAATAAATTAACTTTACACGTGGAAGCTCTGCTCTTGAGGACTGCTTTCCCTCCTGACTTTCTAGTATCCTCTGTGGTTCCGGCGACCATTTCCCTGGTGGGAGAGCCCCTGGGGAAGGGGCTGGAGACTCCACGCCATCCCCTCCCTCAGATGGGGCCGAGCCCATACTTCTGACTTTATCATGAAATAAAACACATTAAGTACATTCTTTTCATCTTCAAAACACATCTTTAAGTCTTCATCCCTTAATTCTTCTTGTGGGGTGGGTCACTGTTTTTACAGCTCCAACCCCCCTCTCTGTAACTCTTTTTACTACCTACCCTTCACTTGTCTCACCTCCCCTTTTACTGAAGCTGAGGCATCAACTTGCAAAAAACAGAACACAACAAAAACTAAAAGACAGTCAAAAGGAAAATGCTCTCAATGCTGTCAGACACGTTCCTCTCGGCCCTTCTGTGTTGTGGAGATGTCTGGACCCCTCAACTTCTCTCTCACTGGTGGAAAGTGTGATCCTCACAGCACAGCAGAGGCATCAGAATGGAAATATGCTCTTGGAATGAGGAGGATGTATTTCTTCAGATAAGAATTTGGGGAAATATTTCAGGGCAGGACTGTGACCCCAGAAGGACCAATGTCCTATAATAGCAGAGGGCATCTAAGTCCAGACCTTGGTGCTTTTCACACCTGACTCAACCACTTGTTCAAGTGTGTCCTTGAGAAAGTTACTTAACTGCTCTAAGTCATAGTTTCCTCACGTGCAAAGTGAGCATAATAACACCCCCCTTACCTCATGGGTTTGTTGAAAAGATTTAGCGAGATCAAGGATGTAGAATGCTTGGCACCATGCCTGGCAGAGAGAAAGAGTCCAATAGATGTGAGCTGAGGTTGGACTATGGTGCTGAATTCATATGCTGGTTGGTGCCTTTTTGCAAGATAACCCTGGAATTCCTGAAGATTTATTTGCACTTTAACACAAGGCGGTGGGACAGAGTGCACTTAGCTTACGTTTCACAGAAGTCGATTTAATATCATTCCTTCATACATAGCAGGTCTACCGCCATGAACCAATATGGTTTTTGAGCTCTATCCCTCTCAGGGTTATTTGGGGACTGAATGAGATAACATAATCAAATTGTTCAGCTGATAGTAGGCTCTCAGGAAATGTGACTTTCTACGCTACAGTTTTTGTCCCTATAAGCAGGGATAACTTAGAAAATCCCATGACTGAGAAAGTTCTTTTCTGTATTTGCTTCATGTCCTCTTTTTAAGAAACCTTTTTGATAAACCAGAGTATCAATGACAGAAATCAATCACTTGGTCAGTAACAGTGACAGATGTATCAGCACTCTGAAGCCTGAAATTCCCCAATTCCCCAATGTGTCAATGTGATTTGCAAGGTGGGGACAACAAGGTTTACACATCGCATTATTGTGAGAACTGAATGGGACAATATGTGACAGAAGCATAGAATAGCGCTTGATACATATTAAATTTTATCATAAGTGCTATTATTTTTATGATTAAACTAGAATATTAAAATTTTTAAAACTGTATTTCATTGCCTTGTTCAACCACATTATTCTTCTATAAAGTATTTTAGCACTTATTAGACAGTTTCTAATACATAATTATGTGATTTCTCCATCTACACTTGTTTTACCATATATGGTGTGATAGTTAATTTTATGTTACCTTGGCTAGGCTATGGTACCCACATATTTGCCCAAACGATAATCTAGACGTTGATGTCAAGGTACTTTTTAGATGTGATTAACATTTACCAACAGTCGACTTTAAGTAACGCAGATTATCCTCCATAATGGGTGGGCCTCAACCAATGCATTAAAGACCTTAAGAGCAATAACTGAGGTTTCCCCAGCGTAGAAGGAATTCTGCCTCAAGACTGTAGCATCACTTACCACTGGAGTTTCCAGCCCTCTGGCCTGCTGTTTGAATTTTGGACTGAAGACTGAGACACCAACTAATTACCTAAGCTTCAAGCCTGCCAGACAGCTAATACATACCAAACCCCACAGTCGTGTGAGCCAATTCCTTAAAATCTCTCTCTCTATTTTTATAACTATCTCTCTATCTCTTTTTTTTTTAACATCTTTATTGGAGTATAATTCCTTTACAATGGTGTGTTAGTTTCTGCTTTATAAAAAAGTGAATCAGCTATACATATACATATATCCCCATATCTCCTCCCTCTTGCATCTACCTCTCACCTTCCCTATCCCACCCCTCTAGGTGGTCACAAAGCACCAAGCTGATCTCCCTGTGCTATGTGGCTGCTTCCCACTAGCTATCTATTTTACATACGGTAGTATTTATAAGTCCATGCTACTCTCTCACTTCGTCCCAGCTTACCTTTCCCCCTGCCTGTGTCCTCAAGTCCATTCTCTACGTCTGTGTCTTTATTCCTGTCCTGCCCATAGGTTTTTCAGAACCTTTTTTTTAGATTCCATATATATGTGTTAGCATACTGTATTTGTTTTTCTCTTTCAACTAACTTCACTCTGTATGACAGACTCTAGGTCCATCCACCTCACTCGAATAACTCAATTTCGTTTCTTTGTATGGCTGAGTAATATTCTGTGTATCTATGTGCCACATCTTCTTTACCCACTCATCTGTTGATGGACACAGGTTGCTTCCATGTCCTGGCTGTTGTAAACAGAGCTGCAATGAACATTGCAGAACATGACTCTTTGGGAATTATGGTTTTCTCAGGGTATATGCCCAGTAGTGGGATTGCTGGGTCGTATGGTAGTTCTATTTTTAGATTTTAAGGAACCTCCATACTGTTCTGCATAGTGGCTGTATCAATTTAAATTCCCACCAACAGTGCAAGAGTGTTCCCTTTTCTCCACACCCTCTCCAGCATTTATTGCTTGGAGATTTTTTGACGATGGCCATTCTGAATGATGTGAAGTGATACCTCATTGTAGTTTTGACTTGCATTTCTCTAATGATTAGTGATGTTGAGCATCCTTTCATGTGTTTGTTGGCAATCTGTATATCTTCTTTGGAGAAATGTCTGTTTAGGTCTTCTGTCCATTTCTGGATTAGGTTGTTTGTTTTTTTGATATTGAGCTGCATGAGCTGCTTGTATATTTTGGAGATTAATCCTTTGTCAGTTGCTTCAATTGCAAATATTTCTCCCATTCTGAGGGTTGTCTTTTTGTCTTGTTTCTGCTTTCCTTTGCTGTGGAAAAGCTTTTAAGTTTCATTAGGCCCCATTTGTTTATTTCTGTTTTTATTTCCATTTCTCTAGGAGGTGGGTCAAAAAGGATCTTGCTGTGATTTATGTCATAGAGTGCTCTGCCTATGTTTTCCTCTAAGAGTTTTATAGTGTCTGGCCTTACATTTAGGTCTTTAATCCATTTTGAGTTTATTTTTGTGTATGGTGTTAGGGAATGTTCTAATTTCATTGTTTTACAATTAGCTGTCCAGTTTTCCCAGCACCACTTATTGAAGAGGCTGTCTTTTCTCCACTGTATATTCTTGCCTCCTTTATCAAAGATAAGGTGACTACATGTGCATGGGTTTATCCCTGGGCTTTCTATCCTGTTCTATTGATCTATATTTCTGTTTCTGTGCTTGTACCATACTGTTATGGTTACTGTAGCTTTGTAGTATAGTCTGAAGACATGGAGCCTGATTCCTCCAGCTCTCCTTTTCGTTCTCAAGATTGCTGTGGCTATTCAAGGTCTTTTGTGTTTCCACACGAATTGTGGAATTTTTTGCTCTAGTTCTGTGAAAAATGCCAGTGGTAGTTTGATAGGGATTGCATTGAATGTGTAGATTGCTTTGGGTAGCATAGTCATTTTCACATTGTTGATTCTTCCAAGCCAAGAACATGGTATATCTCTCCATCTCTTTGTATCACCTTTAATTTATTTCATCAGTGTCTTATAGTTTTCTGCATATAGGTCTTTTATCTTCCTAGGTAAGTTTATTCCTAGGTATTTTATTCTTTCTGTTGCAATGGTAAATGGGAATGTTTTCTTAATTTCTCTATCAGATTTTTCATCATTACTGTATAGGAATGCAAGAGATTTCTGTGTATTAATTTTTTACCCTGCTACGTTACCAAACTCATTGATTAGCTCTAGTAGTTTTATGGTAGCATCTTTAGGATTCTCTACGTAGAGCATCATGTCATCAGCAAACACTGACCGCTTTACTTCTTCTTTTCTGATTTGGATTCCTTTTATTTCCTTTTCTTCTCTGATTGCTGTGGCTAAAACTTCCAAAACAATGCTGAATAACGGTGGTGAGAGTGGACAACCTTGTCTTGTTCCTGATCTTAGAGGAAATGGTTTCAGTTTTTCACCATTGAGAAAGATGTTGGCTGTGGGTTTGTCATATATGGCCTTTATTGTGTTGAGGTAGGTTCCCTGTTTGCCTACTTTCTGGAGGGTTTTTATCATAAATGGGTGTTGAATTTTGTCAAAAGCTTTTTCTGCATCTACTGAGATGATCATATTTTTTTTCCTTCAGTTTGCTAATATGCTTTATCATATTGATTGATTTGTATATATTGAAGAATCCTTGCATTTCTGGGATAAACCCCACTTGATCATGGTGTATGATCCTTTTCATGTGCTGTTGGATTCTGTTTGCTAGTATTTTGTTGACAATTTTTATATCTACGTTCATCAGTGATATTGACCTGTAGTTTTCTTTCTTGGTGACATCTCTGTCTTCTGGTATCAGGGTGATGGTGGCCTTGTAGAATGAGTTTGGGAGTGTTCCTCCCTCTGTTATATTTTGGAAGAGTTTGAGAAGGATAGGTGTTAGCTCTTCTCTAAATGTTTGATAGAATTCACCTGTGAAGCCATGTGGTCCTGGGCTTTTGTTTGTGGAAAATTTTTAATCACATTTTCAACTTCAGTGCTTGTGATTGGTCTGTTCATATTTTCTATTTCTTCCTGGTTCAGTCTCAGAAGGTTGTGCTTTTCTAAGAATTTGTCCATTTCTTCTGGGTTCCATTTTATTGGCATATAGTTGCTTCTAGTAATCTCTCATGATCCTTTGTATTTCTGCACAGTCAGTTGTTACTTCTCCTTTTTCATTTCTAATTCTATTGATTTGAGTCTTTTCCCTATTAATCTTGATGAGTCTGGCTAATGGTTTATCAATTTTTTTTATCTTCTCAGAGAAGCCACTTTCAGTTTTATTGATCTTTGCTATCATTTCCTTCATTCCTTTTTCATTTATTTCTGATCTTATCTTTATGATTTCTTTCCTTTGGCTAACTTTGGGGATTTTTTATTCTTCTTTCTCTAATTGCTTTAGGTGTAAGGTTAGGTTGTTTATTTGAGATGTTTCTTGTTTCTTGAGGGAGGATTATATTGCTATAAACTTCCCTCTTAGAACTGCTTTTGTTGCATCCCATAGATTTTGGGTCGTTGTGTTTTCATTGTCATTTGTCTCTAGGTATTCTTTGATTTCCTCTTTGATTTGTTCAGTGATCTCTTGGTTATTAAGTAGTTTATTCTTTAGTCTCCATGTGTTTGTACATTTTTCAGATTTTTTCCTCTTATTGATATCTAGTCCCATAGCGTTGTGGTCAGAAAAGATACTTGATACGATTTCAATTTTCTTAAATTTACCAAGGCTTGATTTGTGACCCAAGATATGATCTATCTTGGAGAAAGTTTCATGAGCAATTAAAAAGAAAGTGTATTGTGTTGTTTTTCAATGGAATGTCCTAAAATATCAATTAAGTCCATCCTGTTTAATGGGTCATTTAAAGCTTGTGTTTCCTTATTAATTCTCCTTTTGGATGATCTGTCCATTAGTGAAATTGGGGTGTTAAAGTCCCCTACTAAGATGTGTTACTGTTGATTTCCTCTTTTATGGCTGTTAGTATTTGCCTTATATTTTGAGGTGCTCCTATGTTGGGTCCATAAATATTTACACTTGTTATATCTTCTTCTTGAATTGATCTCTTGATCATTATGTAGTGTCCTTCTTTGTCTCTTGCTACAGTCTTTATTTTAAAGTCTATTTTGTCTGGTATGAGAATTGCTACTCCATCTCTCTTTTGATTTCCTTTAGCATGGAATAGCTTTTTCCATCCCCTCACTTTCAGTTTGTATGTGTCCCCAGGTCTGAAGTGGGTCTCTTGTTGACAGCATATGTACAGGTCTTGTTTTTGTATCCACTCAGCCAGTCTATATCTTTTGGTGGGAGCATTTAATCCATTTACATTTAAGGTAACCATCGATATGTACGCTCCTATTAGCATTTTCTTAATTGTTTTGAATTTGTTTCTCTAGCACTTTTCCTTCTCTTGTGTTTCCTGCCTAAAAAAGTCCCTTTAGCATTTGTTATAAGGCTGGTTTGGTGGTGCTGAATTCTCTTAACTCTTGCTCATCTGTAAAGTTTTTAATTTCTCCGTCAAATCTGAAGGAGATCCTTGCTGGGTAGAGTAATCTTCATTGTAGGTTTTTCCCTTTCATCACTTTAAATATGTCTTGACACTCCCTTCTGGCTTGCAGTGTTTCTGCTTTAAGTTCAGCTGTTAACCTTATGGGGATTCCCTTGTATATTATTTGTTACTTTTCCCTTGCTGCTTTTAATACTTTTTCTTTGTATTTAATTTTTGATATTTTGATTTATATATATCTTGGCGTATTCGACAGATGCAGGGTACATCAAGTTGATTGTGGAGATTTAATCTGCTGCTCCTGAGGCTGCTGGGAGAGATTTCCCTTTCTCTTCTTTGTTCGCAGGGCTCCTGGGGTTCAGCTTTGGATTTGGCTCCACCTCTGAGTGTAGTTCACCTGAGGGCGTCTGTTCCTGCTCACACAGGAGGGGGTTAAAGCAGCAGCTGATTAGGGGGTCTGGCTCACTCAGGCCAGGGGGAGGGTGGGGTATGGAATGTGGAGCGAGTCTGCAGCTGCAGAACCTGGCATGATGTTGCAACAGCCTGAGGTGCGCCATGTGTTCTCCCAGGAAAGCTGTCCTTGGATCACAGGACCCTGGCAGTGGCGGGCTGCTCATGCTCCCAGGAGGGGTGGTGTGGATAGTGACCTGCTCTTGCACACAGGATTCTTGGTGGCTGCAGCAGCAGCCTTAGTGTTTGATGCCCTCTCTGGTGTCCACACTGATAGCCGTGGCTCGCACCCATCTCTGGAGCTCATTTAGGTGGTGCTCTGAATCCACTCTCCTCGTGCACCTGGAAACAATGGTCTCTTGTCTCTTAGGCAGGTCCAGACTTTTTCCCGGACTCCCTTCCGGCTAGCAGTGGCACACTAACCCCTTCAGGCTGTGTTCACGCAGTTAACCCCAGTCCTCTCCCTGGGATCTGACCTCCGAAGCCCGAGCGTCAGCTCCCAGCCCCCGCCCGCCCCAACAGGGTAGCAGACAAGCCTCTCAGGCTGGTGAGTGCTGGTCGGCACCGATCCTCTGTGTGGGAATCTCTCTGCTTTGCCCTCTGCACCCCTGTTGCTGCGCTCTCCTCTGTGGTGCCGAAGCTTCACCCCAACCCCGTCTCCTCCAGTGAAGGGTCTTCCTAGTGTGTGGGAACTTTTTCTCCTTCACAGCTCCCTCCCAGTGGTGCAGGTCCCATCCCTATTCTTTTGTCTCTGTTTTTTCTTTTTTCTTTTGCCCTACCCAGGTACGTGGGGAGTTTTTTGCCTTTTGGGAAGTCTGAGGTCTTCTGCCAGCATTCATTAGGTGTTCTGTAGGAGTTGTTCCACATGTAGATGTATTGCTGAAGTATCTGTGGGGAGGAAGGTGATCTCCACATCTTACTCCTCTGCCATCTTGAAGGTCTCCCCCTCTCTATCTATCTCTTATTGGTTCTGCTTCTCTGAAGAGCTCTAATTCACATATATGCCCTGTTTCCTTATTTCTTCAATTACGCAGGGTTGGCAAACTATGGCCCCTCTGCTCCCTGACACCTGTGTTTGTACATAAGGTTTTACTGGAACATAGCCATGTCCATTCATTTACGTATTGTCTGTGGATGATTTTGTACTATAATTGAATAGCAGAATTAAGTAGTTGCAACAGGTAATAATGACCTACAAAGCTAAAATATTTACTATCTGGACCTTATAGAAAATGTTTACTGACACCCGAATTAGAGTGAAAGCTGCATGACATGAGGGGGTATGTCATCTTTTTGTAAGAAAAACTTTGTAGGTCTCAAGTATTGATATGATACCATAAGAACAACTAAGAAAATTATGGGATTTTGTTTCTGGAGAGAAAATGATAAAAAGGTTGATTTCTTTTCAATACTGATCAAGATGTTTACCTGTTTGTGGGCAAGTCAGCTAAAGAAAATATTCTGTTGAATGGATAATCCTATTATTTTTCTTGTCATATATCTCCTTCAGGAAACTACAATATTCTATACTACTCAAAATGTAATTTCCATTTAACCTTGTGTTGTTTTCCTTCTAGGAAATAATCCTAAGGCAATAAGCCTAAAATAAACCTTAATATTTCCAATCAGTATGGCAGGCTGAACTGATCTAAGGATCCTGTCTTTTGAGTAAATTCATATAAAAATGTTGGATAAAGAATAACAAAACAAAATATATCTTTAAGATTTAAAGCCAGAAAGAAAAATCACCCAGATGTAAAAACAAAAATCTTACAATCAGGGCTTCCCTGGTGGCGCAGTGGTTGAGAGTCCGCTTGCCAATGCAGGGGACATGGGTTCGTGCCCCAGGAGGATCCCACGTGCCACGGAGCGGGCTTGCTGAGCCTGTGCGTCCGGAGCCTGTGCTCTGCAATGGGAGAAGCCACAACAGTGAGAGACCCACGTACCGCAAAAAAAAAAAAAAAAAAAAAAAAAAAAAAAAATCTTACAATCAGAGCACTGAATGGGAGTTAAAACTGAATGACTCTCAGGATCTCAAAACCTAGTCTGAGTTTCAATGCCCACTTGCAGGAAACTACAGCACTGAGTCTGTGGAACTTATGCTCTTTGAGGAACTAGAATTGGGACTCCCTCCATCAGGCTGAGAGTTGGAAGGGTTTGGAAAACCTCCACAGAAAAACCCTGGGAGGTATTTGAGAAGTGGCCACCTGCCTGTGGTCATGGGTTGGAAAAGAATTACCCCAAAGAAGTCAGAATTTTTACTTTAAACTGTGCACATGTCTCAAATTCTACTAACCAAGTGGGCATGGACATGGCCTGACCTGAGAAATTAACATAAATATTATTTGTAACAGAGGAAATCCATAGGTTTCTGGTTGGAGCAAACAAGAGTCTTCTCAGAGACTTTTTTCAGTGATTATTTCATAAGGATTGAGGTATAAAAGTTGCAATTGCAAACCCTCTTCTCTGCTTACAAAAGATTATATTTATTCTTCAAGGTCCAATCCAAATGTCATTCTATGACTTTCTGTCATATGCAAACCACCTCCTCACTCCCAACATTCTTTACCTATACAAGCTTTTGCTCCCACAGTCCTTTGTTCATCCCTTTATACTAGAATTTTCATATTGCATTATATTTACCTTTGTACTCTTTCATCTCTCTTCTAGAGGTGAACTGCTTGAGGACAGGAATCATGCCTTATTTACATTTGTGTCCTCTGTAGGGAACTTTAAAATAGCTCTTGAAAGTCACAGAAATAATCATTTCCATTAACCTTTGTGAGGGATGCAAAGAAGCAAACAACATTGACATTGATTATTTTATGAATAATAAAATTTAATGAAGAACATTTAAGGTGTTTGGGCATCTAGCAAAAGAAATCAGATAAAAACTGATGTCTGAAAACTATGTTTGATTAATGATAGGAAAAAATAATATAGACAGTAAGTTCTGTAGGATTTCAGAAAATCAGTTTAGCTAGCTCACCGTGAGGGAGTGTTAGAAGGTAAGGCTAGAAAATTTGGAAGATTGAGTGGGGCCAGATTATGGATCACTCAGGAATTTGGACTTTAACTTGTAGCTAGTGGATGGGAAACCATGGATGTTTTCTGTGCAGCAGAGTTAACACAAAGATCTGGTCTAGAATTATTTATTTATTTTTTAAAATTTATTTATTTTTGGCTGTGTTGGGTCTTCATTGCTGTACGCGGGCTTTCTCTAGTTGCGGCAAGCGGGGGCTACTCTGTTGAGGTGTTCGGGCTTCTCATTGTGGTGGCTTCTCTTGTTGCAGAGCACAGGCTCTAGGCACGCAGGCTTCAGTAACTGTGGCATGTGGGTTCAGTAGTTGTGGCTTGCGGGCTCAGTAATTGTGGCTTGTGGGCTCTAGAGCGCAGGCTCAGTAGTTGTGGTGCATGGGCTTAGCTGCTCCGTGGCATGTGGGATCTTCCTGGACCAGGGCTTGAACCCATGTCCCCTGCATTGGCAGGCAGATTCTTAACCACTGTGCCACCAGGGAAGCCCTGGTCTAGAATTATTAATCTGGCAGTGATGTGTAGGATGAATTGGTTAGGGATAGCAGCCTGAGGCAGAATAGCTTGGATGCAGTAATCTAGGAATGGGTGATAAGAGCTTGGATTGGGCAGTGAGGATGAAAAAAAAAGAGAGAGAGGGAAAAAGAATTTTAGCAGAAACCTCAAACACACTTTTTTATAAAAAAAAAATAGAGAATTAAAATGTTAAAATTATTATTGGGAAATCATGATAATGTGAATTCACAGGGCAAGAATACTGTTAGAGATCAAACATATTAAGAAATTTACAAGATATGATGAAATAATTTTCCTTAACACTCTGCATGCTTTAGTAAGTGACAAAATAGATGTTCACAGAGACCAAGTCAAAATTTTTCATAAACATCCATGTAACATGATTTACCTGATGATTCTTAGCCAGCTATTTTAAAAGAATTCTTTTAGTGGGATAGAGTTCTGAAAATTGGGAAAGTATGGAGGTCACATATGGTTCCATTTCATAAATTCTAGGTTATAGGAAGTTCACATATTGCAAAAGAAACATTTAGAAGCTCTGAACAGAGCAACTAAATTGATTTGTGATGTTATTGTCATTGGTGTTAGATCAGCAACTGTCATAGTCAGGCAGAACTATCATATCATTAGGAAAGAATGTAAAAATCCTGAGTCTATGTAAGGAATATAACATTCACTCTGTAGAAGAACCTCAGGCTTAGCCAAATGGTTGTGGTTTAAGTTAATATTTAACTTAGCTAGTTCCTTTCTTCCTTTAGTTCATTGCAAAGCTTTAGCTGTATCAAATACTGTTCTTTTTTTCTCTTTATCAGTTGGGCAATCCAAGAATACCATTCTTAGCCTTGAGTAAGTTCCCAGTCATCTACGGAAGCCAGAGTTCAAAAGCTTTGGTACACGGTCATGAAATTCTATTTTTCTTCCCCTAATATAGTATAGCAATTTAAAACCTTTCTGCACTAATCATTGTCATCATGAGTTAAGAGATCATAATCAGTCTAGAATAGCAGCTCATCTAGTGGGGGAAGTTCTTGGTGTGACACACTCCTTAGTTAGAGTGAAAGCCGTGATGATTCAGCCCATAGTTATTCTCCTCTTGCTAGGGAGTGAAGAGGGCCTCAGGTAATGCATAGATTGCCAGAGTCCCAATCAGGTCTAGACCATTTATGAGTCGTGTACTGTGTTAGTTTGCTAGGGCTGCCACAACAAAGCACTATAGCTTGAGCAGCTTAAACAACAGAAATTTATTTTCTCATAGTCCCACTGCTTAGAAGTCCTGGTGCAGGAAGGGGGGGCCCCTTCCAGGGCCCAAGAGTGGGCTCTTGTCTAACTTGGAAATGAATTGCCTGAGGAGACACATGTACTGACAAAGCAAAAGAAATTGGACAGCAGCAGGGTAAATGAACCCAGGAGAACTGCTCTGCCATGTGGCTCGCAGTCCCAGATTTTATGGTGATGGGTTAGTTTTGGGGCCATCTCAGGCCAATCATCTTGCTTGGCCCATAGTATGACTCACTGTCCTTCCTGGTGGCGTGTACATTTCTCAGCCAAAATGGATTCCAGCAAGAAGGACTCTGGGAGATTCGTCGTCTCCTCCCTCTTTTGGCCCCTCCCAAATTCTGCAGGTTAGTTTTCAACAGCAGCACCTTGTTCCTTATTAGGACCTCCTGCTGTTAGACAGCTCAGGCAAGTGGGTTTGGCCAAGGTGGGTGGTTTTGGTCAGCAGTTCCCTAACAGTCCAAGGACAAGGTGGTCAGAGCTGGCTTCTCTGAGGCCTCTTTCCTTGGCTTATAGATGGTCATCTTCCTGTGTCTTCATATGGTCTTCCCTCTATAAACTATCTGTGTCCAAATTTCCTCTTATAAAGACCACAGTCATATTGGATTAGAGCCACGCTCATGCTTTCATTTTAATTTGATCACCATTTTAAAGGTCCTATCCCCAAATGCTGAGGTCCTAGGAGTTAAAATTTTAACATATGAATTTAGAGGGGACACAGTTCAGCTCATTATATATACCCTCAGGCAAATCACTTAGCCATTCTGTGACTTGTTTATTTGGAATAAACTTTAGTTGCAGTCAAGTCTGAAGAATTGCAGTTATTGATTGTGAGGTAAAGACCATGCCTGATATACTCAAAACAGAGATCACTGTTCCTGCATAAGTGTATTCATAGCAATCTTTTTTTTCACCTTTAAAACTAAGTTGTTGTTACTGTTGTTTTAATAACACTAGGCTTATGTGACATATTGATATTCAAGATAACGATTTTTTTAAAAATCTGTGTTTCTCAGAGGAACTGCCAAATCTAGCATATTACAAATACAGAGATATTTATCAGGCTGAAGTATAAAGATGGGAAATTTATTTAGAATTCACATACCTGGAAGCTGCTGCTGGTATGGCACTGAGTCCCATCTTTCCCTGTATAATGATATTTACTGGTTATTTCATTCCTTCTTTACCTTTAACTTCCACATCAAAATAATCACTAGATCCATCAGCATCTACTTGCTAAATATCCTGATACTATATTCTTTCGTCACCATCTTCATTGCCCCCAACATGGTTCAAGTCCCCAGCAATTTTTTTGTGGCTGGAGTATTTGGTCCAGACTGTTGGAATAGCTTTCTCAATGTTTTTTATTCCTTCCATCTTGCCCTGTCAAACATCTAAACATTACTGATAGGCTAATCTTTAAAAGTGCAAATGAGACTACATTTCCAATGTCTTCGTAATCTATCAATTGTTTGGTACTATATATAGCAGTTTATCGGAAACTTTTTTAGACTGGGACAAAAATTGAGGATAAAGTTCAATATGTGAAGCAATAACTAATGCTATCAGAGGTTATCCCGTAGGTAACACTGGAGTGATTGCCCCTTGCCATTCTTTTTTGTTGTGTGTGTGTGTGTGTTATGAATCATCTTTTTATTGACAAGAAAAATGAGGCTCAGAAAGATTAACTAATGTACTTAGGGTCATGTAAGTAAGTGGCTGGGCCAGGATTTGAACCAAGCCCTCCTGACTCCCCTGAATTACACTGGATGGGGATTAGAGCCAGGAAAGGTGACATGATGAATTTATAATCTTATCTATCTATCTATCTATTTATTTATTTATTTATTTATTTGAAGTATAATTGATTTACAATATGGTGTTACTTTCAAGTGTATAGCACAGTGATTCAATTATACATATATGTGTGTGTGTGTGTGTATATATATATATATATATATATATATATTCCTTTTCAGATTCTTTTCCCTTATAGGTTATTACAAAATATTGAGTATAGTTCCCTGTGCTATACAGTAGATCCTTGTCGGTTATCTATTTTATATATAGTAGTGTGTATATGTTAATCCCAAACTCCTAATTTAACCCTCCCTCCCCCGACCTTCCCCCTCTTTGGTAACCATAAGTTTGTTTCTATGTCTGTGAGTCTATTTCTATTTTGTAAATAAGTTCACTTGTATCATTTTTTTAGATTCCACATATAAGCAATATCACCTGATATTTATCTCTCTCTGTTTGGCTTACTGCCATTCTGCCCTTTTATCTCACACTAATACCTGATCAGCCTAGGCCAGCACTGGCTCAGAGAATCAAGTCCAAGATCCTTCTCAGGATCTTCAATAACAGTGACTGAGATTCCTCAAGCCAGGCTGTGCCTCCCCTCCAATGGTTTGGAAATCTCTGGCATTCTCCTTGTTCCCTCTTGGAATTTCCTTCCTCTCCTTGTTCCTGGAAACATGCCACGAGCAGATAACTACCTTCCTGCCTTGCCATAGCGTTTCAATGGTACCTTTGACACCATAGATCACACCAAGCTCTAACGATTTGCTTGCCCGTCAGTCTCCCTCCTCGCCGAAGGTCTCCTCCATGGTGTTTACTTCACCCTGATGTCTCTAATGCATTCAGTAATGCTGATGCAATAACCACTTTAGATGAAAAACTCAGAAAGTAAGGATGAGAGATACTTCCTGTACCTAAATGTTTTTAATTTTCACCCTGTCTATGGATAGCTTCATGAAGAAAACACAATAAAGGAAGGAGAGAAAGAAAGCAAGAAACAAGCCTGGCAATGGAATAGGAAGAGTGAGGGAAAGGGAGGACTCCCCCTGAAGCCCACCCCAGGCTTCACCCACTGCACATCACCAAGCCTGTACCCCGAAAGCCACAGTGCAGGCATCCCAATTCCACTCACAACAAGTATGCTGACCATTATGCTGTGTTCCTCATATCTTGCTCCATTTGAGAAGGTACGCTGCTCCAGATCTCTTCCCTTTTTCCTTCCTATTTTTGTCTCAATTCTGAATCATGCCTAATCAAACTCAGTCACTGAGAACCATACCTGCTATGGCAGCTCACCCATCACTCCAGAGAAGCCTTTGCCAGAAACTCCAAGAGAGTGGCTGGGAAGGGAGGGAATGAGGGAGAGAAAACAGAAGTAGATTATAGATTACATGAAAAAAAAGGGCTAAAAAGTCAAGGAAGAAGGACAAAAAGCAAGGAAAAAATGAAAAAGAAGGGGGGAAAAAAGGAGAGGAGAAGAAAAAGGCAAGGAAGAGGGAAATTCAACCATTTCATGGAGTGGATCTGCCATTCCTCTTTGCCTGCGAATTGTAATATTGCATGCTCTCCTATTTCTATTTCGATTATTCACTTAAATCCCATTCAGCATAAGAGCTGAAAGACTATCCCTTAAATGTCCCATAAGAATAGCTTTGATTCTGCACTTTTTGGAGAAATCACAACATCGTGACTCAAATGGACTTGACTAAAATTGTTCCAAACAAGAATTATTATTACAAAGTTCTTGGCTGTGAAAATGACAAAGGGAGTTTAGTCCAAACAAGGGTTTACTGGGAAAACCACACCCTTCTAATGCCTCTGAACCGAAAGGACACAGAAACTATAATGATAAGACAGGCCACACAACTTTTCGTGGAAGGTGGTTACCCAAAAGCTTAACAAATAAGAACAGTCTAGAACAGCTAGTCACAATGGGGTTCCTCGTATGCAAAAAAAAAAAAAAAGAAAAGAAAAGATTTTAAGGACATTTTGCCAATTCTTCAGCCCTGGGTCAGAGTATTTAGATAATCACATGGTGAATAAAGTTCATATTTTCTGGTAAAATTTTAAAGAGGGTGTCAAAAGAAATTTTTCTTAATGATCCAGACATTTACCTTCCCCAATATATCCCCCACTTAATAAAGTTATTATCCCCACACTGCTACATTTCACACAGAACTGACTGAGCAGATATTTATGTATAAGGAGAGGGACCTAAACTTAAACACTCCAACAAATCAAATTTTTATCTATTCCACAGGTGGCTTTTTCAGACTCACAGACATAAAAAACAAATTCATGGTTACCAAAGGGGAAGGGGGAGGGATAAAATAGGAGTTTGGGATTAGAAGATACAGACTATAAATTAGCTAAACAACAAAGTACTACACTATAGCACAGGGAACTATATTCAATATCCTGCAATAAGCCATAATGGAAAAGAAAATGAAGAACAATATATATATATATATATATATACACACACACACACACACACACATATATATATATATATATATTACTGAATCACTTTTCTGTACACCAGAAACCAACACAACATTGTAAATCAACTATACATCAATAAAAAACAAAAAAACAAATATGGTTTTGTGGTCACAGTTTCAGCAAATGTGTATTAAGCACAAACGATATAATAAACCCTATGCTGGGAAGTAGAGAGAGTAGCCCTCTCTGAGACAACTCGAATAAAGTTCAAGTGTTGTCATTATTCCTTTTACTCCACTAGAGAACCTATGTTTTAAGAATCTGAAGTTTTTGTAATCAAGATCGATTTTACATTTAAGATTGGGCAAACACTCTCGAGTGCTTCTTAGAAAAACATTATCTTTAGCCTCCTGCCTAAGTCAACCCCCTGACTACCCAGCTGAAACGGCCTTTTCTTCAGTACTGGCGAAGGTTCTGCATGCAACTTGATAACGATTTGAGGAGTCCACAGTTTTGCTGCGGGAGGTACAAGATACTTCCAGTCACACATAAACAGGCTTTGAGGGCAGCTTCTTATTTGCCTATTGTTGTAGAAGTTCTCTTAACTGAGCTCTATTTAACAAACTCATCAGATTAGTGATTTCTCTCCACCCTCTTTGTAAATCATGGGACTGATAGCCATAGTTCACAGCTCTTGGCTCTTCCGCAACATTTCTGTTTGTGCCTTTTCATTGTTATCTTACAACGCTTGCTCTCAACTGCGTTTGTGCCAAATGCACTTGTTTCTGTAACTAAGTAGGGTGTAAAGCAATAAAATATGAGCCCAGAAGGAGAGTCACACTGAAAGCTACACTGAATACTTTGGAAAGTCTTGGAATACTTGGAAGAGGAGGGTCACTACAAATACTTCTGTTAAATTAGGTGTGGGTAAAATGATTGTAAAAGATCGGGAGAAATTATAAACATCTAGAAGGATTCTGGATTCAGAATACTTCACACATCTCCGTAATTTCAGCCTCACTTTAAAGGAACCAAAATTGAGAAATCATAGATGATGGATGCGTTATGGGTGTGAGTCTATGAGAAGGACTAGGTGGAATTTTAATCAGTTGACCATGCATAACAAAAAGGCATGGGTCTACAAGAAAAAGACTGGAGAATAAATATACCTTTATGAAATTGAAATAAATAGTTAGAGGTAAGCATGCATCACTTTTGTGATTCCCTCTTTATAGGGCTTCTTCAGTGAACCAGCCCACTACAGATACAATTACTCCCACAGTAAAATGTGGGAGTGACAGATGTTAGGTCTGTGGTACATGCAGCAAAAAGCACAGTGGTTTCTACTCTCATCTCGACCACTTTGAGCAAGACACTCACTCTCAAAATTTTGATTTCCATTTGCAAAATGCGAAAAACAATACCTGCCTTGCTTATTTCACAGGGTTTTGTTTTGTTTTTTAAGAATCAAATGAAGTAATAAATGAAAATATTTTATAAATTTTAAAATGCAAAAAATAAGGCAAATAGATCTAATAGTAGGGGGTATGTCTTGTACAAACTTGTATTCTGAAAAAGCCCATAGAGAGTTAAAACAATAAGCCTTTAATGAACAAGTTAATAAAAGAATGGACCCATTTTTCTGCCACAGGGCTGCACATGGAAACATAGCATTTGCGACATGGTATCAGGTTGGCTTGATGGACATTTTAGAATCTGTCCTCATTGTGGCCATTTGGGGCAATTTCTATAGATGAGGTATGTACCAGCCCTCTTGTATAGGTTTATGTGGTACTTGATAGGTGTTTATTTATTTATTTATTTTGTTAGGTGTTTATTGAATAGTATTTATTCAGAGTCAATTAATGAATGAGTGAATGAATGGAAATGTTTAGACCCTTTTTGTCACTCTTTTTTTCTCACAACTTACTCCATCAAAGCATTAGGAATTGGTGGTTGTTCAGTTAATATAGTAGGCATTCAAAATGTTTGTTGAATGAATAAAGAAATAAATGTGTAAATGCAACGTATGAACATGGAGATAAGCCTGCCTCTTTTTTCCAGCTTTCTTGAGATATAATGGACATATAAAATTGTGTAAATTAAAGGTGTACAATGCACTGATTTGATACACATACACTGCAATATGATTACCACTGTAGCATTAGCTAACCCTCCATCATATCACATAATCACCATTTTTTTTTTTTTTCTGGTGAGAACATTTCAGGTCTACTCTCTTAGCAACTTTCAAGTATACACTAGAATAACGTGAAGTATAATCACAATGCTGTGCGTTAGATCCCTAGAACTTATTCTTCTAACTGCAGAGTTGTACTCTGACCAACATTTCCCCGTTTCCACATATATATACATATATATGTATATACATGAATCTTCTTTATCCATTTATCTGTTCATGGATACTTTAGTTGTTTTTATATCTTGGTTATTGTGAATAATGAATGATCATGAGAGTGCAGATATGTCCTTGGCATCCTGTTGTCCTTTCCTTTGGACATATACTCAGAAGTGGGATTGCTAGATCATATGGTAGTTCTATTTTTAATTTTTTAAGGAACCTCCATACTGTTTTCCATAGTGGCTACACTAATTTACATTCCTACTAACAGTGCACAAGCATTCCCTTTTCTCTGCATCCTCACCAACACTTGTTACTTTTTGTGTGTTTTTTTTTCTTTTTTTTTGGTACGCGGGCCTCTCACTGTTGTGGCCTCTCCCGTTGCGGAGCACAGGCTCCGGGCGCGCAGGCTCAGCGGCCATGGCTCACGGGCCCAGCCGCTCCACGGCACGTGGGCTCTTCCCAGACCAGGGCACGAACCCGCATCCCCTGCATCGGCAGGCGGACTCTCAACCACTGCGCCACCAGGGAAGCCCACCTTTTGTGTTTTTGATGATAGCCATTCTAACAGGTGCTACGTCATTGTGGTTTTGACTTTCATTTCCCTGATTATTAGTGATGTTGAACATCTTTTCATGTGCCTATTGGTCAACTGTATGTCTTCTTTGGGAAAATGTCTATTCAGTTCCTCCATCCATTTTTTAATTGGATCGTTTGGGGTTTTATTGTTGTTGTCATTATTGTTATTGGGTTGTATAAGTTCTTTATTTTATTTTTGATATAACTCCTTATCAGATATATGGTTTGCAAATACTTTCTCTCATTCTGTAATTTGCCTTATCATTTCACTGATGATTTCCTTTGCTGTGAAGAAGCTTTTTTAATTTGACATAGTCCCACTTATTTATTTTTGCCTTTGTTGCCTGTGCTTTTGGTGTCACAACCAAAATTTTATTGCCGAGATCAATGTAAAGGAGCTGTTCCCCTATCTTTATTACTAGGAGTTTTAAATTTCAGGTCTTTGTTTAAGTCATTAATCCATTTTAAGTTAATTTTTGTGAGTGGTATAACTACTACTGCAGGCAGTTATTCAGTTTTCCTAATACTATTTATTTATTTATTTTACTGCTGAACTTATTTTTTTTAACTTTTTATTTTATGTTGGAGTATAGCTGACTAACAATGTTGTGATAGTTTCAGATGCACAGCAAAATGACTCAGCCATATATATGCATGTATCCATTCTCCCCCAAACTCCCCTCCCATTCAGGGGAGCTGCACACACACACACACACACACACAGATGGCATCTATAGAATGAATTCCTAGAGGTAGAAATGCTGGTTTAAAAGGGTTTTGCACCAGAAGGCAGAGAACTAGCTTATTGTATTTATTTTTTTGTGTTTTAACGATGTTTGAGAATATCAGCCCTATCCAGAAAAATAATCAATGGGTTTCTTTTTCCTTTAAAGTTAAAATTGGATATTAAAGGCACTTAGCTTTAAGATGGGATAATACTAGACAACTAGGCTCAGCTGTGTACATTAGAACTTTCTGATTTTCAACATAAGAAAGACTTTAAGAAAAATTTGAAAAACTTCCTGGAATAAGAATATCAGGAGACCATCTTACTCTCTTTGGAGAATTTACCTTAGACATGACAGAACTGGTAGAAATGTGTTTCTTTCAGATGCATTTCATGTGCATTCTTTTGCTTTGGATGGGCTTTTTTCTTTTTCTTTGCAAAGAAAAATTGTTATTATTGATTTTCCTTAACTCTCCCTCTCTCCTTATTTTTGTAATGCTTTAAAATGATTGAAATTATGAGGAAATTTATATATTTAACCTATTCAACAGAGAAGAAATATTCCTACATGGGAACACTAACATGTATTGACAAATACAACTGATCAACAGCTAATGGTATGATTTCCACTTTGACTGAGTGAAAATAGCTACAAACATGTTAACAATCTGAGTTAAAATTGGTACAAAAACTAATCCTTCTCTAAACACAATAATAAGTCCTTGGTAGAATTCACCTGGGAGATTTTCTTAAAATTAATTTATAAGGAATAGTTTTTGGAGGGATTAGCCTAGAGTTCTGTCCACAAAAATAGAGGAAAAAAATCAATACAGAGCTATTTCATCCAAAACTGTTGGCTAAAGAGATAAATTGTCATTTGCTTATATCAGTTGTTCTCAGCCCTGATTGCATATTAAAATCAAGAGATTTTTAAAAAATACAAATGTTCACCTGGACCACTTAAATCAGAATCTCTGGCTGAGGGAGGGGAGTGGCAGATATCCACATTTTAAAAATCTTTGCTGGTGATTCTAATATGAATCAAGTTTCAGAACTGCTGGTTTCAGAAAGATAAGGAACAGAAATTTAGAATGAAACTCTTCCTGGTAAGTATCAGGACACCAAAGTGAGGTGAGACAGATCACCTCTCGTTGTATGCTGATTTACAAAGGAAAACCTCCAAGAATCTATTACATTTTTCTGGAAGCTTCAACAAATTCAAGAATATAAAGATGGAACAGAGAGAGGATTTAAGGAGAACGTTATGGTGGAGACCTCTTCGGAGAGAGCTGATGCTATGCTGGTGTCTTCATTTCCCTTCTGTAAAGGAGGCATGGTGAGTGCTCCCTTTTGCTTCAAACATAGAGAAAGGGGTTACACTCAGAGAGCTTGAGATACTGTCCTGCCATCAGGAGACACAAGACTGCTGTCTGATTCGTGCATAAGAAAGCTTTATCAAGCATAGATTGGAATCTGTTTTCTACCAGCCAACTGCTCTGTTGGTGGAATCAACAGTGTTATAGTTCGGGACTCACCCTGCCTCTCAGAGTTTGTCAAGGAAAGGGAGACATCAGTGTTTCCCGTTGGAGAAAGGCAGTGACATAGGAGAGGGATCCTGCATGATTCCTGATCAACACGGTTGACAGGAGACGTGAGCCAAACTCAGCAGAAAGAGGTCGAAGGGTGTATCCTCAGACAGAAAGTGGGAGTGGCAGGTGTTCACTTTCAATAGAGCTGTAATCCCCTGGGTCAGCATAAGAGCAGAAATCTCAAAGAGCTCACAAAAGCCACCCATGAGAGGAAGAGTCAGCCAAAATTATCTTCCAGATGACATTTTAACCAGCTGCCAGAGAGAAGGCATGAAGCACTCCAGCTCAAGTAAAGATCAGCCTATTCTTTGTCCTCATTTCCCTTCTGCTACAGCAGGACTGAAGAGTAGAAGAGTTAGCAAAAGAGCGGAAAGTGAGCAGGAAGAGGAGGGGATAAAGCTGTCCACGCCCCCTTTCCCACTGCAGGTTGACATCCCGAAGCCTGCCCAAGCTGGGGGAGAAGAGTACAGTGTTAAATGGACATTGGAGTTGGATTAGCAGGCACACTCGCCCTACGATCCCTCAACTTGTAAGAGCACAGCAGAAAGTAAAGACTGAGTTTTAGTCACCTGACATATTCTAATTAATAATTTTAGTCTTGACATGACTTACTCACCCTTTTACCTACGAGACTCCCTGTGCCCTTGATCCCAAATGTCTTCTTGCTTCTTAATCTGTGGCTTCCATGCTAGAGCTTCTTCATCTGTATCTTGCTTACTTGTATTTGACATCTAGTAGCTGATCTCTTCTCAACTCTCTCTTAAGAACAGTAATTTCTCATTTGCTTCCCACTCTGATGAGCATTAATAATTCCCAGTGACCCCCATGAATACCCAAGTCTTCACCCTGTGCACTGCCAGCCTTCACCTGCAGCGAGGCATGTCTCATCATGGAATAAAACAGAACAGTTAATTAGGTATTTTACTTTCCAACTTGTTTGGTTAACATCTGGAGGTGTAGACAAACAACAAAGAGCAACACAGTATATAAAGCTCATTAGTGAGGCATAACAGTACCCAACAGAATGGAGCTAGAGTAAACTGTGAGCTCATCCAAATTATAGAGTTGCAAATGTAGTTTTATTTGCATTTGATGAATTGTGTGTTAGTAATGCACTGTAAATCATGGGACCTATAAGGGTGGTGTAGTTTTTGTTAAAGCTACACACAAATTTGGGCACCTTAACTTATAGCTATTTACTTTGCTTTTAAAATGGAACAAAAAGTAGGTTTCAAAATGATAAAAACAGTCTGATCAATTTCTTGTTAAGGATTTGAATTTTGACAAAGTAGGGAACTCAGAAAATTATTGCAAAGATGACTTTTATATCCCTGATAATGTAATTCTTTAGTACTGGAAATTACTTTCTTTTTAGCTGCTATGATCTTTTCCAGTCTCTCTCACAAATTACTTTGGATTGGCTTTCTAAGCCAGTCTAGTATGAAACCTCTAGGGAAGGCTCAGTTGCAATATATAAAGCAGCAGTTTTGGTTCATTATTGCATTTTTCCTTCCTAAAATATAGAATACTAATAATAGAGGCATAGGGTGTCACATGTCCCTATGTTAATGAGAAAATTGGTAATGGTGACATTTACTTAATTCACACAATCATTATTAAAAGTACACACAATTTAAAGTAATGAGGTATAGATTAACCTCCTTAACTGCCTTTCCATGAGTAAGATGATTCTTGTATTCCTGCCATTTTTGTTCATTAATTTATTCAACAATTATTTATTGATTGTCTAGAATGTGTCAGGCTTGGTGCTAGAGATATAAAGTAGGATAAGATACCATCCTGTGCCTGCTCCACAATCTTGATGTATTTGCAGAGAAAGGCTAATAAAAGATAATTTCAGTAGATAAGTGTTACAACAAGTGTGCACCAACTCCAGTGATGAAACTAAAAGAGGCACAATTAATTGATTGGGAGGACTTGAGAGGGGAATGTTTCAGAGAGGAGAAGATCTTTGAATTAATTTCCCAAATTAGAATAGGTATTCTAAGGCCACTCTGAGAATGGTGAAGGAAGGCGGTTTTGTGCTAAAATACTTGGGCATGAAGCAGCTTGGCACCTTCAGAAAGCTGTCAGTCATTTGATATGACAAGAGTGTAGGGTATGAGCAACAAAGTCCCAGGAAGTACACTGATAAATGAAGACAAGTCCTAGATCACAGAGTACAATCACTCTCCATATCTGTGGGTTCTGCATCCACAGATTCAATCAACCAAGGATCAAAAATACTTTTTAAAATCCTAGAAATTTCCAAAACCCAAAATATGAATTGGCTATGCACTGGTGACTATTTACACAGCATTCATATTGTATTAGGTGTGATAAGTAATCTAGAGATAATTTAAAGTATATGGGAGGATATGTGTAGGTTATCTGCAAATACTACATCACTTTATATAAGGGACTCGGGCATCCACAGATTTTCGTATCTATGGGAGGTCCTGGAATGAATCCCCCATGGATACTTAGGGACAACTGTACCTTGCAAGTATGCTGTAGAATTTGGTGTTCACTCTGTAGGCAATGGGAAGCTATTAGAATACATTTAGAAGGAAAATAGCATTGTCAGTTTTGTGGTTTTAGACAGCTTATTCTGGCAGCCATTTGAAGGATTAGTTAAAAACTTGAATCTTTCAAATCTGTGATCATTTAACCTATAGGTTCAGAGGGTCTGTTAAACTCCTACAACTGCATACAAAATTTGTGTACCTATATACTATTTCTGGGGAGAAGGCCCATAACATACATTTGACTTTCAGTCACTGAAAGAGGATGATATTGAGGGCTGGGAAGTAGGATGACCAACTTATCCCAGTTTGCCTGGGACTCTTCTGGTTTTAGTACCAAGAGTATTGCATCTGGGAAAGCTCTAAATTCCAAGCAAACTGTGATACATAAGGTATCACATATGATATGTGATATGATATGATATGATATGATATGTGACCACATGTGATACATAAGGTATACATAAGGTATGTGATACATAAGGTACATAAGATAGTGGCAATAGTCCCTGTAAAAGGAAATGAGAACTTCAGTTAGAGGAGAAGGAATGACCTTGAGCAGTATAAGCTACAGAACTGAGTGGCTAATGGGTTTAAAGTATTGGAGAAAGGATGAACTGAGGATAAAACCTATGTATCTAGCTCTAGTTACTATATTTATCTGGTTGCCATAAAAGAAAGTGTGTGTGTGGGGTATGTGTGTGTGTGTAAGGATGACTTCCATTTTGAACATGTTGATAATAAGTATTTATGAGGTTCTGATGGACATGCCTGATAGGAAGTTGGATATGTAGATTTAAAGTTGTAGAAAATATATCTAGGATGGATATGTAATTTGTAAGCCATTACATTATAAGTATTAATTGAAATTTGAATAAGACTATTCAAAGTACTGTAAGCAGATTACCAAGAGAAACTTCACTCTAAGAAACTAAGGGAAGAAAGACTGTGATTTTTATTTATAAATTTAAAGTTTTAAATATTTTCATGGAAATATTAATGTAAACAGAAAGAAATTTGAATATAAAAATTGAAAAGGAGGAAATGAAATATTACTTGAAGCTTGTATAATTATACACTTAGAAATTATTTGAAAATATGATTGAAGACAAGAAGAGAATTTAATAAGCTGGCTAGATACAAAATATACACAGAAACCAATAGTTTCTGTTTATATGAACAATAAAGAGTTAGAAGCTTTAATGGAAAAAGACAATCATCTACAATAGCGAGAATGAGAGTTAATATTAAATGCTATTATTGATGAATACTGAACGTTATTATGTGCTAGGTACTCTTCTAAGGCTTTCATAGGCCTACTGCATTTAATCCTCAAAACAACTGTACTTTACAGATGAGACAATGGATGCAAAGAGAGTTTAAGGAACTTGCTTGTGTTTATACAGTTAATAAGTGACAGACCTACATTTTAAGTGTAGGGAGTCTTAATCCATAGGCTGTAGTTTTAACTGTTATACTATGTAGTTAGTACCCTTAAGAAAGAAAAGTAGTAAGGTAATACTCAGGAATATACTCAACAAGAAAGGCCCAAAATCTGTATAAAGGAAATGTTAACATGCTATCAATGGAGAAAGGAAGTGTTGGACAAATAGACTTGGATGGAAAAAAATATAAAAATGCAAGTTCTCCCTAAACTGATCTATAAATATAACTTGATTCCAATATAAATAACAATAATTTTTCCTGTGAAACTAGTTTTAAAATTCATATAAAATTTTTAAAAGGAAAAACTTCAGAAATGAAGAGTATTGTTAAAGGGATAACCCATCAGATATTTTAAAACTATTAAACTTTTCAACAATTAAAAAAAGGCAGCACTGGCACATGAGCAGACAGATAAATGGAATTCCAGAAATAAATAAGTGCATAAGGATTCACTATATAGTAAAGGTGGCATTATATAATATATATCATCTATCAGTGGAGGAGAAGATGGATGATTCAATAAATGGTTCTTGAACAAGAGGGAAGTCATCTGGAAAAAAATGAATTCATATCTTATCACTTAAAACAAGAGAATTTGAGAAAATTGAAGAGTCCACTGTAAAAATATTAAAGCATAAAATTAATAGAGAAAGAAATTATTTTATAATCCCAGTGTATGAGAGACCTTTATGTGTATGACACAAATGCAAAGGTCATAAGAAATTATGTTGATCTGCAAATCAGTGTGATACATCACATTAACAAAATGAGAAATAAAAATCATATATCATCTCAGTAGATGCAGAAAAAACATTTGACAAAATTCAACATCCATTTATGAAAAAAACTCTCAACAAAGTGAATAGAGAGGGAATGTAACTTAACACAATAAAGGCCATATATGACAAACCCACAGTTAACATAACTAGTTCAATGGTGAAAAGCCTAATGTCTTTTTTCTAAGATCAGGAACAAGACAAGGATGTCTACTCTCACCACTGTTATTCAACATGGTTTGAAAGTCCTAGATGGACCAATTAAGCAAGAAAAAGAGCTCAAAGGTATCCAAATCAGAAAGAAAGAAGTAAAACTGTCATTATTTACAGATGACATGATACTATATATAAGAAAATCCCTACAGACTTCAACAAAAAACTATTATAATTAATAAATGAATTCAGTAAAGTTGTAGGAGGCAAAATTAACATACAGAAATATGTGTTTCTATACACTAATAACAAATATCAGAAAGATATCCCATTCACAACTGCATCCAAAAGAATAAAATAGCTAGGAATAAGTCTAACCAAGGAGGTGAAAGACCTGTACACCAAAGACTATAAGACACTGATGAAAGAAATTGAAGACACAAATAAATGGAAAGATATTCCACATTTATGGAAGAATAAATATTGTTAAAATGTCCATACTCCCCAAGGCAATCTACAGAGTCAATGCAATCCCTATCAATATATCAATGGCATTTTTCACAGAAATAAAACAAATAATTCTAAAATTTATATGGAAACTCGAAAGATCTTGAATAGCCAAAGCAATCTTGAGAAAGCAAAACAAAACTGGAGGTATCACACTCCTTCATTTCAAACTGTATCAACAAAGCTACAGTAATCAAAACAGTATGGTATGGCACAGAAACAGACAGGTAGATCAATGGACAGACTAGAAAGTCCAGAAATAAACCCACAGATATATGGGCAATTGATCTATGACAAAGGAGCAAAGAATGCACTGGAGAATGTACAGTCTCTTCAATAAATGGTGTTGGGGAAAATGGACATCACACACAAAAGAATGAAATTAGACCACTATCTTACACCATACACAAAAATTAATCCAAAATGGAGTAAAGACCTGAATTTAAAACCTGAAACAATTAAATTTCTAGAGGAAAACATAGGCTCAACCTCACCGCTGCCCCTGATGTCTGGACTCCAGTTGGTCTAGTTGTTTCTGTCATTTCCCACCCATGCACAGTGACACTGCACTGCTACCATGTTGAACAGAAAGGGTGCTGCCACAAGCGAGGTAAGAAGAAGAATTAATCCATCAACCAGAAGGCAGTTGTTGAGCAAAACTTGTGTTAGGTACAACGAAGGATATTGAAAATGCATAAGAAAATGAGTATCTTTGTATGGTGACAGATGGCAACTAGATTTATCACGGTGATATTTTGAAATTCATAGAAATATCAAATCACTAGGTTGTGTGCCAGGAACTAACATAGTGTTGCAGGTCAATTATACTTTAAAAACAAACAAACTCATAAAAAAGAGATCAGATTTGTGGTTACCAGAGATGGGGGCTGGGAGGAGGGGGAATTGAATGAAGGCAGTCAGAAGTACAAACTTCCAGTTATAAGATAAATAAGTACTAGGGATGTACTGCACAACACAAAAAAGATAATTCACACTGCCATATGTTATAAATGAAAGTTACTGAGAGAGTAAATCCTAAAGGTTCTCAACACAAGGAAAAAATTTTTTTCTATTTCTATAATGTTGCATCTATATGAGATGATGAATGTTCACTAGACCATTTCATGATGTATTAAGACAAATCATTATGTTGTACATTTAAACTTACACAGTACTGCATGTCAATTATATCTCAATAAAACTGGGAAAAAATGTTCATTCCCAGTGAGGAATTGTTTCACGTTAAGTAAAGCAGGCTTATGGGAACCTTTCAAAGGCTTGTACTTCAGTTTATTAATTGTCAGTCTGTTCTCTTTGTTCCTGTGACTGTCATGAACCCTTGTGAAGTGAGGGATTCATTTATTCAAGTTTAACTGAATACATGAAAAAACACGAATGAAAAAAAAAGAAAATACCTAAGAAAAATTTAGCTTTAAGGATCTTACCTATTAGATGAATAAGGCAAAACATTAACATTGAACAAATCTAGACATATATGAATAAGTGCCAGAGGAAGAAAAGATAGAGATTTCAGGGTGAGCTGGTGTGATTGGTATAGGCTACATGAGGGAAGAGAGATGTGATCTGAGAGATGAAGTTTCATTCAGAATTTTGACAGGTGACTACATTGAAATATCAAGAGTCGTCTTCATATTATCTCCTATTTCCCAATAAAAAGGTCAAAATAGCCAGTGTTGTCATTTGAAATATCTGCATTTAATCAAGTCACAATTATTTGTGTCAGGGAAAGAAATAACTCAAAAATAATTTACTTTGGAATTGGAATAAAATGTGCGATATTACTTGAAGTCTATCTGTCCTACTCATTTTGGTGTGTTTAGGTTAATGGTAAAATAAGCTTGTATTCTCTGAGCACACGCAAGAGAGCAGAGAGACCTGACTCGGCACTGGATGGTGGCGAGCGAAGCCACCCTAGGATAAAAAAAATGGCAAACGCTCCTCAATCACTTTCATGTTGTTGTGGCCAAACACAAATAGCCTCAAAACATCTGGGATTTCCTCATTTTAGTTCCAAGTTGTCAAATTTTCACACATTCTTGCTTTTTAGTGCTTGGAGGTGAGGCCTTTTTTTCTAACTTGATTTGTGTCCTCTTGCAAAATTGTTAAGAATTCCCATCAAATGGGGGCCTTAGATTTTCCCACGTCAACTGTCTCTTACAATGGCAGCTGGTGTAGACAGAGGAAAAGAAAGACTAGAGAGGTGTAAAGAGAATTTCTGGGTAAAAAGACAACGACATCAACAGCAAACTAAATTATTAAAGAAAATTTCCTAAAATCTTTCCTTTAATTTCAAAGGGATCAGTAATTTGAAATTGAGGCACACAGTAGAATGAGAGCTTTCAGACATCTTCGATCCTCCCTAGAATTTCAGCTTGCCCCACCCAACTTTCACACTTTTGTCTCTCTTCTCTGCTTTAGTTTTTTCCCTTAGCACTTTTCATTTTCTAATGTACACTATACTTTACTTATTTTATCTTGTTTATACTTTGTCTTCACCACTAGAATGAATATTTCCATGTTTCTGCATAGTACAGGCTATCTGAGAATGCACACTAGTAAACTTGGTGAAAGGATGGATTGAATAAAAAGCAAGTCTTGGATGTGAAAGATAATGTATAATGAATATGATTTAAGACTTGTCTACCCCAGAGTCATTTGTTTACACCCCAGGCTAGTGAAAACCCAGGAAATTTCTCCTCCCCTCCTCAGGAATTCGTTTATATTCTAGAGTGAAGGACTTTCTCTTTCTGGAAGGGAGGGTGGGTTCATGTGCCAGCCACCCTATATAAGCTTTGAGTCTCATAATTTCCAGGCTCCTCTACTATGGTAGGACCCTAATAAGTGTTCAAGAGAACATCTGCCCTTGTTGTGTTGCTCTACAGGGGACTGGAAAACTGATGCTAAAATGCTCTGTAGGTAATAAACAATCTGTTTTCTGATCCAGAGATTTGTGATTCCTGTCAGAATCTACCTATCTATCTATCTACCTATCAATCATTTATCTATCTATCTAAACTTAACAGACAAATGGAAGGAAGGAAGGAAAGAAGAGGGAGGGAGAAAAGGAGGAAAGGAGGGAGGGAGGGAGGAAGCAAGGTTGGTTGAATATTAACCTGTCAGAAATTCTTTATATTCCTGCATTGGATGGAAAATTTTACAGATAATAATGGAGGTCTATTCTATTCAACTTTTAGATATAAGTTGTTCTACATATATATTTTTCAGATCACTCTTGGTAATGTTAAGTGATGTTTTCAGTTCCATGCCAACAAACAAGCCAAATAAAATTCAATTTTTTAGAAAAAAAAATTAAGAAGACTAAAGAGGATTCAATATGTTTGTTTCCAAAGTATTTACTAGAAAGTATGTGATTTGCTAAGTGTAACGAATGATTGATCATTTACCTCTGACAAAAGTCTTAGTGAAAAACTGTCCAAGAAAAGGAATGGTAGTTTGAGGCAAATTGGCTGAGGTAATAACAAAGAACTCCTTTTCTGAGATAACACATAAATCTATAAAGATGATCTATTAAAATGGCTAAAATGGGAAGAAGAATCATTTGGCCTACGTTTTCCTTGGGACACGGTCAAAATATATAGAATTCTCCTCTGAACAGAAGAAATAACAAACTCTATTAAACCAAAGATTCCAGAAACTTTTAATTCGCTATTTTGCTGACATTTGGGGTACTGAGAAAAGCTTTAGCCAAATGAGAAACTCATCAATTTATCTATAGGCGTTCCAAGGTTGTTTTTTTTTTTACCCAAGTCCATTAGGGTATGAAGTGATTCATGAAAAACTTCAAAAGGATTGATTAATGCATGTCTAGTTTCTGTAGTTAAAATATTTGAAAGCTCTTTACTCCCCCCAAGTTTTACAGTGATTCACCTAAAAAAATCTCTTTCGTTGGCAGAAACACATGTTACTTACATTTCTACACTCAAGAGAAACACTGTAGAGACCAAAATATTATGTTACTAAGTTAATGATATGCATATCTCATAGAATTTTCTGTAATCGATATCTGTGACCAAGTTGGCAACAGATCAAACAGTTCCCGAGACTGTTTGATCCCTGCTAGGCCCCTCCTCTGACTGCTTCACCCACTGACCATTACACAGTTTATTATATGCGTCATCTTCAGACAATGATTCACTGCCAGTGTATGATCTTACTACAGCTGCTGCATATATATCTGGGGATTTCTATCTTTCTCAATGTCAATCATAATATTTACTTACTCATATGCTAACAAAAGCACTGTTTCATATATTGCATAATTAGCTATATAGATATTCTTTTAGCTGTATATACAGATATCCTGTGACCTAGGCAAAAACTGTGTACCCCAACTTTGAGAGAAGACAGTACAAGGGGGGTATGACACATGCTCAACATAATACTCTATATTTGCCTGTCACGTCATTGGACAGTTTCAAAGCAGTTTCACTGGCATTTCATCTGATCTTCAGAACTACAAGGTGACCCACCTTCTGATTTTCAAGTCTGTCACATCAGACAGGTTTAGGCTCATTCTGAATGACCCTAGAAGGTAGAACAAACCAACAGATGAAATCTGTAGGGAGTCACATTTTAACCCCCAATTAAGGAGCATTTTCTGCCTATTAGACCTCTATGGGTACACTAGTTTGTTTTGTAGTTAGTGTGTTTCTTAATGAAAATATCCAATACAGTGTGACAAAAAAGAAGTAAGGTATCCACTGAGTAGCCAGGTGAGATGACCTTTCAAATATCTTCAAATGTTGGAACCCTTGGGTAAGTGCTCTAGGATTGCTTTAGTTTAGGAGAGGTAGTAGCCTGTTGTCCTTCAGATCCTAAAAGGGAATCCATCACCCCTCTCTTCCCTGTCTATATTCTTCAGTGCTACTGGACACATGCCCAGTTAAGACGCAGAACAGTTCAGCCATGGGCTGCAGCTGCTGCGTGGCTAATGGAAAAGGCGGCCAGGAATGCATACTCTGTCTACTCCGTGCCAACAGGCTCGCCTGATCTGAACAAAAATCCAGTCAAGCTGCCTGTTTGGCACTATGCGAGCAACACATCTGGGTGCCTCACAAGATTTCTCACTGAAGTGAGGGGCTGATTTCAAACTATGTAGACCCAACATTAAATGCTCTCTTCCCCAGTGGGCTGTGCCATAAGCCAGTGAAAGTTGGGAAAAGAACCTAAAAAAAAAAAAGAGTGGATATATGCATAACTGATTCACTTTGCTGTACACTTGAAACTAACACAACATTGTAAATCAACTATACTCCAATAAAAATTAGAAAAAAAAAAGTTGGGACCATGAAATCCATGGGATCTTGGAGCAGCAAAGGGTCAGTGATCTTACCCTACATTTCTCAGAATATGTTCCATGGAAACATTGCTTTGTGAAAGGCTCCTTGAGAAGAAAATGATCTGATATTAAAGAAATTAAAGAAATATTGCACATTTGGATCTTTCTAGAAGATTCACAGTGCACATTAATTTATTAAATGTTTTGAGAAGTCCTACTGCAAAGAAGCTTCTGTAAACGCAGATCTGACAAACACAATTTTTCCCTTGCATGATGGTCATTAACATTCCATAGAAAATACACTAGGAGATAACAATATTTTAGTACCAAACTCTTCTTTTTACACATGAAGAAACTTAGGTCCAGAGAAATAAAGTGACTTGTCCCAGGCTGAATAAACTGACAGAGTTATGACTAAACTTGGGTTTCCTAATCTTAGCTTCTTTTTTTCTGAAAGATTTTCATGATCCCATTCTCGACTTTTCTACTTCATTTTATCATGCCTAGGTCTGGTGCTCATCTTTAGACTGATCAGCTCTGGCTACAGGGTAGAGTCTGGGAAAAGCCTTAGGATAAGCGACAGTTTGGCCAGTCTACTGGAGCCAAGAGCGGTCATGCTGTAAAAAACCAATAGCATGTCAGATTGTGGAGAGATATTCTACCAGATTTGGAATTATTCACAACTAAAAAGTTATGGCTGCTCTAACACATGCATTTCCTCATTTGCATACAAAATTCCTAATGAGCCCTTGCTAATTCACCTGTTCCACACAGAACCTCAAGTCCATTCAACCCAACTCAAAATAAGACAACTAGAGATTACATCCTGTTAATGTTCCATAAGTGATATGATCATTATAAGTTCAGAAACTCAGGATTCCTTCTCTAGCTGGCTCAGTCAGATTCAAATATGGCTCTTGAGATGCATAAAATATATGGACTTAACATCCTCCCCAAATACAGCCCAGTATACAATGGTGTGTGGGGTGGGAAGGGGAAGAGGGCAGCAGTGAAAATTCCCATTTGAAAAATTAGAGAGAGGAGCACACCATACCTTGTACACTTATAGATGGTGGTAGCAAGATGGACATTGGGTGAGTGACTTACTTCTTTAACGATTAACTAAGCCTCATAAATCGTCAATATGGACCCCAAGATCAGACTCCTGGAAACATTTCTCCTGTGGTTTTCAGGACCATCCATGAAAACGGCACTGTGGAATCCTCGGGTTGTCCCCTACCTGTTTAATTCTCTTGGTGGTCATTTTGGTGACTGTGAATTGCCTAAGATGCTGAGAAATGCAGTCATCTTTTTTTCAGCCCTAAGAATCTTTTTGATCATACAGTTACCCTAAGAATTTAAGTGGCTGTTGCTCAATATCACTATTGTAGACACTCTTTACTAATTAGCACTATAGGAAATCATATCGTCTAATATGGACTGAACTACAGACTCGAGACACTGTCCAGTTTCCTAATATTTACTTAAAGTTATCAGCCTTGGAGCATAAATAAAACACAGTAGGCTGACTTGGGGCAGCTAGATATTTTTTCCCATATATGAATTTATTTTAGATCAGAGCTATCCTATAAAATGTCCTGCAATGATAGAAATTTCTTATTTTGTGCTATCCAATATGGTAGGCACTAGGCACATATAGCTACTGAGCACTCGATAAGTGGTTAGAACCAATGAGGAACTAAATTTTAAAATTTTATTTAATTTTAATTCATTTAAATTTACATGGCCACATGTGGCTAATGGCTACCATATTGGACAGCACAGTTCTAGAATGATCCAATGCCAAGGTTAATTCCCAACCAGAGCTACATATTATAGCAATTATCAAAAGGTGCTTTGATAGCAAGAGACTATGAAATTAGGGTTCTCTGATTCACCTCCTCTTTTCCTGTGTATTTATATTTTAAACTGTAACCCTGTGTTATCTTTAGCATCAGAAGCAGAGTCTATTAAAAAAACACTATACTAATATTGCAGCTCAGAAAGCCAATGATGATCTGATCTTAAGCACTTTAAGATCTTCCTTATAACAAAGTTATATACTTACCCTGTTATTTCCGATTCTATTTTTCAGCAAAGTAACCTTGGACAGGAACTTCTTGCCCTCTTGAAATATGTCTATGGAGGCCATGAGAAATATTCAGTAACTCTGATAATCTAATAATTTCCCACAAAATTCTTAAACTTTCAGCCTCAAAGAGCATACTATCCAATCCCAAGAGAGAAATCAGGTAATCGTTACCAAAAATTAATTGTTTTTCATTCTGATCCTAGAATGGGGAAATACTCACTGCTCCCAGCCCTCACGAGTTAGTTCCATATTTTCTCCAAAGTTCTGTTTTACTTTAAATATTTGCCAATTTGAGTACTAGTATTCTTTTGGTTCCAAGTGACAGAAATCCATTTAAGGCACACAAAAAATAGGTAACTACGGATATAGGAAGGCCTCATAGAAGGCAAGACAGGAATAGTCAAACATATGTATAAATAGAAACTGTATTCCAGGTATTCAGTGGCACCTAGTGAAATGGATGGCATCTTTTAAACCCCAACCTGAACATAAAGGGATAAATTGCTTTTTTTCTGTGAATAAATCTTCAGGAAGCTTCCTAAACTCTTTTTTTGTTTGTTTGTTTTTGATATAGACTGTCTATATTTTAATTTTTCTTAGTAGCTTCCAAGGAAGATTTTAAAATTTAGTTGTGCTCCATATTTATAGTTTACCAGGACCTCTTGAGGACTGAGTTTCCTCTGTCACACTGTGTTCTCACTGAGAGTCACTTTATCTCATGAATCCCATGCTTTGGATTCACTGCTGTGACCTCCTCCATCAAATTACTTCTAGCTTCCCTTTGTAAGAAATGACTTTCTTTTTCTGCCTGCCTTTACACTCCTCCTTTTCTTTTTAGTATTTGTTAGTATTCCCTTCACATGCCCAGAACCAAAAGGATTGAAATAGAAAACAACATGTCAACAGCAGCCCCAAAACACTGAACAGTGGGCACAGCTTAGAAAATGAGGGAGAGAAGTGGGCAACATGAAGGGTGAATGGGCTCCAGTTTTCTGCTACTGGGGACTGTCTGACAAAGACCCACAGCAAAAGTACCAAAACACTTCAGTGAAACTTCATAAAATCTGAGGATAATATGTGGCAATTAGAACAAAAAAGCTGATGGATCTGTTCTTGGAGAACCATTTGCCTTCAGAAGAAATTGGTCATGATGGTGGATGGACATGAAACCAAGTTATCTGAAGAATGATTGAAGATACTGGAAATTTTAGCCTAGCATCAGAAAATTACATAACCTAAGAGTCAAAATATTACATAACCAAAAGTCACTTCATCCAATCTTCTGTAAAATGTTTAAATTTCCTACCAACTATTTGTCTAACCAATGCTTAAAATGAGGATTAGTTTCCTCATTCCTTAAATAAGCAAAGAGCTTATTTAATAGATATATTTTTAAAGAGCCTTTTACCGAGTTTATAAAAACATACAAAAATTTCACAAATCATAAGTGTACAGCTTGATGAATGTTCAAAATATGAACTTTTTTTTGTTCCTAAAGATCATCTGTCTACTTGATTTATTTTAAAAAATTATTGAGGTATAATTGACATATAATATTATATTAGTTTCAGGTGTACAATATGATTCAATACTTGTATATATTGTGAAATGATCACCACAAAGCCTAGTTAACATCCATCACCTCACATAGTTACAATTTTATTTTCTTCTGATGAGAACTTTTAAGATCTACTCTCCTAGCAACTTTAAAATATGCACTATAGTGTTATTAACTATAGTCACCATGCTGTACATTACATCTCCATGACATTTATTTTATAACTGGAAGTTTGTACTCTTTTTTTTTTTTTTTTCGGTACACGGGCCTCTCACCATCGTGGCCTCTCCCGTTGCGGAGCACAGGCTGCGGACGCGCAGGCTCAGCGGCCATGGCTCACGGGTCCAGCCGTTCCGCGGCATGTGGGATCTTCCCGGACCAGGGCACGAACCCGTATCCCCTGCATCGGCAGGCGGACTCTCAACCACTGCGCCACCAGGGAAGCCCTGTACTTTTTTATTGAAGTAGAGTTGATTTACAATATTGTGTTAGTTTCAGGAGTACAGCACAGTGATTCAGTTATTTCTTCTGATTATATTCCATTACAAGATATTGAATATAATTCCCTGTGCTGTACAGTAAATCCTTGTTAAGTATGTTTTGATATACTTGTTAAGTATATTTTGCTTAAGTATATTTTGATCCTCTTCACCCATTTTGCCCACCACCCACTCCCTGCCTGCAGCAAACACTAATCTGTTCTCTGTACCTATGCCTTCAGTTTTGTTTTGCTTTGTTTTAAGAATCCACATATAAGTGAGATCACACACTATTTGTCTTTCTCTCTCTGACTTACTTCACTTAGCATAATGCCCTCAAGTTTCATCCATGTTGTTGCACATGCCAGGATTTCCTTATTTTCAATGGCTGAATAATGTTCCATCATATATACATGATGGATCATAAATATGGTGGAATATTATATATATACATATATATCATTATATTTCACTGATGAATATAATTCATTATAATGAATATTCCATTATATTTATATATATGATGCATTTTCTTTATTCATTTATCCATTGATGGATGCTTAGGTGGTTTACCTGTCTTGGCTATTGTAAATAATGCTGCAAAAAGATGCAGATATCTTTTTGAATTAGTGTTTTTGTTTCCTTAAGATAAATACGCAGAAGTGGAATTGCTGGATCATATGGTAGTTCTAATTTTTTATTTTTTTGAGGAATCTCCATACTTTTTTCCACAGTGGCTGCACCAATTTACATTCCCATCAAATGTGCACAAGGGTTCCTTTTCTCCACATCCTGGCCAACAGTTGTTTTTTCTTGTCTTTCTAATAACAGCCACTCTAACAGGTGTGAGGTGATATTTCATTGTGGTTTTGATTTTTATTTCCTTGATGATTAGTGATATTGTGCACTTTTTCATGTTTCTGTTGGTAACTTTATACATCTTCTTTTGGAAAAAATGTCTATTTAGTTCCTCTTCCCATTTTTTACTCAGATTGCTGGTTTTTCTCTTATTGAGTTGTATGAGTTCCTTATATATTTTGGATATTAACCCCTTATAAGAGATATGTTTTGCAAATATTTTCTCCCATCCCACAGGCTGCCTTTTCATTTTATTGATCGTATCATTTGCTCTGCAGAGGCTTTTTAGTTTGATGTAGTACCAATTGTTTATTTTTGTTTTTGTTGCCTTTGCTTTTGGTGTCAAATTAAAAAAAAAATCATCATTAACACAGCTGTCAAGGAGCTTACTGCCTAAATAGGAATTTAGTGGCTTCAAGTCGTATGTCCAAGCCCTTAATCTATTTTGAGTTGATTTTTGTGTATAGTGTAAATTAATGGTCCAGTTTCATTCTTTTGCGTGTGGCTGTTCAGTTTTCCCAGCACCCTTTATTGAAGATTCTGCCCTTTCCCTGTTGTGTATTCTTGCCTCCTTTGTCATAAATTAATTGCCCATATATGCATGGGATGAGTTTGGGGCTCTTTATTCTAATCCATTGATCTATGTGTCTGCTTTTATGCCAAAAAGCATAAACAAAATTGGCTTGATTACTCTAGCTTTATAGTAGAGTTTGAAATCAGAGAGCATGATGCTACCAGCTTTGTTCTTTCTCAAGACTGCTTTGGCTATTTGGGGTCTTTTGTGGTTCCATACAAATTTTAGGATTATTTCTCAATTTCTGTGAAAAACGCCATTGATATTTTGAAAGGGATTGCATTGAACCTGTAGATTGCTTTCGGTGGTATGGACCATTTTACCAATACTAATTCTTCTAATTCATGAACATGAAATATTTTTCCACTTATTTGTCTCTTCAATTTCTTTCATCAATGTCTTATAGTCTTTAGTGTACAGGTCTTTCACCTCCGTGGCTAAATTTATCCCTAAGTATTTTATTCTTTTTGATGCAGTTGTAATGACCTCTCCATTTTAATTACCAAGAAATAGATCATTAATAGCATCCAAGAAACTCCCTTCAGTTTCTTTCCCCTTCATTTCATTCCTGGAGATAACCACTATTCACTATCTGCCAACATCAGTTAGTTTTGCCTGGTTTTGAATTTTATATAAAATGAAGTCATACAGTATGTACTCTATTGTGCCTGGCTTCTTTCATCCTCATATAGTTTTTGTGGGAGTAAATATTGCTACAAATGTTTTGGAATATTGTTTGGTATTATCTAGTAAAAATAAACATAAACTCACCCTATGACCCAGAAATTGTACTCCTTCCTAAGCATATACCAAATCTAAATGTGTACATATGTGCACTAAAAGGCATGCTTAAGAATATCCATAACAGTCCTATTTATAATAGCCTTAAGTTGAAAATATCAAATGTCCATTCACAGTAGAATGGATACATAAATTATAATATATTCTCACAGTTGAATAAGAATGAATGAACTATTGTTTCACACAACAATAAGGATGGATGAATCTCATAGTCATTTGATATTTTGACAGCTTTGATTCTTGAATGATTTTTCATATTTGAGTGGATGTCTGACCCTAGCTCTTTGACCAAATTTAATTAAAGAACAAATACAATCTTGATTCCATGCTTCAGATAAGATTGTCATGTACTATTTATACTTAGATTGATCTAGAGCACGTCTAATATCTTAATGGGTAAAAGGAGATTTATAATGTACCCATTGACAAAGTCTAGGATGAGTTGAAACACCATGTCACATAAGAAATATTTAAAGGGACTGGTAAGAAGTTACACAAGACCATAACTCTGTGGCTCTTCTTCATCTACTAGGCTCTTTCCCACGCCAATGCCAAGTAACATTTAAAGAAGACAGACAGGAATAAAGAGACAAATGTAGAGAATGGACTTGAGGATATGGGGAGGGGGAAGGGTAAGTTGTGAGAGAGTGGCATGGACATATATACACTACCAAATGTAAAATAGATAGCTAGTGGGAAGCAGCCGCATAGCACAGGGAGATCAGTTCCGTGCTTTGTGACCACCTAGAGGGGTGGGATAGGGACGGAGGGAGGGAGACGCAAGATGGAAGAGATATGGGAACATATGTATATGTATAGCTGATTCACTTTGTTATAAAGCAGAAACTAACACACCATTGTAAAGCAATTATACTCCAATATAGATGTTAAAAAAAATAAAGGAGACACAATGGCTTATAACAGAAAGGGAGATAAATATTATTCTGTCCATTTAAAGATATTATTTTGTTCAGATAATCTCCCTGTTATCTAACTGGCCTTAGGTAACTGATACAAATATTGTTTCTCAATTCCTCATGTATTATATCTCTGTCTCTACTTCCAAGATCTGGTTATACTCTACTAATCATTCAGATTGTCCAATGAGGCACTGCTTCTTCAGAATAGCCTTTTTGTTTTGTTTTTGCTTACCTGACATTTTACAAAGGAAGCTGCTGGAAGAAGCATCCAGAACGTCCCTGACTCTCATCTTTTAAGGCATAATTTACTTCATTTGGGGGAGACGAGGAATTTCTCTCCTACCCTCAGTTTTCACCTAACTTCTCATAAGCTCTCCTTCAAACTTATCAACCTTAAGGGAAAAAAATCTCTCTCATAAAAAAAAAAAAAAAGAAAAGAAAAGGAAAAAAAGAAGAAAAGACAATTTCAAATTAACCTGGGAAAAGATCAATATGACACCTAACATCTTACATCTGTTTGTAAAATGCTAATGTTATGAATAACTTTCCACCATACAAGTTGAACTATAATTCCATCATAATAACCAAGTCTCCCTGACATGATATAATTATGTTTAGACTTAAATTGGATTTATTATATTAGCATTTATTCATTAATTTAATCAATATTTACTGAGCATCTATCATGTGTCAGACACTGTTCTAGACACTGGAGATGCAGCACTGAATAAAATGGACAAGAATAGTTAAGATATTCATATATCTAAGAAAAAAACTAGATATTAATATATCTGAGAAAAATGGTTAGAAATGAAGGAAAAGGGGGTTAAGGTTCAAAAACAGGATGGAATCTGCAGGACCCTGGGCAAGATAAATCAGGTTAACACGCTATTAGATTAAATATTTTCTACGTTCTATCTTGACAAAATACACCTTCATAAGGACCTCCAGGGTAGGTTTGAATTTATAATTCTGGTATCCCTAGGACTCCAAGCTGCAACTTGGCAGGGCAGGGAGATCTAGCTTCTCCTCCCCAGTCCTGAACCTATGACAGGACCACCACCCCGACCCCTTCTATTTCCAAATTTGCTCCAATTGCACCAAAAGAGGCCTCATGCACACCAGTGTGCGTGTCTCAGTCCACACTCTCTAAGCTCTGTTCACCCCTTGACTTCTTTGGGATCTAGTGCTGTGTGTAGCAGTGGCAGAGACCACCCTCAGGAGGACAGACCTAGGCAAGAGGCCCTTGCGAGACCTGGAAGTAGGCTCAGGGACAATTAGGCAGGGAAGTTGGGAGTTTTTAATACCTGGAGCACTGTCTCAAACGTTGGGTGGGCATGAACTCCAGATGGCCTCACAGACTCCAAGCCCAATGAATATGGATAAGAAGTTCAGAATGGGGCCTTTTAAATTGAGGGCTCAGGGCAAAAGTCAGTCCTCCTCTTTCCCAAGTTTAAGTGTGCTACTGACTGCTAGTACTTTTCCAATCTCTACCCAAATGAAGACAAGTTATTTGGCCCATAGATTCGATTCCATGTTCTGATCCTATGGAGATATATCTATCTCTACATATCTATTATCTATATCTAGATCATCTATATCTATGTCTATATCTACATCTATATCTATCTATCCACATGTGAATGTATGTGTATATATAATATATACTTATGTGTATAATACATATGAATGTGTGTATCTATATCTATCTAGGTATATGTGTTTATCTGTCTGTCTATTCATTCCTTCATCCAACTATATATGTAACACTGTGGAAACAGATATATCTAATATTACTAGTTGGAAGGTATTAGCCCCTTGAGTCATATAGCTAATTTGCTATTTTCTGATCCCATGTTAATTAAGCACAATTCTGATAAAAAATTTGGCTTTATATGTGTTTTGACTTCAGGGACAGAATGTGCCATCATGTCACAGCATATATCTTGGTCCTTGGGTCCATGTGATAGTCACATTACTTGCTGTATTTAATAATTGGTAATATTTTAAAGCTTGTCTTGGAAGTTGTGTGAGCATTTGCCCATATCTCCTGAGTCCACTAAACTATGAAATATTAGCAAGATAACTTTTCTGATATTAAAAGTTTGAGGACCGGTTGCCTAGCAAAGGAGAATTCACTACCGGAAATGCTGGCCTAAGAGACCACTCAGCGGACAGCCAGCTGATCTTCCCCAGCAACATGACGAATGGAGCCTGAGCCAATCAAAACTTCCACAGTCTTTCTCTGTCTGACTTACTTCATTCACTATGACAATCTCTAGGTCCATCCATGTTGTTGCAAATAGCATTATTTCCGTTCTTTTTATCACTGAGTAATATTCCATGGTATATATGTACCACATCTTCTTTATCCATTCCTCTGTTGATGGACATTTAGGTTGCTTCCATGTCCTGGCTATTGTAAATAGTGCTGCAATGAACATTGGGATGCATGTATCTTTTCGAATTATAGTTTTCTCCAGATATATGCCCAGGAGCGGGATTGCTGGATCATACGGTAGCTCTATTTTTAGTTTTTTAGGGAACTCCATTCAATACTCTGTAATGGCCTATATAGGAAAAGAGTCTAAAAAAGAGTGGATATGTGTATATGTATAACTGAATCACTTTGCTGTACACCTGAAACCAACACAACATTGTAAATCAACTATACTCCAATATAAAATTAAAACAAAAAACTTCCACAGTGAGTAGAGGGCCCACGCTTATGTAGTGCATAACTCACAGAGCCCTGAGTACTCTACTCACCTTGTCAGCTGCCAGATGTGTAGGTGGGCTTCCTGTGGTAGGAATAAGATGGGCAGGTCCCCTGCAAACAGACCCGCAGTAGGTGCAGGAAGAGAGTAGAGAGTGAGTTGCTCATGTCTTAGATTCCCTCCCCTCCTCAATCATCTAATTTTTTTCATAACTAGATTCTTTTCCTTATTTCCTTCCAGTTGGTGGGACTGCCTTTACGGGCGTACATCTATGTCACAGAAACATGATATAAGCATCGTTCTCAATCAATCTAGGATCTAAGCATGAAACCATCCTGAACACTGAAATTACGCAGTTACCTAGTGTTCAGTAGTCAAAAAAGATGTACTCTTTTTTTTTTTTTTTTTTTTTGCGGTACGCGGGCCTCTCACTGTTGTGGCCTCTCCCATTGCGGAGCACAGGCTACGGATGCGCAGGCTCAGCGGCCATGGCTCACGGGCCCAGCCGCTCCGCGGCATGTGGGATCTTCCCAGACCGGGCCACGAACCCGTGTCCCCTGCATCGGCAGGCGGACTCTCAACCACTGTGCCACCAGGGAAGCCCAGATGTACTCCTTTTAAAGAAAAATTATTAAAAAGTGGCCTGAGGTAGTAAAGTTCAAATGCTCTGAACACCAAATTTTATGGAGCATGCAACAGCGAATCGGACAGGTAGATATTTGTTGGAATCTGATCTTTGAAATGGTGACTGGCTCCCTAGTTGCAGGTTGTTTGTTCTAGTCACCTTAAGAACAGGACATGTCAACCAACAACACAGGGAGAGATCTATGACTATTTGAGCTACACACAGTATTCAGTGTGACCACAACGTACACAGAACATAGAACCCTCCCTCCCTCTCTTCCTTTCATCCTTTTCTCCTCCTCTCTCCTTTCTGTGACTATTTATTGGGAGTTTACTATGAGACAGGCACTTACGCGGGATACAGAAGTGAAACAATATGTCTCAGGTGATTGTTGGAGCTTAAAATCAAAGACAGCAAGTACGAATTTGTCTAGGGAAAAGTCTTGTGGGAATAAACCTTGCAGACCAGCCTGGGTAGCAAGGTGGAGTTAGCTTATCGGGATGGGAGGAAGAGGAAAATGTCTTACCCTCTGTTCAATGCTAATTCACCACAGCTACCCACACACAGCAGTTATTATGGAACAATCCACTGAAAACATAAAACAACACATCATAAATGTCTACATTTTTGTGCCATGAGAATACTATATAACTTTGTGACATCTTGTTTGCTAGAATATTTGAGTGAGTTACAAATGTACCAGCACATTGTCCTATGTTAACAAAGCTTCTAAGAATACACATGTTTATACATTGCTCAAGGGCAGGGATATTTTACCATGAACTCCTCCTTCACCTCATTTAGCCCAGTAACTGCCCAATATATGCTGAGAACATGCAAGTCAAATGATACCCCAGTGCTGTCAACTAAATTGAGAAAGAATTTCAAATGAAACTGATCTCTTCTACCCTGAATGTTCTAAGTATATGTGAAATTTAGAGCTTAGGTATGTTTCTCATTTCCAGGCACCAGGATTCCAAAGAGTTTTTCTCGAACATTAGGGATACATTATCAAGTTGACCAAAATAAGAAGCACTTCTTTTTCATATAGGATAATATGTACCTGCAGTTTTAATCTCAAGTACACAGTCAATAAAATCATATGCTAATTACATTTTAAGAAGAATAATTCTGTGGAACAGATCAGAAGGTTTCCACCTTTGTTCTTGTGGCATATTTCATGGTAGAAGTGTTTTATCCTAGACCTTGACCCTGCCCACGTTACTCTCCTTAGCATCCCCATTTCTGGGAAAATCCAGCCAGCTCTACTTGTGTGGCATGGGAGAGACGAACATTCTTCAGTAGAATGAGTTATGCAACTGAACGGATCAGTGATAACTGTGGTTTAAACTAAATTGAAGAGTAGCCAAAAATTAAACTGACCAAACTTCAGTTCCATCTTGGCCTTATTTGAACTTATTTAATTTGTTTATGACTGTTTAACTTTCTGCCTCATAGATTGAAAATTAAAATTTTCTATAGTAGCACAGGGAACTATATTCAATATCCTGTGATAAACCATAATGGAAAAGAATATGAAAAAGAATGTATATATCTATGAGTCACTTTACTGTACAGAAGAAATTAACACAACGTTGTAAATCAACTACACTTCAATAAAATTTTTTAAAGTTTTCTATACTAATAATCAGGGAAGACCCATAAAAACAAAACACTCTCCTAGATGAATTCAATGAATTATTATTTACTAACAATGACTATTCCTTCCTAACTAGATTTTGATGCACATTTGTCATTTAAGGTCTAAAAGGTGCTTTAGGGTTTATATAAACATCGTATGTTATCATGGGGGCAAAAATTTGCAAAATTATACTCCAGTTCATTAGAGCAACAGAATACAAACGCAAAATACATCTGGAAAAGAAGATAAAAAAGAAAGCATGGGTGGTCACTTTCCTAACCTATACTCTCCTCAATAAATCAGAGTTTGCTTCTATACAAAAATAATATATCATCTCTCACATCTTGAAAGCTGCTAGAATCATTTCATGGAAAAGTGATCTAATGCCTAAACCATCTCAATCAGTCCTAGAGCTTCCTAAAATGCCCAATGAATGACACCTGTTTACAAAACTTTTATTTGCTCCCTTGAACAATGTGAGCTACTTCTCAGCTTCCTACCCAATCTTTGGTGTAGCCTGTAGATGACCACAGTCTTCAATTGTTTTTCCAGAACATTCTATGAGCTCTCCCTTTTTTGTTTCTTTTGAATCTGATTTCTGCTATTATCTTTTAGATCTTTGGTTGAAATTCTTAGAAAAATCCTCCTGGAAAGCTGTTTGTTCTTTTCACTCTCTTATTTGTGCCTTGGAGAGCAATACAAATAAGAGACGAAGAGCGAAAACAGAACCATTTTGAGTTGTGTGGCCACAATCAAAATCTCATTTGTGATACATAATCATGTAATATTTTATTTTACCTTGTCAAAGATGGAACACTTTCAAAACATCTTCACTGTCTGGCTTCATTTACTAGTGGTCATAATAGTGGAGTGGGGTGGAATGGAAAAGAGGGTGAGAAAATTGAAGTTCTTGTCCCCCCTCTAAAAAGTGAATTGTTTTGGAAATAGCAACTGAATTCATAGTCAAGATATGTACATCTAATGGGCCTGAGAAATAATCTTCATTTTTCAGAACAGAGAGAGTACTGAATAAGAAACAACCGCCTGCCTCTCTCCAGACACATCCAATCCTTCCTAGATACGTCTCACTTGGTGAATTGCATTTGCAGTATTGGGAAAATGCTGATGTAATATGTACTTCAGAGCTTTTTCTTATGTGTCAAACAGTGCTGGAGAATTCACATGATTTTATGCACCTGTGTTGTTTGGTCATTTTGTGTGTGTGTGTGTGTGTGTGTGTCCTTTGAGTGGAATCAAATGGCTGCCTTGATCCAATTTGTATGCAGAAACCATGAGGAAAGCAGTTCTTCCTAGGGGAATATACTGCATTTGAAAAACTGCACAAATAAAAACAATGTAAAATTTCTGGTAGGCTCACTGAGTGTGTGTTTGTGTTCCCGGACACCCATGAGCTTTTGTACACATAGATATGAATTAACTGCCCACTTCAGAATTAGTAACTGCTGGCTCTTTTGTATAGAGGACACGGTATCTTCCACTTGGAATACACATGGAAAATGTTCTTAAATTACTTTCTGTTTTTATCATTAAATGTGGGAATATACCTAAAAACCACAGCAAAACTATTCTTCATGTGTGGTCTGAATCATTTATCCATTTTTCCTATAGGAGTAAGGAAATTCTATATTTAGCCCTTTGTGGTAGAAGGTAATAAATGACTCTGAGATCTGAAAATTACTACAAGGTTTATTCTATTAATAAACTAATAATCTTGGTATTTAAGTTTTGCATGCTTAGGAACTTTAAATTAGCAATTTGGTCTTTGTACATTAAAAAAAACTAGATGAAAATTAACATATTATTCTATAGTTCACTATTAATGAAATTGTACTAGAAGGTTCAAGATTTTTCTTTTTATTGGCAAGAAAATGAAATCCTTCCTCTGACAAAATTTAGTTTTATTTTTTAGAAAAAAAATGAGCATAAAGCATGGGAATAATGGAGGAAACTTAAAAAGGAAACTCAAGAGATTATAAATAAATATTGAGTGAACGATATTTACTGGATATTCCATTCACACAAACTGTCACACCGAGATTTAGCAAAAACTGTACGGCTACTCAGGATTGAATATTGGTCCCTCCTGACCTGGCTTCCTCACTAACTCTTAGCCTCCTCCCTGGGCTCTCATCATAAATGCCTGATGCTCCAGTCGTATCAAACTAAAGAAGCCTTTCTGTCCAACAACAGAGGCTCCTCTTGTCCTTAAGTCCAGAGAGAATAAGATGGCTTTAAGCTCTTCCGTATGAAATATTAACACTTGAAAGCTTTTAAACCCACTATACTTCTTTCCTCCATGCTGACATATTGTCCACTGTGTAACTTTCTCTAAAATAGACCTTTTGTCTATTTTCGAAAACACTAGGTAGATTATTTCCCCTCTGATGAATTCTCCAAAGCTATAAAACTTCTCACATTCATTTTGCCCCTATAGAGCCACAGTTTGTAGTCCCAAGGGGCACCTGAAGCAGGTAGTAGCCCCAGGGTATTGGATGCTGGACAAGCTGACCAGTGGGCTTGCTCTCTGTCCATCCACCAGTCCCCCCAGGTGAGAGAACGTCTCCCCCTCAAAATTTTCTTAAGGAACAGACTTAAGTATGCCCTGACAGGAGATAAAGTGACTAAATTCTGCACGCAGTAGTTCATTATGATTGATGGGCCAAGTCTGCTAGGCTTCACCACCATGGTATTGTCTTTTCCATTTATCTGCTCAAAAGCAGACCCTCCTCTGGAGCGTGGGGGAGAGTAGGGAACAGAAGTAAGTTAAGTGAGCAAATAGTTTGCTGGGAAAGTCTGGGAATACCCTATGTGAATCATATAGTACTAACTATAAACTAAGTATAGACTCTTTTACATTTATACATTTTTATCATAATAAAGCCAAATTAAACTTTAAAAGTCTATTTTAAACACTAAAATGCAATAAAAATTCAAATTTACGACATTAATTTAATGTGAACATTAAAACTGTTTTGTTGAATCTAAGTTGGCATATCACATCTGTTACACGATGGCTTTGTCTTTGTCTTTGTCTTTGGGTTTGGCGACTGGTGGTACTGACCTGGGAAGAACTGATGTGATCACCAACAGAGAGATATCCTGGCCCTTCGGATGTGGTTGATGTGAAAAATGTCAATGGTGACAGCTCTGCTAATCTGGATTTCCAACATTTTTGTTCTTGGCAAACACAACAAACCATGGATTTCTCTTAACCAAGGAAAAGGTGTCCACTTCACCACTGCTGTAGAGAGAAAGAGAATGGTGGCCAAACAGAGCAGTGGTTGAAATGATCTTTAAGTGATAGGGATGGAGAGCTCTTTGTGGCTAAGTAGAGATAATACAGCACAGAAAATAAAACAAAAACAAAACTTGAGAGATGTGGTATCTTGCCAATTGTGTGGATTCAAACTCACTCTCCTTGAATTTATGTAACTTTTGTGATGAAAGTTTCCACCACAGCACTATCAACAAAGACTTCAAATTCTCAAACAAACTCCAAGCCTTTTCTTCAATTAATATTAGATCTGTGACTTTGATGCTAATCTTCTAGCCAGATACTTAAAACCTGACTTTCAGCCACAATCTTTGTCTGTCTTTGGCAGAAAAAAATTGTTGATTTCTTTTTTTTTTTTTTTTTTTTGCGGTACACGGGCCTCTCATTGTTGTGGCCTCTTCCGTTGCGGAGCACAGGCTCCAGACGCACAGGCTCAGCGGCCATGGCTCACGGGCCCAGCCGCTCCACGGCATGTGGGATCTTCCCAGACCGGGCCACAAACCCGTGTCCCCTGCATCGGCAGGCGGACTCTCAACCACTGTGCCACCAGGGAAGCCCTGTTGATTTTTTAAGTCCAGTCCTTTTTCCAGGCTAAGTTATTCTTTGTTGCTCAGAATCATTCCTTCTGTAAAATGATTCTTTCCATATTCCACGTATATTCCTGATCTTTCATCATTTTGTAATAGGGAAGAACCTTTGTATTTTATTACAAGTTGATCACTAAAGTGATGCTGCCTATAAGCTTAAATTATACATAATGACCCATCTCTGGGAACCCTTCCTTGCAGGTAATGAGTGTTAAACTAAAATACCTTTGTTTAGCTCACAGGAAACATCCTGACCAGGCCCACCTGTGAATGACTGCAGGAAGGAAAAAATTAACGCATCACCTCTGGAGGCTGACCGGAACCAGGAAATGTTTGACTTTACTTCCTCCCTTTTTAATATAAAAGAAGGCTGAATTCTAATACAGGGATGTTCTTTGGGACACTAGTCCACCATCTTCTTGGTCTGTTGGCTCTTCAAATAAAGTTTCTATTCCTTGTCCCAACAACTTGTCTCAATTTATTGGCTTGTCGTGCAGCAAGCAGTGTGAGCTTGGACTCGGTAGTCATTTCATGTATTTGTAATCACATCTAATTTCATTTCTGTTGTAATTAGGTACTTTTTACTGTTTTATACTTATTACCTATTACTATAGTAATATAGTTTCTTAATATATTACATGTACTTATTACTATAGCATTTTTAGTTTTTTTACCATATATCCAAACTGGGAGGGAGAAAAACAAAGTATGGATGTTTGATCACTGTCATTATACTTACTTAACCTCTCCTTTTCTTCATCCTTTTCTACATCTTATACCAAAACGTCTATCTCCTTCTAAATCTCACCTCCTTTAGAAACCTTTAAAGACCTTGTTGATATATGAGCACCCACTGGCCACAGGAATTGGCACCCCAGAGCTATTTTCCCCCCAGTTTTTTCCTCAACTATGCACTGCCCTTACCTACCACGCCAACTTACATTTCATCATGTATCATGCACCCAGGTGTGGAAGACTCATCATGAGGAAGGCAGAGTGACAGAAAAAGAGCTTGGATCCCTGATATTTCAAAACTGCCTTATTGGTCTTGGACTGCTTATCCCCAGACTATAAAAGGAGAGAGAAATAAAAATTGTAATATACAAGACCCACTAAGTTTAACAAAGCTATGCTAATCACTGTTTTTTGGTTCTTTGTTATAGCATCTGGAACCTATATCATAACCAATATACAAATGGAACGGGGTCTTGAAATAGAATAGAGAAGGAAATTGCATCCATTTATGGAAAATACAGCTATGATTCTTGCACTTTTGAACTTGTGACCTGAGGTTTGAATGTGTTACATGAATATGAAATTTAAAATGCTGCTAATTGCTAACATGGAAAAAAGCAAAATACTACAATGAAAGATATTGAAGGGTAGACACTTTCCTTAGATATTGTTAACAAACAAAACCCGTCTGAAGAAGCGATATTGAAATAGTGATCTGAAGGGTAGGAAGGAACTGGCTATGTGAGAAACAAAGAGAAAAACCTTCACAACAAGGTAATCTGCATGGGTGAAGAGCATGGGTGAAGATACTGGAAGAGAGAAACACTTAGATTGTTAGAGAAACTGAAATAATTCCAGGTGACTAGACTTTGTAGGTAGTTGGAAAGTGGCCTGAGATGAGGTTGGTGAGCTAGGCAGAGGCCAGAACATGCAGGATCTTGCAGGTGAAGGTTAGGAGTTGGATATTATTTTTGGTGCAATGGTAAGCTATTGAAGGATTTTAAGTAAGGGAGTGGATGGTCTAAGTTGTATTCTAAACAGATGAGTTGGTTGCTGTGTAGCGGGTAGACTGAAGAGAAGGAAAATGTAAGAAGGGAAGCAGCAGAAGCAGTTATAGAATCCTGATGAGAAATAACGAGAAATGTAAGATCATGGAGGTGATACGGAAAAATGGAGAGATATGGACAGATCTAATGTGTTTTCTCATATACTTTGAGAGTAAGTTGGATAAGACTGCTGAAGCACTGGATTTGGGGAATGAAGGGGAAAAAGAAACAAGAGTTCAGTTTTGAATATAGTAAGGACAAGATGATTGTAAGTTACTTTTATGAGTCAACCTAGGCTTTTGTAGGACACGACCCCCCGTTTTGTGATTTATCAAAATGAAAGTGTATTTCTCACTTATGCAACAGACCACCATAGGTCTTCCAGGTCACATAAGTCTCCTGGGAAACTCTTCCCTAAGTGGTAGCTTGGGGACCCGTCTTTTCATCTTATGGCACTGCCTTTCTCTAGGTCCTTAGGGTTTTATCTATTCAGGTTGCTAGTGAATAAAGAGAGTACGGGCAAGCAGGGAGATCTGAGCAAGAGAAATATACATATAGGCCTTTTCAGGCAATGGCATCATGTCTACCATATTGCATTGGCCAACATCAATCACATGACCTAGTCTAATTGCAAGAGATGCTACAAAATGTAGTCTAGCCATGTCCCCAGGAGGAAGGGACAAGGGTAGAGAAGGCTTGACATAATATTCAGTAGGAATGACAAATAATCTCTTGGATATAAAGTCTGGAGCTGTTTCCTCAAATAAATGTGAAGAAAAAAATAAATGTCATTGAGTCCCATTTCTAATGATCTAACTTAGGCATTTCAGAGGATGCACAGATGTACACCCCTTTCTTACTACCCACAAGGACTGTGTAAAGTAATTGAAAAAAGGAGATATAAACATCTGAAAAACTTGTCAAAGAAAACTATGGGAGATTGTCAGAGAGCAGCAAATAATTACTAAATAAATGATGTAGACAAGGTCTATCACATAGTCAGGGGAGGGAAATCCATCACAGGCTAGAGTGATACAGGGAATTTTCCTAAATGAGGAAGAATCTGAGCATGAAGAATATGTAAGAGTTGTCCAGTAAAAAAAAAAAAAAAAGGCACAAGGAAATGCATCAGTAAAAGTAAAATTTTTTCACTATTTAAAATAACTGAATTTTTGTAATAATTAGCATTTTCTTAGAAACAACAGATTGAAATAAGTCAAATAACTATTTAGCAATCAGCTACTAAATAACCTTATTCAAAATAATGTTTATGTGGCTTAATGTAATTTTTCTTTCCAAACAGGCTTATGCATACAGGTACAGCCTCAACTGCTAAACCAAAGATGGGCTCATTCACACCTGGAGTTTGAATCTATGACTCACTGTCCTCGGTCTCAGTCCCCTGCTTTACACAATTAGAGGGATGAGATCTCAGGACTCCCAGGGGATCCAGGTCAGGTTGCTAAGGAGGGTTTCTATATACTGTATTATATACATAGACATGATTGTGTAAGGATCAGAAGAAAACTTGGGCAACTAGCAGCAGAAACAGAGTCAAGGAAGCGGAAGCTGGGGATGGTTTGTCTTTTCAGAGACAGACAACTTATTTCAATTGCTCTATTTCTAATTGCCTGCAGTTAGGGTCAGACTCTCAGATCAAGCAATCAAGCTTAGAAGATGGAGCCAGGCCTGAAGACAAGCACCATGATTCACCTCTTGGAGACTGCCCTTGGCTACGCGTGAAATAGATGGAGGATGATGATGACAAGGCTAATAATGATAATAATTTGCACTTACTTAGTAGCTTCAATGCTACATTTTCAAAGATGTTATAAACCTTAATTAATTAAGCCCCACAGCAGCCCCTAAGGTAGCTATTACCTGTATCGTGCAAATAATTAACCAAAGCAAAGAAAGGTTAAGTGAGCAGCCTGAAGTTATACAGGAAATCAACGCTAGGGAAACAGACTGACTTCTAGCCACAAAGTTGGCTCACTGCTGTTGTTTCTTTGGGAAAGGAAGTGAACAGTTTGTAAAGCACATTATGGGGGAAAAGAGCCGAGATCTGAGGTCCAGGGGTATCCAGGGGGCTCTCTCAGAACTTCTCAGAAAGTCAGTAATCCAATACGGATGTGGACTTCAAGGACTGATGCTCCTGCATGTTGCCAAGATTTGCCTTTCTGTTGGTGCGAGAGTCTGCACAGGCGCCTCACCACGGTGATCCGATTACACGCCTGGCTTTACCAGAATGCAGGAGAATTACATGTGGCAACGGAGTTATTTACTTTGATTCCACAGCATCTAACACAGCGCCTGGCATATCATGGATATGATATCATAAACATGTTTTGAGTAAATAAATGCACATATAAAAATTGTCTTTGTAAACTTAGCCTGAGGTAAATAAAAAGCACTGTAAAGTAAAATAATTCCAAAAAGCAACGCAATTACTGATTGAATTGAAAGGAAAGGAACCCTGATGTAGAAACCTAAGGCCTTCACAGTGATAGTAAACCCTGAGCTTGAAAGACGCGCCTGAATTTGCTCTGACAATTGGTCCTCTCTCGTCTTCAGTTTACTCATCTGCAAAAAGTAAGCAATACTATCAGCCTCAGACAGTTGTGATAAGGGCCAGATGACATAGTATATGAAGATCACCGATCTCCAGACTGTGCTAAGTCCACAATAAATATTCAGGTTCTTTCCTCCTTTTAAAAAGCATTAGTGGGCTTTCCTGGTGGCGCAGTGGTTGAGTCCGCCTGTCAATGCAGGGGACACAGGTTCGTGCCCCGGTCCGGGAAGATCCCACATGCCGCGGAGCGGCTGGGCCCGTGAGCCACGGCCGCTGAGCCTGCGCGTCCGGAGCCTGTGCTCCGCAACGGGAGAGGCCACAGCAGTGAGAGGCCCGCGTACCGCAAAAAAAAAAAAAAAAGCAGAAGTATCACTAAACCTTCACAGTTGTAAACATTAAGTAATCTGCTTGACTCTAGGTTAAAAAAAGCATTTTCACAAGGAAAACCCTTTATCAGCAAGGCAAAAGATATTAAAATATTTCCCTCCCTAATGCGGTATGAGAAAGTAAAGACTAATGCCCAACAGGAATTCTATTTAAGCGGCACAATCTGAGGAACATCTAGGTAAATGAGAAATTTGGCAAGTAGCTAATCTGCCTGATACAGTCCCCAATTAATCTAAGGACCTCACATAGCTAGTATAGATAGTGATTACCTATACCAGCTCCGTTAAATGCATGATTACAAAATCAATTTCGTCTGATCCTGCAGAGTCAGTGTTTTACGACTCGACAAAAAGATAAAAAGAAATTATTTGGAGGAAGGGGTGCGGCAGGAAGGAGGAGGAGAAAGGGGAGGAGGAAGGTCAGGGGCAGCGGTGGGTGTAGGGTAGGAAGTCAGGGGCGGCAGGGACAGAGGGTGAAAAGAATAAGAGGTAACACAAGCTGTGTGCAAGCACACACCCACACACATTCTACCGCTTAACCATGTGTTTAATTTGTAGATATCTTTGGCCATTGTTAAGCCTACAGAAGGTGAGAAATGGGTCTTAATCACATCTTCCTTTGACTTGCTTCGATGAATAATCCTATAAAAGTTCATTTACTTTGCTATTCGCAACGGATTTGAAGATAAGCCTATTCAAAATTGAAAAAACACTGGAAGTTAGCAGCTTCTGGAAAATTCCACTTGTGATAATAGTTTTTACCTTTAATTTGTATTGGGCTGGATGTTCATAGCTTCCTCTCCTCAGCTGTCATGGGCCTAAGCTCAGTGGAGGTTCAGGAGAGGTAATGAAGGATAAACAGTGAGGCCACCCCAGAAAGCTTAGGAATCTAGAAGGCAGGTTTATATGCTGCCATAGTGCTAGCTCTTCAAAAAATAGAAAAACAAAATATAATTCAGATTACACCTTTGATTACTACAAGGTAAAGTAATTATCTTGATTAGTTGTTGACTGACGTTGAAATCTATCTTTGGGCTTAATACAAATACAATGCGAGATCACTTTTTTTTTTTTTTGCAGTACGCAGGCCTCTCACTGTTGTGGCCTCTCCCATCGCGGAGCACAGGCTCCGGACGCGCAGGCTCAGCGGCCATGGCTCACCGGCGCAGCCGCTCCGCGGCATGTGGGATCTTCCTGGACGGGGGCACGAACCCGTGTACCCTTCATCGGCAGGCAGACTCTCAACCACTGCGCCACCAGGGAAGCCCTGAGATCACTCTTAAAAGCTTAGCCAAGCACCATGTATTAGTATGTTTGACTCTTAAACATTTTGGAAAGAAGCAATAAAATCTTAGGCTTAAGTGGCAGACAGACACAATTTCATCATCTGTCACTGATGTTAAGACATAACATGGAATTGAGGGAAGTGAATGTTAAAACAGAATGATTATATTTTTGACACACCTTCAATGCAGCAAATGTTTTTACTTCATTAAACTTTTATTTTTTCTTGTTTGAAGTGGCAGTATCCAATTAGTAAGTTGACAGATAAAATGTGGACTTGTTAATCATCAAATATAAATAAGATAAAGACAATTGGGGCCAGAAAACCAAGAAAACGTGGTCTTTTTCTTGAAGCCAAATTGGTTCACACACCCACACCCTTCATTAGTTCGCTTGGTTAGCATGATTCAAACTCTGTTTTTAAAATTTAGGATTGTAACTTAACTGAGACTTGTAACTATTCCCATTACCGCTGTGCAATGGGATGGTGGACTTGAAGTTAGTATCAATCAATTCAAAATGCCTGCACTGCTATTCTCATATTTTCCCCTCTTTTGCCTTCATATGATTGTATTTATCACTAAGGATCAGGTGCAAAAGTCAACCCTTTACAAATGTACTTTGGTGCCACAAATATAAAAAGAGCTTAATTAAGAATTTTAAAATCAATGAAGTTTATTTCGGAAAGCAAGAGATTTATTGTTAAATATAAAAGCAAGTGAATTTAAGAAAAATACAGGGGAAATAGGATGGGCTCAATAATTACATTTAAACTTATTTTTAATCAATAAAAGTATATTTTAAAAGTAACCTGCCCAATTCTTCTATAATGCCCTCCCCATTGACCAGTATACACAGCTGTATAACAATTCTTACTCAAATTCTGACTAAAAAATGATATCATTGTTCATGACTTTAGGATATATTAGGGTGACTAAAACCATTCAGCACTAACTAAAGTATCAACATATTTGAAAACAAATCTGTTAGAAATAAAGACATTAAGTTATCTGGACAATAAATGAAATAATGTCCATAATAAATGGAGTAGTGAGGCATTAAGTTTTTGAGAATTTGTTTTGATGACTTTTGAGCATTTTTTACCTACATGTCCCAGAGATTATTAATGGCCCTGAATAATTTCTGTCCCCATCAGGCGATCTGCAACTGCGACAATTTCCAGTGAGCCATTGTTCTATGCACAGTGTGTGTGCACAAATCCTAAACTGAGTGCCTTACATTATTTCCAAGTTGTCACATGGCTGCATTTTGCTGGTGATCTTGTTTTGCTGTTTCTGTTATATGTGGGTTACAGATATCCTTTATAAAATTGTTTAGAATGCTAAATGTGTCAAGTGGGTGAGCCACAGTGGGTATTAAAAACAGTTACTTCTCTGGAATTGGTACCAAATATTGTTGGTTGAAACAGGTTGTCTAAGAAGTTGAACATTTTGTACAGACTATTTAGGGCACCCTTGCCTAAAGACACGGGGATGAGTTAAGTGAATTGTCCAGCTTTCTTCTGGTTTTATGAATTTCCAAAACAATGACCACTGTTGGCATTTTTTTCTTCCAATTTTTTTTTTTGGTTTGTTTTTGCTATGACAACATTTAATTTTTAATTTAATTTTTATTTTATATGGGAGTATAGTTGATTTACAATGTTGTGTTAATTTCAGGTGTACAGCAAAGTGATTCAGTTATATATATATACATATATCCATTCTTTTTTCAGATTCTTTTCCCATAGAGGTTATTACAGTATACTGAGTAGAGTTCCCCAGGCTACACAGTAGGTCCTTATTGATTATCTATTCTATATATAGTAGTGTGTACGTGTTAATCTCAAACTCCTAATTTATCCCCCCCACACACTTTTAATTTTTATATTGCTTAGTAGCATTTCCTTTTTCTGGATTGTTTGATAGCTGATGATATTTAATGTGGGCTAGGGGTAGGTCTGCTTTGAAACACTTCCAAATGTTTTTAAACTTGCTCTGGATTCTACTAAATGTAATTACATGTGGTTTGAGTGCCAAAAGTGTAAATCTGTTTCAAGGGAAAAATATCTTCAGTGGAATATGCTTAGAGAATAGTAAGAGACCTTTTCTATAACTTCCTTGCTAAAATGGATGTGCTGGATTCAATTAATTCAGCTTTGAAGGATCAGTGCAAGAAACTGAGGGTCCACAAATGATGAAATAGAGTTTGTGTTGACCACAGCAAGTTCAATGAAATTCAATGTTTCAACTGGGAAAAACATATAAGGCTAATGATGGTTTCACGGGTCTGAAACTTTGATTATATCACTCCTCTTATGAGAGATTTACCCCTAGGTGGGAAAATGACCACATGAATCAGAAAGTCAGGATCTAAAAGGACAAGATGACTCAGCATTTCCTGGGGTAACACACTTGATTTTCAGAGCCTTTGTTAGTTACCTCATATGTAAAAGATTTTCCTATTACTATACAGTCTCCAAATTCCCTTCCGGCTTGAAATACTATGATTCCAAATGGACTATTGGGAAAATAAAGAAATTTGAGTTCTATCAGGGTTTGGAATTTTTTATGTGAATGACCAAGTTGACTAAAATAGTTTTTCAAGGAAAAGGTACTATGCAATCAATAATGAGACAGAGGTCAGAATTATGTGAATACGAAGTATTTAACTGTCATAAAAGTCCTTCTGGAGCCTGTGTTGAGAGCTTGTGATTTCTGTGATCATGTCCACTTT